>NC_084488.1:87765448-88365448 GCF_030035675.1 Rhineura floridana
GGCATCCCCAGCAGACAGAGAGGAAAAGTTGGAACAGTATCAGTTTCATTCACGGCTCATTAGGACGTCCTCCAAACCTATCCTAACACCCAAACCAGAGACTGTGGGACTGCTTACCCTTTAGTCGTGAGTGTTGGTGTAACCGGGGAAAATCCAATCCTAACACTCAAACCAGAGACTGTGGGACTGTTTACCCTTTGTCATGAGTGTGGATGTAACCAGGGAGGGACCTTAACGCAGGGGCTTCAATAAACTATGGGAAATTCTTACCGCCCGTCTAGGAGTCCCGGGGTTGGAGGTGGGAGGTGAGCGGGAGGATTTGATCAAAACGAGGTCCTCTTACCTCTCAGAATGTGCACAAACCGCCACTCCAACCTTCCCCCTTCGGGTTGACCCAGACAGGAGATCCTCACATCCCACCACTGGCACCAAGATTGTCGTGGAATTACAACTGAGTTCTTTTTGAGGAGACTTAATAATGAAGCCAAAGCCTGTTTTAAGGTTGTTTATTTAGCTAAGCGCTTAGCCAGAGTAGAGTACAGGACTCAACTCTCTTCCTCAAAATGGTGGTTAGTTACAGTTATATACCTTTACCTCCGTCACAATCATGGCAACAGTTACATTGCTTTATTCTATGTTACAATGCTACAATGATGCTCTGCCCGCTGTTCCATCCGTCCTCCCTTCATTCCTGCAATATCAGTGTCCTTGGCACATTTTCACTACAACAGCACTATTCTCTATTGTCTACGTGACCCCCTGTCTGATGAAAATGGCAGTCAGACTTGTTCAGTATTGATCGAAATCCACCTCAGGGGCCAATGTATATTGAGGTTGAGCGGCAGACGCTGGTGGGGAGCTAGGGGCAGGTCATGTCAGGTAAGAGGAACCAGAGAGAGATGCGTAATATCTGTCTCTCATTCCAGACCTGCCCGGAACCAACAGATGGCTGGGGGATGCTTGACTCCATACTCCGGCCTTCAAGTGCTGCTGTGCAATGCCAGGTCTGTTGCCCAAAAAACATCCATCATTCATGATATGATACTAGATGAGGGCACAGACCTGGCATGTATTACGGAAACCTGGCTGGATGAAGCTTCGGCACAACGGAATCCCTGGCCGAGGTGCTGGGGGTGGTCTCGGATGTACAGGTGTAGTCCCCAAACCTTCTGGTAGTGGGGGACTTCAACGTGCATTCAGAGGCCAATATCACTGGAGCACCTCGGGACTTCTTGGAAACCATGGCTTCCTGGGAGCTGCACCTTATTTCAATGGGCCCCACCCATGTAGCCGGTCATAAACTCGACCTTGTGTTTGTCTCAGGAGAGGAGGGGAGTGGTCTGAAAATTGGGGATACATCCATCACCCCCTTGTCATGGTCAGATCACTACCTGGTGAGGATGGACCTTTCACTGCCGCAAACACTCTGTGGGGGTGGAGGACCCATTAAGATGGTCCGCCCCAGGCGTTTGATGGAGCCTGATGGATTCCTGAATGCGCTTGGGGATACTTTGGAGCAAGCACACGGCCACTCGGCTGAAGCCCTGGTGGAGGGTTGGAATACCGCGATCACCGGGGCATTAAACCGAGTGGCTCCAAAACGCCCTCTCCCCCTGAATAGAACTCAGACGGCGCCGTGGTTTACCCCACGGTTACGTATTCTGAGGCGGGAGGTGAGATGGCTAGAGCACTGGTGGAGGAAGTCTCGCTCTGAGGACGATCAAACACTGGTTAGAGCTGCTGCTGCAGCCTATCATGTGGCAATAAGAGCAACGAAAAAGGATTTTTATGCTGCCTCTATTGCATCTGCAGAGTGCTGTCCCAGGAGACTATTCCAAGTATTCCGGAGCCTGGTCGGTCCAGTTGCTCCGGAACCGATGGAACATGATAAGGTCTCCTGTGACGAGTTTGCTAAACACTTCGCAGATAAAATCGATCGTATCAAAAGCGATATTCCGTACACTGTGGATACAGAGAGTGAGCCAGAGGTGAACAGCGTTGCTTCGGTGGCGTGGGATCGGTTCCAGCTTCTTCCTTCTGATGAAGTGGACAAGGTGCGTTCAACTCTAAGGCCGACCACCTGCTTACTGGATCCTTGCCCTTCGTGGCTCATTATGAGCTGCAAAGATCAACTGGGAGAGAGGATCAAGCTGATGGTAAATGCATCGCTTGAAGAGGGAATAATGCCATCAGTGCTCAAGGAAGCGATAATAAAACCAATCTTAAAAAAGCCCTCCTTGAACCCTCAAGATTTGAACAACTTTCACCCAGTCTCAAATGTGCCATTCTTAGGCAAGGCAGTTGAGCGGGTGGTGGCTAAACAGTTGCAAGCACACTTGGAAGAAGCGGATTATCTGGATCCATTTCAGTCAGGCTTCAGGCCTGGACATGGGACTGAAACAGCCTTGGTCGCCTTGGTAGATGATATGAGAAGGGCGTGGGATAGAGGCGAAGGCACCTTCCTTGTCCTCCTCGATCTCTCAGCGGCTTTTGATACCGTTGACCACGCTATCCTCTTGGACCGCCTGCAGAGGTTAGGTATTGGGGGCACTGTATTGCAGTGGTTCCATTCCTTCCTCTCTGGGAGATACCAAAGAGTAGCATTGGAGGAGGAGGTTTCAGATCCCTGGCCCCTCACTTGTGGGGTGCCACAGGGTTCTATCCTTTCTCCAATGCTCTTTAACATCTATATAAAGCCGCTGGGAGAAATCATCAGGAGATTTGGGCTGCAATGTCATCAGTATGCGGATGGCACGCAGCTCTATCTCTCATTTAAATCTTCACCAAGGTTGGCTGTGGAAACCCTGTCCAAGTGTCTGAAGTCGGTGAGTGGCTGGATGGGAAGGAATAAGCTGAAGCTGAATCCTGACAAAACCGAGGTGCTGTTTGTGGGAGACAAGGGAAGGTTGGGAGATATAGACCTGGTGCTTAACGGGGTACGATTGCCCTTGAAAGACCAGGTCCGTAGCCTGGGGGTCATTCTTGACTCTCAGCTGTCTATGGAGGCTCAAGTTTCAGCTGTAAGCCGGGCAGCTCTGTATCAACTCCATCTGATACGGAGGCTACGCCCCTACCTTCCCAATCATCTGCTCCCACCGGTGGTACATGCCCTGATCACCACTCGCCTAGACTACTGTAATGCGCTCTATGTGGGGTTACCCTTGAAAACGGTTCGGAAGTTACAATTGATACAGAATGCAGCGGCGCGTCTGATTGCAGGCAGCCGCCGTAGAGATCACATCACTCCTGTGTTGAAGGAGTTGCATTGGTTACCAGTTGTGTACCGAACCCAATTCAAGGTGTTGGTTTTAACCTTTAAAACCCTATACGGTTGTGGCCCAGCCTATCTGAAGGAGCGCCTCCAGCATCAACAGGGATGCCGCTCAACAAGATCAACCTCAGAGGGCCTTCTCTGGATCCCACCAGTCAAAACAGCTAGGCTGGTGAGGACTCGAGAGAGGGCCTTCTCAATAGTGGCCCCCGCCCTTTGGAACTCTCTCCCTAGTGACCTACGCCATGCCCCATCTATAATGAGCTTCCGCAGGACCCTGAAGACTTGGCTTTTTAGGCGGGCATTTGAGATGGGCTAGTTTTCTACAGTTTTTAAATTTTAATTGTTTGATATATTGTTTTATCTTGTACGTCGCCCAGAGTGGCTGGACAACCAGCCAGATGGGCGACTAACAAATTTAATAATAAATAAATAAATAAATAGTGTGGCAGCACCTACCCTGTGGAATTCCCTCCCTTTGAATATTAGGCAGGCGCCATCACTGCTGTCTTTTCAGTGCCTTTTGAAGACTTTTCTTTTTCAACAAGCCTTTTAAGTTGAGAGCTATCCCAGTCTGTGTCTGTGTCACAATTGCTTAATATGTTTTTTAATAATGTTTTTAACCCTTTGGAATTCTCTCTTACCCACAACTTTTAAAGATACAGAAGACCTCTTGGAGGTCGGGCCAGGCAACCAAGAGGTCTTCTGTATCATTAAAAGTTGTGCAGGGGGAAGGGAGAATTCCACCTTGTGGTTTTTCCCATTACAGGGTTGCAAGAACATCTGCACTTGGCTGACTTTCTCTTCTCCTAAAGATACAGGATCAGTCTCAGGCCTGAGCCTGGCAACGCTATTCCAGACTGTTCAGGTGGGATTCAATTACATACTGGCAAATTCAGATTGCACAATGATAGCTGATTTGTGTTGTTGTGCAACAAACAGGTTGTCTAAAAGCAACTCAATTGGCATACACTTGGGGAAAGACTTAGAAATGAAACAGTCTCTTTGTTGGGATGCATATTTTTGTCTATCTTTTCTAAGAAGGATAAGATTGTGGGTTTCTTTCAATGTTTTTCTCCTAATTTGAGGCTTGCTTGAGCTGCTCAATGGACAAAGCAAATACAGTCACCCCTGTTTTTGGCTTAATAGCCCTCTGTTTATGTTGCCTTCTCAACATCTGGGGAATCATATGAGGGAGGAACCATGATTCAGTGGCAGAGCACTGGAGTTGCATGTCCCAAAGTCCTAGGCTGAGACCCTGGCATCTCCAGTTAGAAAGTTCAGGTAGCATGTGCTTGGAAACACTCATGCTTCTGTGAGAAATCAGCCACAGTAATTTCACTTTGCTGGGAGCAGCAGGTTTTGCTTTCCTTTACCAGTCCAACAGCAGCCGATTGAATGAATGGAGAGCTATGAATGAGCTATGATAGGCTGAAGCCAGAGGCAGGGCTGGCGCCAGACATGCCAGGGCCCTTGGGCATCAGCTTGCCCCAGGCCCCAGCACATGCACACAGCCAGGCATGCACCCTGGGCCTGCTGCTCCTGCCTGTTCCACATACCACTCTCCTGCGTCCTGCTGCTGCACACATTGCATGCTCAGGGCTGCCATCAACCAAGAGGGTGGCAGAGGCTTTAAGGGGCTGATACCCCCACCACCATCTTGGTTGATGGCACGCATGTGTGGTATGCTATGCACAAGCACACATGCCCGCTATCATCCAAAATGGTGGTAGGTACATCAGCCCCTTAATGAAGCCTTGCCGCCATCTTGGTTAATAGGAGCCCTGCACTGCACAGCAGCAGCAGACAGGAGAGTGGTAGGTGGAGCGAGCAAATGGGCAGGCAGTCTGGAAACTCCCTCCCTGCAATCCGCGGCAGGGACCCTGCTGCGGATAGAGGAAAGGGAGCGCTACTCCCCCACCCTAATGAGGGACCCTTCAGGGGGCCCTGTGGGCTGCGGGGCCCTCGGCATGGCCGCCCTTTTGCATCAGCCCTGGCTGGAGGGTACTGCTCTATTAAACAACAAAAAGGCAAAAGTCCAAGCTCTTGGCATCTAAACAAAGTTTGGCAAATCCAGAGGCCCCAAGAGATTTTTAAAAAGCACAGTTTTGCATAAAATGTGCATATGCTAATATATATGTAGAGATACAAATTTAAAACTTAATTTATCTAATTTAAATATAAATACAATACATTTTACCATAGTGGGGGAGTCTGTGACCCAGTGACCCATGCACCTGTTCAATCTACTATCCAGGTGCTAACTGTTGACAGGGAACATCAAGGTCTTTGTGCTTCCATCTTACCCCTTTTTTATCTCTAAAGCATACTTAGGCTGGGCAGCCCTTTAAATCAACAATGCCTTCAGATAGAGGACTGGACTCTACAAAATAGGACACATGGCCACACCCAACATTGCTCCTCTCTTGGCTCAACAGGAAGAGGAGGGCTGCACTGGGACTGGAGTGGTACAGCAAGAATATGGAGACCTTTGTTTGGTCACCAGGGCTTCATAAAGCACAAGCTGAAGACATAGCAAAGGAAGGTTTCAGTTTCTGTGAGCAGGGAGGATACAAGAAAGGAACTACAGAGCAACAGAAAAGGGGGAAAGTGGAGGAACAGATAGAGCTGGAGAAATTAAGGAAGGAACAAATAGAAAGTTCCTTCTTAGAACTTTATAATCTTATGGCTTAACAATCTTATTTTATAATATCATGTTCTAACAGTTTTATCTTGCATTTTCTTACCCCATTTACCCCATTTTCTTGCATTTTATTCATATGTATATTAGGATAATCTCCTCTTATGAGAGTTTTTATACAGCCACAAGAGTGGCTGTATACTATAGCCAGCGTGGCTTTTGCACTTCCACAATGTTAAATAGAAAATAGCCCTCATGACATTCTGATGCTTCCCATAAGCACATTTCAAAACAAAACTTTACAAAACTTATAGTCCTGAACTCAGAAACACTTGCTTAACAACCTCTCAATTTTCATGGCGATACACAAAACAGTCAGAGAGAATAGACAGTTCAAAGTGTAAAAAGAGAGGGGGAAAACCCAGAGCCCTTTTGGACTTTTCTCTCTGAGAGTTCTCATAATCTGTTGAAATTCATTAAAAATCAGCCATGTTCACAGAGTACCTGTAATCCTAATACTGACCTTGCCCCATACTCTGACCTTCATCTTCTGCAGTTTAAAAGTTAAAAAAAGCCTGGCTGATTTTTAATTAATTTAAGAAATTTTGGCTAGAACCCAATGATAATGTCAGGTACACTCAGTAAGAACCGTCAGTGTTCTAAAAGCCAGACTCATAGCTGCTGGGCTTGCCTAATTGGGGCCACACCCATGCCAGACTTTGATTTCACTTGAGACAGTCATGGCTTCCCACAGTGAATCTTGGGAAGTGTAGTTTGTGAAGGGTACTAAGAGGAGACTCCTGTTGCACTGAGAGAGCTCCAGTGGCCAGACTGGTTTAACAGTCAGCCACTCTGATTGAAGGTCTGTGAGAGTAAGAAGAACACCAACAAATATACAAAAATATAATTCTCCATCTTTGGAGATGGCAGCTGTTGCTCAGAGGCACGTTACCAAATTCTTCCAAGCTACACAGGAAGTGGATTGGACTGTGAAAGACCAACCCAAATATTGTTTGCATTTTGACAAATTTGTAGGGCAGTACAATATCTCGAAAGGAGGTCAGGTCTCTTGCTCCCCTGGTGCATTCACTATAGCTTCCCAATTCCCCTACTTTTTAAAGTTTGATAGAAATATCTGTGGGCTATAGCTACATTCTTAAACCACAAGGTTTTTTGCCTATTCGCGAATATGTCTCTAATTTATGCTGGTCATTGACCGTAACAATCAAGATTTGACTTAGAAAGAAAGAGAGTTGTCTTGCCACAGGAGACGAAAAAGGAGAGATTTAAAATGGAACCAGGAAAGCACAGGAATGAGGTCAGGATTGTTAGTCCCAATGCCAAGCCAGTGGAAGGGGGGAAAGGAACAACTTGGTGCACGGAGGAACTACTACACTACAGAAAAGGAGTTCAAGGGTCCTGTGATGGGAAGGGTGACCAAGGTCTAAGACGAAGGGACCCACCAGGAGGCCTCTGAAGGTTAGAGAGAACTTGGGGCTCTGAGGATCCTGGAGAACTTAAGTAGAGCAAAACTGACGATGATGACGATGACGACAACAACAGCAATGACAAAAAATTGTCCTCCTCTGAATTTGTAAAGCTTCAAGGAACCAGGAACCAGGAATTGTTATCCCAACTCTACCTAGAGGAACCAGAAATTACTATCAAGCTGTTAAAAGACCCGCACAGCTAGGATTGTCAGATCTCAGGCTTTAGCAGTAAGACTTGGGTTTAGGGGTTTATTATCAGGGCAGCAAGTCTACATTGCAAGCTTACAAAATGCAAATGAGAGTTCCCGACTAACCAAAAATGAAAATCTACCCTCCTCTTTGACAGCAGCCTGATGTGCAGAAATGATCAGATCTAACCTTTGGAGATAAACAGCATCATCAGCTAATGTCTGCCTGGCAAGATGTTTTTAAAGGCATGACTAGAAAGGCAGAAGAAAATTTAGCAACCTTTAATGCAGGCCTGTGTGACAGCAGGGAAAGGGCACTACCCTAGAAGCCAAAAGGAATGCACTGCTTTCATAACCATATCAGATGATGTACATTATGATGATGCCAATCACTTATGTGTTTAATTATGTTTAGTTTTTAATTTGTTTAATATATGTTTAATTGTATATTGGATGTTTATCTGTTGTGAACCGCCCAGAGAGCTTCGGCTATGGGGCGGGATATAAATTTAATTAATAAATAAATAATAATAAATCATTGTCAGTCAACTGACTGGCACTATCTGCAATGTGCACATTGCTATGCCCCGACAATCAGCTGATTGTCCACATGGGCAAAAATGGCTCACCTGATGTCACTGTGACATCAGCTGATTGAGAGGTGGGCAGTTCCATCCACCTGCCAAACTTGGTCCGTGGGATTGGGGTTGATAAAGACAGAGCCCACTGGCCAGGTCCAGCTCCCCACCCCTGCCTGAAAATATAGTTCAGGGGACTGTTGGCAGCCTTGCCTTCCTTACTATCCCCTTCGAAGCACCTCCCAGGTTATCTACTTCTACCGCCACAAAGAGGGAGAAAGGGTCTGGATTGCTTGAGGCGCACTCTGACCCCAGAAGCCTTGCAATGTGGCCAGGGCCTCAGCCACATTGCAAACCACCTCCTCTAAAGCATTGCCACACTTGATATCCCACCAGGATTACAACCATACTCAGGATGAACAGGTTGCAGACTTGGGAGCAGTTCCGTGCCACCTCAAGCCCACACTCACTGCTGCTGCTCTGGCTTACCTCTTGGGAGTTTTCCTGGTGCCAAGAGAACTCCAACTGGCTGGCAGGGATTCAGTCAGCCTTAAATAGACTGCCCAAGCCCTGTCTCTACAGTGGCTACATGTGTCAGCTCCACACACCATCACCTCATCTCCCATACAGAGCCAGCTCGACACTGTCCCCATCATGCCTACTATGGTACTTGAAGGGGAGTAGGTAGATTTTGACATTAATACTGTGGCAGGATTCATATATTAAACACAATTTCATCCTCGGTATTACAGGTGTCTTAAATTGTAGCTATTTACATACCTTTAAGTGTGTCCCTTGAGTATAAACCAAGCCTTTGAACTTTTGCAAGCAGTTGTTCAAAGCCACAAACGTATTTTGAACAATGAATACAGCAAGATAAAGATCAGAAGGCATGCTACCTGGGGTTGTGCTACTTTTTTATTTAAAAAAAAACACCCAAGAGGTACGCCTGACATTAAGCCAAATGTGTATTCTCTAAAAGCTATGAAAAACACAACAATTGTATTTTATTCTCTAAGAAGCAGGGGTGGAGAGCTGTATTATATGTTTAAAGAGGGTTATTCATTTGAATTACTTTTGTTTAAGCTGGCTCTGTGGTGTCATTGTAGACGATGCAAACTGGCACACAGAAAAATAGTACTTCTTTCAAAGATTTAGTCCTATATCAGATGCTTGTTTACATAGGTTCACCATTTATCAAGCAATACCCTCTAGTGGTGCTTAATGGAAACACAGTTAGGTCAAACCAGAACCATTTTCATATCTACTGAAAGTTCATTACATCACAGACAATCTCCGTATTTTGGGTGTCAAAGCTTATGAATGTATAGCACTGAACTGGTTCTACTTCATACTCACCAACTGACATTTTACATGCTCTAGGACGCGGGTGGGCAACCCGCAGCCCTTATTTCAAAATTTTACTTGTTCCATTTTCCTGCCTCATTCTCAGGGTATTTGAGAATTTCTTCAGAATTTTGGTGGAGTTTTGAGCAGGGCTGGCACCAGAGGGCAGCCAGCATCCTCAACCCTACCCATCCAGCATCCTCAAAATATCACCTGCATTAAGCTATTATAATATTTCAACTGCTGCTTATACTGAAAATAGTGAGGTTAAGATTTTTTTTAAAAAAAAAACAGCACACAGCTAGCCGCTTGTATTGGAGGGGACTTTGGATTTGTGTTTCTTGAGCACCAATTGCTTTCTCTCCCCCCCTTTGCTACATGGCCAAGCATTTTTGAAACTGAGTCAGTTCCAAAGATGAATGATGACATGGCATGGAGCAGGCCACGGGTATGTGGTTGTTTACATCCCACTGGGCAAATGCAAGTTGTTGGGCATGCTTAAATTAGCTCATTGGCTCCTGGCCCATATTACAGACAAATTTGTGAAAACTCAACCTTTCCATCTATCTTTCTTTTTCTTATCCAAATAAGGCATAGTTAATTTGAAGTCAGCAATTGGCTAAGAATCAAAGCAACTAAGTGAAAAATGTACAGGGTGTGGTACAATGAGTTCTCTCTGTCTTTGAAAGAAAGTGAATAATTTTTCCACATGTACAGCCCTCTGTGGTTTTGACTCCATCAAAGTCAATTAACTTACCTTGTCAGAAAACATCATCTTTACTTCTCCGTTGTTGATGCTGACTTTGGCACAACATAGAATCCTGACTAAGAAATGTTCAGTAGGTGACACTCCAACAGCAGATATAGGACTTTGATGCCTCTGAACGATTTGTAATTGGTGCTTTTTATACAAACAAAGTGGGATACCAACACACTATGTTTTCATTATGAAAAAAAATCAATGTGGTGCACATTTTTCATCTAGATGTCTAGGCATACTGAAATCATTCAGAGACATCACAAGGTGCAGAGTGGTAGCATGTTCTGTTGTAATATAACTGTCTGCGCTGCTGTTAAAGTTTCAGTTCAGTTCCCTCTTCAGCAGGGACATTTTGCTGCCTGTGGCAAAGGATATACCATTTAGGCACATTTCAGGGCAAAGCACTTGTTTTATCCCTAGCAAAAGATCCCCTCCTCTCAAGGAGGTGTGTTTCATGGGACATGAGGGTGGCAAGTTCACACACTCAGGTTCCCAAGAGCACATGTCGTAACAATCTGGTGGAGAATCAAGCGGGCAGCAAGGGTTGCAGGAAATAAAGTAACATTTGAACAGTCCTGCAATCCAGGGAAACAGGCAGCCAAGTTCTGAATGTGTCTCGAATGAGTGTGATTTCCTTTTCCTTTGTTACTATGTTTTGATGTCTCTTGTTTTAAAATAAATGGGAAAATGTCCTTTAAATGCTGTGGTACAATTTAGAGGTTAAGGTATAGAAATTCCTTGGCACATTGTTATCTCCCTCCCCTTCTGTCCCTGGCAACAAAGCTTTGGCAAATGGTGGTTGTGACTGTGGCACAGCGATTAGCCAAAGTTGATACTGGAGAGAAAGTTAACCCACTGGTGGCCAGAAGCTACTAAGGGGGTTCCCTAAACTGGGTCCCGTCCATTTTGGAAAGCCCTTGATAACATTTGTGTCTCCCTCCCCTTCCGCAAAGTCCTAGGGAACGAAGCCTTGCAAGTATTTTGAGCAGGTGGGGCTAGGTACTTGGAAAAGGTGGGAACGGGATTTGCACTGGGAAGGTTCAGTGCTCTGGCTGGCAGAGACTCCTAACTGGTTCCTGTCCATTTAGATATCCCTCCTCTGGTTTTTCTTTCTGAGAGTAAATCTGGGAGAAAAAGCTGGTGACAACAGCTTTACTCATGGGTGACTTAATTTGGGAATGTGGCATTTGAAGGTGGCTCATAGCTGAACTTATTTTGAGACTAGGCTTGGTTGTTTGTGTGTGCGTTATTGTACTCTTTGCATTTGGCTTTTGGTGTTAGAGACTTCTAAGCTACGGCAAAAGTGGCAGCCACAGAGGGAACAAAATGCTTTATGAATCCAGTTGAGCGCCTAACGAAAATAGAGAAATGGTTGATTAAGAAAGGAAGGTGTGTGTGGGATGATGATTAAGATAGATGACCCTATGCAAACACTGAATGATGCATATGAAGGATATTGTAAAGAGTACAGACCTTCCAAATCAAAGAAAAGTGCTGCAGCCGCTTGGGGACTTTATAATGCATGTCAGGATTTGTCAGATTTGTTAGAGGAAGAATGCAAGAAATGTCAGGAGTCAAGGAGTAAGTTGGCTCAGGCAGAGGAGGCATTTGAAAAGGAGCAGCAGGAGTCTAAGAATAAGTTGGAGCAAGCAGAGGAGGCGTTTGATAAGGAAAAAGAGGTTTTTGCCAAAGAACGAAGTAATTTGTTTGAAACTTTTGATAATGAACGGGTAGATTTGAATGAAGGATGGAGAAATGATTGTGACAATTTTGGCCGTGAAAGAATAAATATGGTAGCAGAAAAAATCAGGTGGGCTTCTTCTTTAAGGCAAATGGAGAGGGAGAGAGATGAGGTATTAGCCCAGGCTGAAATAGCTGTTAAGGAGTTGGGGGGGGGGGAAGAGGAATAATGTACCAGGGCAAAATTAACTGCTGAACACCTGGTGGTTAGAGCACAAGAGCAACAGTTGAATGTTAGCAGTGATGAGTGCAAAGCTCAAATTAAAGAACTGGAAAGACAGTTGCAGGTCCAACAGGGGCTGGTGGCCACAGTCATGCATGTTTCAGGTGATGGTGATGAGGAATGGGGCCTTCCACCCTCTCTTTCCCCCCCTCCCAGAAGATGCTGTATCATCTGCGCCTTTAAATCCTGAATGGAAGGAGTCACAGGTACTTGCACTCATTATAATGAAAAATGTGGTGGAAACCATTGGGAATGGGCCAGCTTGTAATAAAATTGTCCAAGAGATTGTACGTTGGTCCCCTCCCCAGGCAAAGGCAGCGGCTGATAGTTTGGTTCCTTTGAACAAGGGCACAGTTTTGACGTGCTTAACTAGGGCAGATGAAATGTATTCTACTGCTGATGCTCAAGATTTAATGCAAGTGGCAAGATATTGTGCCACTGAGCAGGATGCAGCGTCCATTGAGGCAACGTTCAGAATGGGGAATGCAGGAGATGTGTATGATTGGATGAGAATTGTGATCAAGGCTCTGTTGCCGGGGATGAATGTGTTAAAGGCATACGTGATGGAAAGTCAAGGTGTAGGAGAAAGCCCAGAGGTATATGTGAATCGGAAGAAATTCCTTGCACATTTATCAGAGCATGTCAGGCTTTAGAAAGTATGAGTATAATAACAGAGAAATTCTGGAAGCAGTATACATGGGGTTAAATGCTCAAACGAAGTTAGCAATAGGGAGAATGGATCTTGAAGGTGTTACTTGGCGGGAATTGAGTGTGGCTATTTCGCAAGTCTCTGAGCTCCTTCAAGAGGTTGGAGGGGGGCCAAA
Organism: Rhineura floridana; assembly: GCF_030035675.1. Taxonomy (NCBI): domain Eukaryota; kingdom Metazoa; phylum Chordata; class Lepidosauria; order Squamata; family Rhineuridae; genus Rhineura; species Rhineura floridana. The sequence goes on from NC_084488.1 coordinate 87,778,511, forward strand.
AGCCGCCACTACACCGAAGAAGGTTCAGCTCTAGCCAATTCAAACTGTCACATATACCAATCACCTCATTCATCTGTTGTACCCAATGCAAATTGGGGACCCCAGGGAAGAGGAAACTATCGCCCTTTCTTGGCCCCTGTATCCAATTGGGGTAATTTCGCATCAACGGGGGGAGACAGGAGATCTGGGTTCAATAACTCCAGCAACAATCACAGCAACTTTTCTCCCTCTCAACAAGGCCCTACTCAGACCCGACAGGGGAATGAACTGGTGGATTTTGGGGATCCCTTCTGTAATCAGCTTTCGTCCATGCTTAGAAATTTGGGAGAAAATATGGATCAGTTCCATAAGCAACCCACTGAAGTCTGGACAGAAGCCTTACATAGGAGAGTAATGGCACAGGCTCCTATGGCCCCATCCACCTCTGCTTCTGTTTCCACCCCCTACTACTGCTCCTATCCAGCTAAGCTTAGAAGAGCAGAGGCAGGCCATACAAGATGTTCACGATCGAACCTAGGGCTGCCCAGTTCCTGCTGCTCCAGTTACAACTGTGTCAATGTTAGCACCAGCTTTGTGGGGCAGAATGAATGTGGAGGCCACCACTTGGGAACTGGGAATAGTGGCCAGAAAACCAGGCTTGGTTTTTTTAGACGAATCCAGCCTGCACAAACCAGAGGTCTTTAGTGCAAATTCTGTAGCTATGGGGGGAGGAGATTCTCTCCTAGAACAGGGTGTCATGGATCACAGTGCAAAACCTTCTTTAGCACAACAGGAAAAAATTTATTTGACTAAAGAAGTTGAAACTCCAGAAACAGTTGGAACCAGGAGGGCTCCTGTCTTTGAGCAAAGTCCCATTAATGTCCTTAAAGAGGAACATACAACAACATCTTCTGAAAGTTCAGGCCCTCGTTTAAATGCTTCAGATTTGCTTGCAAACACAAGAGATGTGCCCACTTCCATGGAAAGAAATACTGATTTGAATGCTTCCCTTGGGTCTACTACACCACAGTCTCTTGCTAATGAACATTCTTTTCCTAAGGAACGATCTCTGGCAAACAGCCTTTGGATCAAAGCAAGACTCAAAGTATAGAGCTTCTAGCTTCAAGAAGAGTCTATCCGGAATTTGAATTTACTTTGAAAATTAATACAATTTGGCTTCCCAAACAGCAGCTGGTTTCTGATGCCATCTGCATGAGAATGGACAAGTTGCAAAACCCTGATTGCAATAGGGAGCTGCTTTCTTCATTGTCACCCTTTGTATGTGCAAATTCAGGCACTGATGCAAATGTGTTATTGCATGCCGTCCCTGACAGGTTGAGTAACAGGGAACCCAGAGCAATTGCTCTGCAAACAGGGTGTTTACTAGTGAAACTCCCTGACATGGTACAAATGGAAGCACAACTGTATTTGGAATGTTATATGCTGGTGCTACTAACTGTGCTTTGGTTTGCATCTGCAGCAAGAGAAATCCAAAAGAGGAAGATCCCACATGTATCAGAATTAAGCACAAAATTAGGGAAAGGAATCTCAGATTCAATTGCATTACACAAAAAAGATTGGGACACAAAAGCAGCAAAGGATCCTGTAAGCAAATCAAAATCTAAGAAATGGGAAGATGAGGGTAAGCCAATAAAGTCCAATGGTTACAGACATTGGATGGTAAGAAACAGGGAAAGTGCATTCAGACTGTGGACAGACAAAGACATGAGGGTAAGACTTACAGATACACTGACAAAGATGCCTGCAGGACTAAATACTTTCTTTGTGCCTCACTGAAGGTACAAGTTCTTGTAGCCAAGTAGTGGAAGGACAAACCACCTGATGTGCTTTCTCCCTCCAGTTTTAGTGTGTGCATGCATCCCAAATTCAGGACTTCATTGCCCAAGATGTAATATGGTATTCTTCAATGGGCACAGCTTAAATGGTGCAATATGCATGTTTTTTTTCTTTCCCAGGGTTGCAATTGTTCAGTTTTTTTAAAGACATTTGCTCTGTTGGTTCAAGCAAGTGATTAAAGAAGAAAGAATGTGAGGATGGGAGAAAGGAGTACAGAGGTGGTCCTGGAAGGTTTAATTTTCCCTATAGCAGGAAAAGCATAGTGACATCACCTTTAATAAAGGGTGGTATGTGGAAGGAACCCCAGTTCCCATTGGACAGGAGTAGTTTTAAGATTGAGGCATACAGGATGTAGACAGAAGGTTTGAGATACGTAGAAAAACAGTGAAAAGGTTAAGAGTCAATGACTATTTGTGGTGGTTAAGGAATGTCTGAGGCAAATTAATGGATTGACTCATGGGAGGGCGAGGGAAAAGAATAATTTTTGTGTTATTTCCTTAAGGCACCAGAACATGCCCACTATCCTGTTGATGATATGTGGAATCTTAGGAGCATATGCAGAGTGGAAGGCAGGTGTCCTGGAGAATACTGGCATCGAGCCCATCCCCACAAATGCTTGGATCTGTTATCAGGACCCAGAGGTGGAGATGGCTGTCGATTCCCAGGGTTACTAAGTAATGCTTCCAGGAGACAACAGTTGGAAAAAGATATCCTCCATCAGCTACCTGTCTCACAGAGTGCAGCTTGTGAGGAGTCACAATTGATTAGATGCACCAAGGGTCCCCAGAAGCAGCAAGTTCATTTTTGCCATGATTCTTCTGTGGACACCAAGATTTCTTGCACCCCACAATTTGGTGAAATGTCCCAAGGCAGCGACATGATTCATGAAGAAGTTTGCAACATTTTATGGATTTCTATGGTCACTTGGGGGGAGGGATCACCTTTGCACTTCCACGTTTTTATGGCAAGTGCCAAGAAAAGAAGACCCACTGATGAACTGGCTCTTGTCCTGATTTCATCAAAAGGGCAAGAATATCCCAGAACTATAACGAACTGGAAGAGGTTCAATGGACTTACGGACGTGACCAAAATACATACTGTCGGTCCTCCAGACTGGATAATTCCTATCCAGGAAAAGTACTGCCATTATGGACAATATCATATTCCTTTTAAGTCAATAGGTTATGTTTCTGTGATTGAGAAATATTGCACCCCAGGGTTTTATAAGTTGGAAGTAGGTTTGTCATTTAAGAAAATAATACGTAATCCTCTTATTGAAAAAGTAAATGAATTAAGCCATTTGAGAAGATCAGGTGAACCCACCCTCCCACCACACTGTCCACTACTAATCATACATCATAGCAAAAGAATATAGGCACCAACACTTAACTGAAATGTGATCAGTTTTGTTTTGCTTTTGTTTTTTACTTTCCACAAAAATTATCAGTCATTTCAACAGCTGTAATTTACTTTGAAGAACTCCCTATGCTTATGTGTTGCCAGTTTTGTAAGCCATGAGTATGTGAGAGAAGAAACTATATTAGAAACAGATAGGACTATGACCAGAGAACAGTTCAGAACACATGTATTTATAATTAGTTTACATTTATCTCAAAAATCTGAAGTTGAATACTGGAGAACTTGTCCAAGCTTAGTCTGCTTTGTATATGAACTTTTCAGCTGTATGTGACTGTTTTCTTATTCGACCCCCGGGTTATTTCCAGGAACAGTCTAACCATTAGAAACGTTGAGGCATCCATCTCATGCTGCTGGATGTGGTTTTGAGGTGTTGGAGTACAGACTCACATGACCTGTTCCGTGTTCCCAAAGCTACTTTAATATTGTCAGGTGTAGTGGAACACATTGTTCTGCCACCAGTGTAAAGCTGTAGAGCACTGTTTCTCAAACAATGGGCTGAGACCACACCAGTGGGCCCTGGACTACTTTCACGTGGACCTCTCTGCTACAGCCAGCCATGTGCCTCCAAGCCATGCCATAATCTTTTGGCTGGACCAATGCCAGCACCAGCAGCTCCTTGCATGCTAAGTAAAGGTGGGCAGGAGCCAGAGACGTTGTGGGGAGGGGGGGATCTTTCTCTTCTAAGGGGAAAGGGCCAGAAGACATATTGAAGAATATTAGGAAGTGAGATAAAAGATTTTCAGGCCTATAAGCTTTGTGACAATAATGCAGCCCTGGTGATGGAGGAGATAATGTTCTGAAGCTTGGCTTGAGACACGCAATCCTTCAGGGTTGTACATCAGCTTATCTTCTCTGTGTGATGTTTGCCACTACACAGAGAGGCACCCATGCAATGCAGGATATTGCAACTGTTTCTCTCAGCATGCTACATAGCCAGTGCAGAACAATCTGAGGTCTGTTCTCTGTCCCCACTCTGAAGGGAAGAGTGGTAATTAACATCATCACAGGGCCCTGCTTAATATGCAAGCTCCTCTGTATGGTACAGAGTATTATGCAGAAACAATAACCCTTAAAAGCTTATGCACAAAACACTAATTGTCCTTTGTCCTCAGAAACGGTCTAGTACATCACCTATGTCTAGGGACGGGGGAGAAATTTTAATGTGAACTTTCCTAATTTGGATTTCTTGAAACAATATGCATATGGAAACACAGCTTTGAAAACCATACTTCTCTGAATGTTGGGATGCAATTTTTCCATTTTGCATCAAAAATTCGTGATCCAAATTTCGCTGTTCAGACTTTGTACACAAAAATGTGTATAAAAAGGAATATATTGGGGGCAGGTCTGCATACAAATGCATATACATAACATACAAAAATGCACTATATTGGGGAAATGGCTCAGACAAATGTGTATATTGGGGGGAAAGTGCACACAAAAATATAGATATTAGGAGTAATGTGTGCTAAAATGCTGATTAATTTTTGTGAGGACTTTTTAAAAAAAATGATGCAAAAATATGGTGAACAGAATTGAGACTGGAAAAATAAGAGAAGGGGAGAAACCAAAATCCACAGATTTATCCATCCCTACCTCTCTTATGACCAGAAAACTAAACAATGCATATCTCACGTGTATAAGAATTATCTTCTCCTTACCTTTAGCTATTATTTACTGTTCACAAATGTCCCAGATTTGAACAGCTTCTTGTTCAATTTTCAGAAGTAATTTGGGATGTTCTGAAAAAAAGGAGTATGCAGTTGGCTGTTAATTAACAAAACAGCTGCTGGTGCTAAAGGCATCTGCATGATTCTGGTTTTGATTACTTGCAGTCTCTGCATACATTTCTTGGCCAAAGGAACACAAGCACACAGTTCTCTATTATCAAGCTATCATTTGCCAACATCTATATTCCAACGTAAGCAAACATTGCATAAGTATAGACTAGTAATAAGTTACCACTGAAAGAGCATATGTTTTTTGTGCAAGTGGGTCTAATCATTAAATGGGGATGTCTTAGTCTATAGAACATTGTAATCTAGTAAAAACAACATCCTATACCCTGCAAGGACATTGTGGAAGGTTTACAGTGTATGTGGTGTTTATGATTCAATTTGCATTCTCTTCCCAAGGTAGCTCATTGGGGGAGAGCCAGTGTGGGGTAGTAGTTAGAGTGTCAGAATAGGAATGGCGAGTCTTGAGATCCAATCCAATTCCTACTAAACTATAAAACAGTGCAATCCTACACATTTATTTCCTATTTCTTTCCTATAGAGCTCAATGAGTCAGAAGTGGGTGTGCATAGCAGGGGTAAGGAACCTCCAGCCCACCAGGGGATCCAAGTTGGCCCATGAGGCCATTTTCTCCAGACCATACCCACTTGTCCATTAGCTGACATTGCTGGGTGATATCCGCTGATGAGCGGAGATCAGACCTTCTGCGTGCTGTTTTGCCAGTGCGTTCCCTGCTTTGGATGGGGTCCTACTCCCTCTGAAGAAGCAAGTTTGTAGTCTGAGGGTGTTCCTGGATCCATCTTTGTCGCTAGAGGCCCAGGTGATGTCCGTGGCTAGGAGTCCATTTTACCAGCTTCAGCTGGTAAGACAGCCGCAGCCGTTTCTGGACCAGGATAGCCTGACCACTGTTGTCCATGCACTGGTAACCTCCAGGCTGGATTACTGTAATGCACTCTATGTGGGGCTGCCCTTGAGGTTGGTCTGGAAGCTGCAGCTGGTGCAAAATGCGGTAGCGAGACTGCTCACTGGAGCAGGGTATCGCCAATATGTCTCCCCACTACTGAAAGAATTGCACTGGTTGCCCATTTGCTACCGGGCCAAGTTCAAGGTTCTAGTTTTGGTGCACAAAGCCCTATACAGCTTGGGACCAGGATACCTGAAATACTGTCTTACCCCTTATATACCCAGTCGATCACTGCTCTCTGGAGGTGAGGGCCTCCTGCAGATACCATCTTATCAGGAGGTCCGTTCTGCACAATATAGGAAATGGACCTTTAGTGTGGCAGCACCTACCCTGTGCAATTCCCTCCCCTTGAATATTAGGCAGGCGCCATCTCTGCTATCTTTTCAGCACCTTTTGAAGACTTTCCTCTTTCAACAAGCCTTTTAAGTTGAGACCTATCCCAGTCTGCGTCTGTGTTAAAATTGCTTGTTAATATGTTTTTTTAAATAATGTTTTAACCCTTTTTTCAAGATGTTTTAAAAGCTTTTTTAAAATGTTTTTAACGTTGTTTTGTTTTAATGTATTTTAAGGTCTGTTTTTATGATGTTTTAAAGTGTTTTTAGCACTTCAGTTTGCCACCCTGGGCTCCTGCTGGGAGGAAGGGCTGGATATAAATAAAATAATAAATAAATAAATATCTGGAGAGCCACCAGTTCTCCATCTCTAGTATATGGCATATAAATATGTTCATAGACTGCCAGGCACAAATGTGCCAAGATCAGTGCTCAGGAGCATAGATCAATGTAACTTAATAAAGATTATTATTCCTTAAACCCTTTTTAAAGTATATTATCATGTAATTAGGCTTCTCAGTGTAACACCCCTGAATGCTTAGACCTTTCAGAGCACAGCCTGTGTATTTAACATTGTTTAGGTGGCAGCCAGTTTAATGTTAAATACTCTTGCTGAATTGGTTTGCAGAACAGGCTGGTCATTGTATTTGCTTCTTCCTTCCCTCCCTTTGCTTCTCTGCCTCTTATCTGTTAGTTAGTCAAAGCTTGGTTGCTTCCCAACATGGGGGAGGGGACAATAATGTACAATGCATCTGTTTGAAATGCTTCCTTAAGGGCAGAGCTTGGAAACGTTACTTCTTTAAACTACAACTCCCATCAGCCCCAGCCACCATGGCCACTGGATTGGGCTGATGGGAGTTGCAGTTCAAAAAAGTAACTTTTCCAAGCTCTGCTTAAGGGAGAGTACTTTAGTCCTTTCTTGTCATGTTTAAAATGGGTCTGAGTGTTTTGAAGTCACCAGGGACAAAGCAAAAACAAGATAAGATTCGATGTGGGGCTTAAAAAGAGAAATATCTGTTGATCACAGTGAATACTTGTAGATACTTCTGTACTGTCTAATCCCCACCAAAGTGGGGAGGGACTTATCAGGATACCTGTTCTGGTCATTAACTGGTCTTCTTTTTCATCAGAGAAGCAATGTTCCATTCAGACGTTATTACACGCCAAAACAATCCTCTTAACTCTGGCTAGGATGCTCAGCTTTTCTTAAGGTCCCTGTAATAATCACTTCTATTTCTAATTAGAGAGCTAAGTCAGAGAGGGAGTTCTGTAAAAGATCCTCAGCATGAAATAAAACATGAAGATGATTCACAAGTCAGTATTTTGGAGCAGAGCAGTTCCAGAATTCCTTTGAAATATTGACCATGGGCATATCAAAAGTAATGTAGTGAAATAATTAGCACAGGAGCAGCCATCTTAGTTTTTTATAGCAAAAACAGCAAAGAGCCTTGTGGCATCATAAAGACAGAGAATGGTATTCAGTCCTACTCAGCGTAGACCCACTGAAGTCAATGGACATGACTAATTTGGGTTCATTAATGACAGTGGGTCTACTCTGAGAGAGTCTTAGTTGAATATAACCTTAACAAATTTATTATGGCCTTTCAGGGCACTCTTTGTAAACGACCTTAAAAATAGCCATCCTGGAGCAAAGGAACTTCAGAGGGAGACTGCAACAAGAAACTGCTGAATTGCAATACATCAAGAGCTTTAATGATGACTTGTGGATTGAACCTAGACAAAGGATTTTTAGTACATTATATGTGTTAATTGGCTTATAAATTCCACAATGTCTGTGTCATTAAAAATTGCTTTGGGAATTACTACTGTGAAGTACATAATTATCACTGACTGTGATTTGCTGCATTTCATTTCTCTCTGATTCCAGTGTTAAAATCCTCTCTCCACCCCCAAAACCATGTGCAACTTAGAGGATACTTCAGCTCTACATGCAACTCAGGATAAGATTTCATGCATCTGATGGAGTGTCCCCACAAAACTTACGCCATAATAAATTTGTTAGTTTTTAAGTTGTCCCAAGACTCTTTTACATTGTTTTCAGTAAATAAGTTCTACTCTAAAGCCAAAGTCAACAACAGCAGCTATTTTTGCAAACAGTAACACACAGTCTTATAAAATTTATTTTGTTATGCAATATTTTTAAATAACAATAATTTCAAGTAGTAGGTAACACAACAAAGGGGTCTAGAAAGAAAATGATAACCACTGCTGACTGAATAAAGAAAAGTAAATTAATAGCATTAATTTGTTGGTAAATTGGAAAAAAAGAGAAATCCTTCATGGTTTCACAGTTATCAGTATTTTTAATATATATATTGTATTATTTTATGTAAACTGCTTAGAGGTTTTTATGATTAAACAGTATATAAATCCTGTTATAAATGAAATAAATAAAAACTAGTCAAGAGCTTCTGGTCTAAAAATTTAAGAGAGAGAAATGTTAATACAGGGCTAACTTTGTTACCAAAATTATTAGCCAACGATGTAAAGTTAAAAATGTATTATCTCCAATCTATCAATTATTAATTGCATGAAATGAAAGTAAAGGAAATCAATTTCCTTTCAAGGAGGGGGGTGGGAGCAGGAAGGAAGGGAGGGCTACAGTGGGCAGGGAAGGAGGAAGAAGGAAGAGGGGAGGGGAGGAGGAAGGGAGAGGAGAGGGAAAGGAGGGGAAAGGCAGGTCTGATCATTTGCATGCTTTTTGAGTTCAATAACCATGCAATCATGGTTAGGATAGGTAATACTGATCATGGGGAAGGAGGCGGGGAAACGGGAAGGAGTGGGTTGGAGGGGGCAAGGGGAGCGGGAGGGGAGGGCAGGTTTGATCATTTGCATGGTTATAGAGTTCAGTGGTTTTTACTCCAATGCAATTATGCTTAAGATAGGTAAAACTGACCATGGGGAGGAAAAAGGGGAGGGGGAGGAGGGGGAAGGGGAAGGGGAAGGAGGGGGTTGGAAGGAAATGGGGAGGGAGAGGGCAAGAGGGAGGGAATAGAAGGGAGGAGAAGGGAGGGTGGGTTTGATCAGTTGCATACCTTTTGAGTCCAGTGGGATTTATTTCTGTGCAATCATGTTTGAAAATGGAAATGGACTACCTTCAAGTAGATCCCGACTTATGGTGATCCTATGAATAGGGTTTTCATGGTAAACAGTACCATTGCCTTCCTCTGAGGCTGAGAGGCAGTGACTGGCCCAAGGTCACCCAGTGAGCTTAATGTCTGTGTGGGGATTTGAACCCTGGTCTCCCAGGTCTTAGTCCAACACTGACCTCGGGGAGGGGAAGGGAGGGGAGGGGAGGAGATTGGGTGGGTGGGCACTGGGCAGAGGGAAGCCCCTTTCTTTTCCAAAAGGAAAACATTGTGAACAGTATCATTGCTTTTCAATGTTTTCCCCGCCTTTTTATTCTACAGCAGGCACATGTAGCCTCCCACCCATATTTAAACCAAAGCTGTCCCTGGCCACATCCACACCAGGCCTTTATTTCACTTTGGACAGTCATGGCTTCTCTCAAAGAATCCTGGGAAGTGTAGTTAGTGAAGGATGCCAAGAGTTGCTAGGAGACGCCCTGTTCCTCTCACAGACCTTCAATCAGAGTGGCTGACTGTTAAACCACTGGAGCTCTATCAGTGGAATAGGAGTCTCCTCTCAGCACCCTTCACAAACTACGCTTCCCAGGAATTCTTTGGGGGAAGCCATGACTGTCTACTCTAGAGTGAAATAAATATCTGGTGTGAGTGTGGCCCCTTAATTAGGCAAGCCCAGCAGCTGTGAGTTTGGCTTTTAAAGCACTGACAGTTGGTTCTTACTGAGCATGCCCAACGTTATCATTGAGTTCAAGCCAAAATTTCTTAAATTAATTAAAAAATCAGCCAGGCATTTTTTTTAACTTTTAAACTGCAGAGGATGAAGGTCAGAGTATGGGGCGAGGTCAGTAATAGGATTCCAGGTATTCTGTGAACATGGCTGGTTTTTAATGAATTTCAGCAGATTATGAGATTATGGATTATTTCAGTGATTGGGCTGGGATACGAGGGCTCAGGCAGTCCTTAAGGTATCCTGGACCCAAGTTGTTCAGGGCTTTGTATACAGAAGAACCTTGAACCTGGCCTGGTTGCATGTGGGCAGCCAGTGCAGATATTCTAGCAGGAATGTCATGCTGGCAGCCGTCTGCCTCCATCAGCAGTGTAGCAGCTGCATTTTGCATCAGTCAGAGCTTCTGGACCAGGGCCAAGGGCAGCCCCACATAGAGTGCCTTGCAGTGAGCTACTCTCAAGGTTACCAGTGCATGAGCTACAGTAGCCAAGTTATCCCAATTCAGATACAGCTGTAGCTGGTGTACCAGACAAAGCTGGTAAAAAGTACTCCTAGCCAATGAGGTCACTTTGGCCTATAATGGCAAAGCTGTATCCAGTAGTACACCCCCAAGCTATATACCTGCTCCTATAGAGAGAGTGCAACCCCATCCAGAAGAGGCAACTGGCCTGTCTTCCAGACCCAGGAACCACCTACCCACAGAGCTTCTGCAAATTTATTTATTTATTTTATTTTTTATTTTATTTTATTCGATTTGTATACCGCCCACAGCCCGAAGGCTCTCAGGGTGGTGCACAACATAGGATAAAATACAATAGAATCACAAAAACAGTAAAGCATACATATTAAACAATTAAACAACTTGATATACATTAAAAGCTAAAAAGATAGATTAAAATGCCTGGGAGAATAAAAAGGTTTTAACCTGGCGCCGAAAAGATAAAAGTGTAGGCGCCAGGCACACTTCATCGGGGAGACTGTTCCATAATTCGGGGGCAACCACTGAAAAGGCCCTAGATCTTGTTACGACCCTCCGAGCTTCTCTGTGAGTCGGAACTCGGAGGAGGGCCTTAGATGTTGAACGTAGTGAACAGGTAGGTTCATATCGGGAGAGGCGTTCCGCTAGGTATTGTGGTCCCGCGCCGTGTAAGGCTTTATAAGTCAAAACTAGCACTTTGAATTTGGCCCGGAAACAAATAGGTAGCCAGTGCAAACGAGCCAGAACAGGTGTTATATGTGCAGACCGCCTAGTCCTCGTCAACAGTCTAGCAGCTGTGTTTTGCACTAGCTGTAGTTTCCGAACTGTCTTCAAAGGCAGCCCCACATAGAGCGCATTGCAGTAATCCAATCTAGAGGTTACCAGAGCATGCACAACTGAAGCGAGGTCGTCGCTTTCCAGATAGGGACATAGCTGGGCTACCAACCGTGCCACCGAGGCCACCTGCGCCTCGAGAGACAGGAATGGATCGAAAAGAACCCCCAAGCTACGAACCTGTTCCTTCAGGGGGAGTGTAACCCCATCTAGAGCAGGTTGAACATCCACCATCTGGTCAGAGAAGGCGCTCACCAACAGCGTCTTGGTCTTGTCAGGATTGAGCCTCAGTTTATTAGCTCTCATCCAGTCCATTATTGCGGCCAGGCAACGGTTCAGCACATTAACAGCCTCACCTGAAGAAGATGAAAAGGAGAAATAGAGTTGCGTGTCATCAGCATACTGGTGACAACGCACACCAAAGCTCCTGATGACCGCACCCAGCGGCTTCATGTAGATGTTAAAAAGCATAGGGGACAGAACCGATCCCTGCGGGACTCCACAATGGAGAGTCCAGGGTGTCGAACAATGCTCCCCAAGCCCTACCCTCTGGAGACGATCCACCAAGTAGGAGCGGAGCCACTGCCAAGCAGTACCTCCAACTCCCAACTCCGTGAGTCTCCCCAGAAGGATACCATGGTCGATGGTATCAAAAGCAGCTGAGAGATCAAGGAGAATCAACAGGGTCACACTCCCTCTGTCCCTCTCCCGACATAGGTGACAAATAAGTGAAGAGGACAAAGTGTTGCCAGATCTGCTTATGTGTCTATACAGAGATGCATGTGAATCCAAAATCTTACATACGTGTTCACATAAACATCATTTTGGGGATCTTTACTGGAGGCAATTTTGCATTACAGAAATTATTGCACAGAACATTATGATTTTAGAAATGGCAACATGGTCTTGCTTACTTGGGGAACTTAGCAAGCAGCACACCACTTACTATGATTAAAGTATTTATTTGTGTACAGTGGCAGACAGCAGGTAAAACTGCTTTGCACGTTGCAAGTGTCAGTACATAAATATTAAATAACAAGATGGTTAATTGTTGCATTTTGCCCAGGATACCCCCAATTCACATTGCCTGGACCATAAGCTTGAACAGGTCCTATTTCAGATATAGAGACAGGCAAAGAAAGTGGCTTATATGGAGTAGAAGTGGTGAGCGTGATCAAACCAGGCGTGATGCAGTGGAGGCTTGAACACACAAGGGGACAGCTCGAATACAAATGACTATGTTTGGACTGATGCAAGGGTTCAAAAACAGTCAGATTAGAGAAATGAGGAAGATAGAAGCAGGAAGGAGGAATAGACAATTTCTTATCACAAGAAAGGGAGAGTAAAAAGAAGTAGTTTTCTGAGTTTCACTGTGATTTGTGGAGGTATGGTTGCATTCTTGCCCATTGGTGTTGATAAACATCTAGGAATAAAGGTTTCCAGGTTCAAGCCAAGGATGCCTCATCCAAGGTTGAGAAACCACTATCTCATTCAAGGTAGTGTAGTCTTTATAGGTCATCCTTAAGCTAAGTCCATTCACTATGCTAGGTTCCTTGGAAACCTAATAAAGGTCATAAATAGAAAAAGCTTCCTTTCATGACCAAAGTGGCTTAGTGGCTTGTGTTTCCCACAAGGGCAGCCAAGGGGGGAGGGCTGACAAGCTCACTGCTGCCTTAACCTTTCACCTCTCAGTAACCAGGAGCAAAATGTGGCACTTGGGAAGCCAGGTCAGCAATGCTGCCCCACTGGCTGCTACTGCACAAGAATATTGACTAATCTAAGAGAAAAACAACAAGTGTGGCTGAGCAGCAAGGAAAGAAGGCAAAGGTAGGGATGTAGCCAAGATGAAAAAGAAGTCTAACTACTTTAATCATCCATGGGGTTGGAGCAGGCTTGAAAAAGAACAATGTAATGCCCAAAGAAATGAACAAAGTGAAACAGTCTCCGGGGCAGAAAACTGAACAAGCTCGAGCTTTACGGCTCAAGCAGGTGTGGGGGTGGATATGCTGAACCAGTGTGTCTGGTTTCAATAATAGAAGACAGCCAATAAGCCAAAGTTCAAGACACTTTGTAGGTGGTTCTCCTGACTGGATGAGTGGGATGCATCCTATGCCAGATTGGGCCACACTCCCCCTAAGGGAGTATGTACACAGTTTGATGGACCCTTTTGGATCCAACTTTGTCATTGGTGGTCCTGGTGGCCTCTGTGGTATAAAATATCACCTATCAGCTTTGGCTAATGACCCAGCTGTGACCTGATCTGGCTGAGCATAACTTTGCTTCTGTTGTCTGGGCCCTGGTGACATCTAGGAGAGACTACTGCAATGTGTTGTACACTGGCTGCCCTTCAATATAGCTTGGATACATTAGTTAGTGCAGAATGTAACAGCCAAGCTTTTAATGAAACCAGGAAGGCATGAACATATAACACTGGTTCTAGCCCAATTAGTTTCCAGGCTCCATTCAAACTGCTTGTTTTGACCTTTTAAAGCCCTACATAGCTCGGGACCCCAATACCTAAAGAACCATCTCTTCTCATAGGAACCTGCCTGAACACTGTTTATCATCTCAGGCCCCTCTCTGTGTCTCACCCCAAAAAGAAGAGCAGAGCATGGTTACAGAGAATGACCCTTCTCTGTAATGGCCCCGTCTTTGGAACATTCTCCCAAGCAGCCTTTCCTTTGGGTCCCCAGATGTTGCTGGACTACAGTTTCCATAATTCCTGATCATTGGCCATGCTGGCTGGGCCTGATGGGAGCTGTAGTCCAGCAACATCTGGAGACCCAAAGGCTGGCAAAGGCTGTCCGAAAGAAATCATGTCTGACACCAGCCATACTATCATTTTGGTGGGAGGTAAAACGTTTCTGCTTTTCCAGGCATATGTTTAGCTTTAATGAAAGTACTGTTAAACTGAGCTTTAGTGTGTGTTTTCAACTGTTATTGTATTGATATTGTGCATTAATGTGTTTTATTATCTTTATTGCATTATACATAATGTAAACTGCTTTAAGACTTTTAGTATAAACCGATATACAGATCTAAGAAATCAAATCAAGTTGGGAGGCATCCAGTTATAAAAAAGAAGCTTCCTGACCAGCATTAGATCAGACATAAAAAGGGTGATCTTTTTAAGAACAAGGCTAGACAGAAGGGACATTAAATAACAAATGGCACAGGTAATGAACAGTCAGGAGACATCACAATACTGTTTTCCCACCACAAAGTGGCAGGGAGGTCATGAGGGGTCTCTGACCAATTGGAACACTCAGGCAGGTGACTGATATGTACCTCATTAGGAAAGGTGGAGATATTTCCCAGACAATGTAAATTTAGGCTTAAACCCAATTATCAGCAAAAGACCCTTGCAGAGGATCCCATATTATTGTTTTTCCTAGAGTGAATTAATTACAGACAATGGATGAATTAGATATACTAAGTTTCAGGAAATTGATTAAGCTGTTGAACTAACGCCTTATGGAGGTCCATTTGCACACCTGTTACTGTGGGGAAATTCCCTGTACAGAAGCTACTACAGAGAGGATATTGCATGGCTTCCCTTGATGGGAGGATACTTAGCTTGAACTGTTATATCTTCCTCTGATTCTTTTGCAATAGCACTCTGCAGATTGCTCAGAGCAAAGCCAAAATAGACACTTAGCTCCAGGGCACATGCAGAATTCAGGTTGAACTGAGCTTTGTGGAAACAAATGGGACTTTGTGGAGAAGTAACATGAATTCATATAGATTATAGAGCACCTATATGTACAGTAGATATATGGGGAAGGGAATGAGGGAGACCTTGTTCCCGAAGCTTAGAAATGCCACAAGTATGTTGAATGATACGAATTTCCCTTCAGCCGTCACAAGGGTGACATTGCTTTTCTCCAATAAGTTCTGTTATGCTGTGTGGAGTTTTATCTTTAAAATGGGCTCCAGGGCTAGAACTAACATATTTACTGAACAGTTGATAATGCAAATGTTCTGCAGAATAGTCTCCAGTGGACATGAGGAGTGCCTCAGTTTGCACAAGATAAAACAGTGGGAGGTGGAATATATTTTAGCAAATTTCTAGATGTGCCCTAGGAGAGGAGGAGAGGAAGAGGGGCAGGGAGAGGGGAGAAGTGGGAGGGAGAGGAGGGGAGGTTTGATCATTTGCATGCTTATTGAGTTCAGTCGGATTTACTCCTCTGCAATCATGCTAAGGATAGGTGAAACTGACCTGGGGGGGAGGGGGAAGGTGAGGGGAAGGGGAAGAACGGTAGGGGCAGGGAAGAAAATGGAGAGAAGATGAGGAGGGGGAGATGAGGAGGAGAAGATGGAGGGGAGGGTAGGCGGGCAGGATATTGGGTAGGTGGGCACTGAGCAAATGCAAAGACCCTTTCCTTTCCAGAAGGACAACATTGCTAACAGTATCATTATTTTTCAGGGTTTTCATCTACAGGCATGTAGTCTCCCACTCAATTTTTTTAAAACAAAGCTCTCCCTGGCAACATCCACACCAGACATTTATTCCATTTTAAACCTTCCCCCAAAGAATCCTGGGAAACATAATTTGTGAAGAATGCTGAGAGTTGTTAGGAGATGCCCTATTCCCCTCACAGAGCTACAACCCCAGAAGAGTGGCTGACTGCTAAACTACTCTGACCACTGGAGATCTGACAGGGAAATAGGAATGCAGCATGTCCCTTTGCTAGTAAAAGTGCTTGTTAGACAATAATAGTTGAACAATGAATGGTGAGAACTATTTTAATGAATGTAGAGTTCAGAATAGTGTCTTAATAAATGTTAGGTATAACATTGTAATAGTGAAAGAACATCAATTTATTTACTGAACCCATCAACAGACCTCACAAAAAAACTTATACATCCATTAGATGTTGCTGTAACAAATCATGAAATAGCAATTATTATATAGTAATTGTGTTATTTTTTTAAGGATTGTGTTATTTTATGGACTTCATATATTCTTTTGAACTACTTTGATTTTGTTGTAAACCACTTGTGGCTTGTGCAAAGGGCAGTATATAAATGATCTCAATAAATCATAGATAACGTAACATACAAAAGTGAGGTCCAAGATCAAATAACTCTTGACATGTAAGAACACATGGTTACATTTGTTTGGATTCAACTTTAGCTTATGCCTTCATTGCTCTTAGCAGGAGTTTAGCTACAGTTTCTGTAATACTATAGAAAGAAAATGAAAAACAAAATATCCATACGATCATCCAGGATAGAAAATGGTTACTGGATCAGTCAACTTTGGAAAGAGTTTCTTGAATCTAAACCATTGATTTCTAAATTGTTTATGGCAGCCCGTCAAACAATCGTGCAACAATGGAAAATGCTGCAAGATCTGGATCTATTTGCATGGTACAAAAATAGATGGAATTTGGCTTTATTAGATAAAATTACTCATAATCTTCATTTCTTACAAGATAGGGCTAAACCAGATTCATATGTTGCCATTTGGTGGTCATTTATTGATTATGTGAGTAATCATGATTTGCATGACCAACTCCCACCAGCAGCTAAATCTATTTGGTTTTCTTAATTTCTTTGTTAACCAATTCAAAAGTCATGTGTCAAAATATATAATTTATATTTTATGTCATTCTATACCATTCTATTATGATTATTGATTTAATTTGTGAAATGTTGGTTAAATTTCTGTAATATTGCAAAATTATGTTACTCTGCATCCTCATTGGCCCCTCTTTAGGATGGGGGAGTAGTGCTCCCCCTCCGCGATCCACGGCAGAATAGCTGCCGCAGATAGCATTGCCCACCCATTCCCTCGCTCTGCCTACCTTTCCTGTCTTTTGTGGCTGTGTGCGCAGCGCTGTCCTTAACCAAGATGGTGGCCAAGGTTTCTCTAAGAGGCTGAAGTGTCCGCCGCCATCTTGGTTGATGGCCGCCCTGCGTGTGCATAGCATGCATGTGTGTCCTCAACCAAAATGGCAGTGGAGGCTTCAGCCCCTTAGGAAAACCTCAGCCGCAATCTTAGTTAAGGGCAGCACTGCCTGTGCAGCCGCAAAGCGCAGGACAGAAAGATAGGCAGAGCGAGGGAACAGGCAGGGGGAGCGATCCACACCAGCATGTGCCAGGGCCCGGGGGCAGGCTGGAGCCCAAGGGCTTCGGCATGCCTTGAGCCAGCCCTGAGTGCATCCCCTAACATCTCACATTCAAACAGAGCTGAAGATATTGTATTGAAATGTGCAAGAGAAAATGCCCTCCTATATTTTGGTTCAAGAATGCTAAATTTGTACTACAAATGAGTGAAAAACAGCCTTAATGTTAAAAGAGTCTTCAAATGCCAGATGTGCCATTGACTGACTCACTGAAAATAAGTGAATAAAAACAGCACCCTGGATTGAACACTGGGTGATAGAGTGAAACCATTAATCTTACCCCTTGGGGACATTATACAATTCTATTGTTTGTTCTCACCTTATGACAAGTTTAAAAACTGAAACAAATGTATTCCAGACTCTTAGTATGACAACTGTGGCCTGATAAATTGAATTAAAATAAAGCAACATCGGCATTTAAGCCAACTAACACTACTTGAGCTTTGATGATTCATGAGCTTGTCATCAACTAGTTCAAAAAACTTCAGAGATTGTAAATCATCTTATGCTATATATAAATTTCAAAACAAAAGCTTTTGAGTGCCCATATGACCCCCCAAAAAACTGCTAAAATAAAGACACACAGAAGGACAGAGTTATCCCAAATCTGTTTGCAGGACCACTGCTGTAATATTTTTGTACTTCTCAAAAATAATGAATAATTAAAACCAAGGGCTCTTTGATATTGCATGGACTCAAGCCCATCCATTATAACAAATACAGTAAGAGTTTCATGGCATGAGACTATTGCTTGAAAAGAAAAGAGAAAAATTAAGGCAAATCTGTATTGAGCCACATTGCAAGAAATCTAAATTTACATAGTACCAAGGAGTTGCTCTCTCATTCAGTTGTACTTCCAGAATAACACCATCTTACTCTTTACTCACTTAAATGGGTTGCAGAATAAAAGGGTGTCACAAAGAAGAATTCCCAGGTCCTGGTGGCTCTTGGGTCAAATTCATATCAAAGTGACCATGAGCTTTCATAACCAACCATTTCAGTTATTGTTATGACATGCCAAGTGCTACATCACTGATGTTTTGAATTTTCAGTTAGCAGCATTTACGTGACAAAGATCCCCAACTGTTGTTGTTTAGCAGCTATTACTTTTGTGCCTCCATCTGCAACACAAACCAGTGAGGTTATGTAACCAGCAAGACATAAAATTGACATATAATGAGATGCAAAAAGTATATAACATTCATTTCTAAGGAGAAAGAAAAATCACACAGTCAAGTTAATGTATGGGGGGAATTAATGACTCGTACCGGAAGACACAAACACATTCCAGACCTTTGTATCAATTCCCAGAAAGTGCCATCTCATGTTAATGCTTAATTAAAATGAAAGCAAGCTGGGCTACCAAGTATTACTGACACACATCCTGTTTTGGCTTTGTCAAGATGTAGATGACCTGGCATTAATTTTCACCCAACTCAAGATGTTTTCATTGCCTGACTGAATTAGTGCCATGTGAACCCAGTGATTACAGGAAATTCCCCTGGTCTGCAGGGGAGAAAAAAAAAACACTTTCTGACAAAGGCACTCAAAGCAAAGCTGCTTCTTGGTTGACACCTCTCTAATTATGGAGCAGAAATCATGACCAAATGTGAAGAGAGCTTCTTGTTGAGAGAAGAAAAAGTAGATGTTCAGTGTTCCATCTGCTAAGGGAGGAAAGGAACATTTCCATGTTTAGAAATCTCCAAATTTTGTCAAAAGTGATATGGAAAGATGGACACAGATAAAATGGGTACATGGTTTTCTTAGCATTCAAGCCAAGTTTGTACTAGGATTATGATTTTATGTTTTGTTTTAGAGATGTGCATTCTGAAGGTTAATAACCTATTTACCTGGAATAAGTTTAATTTAAATTAATGGAATTTACTTCTGAGTAAAAAGATTTGGGATATAAGTGTAAATCATGAACACAAAAACAGGGCTTTCATTTTTCTTGGTAAGGCCAGGTTCCTGCTTTAGGAATCTTGATTTTCAGGCCGGTGCAACAAATTTTGTATACAAAGAAATTGCTTTTCCACAAAAGCCTAGTGGAAACTTTAATAGACTTTACAATGGGCGATATGTGAAAAATTAAAGTGGACCACTCAGATTGAGTAGAAGGAGGAAAGCCTAACTCTTATCCCTCCCTTTATCATTGATTTCTCCCTTACATTACCAGTTCTCTCAGTGAGCTGCCTCCACAGATATCCGCCTGGTTCAGGTGTAATGATCCCAGTTAGGAGCAAGCTATGTGCTTACATCCTCCTTCCACACCCCTACCCTTCTCTCTGCTTAGAGATGGGGAAAATTTAGTTCAATTCACATTTTAATACCAACCTACCTAATACATATATATATGAAATAAGGAAAATGTGCATTAAACTGCTGACAGATTGTTGTGAGGACTAGAAAAAAATAGCAAACTGATGAAGAAATGTATCAGACTGAATTTAAGATTGGAAAAATTAGCAACTCAGAAAACTGAAACTCACAAATTCATCTATCCCTATCTCTGCTCCACATACACCCAGCTTCAGTGCCAATTGCCTAAACCACCTTTTCCTTTGACATCTAAATTGAGAAACTGTGGTTTGAGGGTGTCCTACAAACCAGAACATGAAACTTGGATCAGTTTCCTGGTTTGGATGTCATGGAAAGTGTGATCTGAGACATCAAGAAATCTTCTCCAAAGCTGGGTATACAAGGGAAGTAAGGAAGAAAAGCATGGAGAAGAGATTAAACTAGGGTTGCCAGGTTCATTCCCTGAGACTGATCTTGTATCTTTAGGTGAAAAGAAAGTCAGCCAAGTGCAGGTGTTCTTGCAACCCTGTAATAGGAAAAACCACAAGGTGGAATTCTCCCTTCTCCCTGCACAACTTTTAAAGATACAAAAGACCTCTTGGAGGCTGGGCCTGGCAACGAAGAGGTCTTTTGTATCTTTAAAAGTTGTGCAGGGGGAAGGGAGAATTCCACCTTGTGGTTTTTCCTATTACAGGGTTGCAAGAACACCTGCACTTGGCTGACTTTCTCTTCTCTTAAAGATACAGGATCAGTCTCAGGGATTGAACCTGGCAATCCTAGATTAAACCCTAAGCAGACCTTGCATGGATGTTTTCAAACTTTTCTCCCCAATGCTAAAGCCGTATCTATATGTTTAGGAGAATGGAGTGGGCAGAGCCACCCCTAGACACTGGGAAGCGGGGCAGTTGCCCTGGGCCCTGCGCTTTGGGGGGCCCCATGCTTGGCAATCTGCTCACCAGCCTGCTCCTGCCTGCCTGCTCGCCTTCGCCATGCCAGGCAGGGCGCAGCGCTCGATTGCTTTCTTTCTCTCCGCCCAGGTCAGGGGCTCGCTCGCCTGCCCGCCCACCATACCGAAGCCACCGCCGCCACCGCTGCTCCTGCTGCGTTCAGTGAGCGGTAGCCACCCCGGGGACAGCGAGCTGGGCCGGCAGTTCTGGGACTGGTGCCTGCGCACCTACGGTGACTTGGCCAAGACCAAGACAGTGACCCGGAGCAAATGTGGGGGCCCCCAACTATGCTTTTGCCCTGGGCCCCGCACATGCTAAGGGAGGGCCTGGGGGTAGGAATGAGTTGGTAGAATGCTGAAGTGGCAGAATCACTTCAGACTGCATGTTCCTTCACATGAAGAAAGATCCATATGAGGTAACACATTGATTAGCCCAATCAACATATCATAAAATAGCGTGCCAGAGTAGATCAGAGGTGGCTAACCTTTTTTCTGTCCAAGGGCCATGTTAAAGGTTCTCCATCCATTCTGAAGGCCAATCCATATCCAGTCTATACACACACCCTGACACACTCACCACTGGGGATGGGCAAATCTGTTAATTTGCATTTCTCTTAGCATCTCATTTTTTCAAGTTATAAGTTCAGTTCTCCACACTTCCACATTCATTTGTGATTTTTAAAAAAGTCCTTATGAAAATTAACTAGCACTTTATACACATTTATCCTAATATACACATGTTCACATTCAGTTTTGCTTAATACACATATTTTTCCAAAGCAAGTTTCCCTGATAATGCATTTCTGTGTGTTACTTTCACAAATATATGTGTTTTTATGCACACTTTGCCCCAGTATATTTTTACTTGACTGGAGAACTTCATTGCAAAATTTGGAGAAGTGTGAATTTCAAAGGTTGGCTGTGTTTTGGTTTACATATTATTTCCAAAAATGTAAATTTGAATGTGAATGGAATTGACTTCTCCCCCATACCTACTCACCACACATACAACACATATACGCATGCATATATACATACATAGATTTAATTGTTTTAAAAATGTTTTTAATGCCTTGTTTTTAACCATTTCATCGATAATCTTAATGTTTTTTGAAACCTGCTTAGAGGATTTTTACAATATATAAATGTTGTTAAATAAATAGATACAGACCACACACACACTTGCTGAGGCAGGGACAAAAAAACAAACACACAAACTCAGCTGGCTTCCCTCATCCTCTCTTCTAGATCTTGATCGGTGAGCTGGTTGAAGATCTCCTTGCACTTGTCCAGCCAGGAAGTAGCTCAGAGGTCCAAGGAGTTAATCAAGGAGCTCTGTAATTTTCCTAAAGAGGAGATGGGGGGATATGAATTCCTCTGTTGTTCCTTGTAAAACTCAACAAGTTGTTTCTCTTTCAGAGCTGCCATTCTGGCTCTCCGTAGATGACTTGTGGCTGGTTCCGTACTCATCATATCTGCTCTGCAGGGAAGCTACAGCTAAAGCACTTCCTATTTTTTCTAGTTTGCTTTTGGCTACTCCCATATTTGTTTTTTCTGCCACTATTAGTGCCACTTGCTCTCAATTGTTGGCTGTGATGCCTTTGGCTGATGAAGAGACTGTGAGCGATCATCTCTCTTCATCAGCCATAAACATCTCCGCTGGCAGAGCTGGCACAGATGAGAAGGAGTAATGTTAGCCATAGTGGGAAAAGTGAAATAAAGGAGAAGCCTAGCACAACTATTCCTGACTGCTACAGAAGCAAATTTCTCATAATAAACATGTTTCAATCATCCAAAAATAACCACAGAGGGCTCCTGTATATCCTGGTAAGGGAAGAAGGAATCTGCCACCATTGGCACTAAAGGCAAATGTTTGGGGGTCTTCAGAGAACACCCAAAAGCGTCCGCAGGCCTTATGTACTGCCTTCAAGTCGATTCCGACTTATGGCGACCCTATGAATAGGGTTTTCATGAGGCTGAGAGGCAGTGACTGGCCCAAGGTCACCCAGTGAGCTTCATGGCTATGTGGGGATTCGAACCCTGGTCTCCCAGGTCGTAGTCCAACTCCTTAACCACTACACCACACTGGCTCTCGCAGGCCTTATATGGCCCATGGACTGTGGGTTAGCCACCCGCTCAGCTAGATGGTAAAAATGCAAGGAAGGAAGGGGGAGAGAGACAATTTTGGCTTGTGTTCAAGCCACCCATGTCTGTATCTCAAGAGAAGAGTGTGGGAAGAGGTAGCACCCAATTTTATTACATTTTGATTGCCTTAATAAAGGTAGTGCCCTAATAAGCATTTTGGGAATTTTCTTATAGAGCAACACACCTTTGCTATTTGTATTAAAATACTGCCTATGAAAATAAAATTAGGGAGAAAGGTTCTATCCCAACCTTTAGCAAGGTGTTTTTAAATAAATAAATGATTATGATGATGATATGTAGGGAACATTCCTGAATGGTACACTCCATCCTGCCATGTATGAACTGCTAACTGTTAATTTTCTTATTTTTTGTGATACTGTAGTGATATTATGTTGGGCATCTACTATAGTTAATCTATACTCAACCTAAAATAATTTAGCAAGAATCTTATGTGGGGAGAAAGCAAAACCACATCTGTGGGATACAATTCAGAGAGTTCGCCTAGATAAACACACACTGCAGGAATATGTACCAGGGATGAGTACTCTGACAGCTAGGTGGCCAGCCTAGCAGGCAGAGTGATGGATGGGTGGAGCTAGGCATGGTAGAAGCTTCTATTGCTCCTGGGAGTGCAGAGTTCTTGCTTGCAAATGGCTCTGCCACTCTTGGGCTCTTATTAGGATGGAAGGAACTGTGAATTCCGCTTCTCCCAGTTTCTCATTTTTCCAATCTTAAATTCAGCTCTCCACATTTCTGCAGAAATTTGTGATTTTAAAAAAAAATCCTCTTGAAAATTCTTCAGCATTTTAGTGCAAATTTCTCCTAATAAACACATTTTATATGCAGTTTTGAGTAATGCACACATATTTGCAAGCATTTTCTCCTAATATACTGCATTTTTGTATGTTATTTTCACTAATATATTAATTTTAGGCACATTTCCCCTTAAGTTTTGTAATTTTTTGGAAAAAATTGTTTGGTTGGAGTACTGCATTGCAAAATTTGGATAAGTGTGAATTTCAAAGGATGCCTGAGTTTCAGTTGGCATATTGTTCTGTAGTAGTAGTAGTAGTAGTAGTAGTAGTAGTAGTAATAGTAGTAGTAGTAGTAGTAAATTTATTACTGTCAAAGACCAGCATATAAATACGCAGCATTAAAACAATAGGGTATAATTAAAATTCAAACATCCACGAATTAAACAAACTCTGATAAAAAGCCAGTTATAAATCCTATGTGTGCTATTGATTTATCATTGCTCTCCGGCATATAATGGCTGCTGCACAAAACCTGGCCACTTTAACTGTGACCTGAGGATTCCGATCAGACAGAAGATACTCCAGATAAAATGCATCATCTCTACCGGGATTTTTTTGTAAAATAGGGGTAATGAGAGAGAATCGAAGGTCACAATAAAAGACACAATAAAGTAGAACATGACCCACTGTCTCTACTTCCCCCGCATCACAAGAACATTGTTGAGCCCAGGGGTGACGGACCCAGCCTCCTTCCCGAGGAAGGAGGGGGAAGGCACGACTTTCAGAAGGCTCAGCTGTTAGGGACTTCCGGGAAGGGTGACTTCGCTTGTGCCTGCTTTTGGGATGGGCTCCCGCCTCAAAAGAAGCTTATTCAGATATAAATCAGTCAGAACATTTTTTTTTTGACTGATGAAATTTCTCCCAGGCAGGGAGAAATGTAGAGATCAACCTCAAAAGCCTGTTTTTGTTGGGAGGACTGGATTTCATTAATTTATGAGATAAGGTCCAGCCAACAATGCCGGACGGACTTCCTAACAAGCTCTATCTGCTTAAGCGATACGTTTATCTTTTCTTTAAAGAGAGAACGGACTAACAGGCAAGCACCCTTCTTTCTATTATTTTTTTTACTTGGTTTAAATTGTTGCAGCAAAAGGAGATTTGTCAGATTGATCGGCTTTGGACAACTTCTGGGTGAGATATAGCTCTTCTCTGTTATTCACGAAATTAACAGCTTATCTCTGTTTCTGTCGCAAAAAGCTGTCCTGGAAGTGCATTCTAAAGATAATAAACAGAAGAGGGATTTCTATTCCTGATTTCTATTCCGAGGAATATTATATTGTCTGGGACTATTCTCTTTTTGGTCTATTTTATTTTGACGAATCTGCTTCTTCACGACGCCACTAATTGTTTTGATGCTGGCAACTAAATTTGTTTTGCATTCTTGAACATAGAGAGATAAGGCAGGTTGCTCTGTTTATACTGTGATGTCATCAAGCCTGGAATATTAACCCAATTGTTGCTGAAATAAGAAGTGGTTCTTCTTTATTTTTGTTTTGCTTTGTTTTCGTGGTTTTAAAAATGGCAATCAAGAAAGTGGCTGAGAATCTGGAAGTAATTATGTTTCAGAAAATAATGGATGAGATTGAGATAACGAAACAAACCCTGCGACAGGGTAGTAAGGAGCTGAAAATTGAACTGAGCAAAATGACGCAGGAGCTTAAAGAAATAGGGGATCCTGTGAGAGAGGAGAATGAGATCAGAGATGAGAAAAGAAAAAATAAAGGGAAGATACAAGCCCTGGAGATTGGAACAAATGTGGAATTGGAAAAAGATCTGGAGTTTATGGATTTTAGAAATAAAATCTACTGTTTGGAATTTAACGTTATCTCTGAAGAAATTAATGAAGATATTAGAGATAAAGTTATCAATGGCTTGGATAATCTTCTGGACTGGAATGATGTGATGGAGCTTGATATAGAGAAAATCTATGGAATTAACTGCAGCCATGTGACAATGGAAAAACTCTTAAGAGATGAGCCAGTGCATTTTGTAAAAAAGAAGAACACAGATATGACTTTACAACAGTATTTCAGCAACTTATTCAGAATGGATGGCAAGAAAATATTTGGGATAGAGGAAATTCCCATCAGACTCTTATTATATGACTATGGCTACAACAGCAAGATTATTATGGAATACTGATAATGGAAGATTGGACACTGAAATTACTGGACTTAACAGGACTATTGAAGATGGAAGATGGAACTAATAGGGATAATGGAATAATGGCTATTGAAATTATTGGACCTAACAGATTCTGATGAGATGGATTAATCGAAATGTTTATTTGGACTATGGTTATGACAATAAGATTATTATAATTATTAACGAGATGGATTAATTGACATGTTTATTTGGAGAAAAATTGATAGATATATTTCTTAAAGAATTGAAACCTCTCTTTGACTTTTTGTGGAAAGAATAAAGTAATGTTTATGAGATTTGATGATTAATTAAGATAACTACTGGAGGAAAGTGATTTTATAATATGATTTAAGAGACAGGATTGTTATATATTGTAGACCTATAACTGATTTGATATGTGACAAATGGGAAGTCAACATTTTATTTTTTTTGTTTAATCATTTTTGTTTTGTTTTGTTTTTTGTCTTTGAATGTTTTATGATTTTGTTTTCTATGTTTTATGAAAATTTGAATGAAAATTATTGTAAAAAAAAAAAAGAAGGCTCAGCTGTTAGGGAGCATGGACGATCCAGCTGTTGTTGAGTCTAACCCCGACCTTGGGGAAGAGAGTGAGTTGCCCGCCCCACCAGCTCCCATGGCCGGTCCTGCCCCTCAATGGGACAGTGCTCAGCCCCCCAGCACTCCCACAGGACTGTTGGGGGATGCTCCTGAGAGAGCAGACACTCCTCCTTCACCAAGCAGTATCTTAGAAACGCCCGACGCTTCCCCACCCTCCGCTCTCCCACCTGCCGATCAGGAACTGTGCTTTCCGATGAGCCCTCAGAGGCTTGCCCCCCCTCACCATGCTCACGACATCAGGAGAAGCGGACAGGGCAGAAAGGGGTGTGTGTGTGATGGAGTGAGAGGTTATGCCCCAAGACCTCTCCTATTTGATGCTACCGCGCCCGGAAGTGGGCGCTGAGTCAACTTTCCTCACAAGTTGCAGAGCACATCTAAAGTGCAGTTAGGGATTGTAGTGAGTTAGCATAGGGATTTCTATGAGGCACATAGCCTTTGATGTATCCATTACTTTAATAAAACAAGAGTTGATTGCATCCTTGTCTCCGACTGGTGGTTCTCGCTCTGAACTGGACAAGCATACTCGCTCACTATAAGGGATTTTTTTGAACCTGCCATCCAAAAGTGCCAATGGTAAGACATTAAACTTAGCTAATGTAAACGCTTTTCTAAATTTGGGAATGGTCAGATTAGCCAAATAATGAGCAGGTACAAATGCCCCTATGTTATGTCTAAAATCAGGGTAAGATGCTGCCAAACCTAAATGATTTTGGAGTTCAGTGTCAATTGCTGGAGAATGCAAATTTTTGCTTTAATGTAACCTAATGCTAGAATAGTGGTAGGAGAAAAGCCTAAATTTAGTAATTTCATATTTAGGGTCTTTTTCCATTTTGACTGGAAAGCGTCGGTTAACGTGAGTGGAGCCAGACCCACTGGTGAGAACATCATTTTTAGCCAGAACTTTATTTTGCACATCCATATGTGGGCCTCTATCGAAATTAGCCCTACCTCTAATCCAGCCTTTCCCAACCAGTGTGCCTCCAGATGTTGGACCACAATTCCCATCTTTCCTGACCATTGGCAATGCTGGATGAGGATGATGGGAGTTGTGGTGGAGCTTTTTAAAGTCGTGCGAGGGCTCTTACACTCTGGCCCCCACGATACTATGGAAACATCTGAGACCCGCTGCAACGAAATTGCTGGACACTTTCAAGATAAGATCGCATGTATCCGCAGGGACCTTGACTCTGATGTTGTGACAGATGAATCCATTGAAGTGTCCGGAGCACGGCCTTGTCCTTCTTTATTGGATGAGTTTCAGTTGGTGCAGCTTGAGGAAGTGGACAAGGTGCTTGGAATGGTTCGGGCAACCACGTCTGTTCTGGATCCTTGCCCATCTTGGCTAGTGAAAGCTAGCAGGGCTGGGACCACCGGTTGGGCCAAGGAAGTGGTTAACGCCTCCTTGAGGGAGGGAGTAGTCCCTGGTAGCCTCAAGGAGGCAGTAGTGAGACCTCTTTTAAAGAAACCCTCCTTGGACCCAGATAATTTGAATAACTATAGACCGGTGGCGAATGTCCCTTTTTTGGGCAAGGTTTTGGAGCGGGTGGTTGCCAGCCAACTCCAGGCGCTCTTGGATGAAACCGATTATCTAGATCCGTTTCAATCCGGTTTTAGGCCCGGTTTTGGCACCGAAACAGCCTTGGTCGCCCTGTATGATGACCTTTGTCGGGAGAGGGACGGGGGAGTGTGACTCTGTTGATTCTCCTTGATCTCTCAGCGGCGTTTGATACCATCGACCATGGTATCCTCCTGGGGAGACTTGCGGAGTTGGGTGTCAGGGGCACTGCTTGGCAGTGGTTCCGCTCCTACTTGGTGGATCGTCACCAGAAGGTAGTGCTTGGGGAACATCACTCGACACCATGGACTCTCCATTGTGGAGTCCCCCAGGGATCGGTCTTGTCCCCCATGCTTTTCAACATCTACATGCAGCCGCTGGGTGCGGTCATCAGGAGTTTTGGAGTGCGTTGCCATCAGTACGCTGATGACACGCAGCTCTATTTCTCCTTTTCATCTTCCTCAGGTGAGTCTGTTGATGTGCTGAACCGTTGCCTGACCGCGATAATGGACTGGATGAGAGCTAATAAACTGAGACTCAATCCAGACAAGACCGAGACATTGTTGGTGAACGCCTTCCCTGCTCAGATGGTGGATGCTTACCCTGTTCTGGATGGCGTTACACTCCCCCTGAAAGAACAGTACATTCACTAGAGCTGCCCAATTTCCCTGCTTTTTAAAGTTGGATATAAATATCTCTTGACTGTATGTACGTTCTTAAACCGCAAGGGGTTTTTGCCTATTAGTGAGTAATTTATAAAGGTGTCTGTTTTTGTATACCCTTCTTCCAATAACATCTATGCATGAATTTTCATTATGTTTCATCATTTCATTATGTTAAGAGTAAACAAATGGTCCTCAACCTTTTCAGACTAAGGACTTACCGTTAGCGCAAAAAAACTGGGGATGTACTTTTTAAATTCTATACCATATATTTGTACATTGGCAGTGTTTCTGCTGCAGCCCACCTTAGTTGAAAATCAGTGGAGTAGACTATAGCTGCAAACCTATCCAAAATTGCCTGGCATTAATTGCCACACTGAACACAGTGAGACTGCTGTGTACATACCATGCATTTAAAGTGTGTGACTTCACCAAAAGAATCCTGGAAATTGTACTTTACCTCTCTCAGAGTTACAGTTGCTAACACCCTTAACAAACTACAGATCACAGGATTCTTTGGGGGAAATTATATGCTTTAAATATGGTTTACATTTATGGAGTTCACTACTTGAAGTTCACTTTTAGGCAGTCTGGCCCTTAAGAACATAAGAACATAAGAACAGCCTGCTGGATCAGGCCAGTGGCCCATCTAGTCCAGCATCCTGTTCTCACAGTGGCCTACCAGGTGCCTGGGGAAAGCCCGCAAGCAGGACCCGAGTGCAAGAACACTCTCCCCTCCTGAGGCTTCCGGCAACTGGTTTTCAGAAGCATGCTGCCTCTGACTAGGCTGGCAGAGCACAGCCATCATGGCTAGTAGCCATTGATAGCCCTGTCCTCCATGAATTTGTCTAATCTTCTTTTAAAGCCATCCAAGCTGGTGGCCATTACTGCATCTTGTGGGAGCAAATTCCATAGTTTAACTATGCGCTGAGTAAAGAAGTACTTCCTTTTGTCTGTCCTGAATCTTCCAGCATTCAGCTTCTTTGAATGTCCACGAGTTCTAGTATTATGAGAGAGGAAGAAGAACTTTTCTCTATCCACTTTCTCAATGCCATGCATAATTTTATACACTTCTATCATGTCTCCTCTGACCCGCCTTTTCTCTAAACTAAAAAGCCCCAAATGCTGCAACCTTTCCTCGTAAGGGAGTCGCTCCATCCCCTTGATCATTCTGGTTGCCCTCTTCTGAACCTTTTCCAACTCTATAATATCCTTTCTGAGATGAGGCGACCAGAACTGTACACAGTATTCCAAATGCGGCCGCACCATAGATTTATACAACGGCATTATGATATCGGCTGTTTTATTTTCAATACCTTTCCTAATTATCCCTAGCATGGAATTTGCCTTTTTCACAGCTGCCGCACACTGGGTCGACATTTTCATTGTGCTGTCCACCACAACCCCGAGGTCTCTCTCCTGGTCGGTCACCGCCAGTTCAGACCCCATGAGCGTATATGTGAAATTAAGATTGTTTGCTCCAATATGCATAATTTTACACTTGTTTATATTGAATTTTTCCGCCCATTCACTCAGTTTGGAGAGATCTTTTTGGAGCTCTTCGCAATCCCTTTTTGTTTTAACAACCCTGAACAATTTAGTGTCATCAGCAAACTTGGCCACTTCACTGCTCACTCCTAATTCTAGGTCATTAATGAACAAGTTGAAAAGTACAGGTCCCAATACCGATCCTTGAGGGACTCCATTTTCTACAGCCCTCCATTGGGAGAACTGTCCATTTATTCCTACTCTCTGCTTTCTGCTTCTTAACCAATTCCTTATCCACAAGAGGACTTCTCCTCTTATTCCATGACTGCTAAGCTTCCTCAGAAGCCTTTGGTGAGGTATCTTGTCAAACGCTTTTTGAAAGTCTAAGTACACTATGTCCACTGGATCACCTCTATCTATATGCTTGTTGACACTCTCAAAGAATTCTAGTAGGTTACTGAGACAGGACTTTCCCTTGCAGAAGCCATGCTGGCTCTGCTTCAGCAAGGCTTGTTCTTCTATGTGCTTAGTTAATCTAGCTTTAATAATACTTTCTACCAGTTTTCCAGGGACAGAAGTTAAGCTAACTGGCCTGTAATTTCCGGGATCCCCTCTGGATCCCTTTTTGAAGATTGGCATTACATTTGCCACTTTCCAGTCCTCAGGCACGGAGGAGGACCCGAGGGACAAGTTACATATTTTAGTTAGCAGATCAGCAATTTCACCTTTGAGTTCTTTGAGAACTCGCGGATGGATGCCATCCGGGCCCGGTGATTTGTCAGTTTTTATATTGTCCATTAAGCTTAGAACTTCCTCTCTCGTTACCACTATTTGTCTCAGTTCCTCAGAATCCCTTCCTGCAAATGTTAGTTCAGGTTCAGGGATCTGCCCTATATCTTCCACTGTGAAGACAGATGCAAAGAATTCATTTAGCTTCTCTGCAATCTCCTTATCGTTCTTTAGTACACCTTTGACTCCCTTATCATCCAAGGGTCCAATTGTCTCCCTAGATGGTCTCCTGCTTTGAATGTATTTATAGAATTTTTTGTTGTTGGTTTTTATGTTCTTAGCAATGTGCTCCTCAAATTCTTTTTTAGCATCCCTTATTGTCTTCTTGCATTTCTTTTGCCAGAGTTTGTGTTCTTTTTTATTTTCTTCATTTGGACAAGACTTCCATTTTCTGAAGGAAGACTTTTTGCCTCCAAGAGCTTCCTTGACTTTGCTCGTTAACCATGCTGGCATCTTCTTGGCCCTGGCGGTACCTTTTCTGATCTGCGGTATGCACTCCAGTTGAGCTTCTAATATAGTGTTTTTAAACAACTTCCAAGCATTTTCGAGTGATGTGACCCTCTGGACTTTGTTTTTCAGCTTTCTTTTTACCAATCCCCTCATTTTTGTGAAGTTTCCTCTTTTGAAGTCAAATGTGACCATGTTGGATTTTCGTGGCAATTGGCCAGTTACATGTATGTTTAATTTAATAGCACTGTGGTCACTGCTCCCAATCGGTTCAACAACACTTACATCTCGCACCAGGTCCCGGTCCCCACTGAGGATTAAGTCCATGGTTGCCGTCCCTCTGGTCGGTTCCATGACCAACTGATCTAGGGAATAGTCATTTAGAATATCTAGAAACTTTGCTTCTTTGTCATGACTGGAACACATATGCAGCCAGTCTATGTCCGGGTAGTTGAAGTCACCCATTACTACCACATTTCCTAGTTTGGATGCTTCCTCAATTTCATATCTCATCTCAAGGTCTCCCTTGAGACCTCATCATGCAGATGTGTAATGGTGCGTGTGTGTGTGTGTATGTAATTCAAGAGGTGTGAACAGTTTTGAGGGCCCAGATACATCTATGTCTATAGATATGAGATGTAACAGCTAAATATGTCAAACATTAGGAACCAAATCTAATCAAGAGAATCAGTGCAAGAAAAGAGTTTGCGGTTTTAACCACAGAAGCTTTCAGTCTAGCTCCATCAAAATCAATGGAAACTTTCAGAACAACTCTAACCCACAGATCTACTGGCTCAATGGAGTTAGGATGGGTTGAAGGTGCCTCCTCCACTGGCATAGAGGAAGACCAAAGGTTGGTCACCCCTTCTACAGATGTCGACTCAGAAGTTTGTCACAGTGTGTTCGCTGAGACCAACTTCCTGATAAATATGTTAGGGTTGCTGCCTGAGTGACTTTTACAGCCAAGTCTTATGCATGCTTACTCAGAAGTAAGCCCTCCTGTGTTCTGTGGGTCTTATACAGATAAGTGTGCTTAGAATTGCAGTCTTACAATGCAATTCTGTGCATCTACTCAAAAGTAAATCTGTCTGAATTAAGTAGAGCTTACATTCCTGGGTAATTGAACCGCAGCCTCAAGTTGCTTTAATAATGAACTGTTTTGATTTTGGTGGATGTTATGGTTTCATTGCTAAAGTTATTGTAAATGGTGCAAATAGATTCAGGAGGGAGAAGCCATCTGAATTTAACTATTTGCCTTTTTCAGATTAATAAAAAAATTTATTAGGATTAATTAACATCTCTGCTTTAAGCATTGTTGGTTTTTCTTCTTTGGGAGCCAGCTGGACACTACCTTTTAAGTAACAAATTATTACCTGCTGATCTGAAGTCAAAGGAAGTCTCTGGCTGACGCCCTTATTTTATCTGCTTCTTTTCCACCTTTAAGTGCAAAAATAAAAGGATTTATAACCAATTTTGTTTTCATCTGGTTGCAGTCTGTTACAGTGAAGTTTCAAGTTTTAAACTGGATGTTCTTTCCTTTTGCTTTATATAAGCTCTTTCTTGTGTTAGTTCCTTGAGCATCGAACTGGGTGGCTGACAGAGCCAGATCCTGTAATGTGCTGGTTTTCCTTTGTAGAACGGCTATAGGTGTTAACACATGGCCTATGATATATGGTACCCTGTTCACCCTGGGTGATTATAACAACAGTTTCTTGGTCACTGTACAAACATCTCCTGGCTCATAAATTTGAATCAATATCCTTCATCTCTGGCAGAAGCAGAAAGAGAAGCAAGGGGTTGGGGATTTTACAGATGGGTGGCAAATTAGTGGTAAACCTGAGAAAGGAACCCAGCCATTCTCAAATTTGCACAGTTATTTGAACAATGTGGTTATGCTTCCTTCTCTGAGGTGATTGAGCAAACTCATTGGGGGAAAGGCAGGAACTGGTGCAAATTTCAAACCACTTCCTAGGAGTGAATGAGCGCAGCAAAATTCTCCTCACTATTCTTTTTCCTAGCCACTGGCATTTTCCAAACTCTGCACTACTACTCCAGTGTTTCTAGCAATTATTATTTTTATAGTGCTTTTAGATAAAATGCTTGTGTTTGGGGGTGATGTTGCACTGGTGCAGTAGCTATTGGCTTTGTCAGAATTACTTGTAAGGGCTGCAGTGCTGTATGATGGAGGAAAAACTGGGATATAGGCTGTGTACACTCAAGGGATGTCGGAGATAGGGTTGCCAGGTCCTTGGCCTGAGACTGATCCTGTAACTTTAGGAGAAGAGAAAGTCAGCCAAGTGCAGGTGTTCTTGCAACGCTGTAACAGGAAAACCCACAAGGTGGAATTCTCCCTTCCCCCTGCACAACTTTTAAAGATACAGAAGACCTCTTGGAGGCCGGGCCTGGCAACCAAGCGGTCTGCTGTATCTTTAAAAGTTGTGGAGGGGGGAGAGAGAATTCTACCTTGTGGTTTTTCCCATTACAGTGTTGCAAGAACACCTGCACTTGGCTGACTTTCTCTTCTCCTAAAGTTACAGGATCAGTCTCAGGCCAAGGACCTGGCAACCTTAGTCGGAGAATTCTGATGGAAATGGGAGCAGCAAATGATGATGTTTGCTTATTTGTCCTATTTCTGGAATGGAAATCAAGCCAGCAAATACAATTGTTGTTGCTTTCAGTTTCCCTCTCCATTTACATTGGGTTTCCATTACATTGAAATGGATGGAGTAGAATAACATAATGACAGTGTAATTGACATAATTAATTAAGTTACATAATTTCACCACAGTGGACAGCGAAACGAATAACGTAGTTTTTTTGCAGAAGGCTAGTGGAATGGAAGTAGTGGGGCATGCAATGAATACAAGACAGAATGGAAAACAATGTCTTCTTACATTAGGGTTGCCAGGCTCAGGGCCTGAGAATGATTCTGTATCTTTAAGAAAAGAGAAAATTCAGCCAAGTGCAGGTTTTCTTGCAACTCTGTAATGGGAAAAACCACAAGGTGAAATTCTCCCTTTCCCCTGCACAACTTTTAAAGATACAGAAGACCTCTTGGAGGCTGACCTGGCAACCCTATTTTACATCCTTAGGACACATCATACCTTTAAAGCACATGCATAGCACCTCCTCACAAGAATCCTGGGAACTGTAGTTTACCTTTAACAGAGCTACAATTTCCAGCACCCTTAAGAAACTACAGTTCCCAGGATTCTTGGGGAGCGTGGTTTGAAAGTACTCTCAAAGTGTGGTGTGTACACAATTTAAAAGATGCTAAAGAGAAAGCACTGTAGTGAGGTGTGCTTTGTGGGGGGGCATGTCGGGACCTCATCCTGTTACCTTTTTCCACAGCTGGCCCCCTGCCAGCCCCCTCCAGTCTGCTACAGACACACACCAGGGTGAAGGAGGAGGCAGGAGGGGAGGGGTCTCCTCAGCCAAACCATACAGCAGAGGCTTCTGCAACAGCTTTTCTGAGCAGGCTGAAAAGGAAGAGAAGGTGCAACACTGCGGGGCAAGAAAGGGTGAAAAATCTGCTTAATTCCAGGGGGGGTGGCACCCCCCCCAAATTTACATGTTTACGCCCTCCGGAGAATCCATATTGCTAATCAAGAAGGGGAGGGGTTTTTTGACAATTGCACACTGAAGCCAGAGAGCTGGGAGGTGCAACTGACACAAAAAACTATTTTCTGTCAGTCTCATTTCCTCCTGACATTCTGGTTAAATCAGTATCTATAACAGTCAGAGATAATAGTCTAAAATAGATTCATTCATGGTATTTCACACCTGGCACATATTACTGGTTCTAATAGCACAGTGGGGAAGAGAGCCTGGCTGGGAGTCCAGAGTCTGTGAGTTCAAATTCCCACTCGTGTCTCCTGGACCATCTAAAGATCACCCCCACAGTGAGTGGCTCAGGGGTTGCGTGCCCGGCCACCTGTGCAGCCATGGGCAAGCTGCATAGTCTCAAGGAGCCCCATTGCTCCCCAGCTGGCAGTTGCGGACAAGGAAGGGGCCAGCTTGTGCCGCTGTGGCAAGCTGCAGGCCCTAGCCAGCTGGGGAGAACTAGCCTCAGAGAGACGCAATGGTAAACTCCCTCTGAATACCGCTTACCATGAAATCCCTATTCATAGGGTAGCCATAAGTCTCGATCGACTTGAAGGCAGTCCATTTCCATTTCCATTAAGTACATATGAATGCGCTTTCTGTCACATCACCAGTAACTGGCACAGAAAACTATCTTGCTTTGCAAGAGTTCCAGGATCGCCCACATGTGAGAAAGGGGGGGAACCCTTAAGGAACATTGTGGTTTTGGAGGTATCTTAGGCTAGCCTGGAGCTGCTCCTTTCCCCCCTCTGCTGGGGTAGCGTGCAGGAAAGCAGTGCCTCATGGTCTGAAGAAACATTCGCACAGTGAGCAGGATTATTTTCAAAGGCACAGCTGGTTCACATGGAGCCAGAACTTGCCTTTCTCTTTCGCCATGTAAGGCCAATGATTTCCCCCCTCATCTTCCTGTTCTGCCCAGTCTCTCTCCCCTCCTCTGGGAAAAAAACAGGTGATGGGGGGGCGAGAGAGAGATCAGCATGGGTTATGCATGTGTGCATGCTTGTGTGCAGCTGCTGAAGTTGTTAGCCTGGGTCATAAAAGTGATTTCAGTGGAACTCATTATGCACTCTGGGCTGCCCCGTTTCTATCATGCCAGGGTATTGCTGCCGCCGCCGCCGCTACACACTTCGCAACCCAACATTCCCTTCCTTCCTGCAGATTGCCAGCACTGCTTCGCTTTTGTAAAGCCTGAGGGAGATTGGGTGGAAAGAGTTCAAACCATGCTGAAGTTTAAAAGGGGAAAAAAAGAACAGGCGTGAAGGAAGGCACTATACTGGGGGAGAAGGGATGAAAGAAAGGAGGGCTGCAGCAGTCGGTCGGAAGTGCATTGTTAAACTGCCAGAAGCAAAATGGAACTCATGGAGAGTTTAGTGGGCAGAGAAAGGGGGTATCTGAAAGGAAGGATCCACCCACCCAGCCAAAAAAATGAAGCAAACCACCTACATGGATTAACGCTTCAAAGCAGAGATGGTTTTTTCTTCACTTATGGCATGATCCCTGGATTGGTTTAATGCAGATTTAAAGGGAAAAATTGCATCCTACCTTGTCTTTGCCTGCAACATCATGTGAACCATGAGAATTTAACAGGGATGCAAGTAGTACCAGACTCGCACTAAACCTCAGTGTGAAACAGCCCTATGTGTGTGTATGTGGGGGAGAGAGGTGGCATGAAGGGATCCTGCACTTGAGAGAAGGAGTTTACAGAGGGCGTGGAAGGCAGTTGCAACCCCAAGAATATCTATTTTGACTTCAGATCACCCAGCCTAAGAAGGAAATGGGTGTTGTGCTTGCTTCTTGCATTTTTGCCCCCTCCCAGAGGTGATGGATCAGTTCAGGTTTCAAAAGAGGAGGAGGGACACAATAGTTGCAAAGCATTCAAAAGGGATGAAGAATCGTGCCCTTTCTCTCTCTCTCTTAAAAAAAGAGGCTTTAGATGTTTGGGAGATCTTCCTGCCTTCTCCCCCCTCCGATTCCCTTCCCCCCTTGCGTCTGAAAGTATTCCTGATGCAAAGCATTATAATTTGCAAACACAGAAGGAAAATGGTTGGGTGCTTCTTGCCTCGGTTTGTTATATGAGCAACAGATTATTCAAAGCAATGTCTTTCCTTCTCTGTCAAACTCTGCCCACACAAAATTGCGCTCTCTCTCTCTCTCTCTCTCATTAACAACTTAGGCTGAACCCAACAGAGCTTACTTCTGAGAAGACATGTATTGGATTGCGGCCTTCACCTGCTGCCTGTGGGGAATGGATGCTGCTGCTGTGGGAGGAGTGAATAAGGAAGCAATTTTCTCAGCTAGGAAGGCAGCAACATCAACATGTTAAAGCTAATTTGGTTTACTTGGGAGTTAACTTCATTGATCACAGCGGGGCTTGCTTACAAGTAAACATGCAAATAACTGGGTTGCATGACACTATAGCAGATTTATCTTGGAAAAACAGGTTGTTAATTTCTTTCTTTGGCTAGATTATATGACAAGATTAGAGATAAGAATGATGTATTATTATTATTATTATTATTATTATTATTTTTGGTACATAACCTTGGGGTGGAGAAGGCATGGAAGAATCTTTCAACAAATCAGCTTCTAAAACCACAATATACTTTAAAAAAATTTTTTTTTGATGAAAATAGGCTTTAAAAAGGGGGAGGGCCATAGCTCAGTGGCAGAGCATGTGCTTTCCATGCAGAAGATCCCAGGTGGAATTCCTGGCATCTCCAGGTAGGGCTGGGACAGACTCCTGCCTGAAATCCTGGATTGCTGCTGCCAATCAGTACAGACAATACTGAGCAAGGTGGACCTAGGATCTGACTCAATATAAGGCATCTTCCTATCTATCTTCCTAGACTTGCTTAACTTGTCTTTAATATACAGAGAAAGAGTTGTCTCAAAAAAAATAAAAATAAAAGTTGCCTGTAGTAGTCTCATCTGACAAAGGTCGACTGGCCTAGGAAGTCTGTGACCAAAAAAGTCTATCAGCCATGCAGGATAGTTTGTCAGAGACTTAACAAAACTCCTACTTGCTGTCTGTATGAAATTACAAAAATGCAGGTTGTGAAGTACTTGCAGGCCACAATACGTGGCTGGTGAGTGTTGTTTTGGGGGGGGGAGATGATCTTGTGGAAGGCCAATGAGTAATTTTGAGGCTAAGGGAGTGTGCAAGGGGGTTGGTTAATCTATGGGTGCTGGTAAATCAAATGGGAAGGGGTCCATCCATGAGGACTGAGATGAGAGAGTGAAGCTTCCATACAACATCATGGGTTTTTTTCTTTATTGCTGTAGTTTTCCACGTCAGTTATGAAGACCCCAATGAGTGTCAGTGGTATAATCTTAGAAGGGGATGTGGCAGTGGGAGGTGTGGCATGACTCACAAAGGGACCCAGCACTTCTCAATTTGCCACTGCACTACTGGCTGTAGTAAGGGATGACTTCCATTATTGATGCATGTTCCAGTCGCAACAAAGGGGTAAAATCATCTAACATATAGGTAGAAAAGGGGTTCTAAATGTTATTTGGCTTAGCTAAATTTGTGTTCACTGTGAGTTGGAGATAGGTTATTTTATTATTATTTTCTCCTAATTGGGTGAATCAACAGTGTCACTGTATTTAAGAAACTCT
This sequence comes from Rhineura floridana, assembly GCF_030035675.1. Classification (NCBI taxonomy): domain Eukaryota; kingdom Metazoa; phylum Chordata; class Lepidosauria; order Squamata; family Rhineuridae; genus Rhineura; species Rhineura floridana. Next base: position 87,817,204 of record NC_084488.1, read on the forward strand.
ATGCTGTGGTGTGCCTATCACTCTTCCCAGCTACATTCATTAGGTTGTAGATACTCTGAATCAGATCTTTCACGCTGAGTCAACCACCTCTACAAAACAAGGGGCAACTCTGTAGCTTCAATTCTGTGAATAAAGCAAGACCCTGTGAGCAACAGACTGAAACAAGGAATCTTACCAGTGTAGCTTTCAATGCCTGCTGGATCTCATTTCCTCAGTTTTACATTGGCTGATATGAACTGAGACTTTTAAAAAAGATTATCAGGGGATTATAAGCCCCACATGTGATCCGATGCCCTTTCCTTTCAGCGTGCGTGTTCATGTCTGGATTCTCACTGCACAAATTCTTCCCTCTAACTGGAATAGGGAAGCATTCAAAAACTTTTAATTAAGCTCATTTTGTAAGTAGTCAAGCATTCATAAACGGCTCCAAGGTAACAAAGGAGGTTCATGAGGGTGCTCATGGGGAAAATAGAATAAAGAGTTGAACAAAACAATTACATAATCACATAGGTAATTTGGCTGTTTCGTTTTATGTGGTGCTGTTTCATTCTCTGAACTCTAGAACTGCAGAATGATCTGTAAGATCAGAGATAGCTTTGTTACTAGAAATGCATCCTAGCAATATGGACTCTGTGCCGTTTCATCTGGAGGAGAGAGCACTGAAGACTCACATCATTTTTTGGTAATTTTTTGTTTTTACAAATAGAATAGGTATGGAGCCTGTTGTCCTCCAGAAGTTGTTGGACTCCAACTCCCATCAGTCTCAGACAGCATGGATAATAGTCAGGGAAGATGGGAGTTGGAAACCATCAACATCTGGAAAGCCACAGATCCCCCACTACTAACATAGCTTGTATTCAATGTAGCACTAAGGAACTCGTTCTGTTAGCACAAGGATTTAAACTTGCACAATGGAAATTTTCCCCTCTCCTCCCCCCCAGCACCCCCCAAATCTGTGCTGGGGGTTTCCCCAACCCTCTGGGCAGAGTTGAGGAGGGTGTGGAGTGTGCACAGGGACAGGAGAAGGAAAAGTTCCATTGCGCACTCATAAATCCTTGCACTAATGGAACAAGTGCCTTGAATACTCCCCATAATAGATAAGTGGAGGCAAGCAACCGGAGGTGCTGTCATCTGGGGGGGGCATTGACCTCTTACTTTTGGGGGGAGCAGGGCCCCAGTCAGGTCTCTATGTACAAGCCAAACAACATGAAAGGGAAGAGTGTTAGCAACTGAGAAGAGACCTTGTCCTTTCATGTTAGATTGGAGCCAATCAGAGTGAATTGAGGTAAGTCGACCACTGAGAAGACTTTTACCAGTAGTTAACATACAACCTCCCCTTTCATGCTGATTGGTTCCTAGGGACATCTGTTGTAGTGGAGGACAGCAAGGGAGGCGAAGAAAAGTGGGAAAGGGGGAGTGGCTGTGAAGGGGCATGGCTTGACTATCACAAAGAGACCCTGCACTTCTGAATTTGCCACTACACTAGTGCAAGCAACAGACAACCCTATCAGGCAGCAGATCTAATATGAATTAGTTCCCCAGAAGGACATCCCCCCTCCACAAGGTGCATCCTCTGACTAATTCATAGTTCTCTCTAACCCTTTCCAAGTGTTTCTCCCCAAGCTCTCTCTCCCCCCTCCCCCCGATTACCATCCAATGGTGGAAGGAATAGAGACACACTCCTTGGCTCTGCACCCTCCTTCATGTTACGGTTGTTGCCCCTCCACACTGGGAGGCTGAATGTCTGCAACAGTTAGGGATGGAAGGACCTGTCAAAATCAGTTCCCTCCATTTCTCATTCTTCCAGTCTTAAATTCTGTGCCCCACATTTCTACAGCAAGTTATGATTTACAAAAAAAGATCCTCATGAAAGATCTTCATTCTAGTGCAAATTTCACCTAATAAACACATTTTTGTATGCACCTTCAGCTAATGTATGCATTTTTGCAAGCAATTCATTCTAATATAATGCATTTTTATGTTATTTTCATGAATGTATTCATGTTTATGCACTCTTTTCCTCTAATATATGCATTTTTGTAAACATTGTTTGGTTGGAGAACTGCATCGCAAAGTTCAGATAGGTTTAAACTTCAAAAGATGGCTGTGAGCTTATCCACACGAGAGCATACCTTTGTATTACTTCAGGAAATGGTGACTATCCAAGGAGTGAGGGGTAAATCAGAAAGCTTACCCATGGCCCTAGTGAAAATGCAGTGGAGAGGCAGAGAGGGAAAATATAAAGTGGGTATTAATGCCCAACAACAAGAGCCAGTGATACTGGGAAGAGATGTAATGGGGGCACAAGGAAAAATATATGTGGTAACCAGACAACAACTTGGCAGAGAAACAGAAGCCATGTTAAAAGGGGCTGAAGGAAACAGGGTGGAACCTGTTTTCGAGCCTACGGTCACCATAGCGCGACTCAGATATGCCACTGGATGTCTGGTGCCTTCTCTCTCCTGCAGCAAGACGACTCCCAGCGCGAGGTCCGACGCATCCGTAGCCACGATGAATGGTTGCTCATAGTCTGGTGCTATTAATATAGGTCCTTGGCACAAGGCTTGCTTCAGCAGATCAAAAGCCTTCTGACATTCATCCGTCCATACCACACGCTCAGAACACTTTTTCTTTGTCAACTCATGCAAACCAGAAGGGAGGGTAAGGTAATAACCAAGGCTGAAGGGAAACAGTAACAAATGGTGGCAGCGGTGAAGAGGAGAAGATAACATTATAAGTATCCAGAGCAACCCCGAGTTATGAGTTATCTGCATTGATACAAGGGGGTTGGGAACAGCATAGGCACACAGTCACGAATGTAACCGGATAGAGAGACTCAGGCAAGGTCTCTGGGAACATTGGTTGTAGAACGTGACTGGTGGTGCTGCCTAGCAGGGGGATCTATTGAGATCTGTGCTAGAGCGGAGAGAAAAACCATAAAAAAGGACAGTCCGGACTGGTGGAGTCCCTGGTGGTGCCTAGTGAAAGGCAGTAGCCACGAGCAGGTAGGAACCTGACAGGGAGAGCCAGGGAAGGGCGTCACAGCGTTCCTCTGGGAAATATTAGTGTTGCTGTTTCCTTGTGCCCCCCCCTCTAATTTTACATGTTTACTCCTCCTGGTTCAAGGCTGAAGCTGAGAGAGTGCCTTGGTGTGAAATTGACAAGAAAAATGAAACTGACTAGACCCTCCCCTTCTCCATTGTCCCAGCCTGAGAGTGGGGGGGGGGTGAGTGAAAAGGCAAAGCAGGCAGCAGCTGCAGCAGCTTTTGCGGGCAGCAGAGAGAGAGGGAGCGGGTGATGGGGCATTAAAAGAGAGCCCGCCCACCAAAAAAAATCAAAGCATAGTGCCTACAAAGAGTAGTGCAGCGCAGCTGAGACAATTTTTCCTTTCCTTTTCACATTATAATTGGATTGGGTTAATAAGGATTTAAAGGGGGAAACTGTGCGATAGCTTCTGCTTGCCTGCAACATCATGGGAACCATGCGAAATACGAGGGGAAGCTAGCAGCACCAGAGACATACTAAATCGTCGTCTGGATGAGCCCTGTGTTTCAGTTTTCACATTGTTTTGGAAAGTGTGAATTTGATAAAAAAAAATTAGCTGATTACATTTCTCTCCTATCCCTACCGGCAGTCAGTCTCTTCTGCTTGCCACCTCTGAAACTCTGGGGAGCCACTGTCAGTCAGTACAGACAAAACTATGCTGCAGGAAGCAATGGTATCGATATCAGTCCACTTTCTTAGGCTGCTTTCACACTGCCCTTTATTCCGCTTATTCTGATAATTTCTTACCTGGTAATTTGTGCATTATATTTGACCTTTCACACAATGTACAAGCTAGTTCTAGAATTATAGAGGAACATAGTGCCAGTTTAGTGCAAATTTTCATGATAAATAATACCAGAAATAATCCGTTTGCAAGGCTGGGAACCTAGAAAATTGCGGGAGTTTGTGCTAGCTACAGCCGCTCACGTGATACGCATCCCAGCATGCAGTGTGTTCTCGCTCTTTAGCTGTGGGGGGTGCCTGAAGAAAATTGTACCAGTATTCCAGTATAGGCATTTCCCACCCCCACCCCTGTGTCGATACAACTAAAATAATTTTAAAAGTCCTAAAGGCAGAGGGCTTGCATGGTGACGGGACAAGATCTTAGACCTCCTCACACAGTGGGGAATTATACTGTGCAGGTGTATAACAGGTGAGGGACAAAAACAAGACGTTCTTTGCAGCCGTGTGAAAGACTGTTGCGTGAAATGCCAGTATATTGGCAGAAAAAGCTGCTGTTCCTTAACACAACAGGTACTGCAGTGTGAAAGGAATGTTAGAAATCAGGACAGAAGCGCTACTTTTTTAATCCATTAAACTAATGCAATCAGCCCCATGTGTGAAAGCAGCCTTGGTTTTCCCGTATGAGATCCTATGAGTGTCTTCTTGGTCTTTACCTCCATACCCAGGTCCCTCTAGCCTGATCTCCTCCCAGCATTATCTGCTCTGTCTCTCCTATCCTATGGATTGTATCCTCTGATTTTCTGCTTATTTTTTATGGACAGGCCTTGCTCTTGCCTCTTCCTCTATCTGGCGCAGCCATCATTTCCTCTTGTGCCAGATCTTGATGTTGCCAAGAAGTTGAGCCTCTATACAAGACACTTGCATACCCTTCCATTGAAAATAATGTTGAAGATATCCTAGACCAGCAACCACAGCACCAGCGGTGTCAGGCCCAGGATGAGACTCAGGAACCAGACCAGAGGTTGTAAGTAATTCGTGTTTTATTAGGGTAATGTCCAAACAAAGACTGCGTCTTCTCATGAATCAATACAGGGATACAGGTCCTGCGGCATTGGGAGAAAGTTGACAGAGCAAGGGGCTGCTTCCCGCCTGTTCTTTAAGAAGGGGCCAAACGGGCGCGCAACCTTTCACTCCTCCTTAACTGCCCCTCAGGTACTGCCCGCCTTCCCCCCTTCTCTCCTGTCTTTTCAGCTGTCTGCGTGTGCACGGTGAGGGGGGAAGCATCACCCCCTCCTCTTCTGAAGTTTCCGATTCCACTATGGGGGATAGGGGAGGAGCTGATGGTAAACTGTCTCTCCGCTTTTCTGCTGTGGTCAGCCCTCCCTCTTGCTCTGAGCTGCGGAGAAGGGGGGTCGTGAGAATGTCTAGGGAGGATTCTGAAACTTCAAAACTCTCAGGCTCCCCGTTGCTAGGCGACCCTATCACTGGCATTTCCTCTGTTTCGTCTTCACTCCAAAGAGGGTAAGTTCCTCCCCCTTCCCTCTGCCATCCATCTGAATCCTCTTCTCCCAACTCCCTGGGACCCCCGGGACCCCAGCTCTGCCTCTCGACAAGCGGACAGCCAGATAAGGCACAGGCCGAAGAGCCCCTATGGTTCAGAATGACTCCTGGGAGGGTGGAGCTCCTGCTCCATGATCCACACCAGCATCGGGTCATGGTGCATGATTTGTGGCACACATCAAAGCCTTACTCCAGGCTGCAAATAACACCTCAAGACCCAACACTAGTGCGGATTGCAGAGCTCCACCCTCCCAGACACCACCCCCCATGGCTGGCGTGGGCTTAAATAGGCCAGGCTGCCCTGCCTCCCACTTTGCCAAGGCAGCTCATACAAAGGCATGTGCGTGTAGCATGATGACATGATGACATGGGAGGTGAGGCAGCTGGGACTATTTAAACCTGCACCAACTGCAAGGGGAGGGTGTTGGTCCCTGAGAGGCCCCTCGTGCCTGGCACCAGCCCTGTAGACCAGGGATTGGCAACTTGTGGCCCTCCACACATTCTTGGACTCCAGTTCCCATCAGCCCCAGCCAGCATGGCCAAGGTCAGGGATAGTGGGTGTTGCAGTCCAACAACATCTAGAGAGCCAAATGTTATCTGTGCCTGTCATAGACTCTGGTTCCAGCCACATATAAGTTAATAGCTGGTACCCAGTGAGTCACTGTTAGATTCTGAGCCTAATTAGAACTCTCTCATAAGCTGAAATACTCTTATTATTAGTAGTAGTAGTAGTGGTGGTGGTGGTAGTAGTAGAAGTAGTAGTAAAATGCACCAAGCTTCTTTTGGTTTATCCCTGAGGGAAATTAGTGTTGAACCAACATTTTTTTGTTTTTCATTTTAATCTTTTTTTTTAACTGAAATTAAAATCATACACTACAAAATAAGAAAAAATACACAAACGTGCATGACTCAGTCTTTCATATACTTAACAAAGCCAAAGGTCAGATCGGTGTTCATCTCAACAAAGCCAATAGTCAGATGGATTAATTAATACAAACCTAGCCCAATATACATATTTTAAAAATTGCATCCTGTCTCAAGATAGCTTACAAAAATCACAGTGAGAAGAAGTTGCCAACTTTTGAACTGACCACAGTCCCTTTTAACAGCAATTTGACCTGAAGCATAGCAGGAGATCATTGCCCTTTTCAGATTACAATCCGGGGATCTGAATACGCTTGGAAAGGTATTGTGGGGGTCTGCACTGTTCAAGCTTATCCACTCCATGTCTGAATAAATCCATCTGTAATGTATGTATTTAAGTAGTAGTGCAAGTAAGGTAAATTTAGACTCTGGACTTCATGGTTTCATGCCATCCCCCTCTTTAGACACCAATATTATTTCACTTACTTCAAAATGTGGTACAGCAGCCCTGCTACTTTAAGGCCCTCCATTAATTCTGCTGAGTGGGGGCCTGGACCTCTGCCTCAAAGTCCTATGCTGATGGCAGCTCTACTGCATGTAGGCATAACAGTTCTTGAATTACAGGAGGCTAGTTCACCTACAGTTTTGATGGTCTCTTAACTACTCTTTTAGAAAGTGGCGGAAGGGCATGATTTTCACTAATGTACATATTTCTTCTTAACAGTAGTGTAGTGGCAAATTCAGAAGTACAGGGTCCCTTCACACATTTCATCTTACCATGCACAACACACATATTTACATGATCATTAAAAGCTGAAACACCATCAGACACACACACATCCCTCCAATGCATTTATTTTCTTCCTCTTCTCCCCCTCCTCTTGGCTTTGAAGTGGAACAAAACCACTCAACTCTCCCCCCCCCTTTTTTTTTTTTGCTGCTGGGTTGAGAATAAGATTCTTGTTAATGCCATCTTCCACAACTTCCCTAATCTGGATAGACAAAAGCAAAGTGGGACTGGGTATTTCTAGCCAGGACAGATACGGCGGAGGCAGGGAAAGGCATGGGGGGGCTTTAATAGTGATAGGAAGTGGGGTGTAGTTGTCCATGTTCATGGGGGGTTTTAGACCCCTTACTTTTTGGAAGCCAGGTCCCAGCAGGGTCCCCATGTCTCCACCGTCCTACAAGCCAATCAGCATGAAAGGGGAGTGTGTTAGCCACTAAACAGAGCCTTCTAACATGCCTCCTTGTCCTTTCCTGCTGATTGGAACCAGAGTGGGCTCTACTGTGGAAGCAGCCTTACTCCCAAGTAAGGCTGCAATCCTAACCCTACTTACCTGGGAGTAAGTCCCATTTGAATTTAATAGGACTGACTTCTGAGTAGACATGATTAGGATAGTCCTGTAAGTGTCCTTAGGATTATAGCTTGAGTAAACTTATCCCTATTCTCACCTGAACTTGACTTTAGCTAAATCTGTCAATACTATTTGAAAAATATTGCTGGGCTCCATTGGTAGTATCAGTGCAGCTCAGTTTCTGGCTTATAATAGCAGACAGCCTCAAGCAACATCCCTGCTTTATTACCCTTCACTGGTTTATGTTATAGCTTAGATCAGTGAGTTTCCAAAGTGTGTCCGCTGTGCCTGAGTGATCATGTGTTTTTGACTTTGACAGTTTATGGAATATTATTCCAAACATGGTGACCCGAAGACTTTTGCTAGAAACTGAAAGACAGTAATGGAACTGTTTATTCAACTGGAGCCTTCAAACCATGACGAGTCATGCTGGCCATGATTGCCAGATGCTCAGTGTATTGGCACAACTGCTATGCTTATGAAAGAATAGCAGGAAATTAGACAAACACATGCATATCCACTGTACTGTAATGTAGCCCCTGGAATCTCCTCCTCTCCCAACACGAACCCACCCATACACTACGCTCAACATCAAAGGCCCTCCTCCAGGTACCTTCCTAGGGAAGCTGGGAGGCTGGCAACAAGGGAGAAGGCTTTCTCAGTGGTGGCCCCCAAATTATGGAATAATCTTCCTGACGAGGTGCGCCTGGACTACAACTCCCCCTGTCTGATGCCCAGCGTAGGTCATCAAGCAGGGTGACCAAGGCAGTCTCCGTCCCATGACCTGGCCTGAAGCCCGATTGGCTTGGAAAACTTGGAGCTGAGCAGCTACTACCCTCTCAATCACCTTGCCCCAAAAGGGGAGATTAGAGACTAGGCAGAAGTTGTTCAGATCTGCAGGGTCTAATGAAGGCTTCTTTAACAAAGGTCTTATCACAGGCTCCTTCAACAATGTTGGCATAGAACCTTCCCTTAGGGAGCTATTAATTAAATATGCCAACCAGTTAACCACTCCCACTCTGGCAGATTTGATTAACCAGGATGGGCAAGGGTCAAGAGAACAAGTAGTGGCCCTCGAGTCTCCCAGAATCTTGTCCACATCCTCAGACTTTACAAGCTGAAACTTATCCATAGAAAAATGACCAGAGGAAGCCTCAGGAACATCTGGCACAACTGTACTTTATCAGACCGTATCTCCCTGTATGAGCCTGCCCGGGTCCTGAGATCCTCAGGAGAGGCCCTTCTCTCAGTATTTTATTTATTTTTATTTTATTTTATTAGATTTATATACCGCCTTACTAGCATTAGCTCTCTGGGCGGTGAACAACAGAATATAAAAATACAAAACATCTCAGATCTCATAATAAATACAGCATAAACATATATAAACCAAGAAATCAAAAACAATTACAACAAAATTTAAAACTAAAATGAGTTACATATTAAAACGCCATAGCAAAGAGGCAAGTCTTAACCTGGCGCCGAAAGGAGAGCAATGTCAGCGCCATACGCACCTCTTCGGGGAGACTGTTCCACAGTTCGGGGGCCATCACTGAGAAGGCCCTAGATCTTGTCACCGTCCTCCAAGCCTCCCTATGAGACGGAACTCGGAGGAGGGCCTTCGATGTGGAGCGTAGTGTACGAGCAGGCTCATATCGGGAGAGGCGTTCTGATAGGTATTGTGGTCCCGTGCCGTATAGGGCTTTATAGGTCAAAACCAACACTTTGAATCTAGCCCAGAAGCATATTGGCAGCCAGTGCAAGCGAGCCAGAACAGGTGTTATGTGTTCCGATCGCCTGGTCCCCGTTATTAATCTGGCCGCCGCATTTTGGACAAGCTGTAGTTTCCGAACTGTCTTCAAAGGCAGCCCTACGTAGAGAGCATTGCAGTAATCCAGTCGTGAGGTTACCAGAGCATGTACGACTGATGTTAGGTCCTCCCTGCTCAGATAGGGACGTAGCTGGGCTACCAGCCGAAGCTGGTAGAAAGCATTCCGTGCCACCGATGCCACTTGGGCCTCAAGTGACAGGGAAGGATCTAAAAGAACCCCCAGACTACAAACCCGGTCCTTTAGGGGGAGTGTAACCCCATCCAGGACAGGGTGTATATCCACCATCCGATCCAGGAAACCGTTCACCAGCAGCATCTCAGTCTTGTCTGGATTGAGCCTCAGTTTGTTAGCTCTCATCCAGTCCATTATCGGAGTCAGGCAATGGTTCAGTACATCGACAGCCTCACCTGAGGAGGATGAAAAGGAGAAATAGAGCTGCGTGTCATCAGCGTACTGGTGGCAATGCACTCCATAGCTCCTGATGACCGCACTCAATGGCTTCACATAGATGTTGAAAAGCATGGGAGACAGAACCGAACCCTGCGGGACTCCACATTGCAGAGCCCACGGTGTCGAGCAATGTTCCCCAAGCACAACCCTCTGGAGATGACCCGCTAAGTAGGAGCGGAACCACTGCCAAACAGTACCCCCGACTCCCAACTCCGCAAGCCTCTCCAGAAGGATACCATGGTCGATGGTATCAAAAGCCGCTGAGAGATCAAGGAGGATCAACAGAGTTACACTCCCTCCATCCCTCTCCCGACATAGGTCATCATACAGGGCGACCAAGGCTGTCTCAGTGCCAAAACTGGGCCTAAACCCCGATTGAAACGGATCTAGATAATCAGTTTCATCCAATAGCGCCTGGAGCTGGCCAGCAACCACTCGTTCCAAGATCTTGCCCAGGAATGGAACATTTGCTACTGGTCTGTAGCTGTTGAAATTTTCCAGGTCCAAGGAAGGTTTTTTCAGGAGTGGTCTTACTGCTGCCTCCTTCAGACAGCCCGGGACCACTCCCTCTCGTAAAGAGGCATTTATCACTTCCCTGGCCCAACCAGATGTTCCATTCCTGCTAGCTTTTATTAGCCAAGAGGGGCAAGGATCTAGTACCGATGTGGTTGCACGTACCTGTCCAAGCACCTTGTCCACGTCCTCGAGCTGAACCAACTGAAACTCATCCAGTAAAACATGACAAGACTGCGCTCCGGACGCCTCACTCGAATCATCTGCTATAAAGTGGGAGTCTAAGTCCCGGCAGATGCATAAGATCTTATTCTGGAAGTGTCAAGCAAACTCATTGCAGCGGACCATCGATGACCCTACCGTGTCCTGAGGGCAAGTATAGAGTAACCCTCGGACAACTCTGAAAAGCTCCACTGGGCGGGAAAGAGATGCCTTAATAGTGGCAGCGAAATATTGTTTTTTCGCCACCCTCACCGCTTCCAAATACTGCTTAGTGGAAACACTTACCAGCACATGATTGCATCCATCGGGAGTTCGTCTCCACTTCCGCTCAAGCCGTCTCCTATCCTGTTTCATCACTCTCAGCTCAGGGGTATACCACGGAGCTGTATGAGCTCTACACAGGAGAGGGCGCACAGGAGCGATCGTATCAACAGCCCGAGTCATCTCCGCATTCCACAGTTCAACCAGGGCTTCGATAGGAGCGCCAGTCTTATCAGCCGGAAAATCCCCCAGAGCCCTTTGAAAACCTTTAGGATTCATTAGTCTCCGGGGGCGGACCATTTTAATAGGTCCCCCACCCTTGCAGAGGGGAAAAGCCACTGTAAGTCTAAACTTCAGCAAGCGGTGATCTGTCCATGACAACGGGAGAGATGTAAAACTCCCCACATCCAGATCACCATCCCCATGTCCAGTTGCAAAGACAAGATCTAGAGTATGCCCCGACACATGTGTGTACCCACATCTTCTCAAGTACGACTAGTGGGGACGCGTGAGAGGGCCTTCTCGGTGGCTGCCCCTAAGCTTTGGAATTCCCTTCCTAGGGAGGTAAGAATGACCCCCTCCTTGCACTCCTTCCGCCGACAAGCAAAGACCTTCTTATTCAAACAAGCCTTTGGAATTGAAGGCTAAGGATAGGGCGTGAAGGGTGCTGCATTGCTAATGTCTATTACATCATTTTTAAACTAGTTTGAACTCTTTTAGCTATATGTGTGTATGGTTTTAATATTGGAAATAGTTTAATCTTATTTTAATGTAGACTTTGTATGTTTTTAATTATATGTATTTTTTTATCTGGAAGCCGCCATGAATTCCAGTTTTGGAAAAATGGTGGGGTATAAATAAAGACCATAATAATAATAATACTTAGTGAGGAGTCCAAGTCAGTCCGAATGCATGCAATTTTGTCTGCAAAGTGCCTCACAAACATGTCACAATGAGCAACTGACAGCTCAGAGTCTAATGTAAGGCCAGAGCCCAAAAGACCCCGGACCACGTGGAAAAGCATCACCGGATGACACTGAGCAGATGCAATGGTGGCAGAGAAGTGAACTTTCTTCTCAGCCATCACCACCACATGATAGGCTTGAAAATAAGCTCTAGCCTGTGTTCGGTCGGAAGCAGATTTGAGTTTTTCTCCATTGTCGCTCTAGCTGTTGTCGCTGCTGTTTCATCAGGCCCAAGGTTTGAGTAAACCAGGCTATTACGGGCCTTTCCTGGTGGGAGAGGGAGCTTTGGAGCAATGGTGTCCACCGACCGGGTCACCTCCATATTCCAAAGATTGACCAGCACTTTGGCAGTATTGCCAGCCATGCTGGGAATATCCTCCAGAGCATTCAAGAAACCATCTGGATCCATGAGTCTCCGGGAGTGGACCATCTTACTTGGCCCTTCACCCCTGCGAAGGTTACCGGGGGCACAAAGTCTAAACCTTGTCAAGTGGTGATCTGTCCATCACATTGGAGTCAATAAGATCCACTCCACCCTCAGATCATGTTCTTCCTGTCCCTAATAAAACACAAGATCAAGTGTGTGTCCTGCCACATGTGTTGGTCCAGATGGTATTAGAGACAGCCCCATGGTTGTCATGGCAGCCATGAAGTCCTGAGCTGGGCCTGTGAGTCTAACCTCAAATGTTGAAGTCACCCAGAACAATCAGCCTGGGGAAGCTCAACACCAATGCTGAGACCAGCTCCACCAGCTCAGGAAGGAAGACTTTTGGGCAGCAGGGTGGACGGTACACCAACAGAATCCCCACTCTGTCTCCCTGACCCAACGCCAGGCACACACACTCAAAGCTGGAGGTGTTAGGGACAGGTGACCTGACAGGGGAGATAGATTCCCTGCAGACAATTGTGACCCCACCTCCCCATCCCTTGGATCTAGGCTGCTGGAGTGCCACAAAACCTGGTGGGCAAAGCTGAGAAAGTCCTACTCCACTCTGATCATTTAGCCAGGTTTCGGTAATACAAGCAATGTCAGCACATTCATCCAGGATTAAATCCTGAATTAAAGTGGTTTTATCAGTCACTGACCTTGCATTCATCAGCAGAACAGTAAGATCCAGGGAGTTCCCAGCATAGCTACCAGTGTCCCAAGGGTTGGAAGGGGGACCAGAAGGGGTGCAAGCATGAAGATGTCTTGTATACCTTCTCCTGTAATGGCCAGTCTGCCTCCCAGCACTATTACGTCCCCTGCCCAATATAACCTCAATGGCAGGCCCCCGAAACCTTAAAATCAAGAATTTAGAAACAAAATCAAGATTGGCGTCAAATATTATTACAGTTCCTCTAGATTTGGAGGAACCACTTGCTACATATTGTGAACCAAACCATTTATCACAAAGTAATATTTCCTTCTGCATTGCTTTATGTGTTTCTTGTAGAAAAGTAATCATAGAATCATAGAATCATAGAGTTGGAAGGGGCCTTGTAGGTCATCGAGTCCAACCCCCTGCTCACAGCAGGAAATCCACAGCTAGAGCATCTCCCACAGATAGCTGTCCAGCCTCTGCTTGAACACATCCAGCGAAGGGGATCCCACCACCTCCCTAGGCAGTCGGTTCCATTGCCAAACTGCCCTTACTGTCAAGAAGTTCCTTCTAATGTCCAATCTGAATCTACGCTCCTGCAACTTAAAACCATTAGACCTAGTCCTACCCTCTGGGGCAGCAGAGAACAAATCTGTACCCTCCTCTATGTGACAGCCCTTCAGGTACTTAAAGAGTGTAATCATGTCACCCCTCAGCCTTCTCTTCACCAGACTGAACATGCCAAGTTCCTTCAACCTTTCCTCATAAGACTTGTTTTCCATACCGGCTATCATCCTCGTCGCCCTCTTCTGAACCCGCTCTAACTTGTCTATATCTTTCTTAAAATGAGGCGCCCAGAACTGAACGCAGTATTCTAGATGAGGCCTGACTAATGCAGAATATAGTGGGACTATTACTTCCCTCGACCTGGAAACTATAGCTCTGTTTATGCAGCCCAAAACTGCATTTGCCTTTTTTGCCGCAGCGTCACACTGCTGGGTCATGTTCAACTTGCGATCCACTACAATTCCAAGGTCCTTCTCACACGCACTACAGCTAAGCCGGGTGTTTCCCATCCTGTACCCATGCATTTTGTTTTTGTGGCCTAAATGCAGAATCCTGCATTTGTCTTTATTGAATGTCATTTTATTAATTTCAGCCCAATTTTCTAGTCTATCCAGGTCCCTTTGGATTTTATTCCTGTCTTCCATTGTGTTAGCTATCCCTCCCAGTTTCGTATCATCCGCAAACTTCATAAGGCTTCCCTCCACCCCATCATCTAAGTCATTGATAAAAATGTTGAAGAGTATCGGCCCCAGGACAGAACCCTGTGGCACTCCACTCAAAACCTCCTTCCAGTCCAAAGCAGAGCCACCGACGACCACTCTTTGAGTACAGTTTTCCAACCAGTTGTGAATCCACCTGACAGTATTTCCATGTAGTCCACATTTGACCAGTTTGCTAATCAAAAGGTCGTGGGGGACTTTGTCAAACGCTTTGCTGAAATCTAGATAGATGACATCTACAGCATTTCCACCATCTACTAAGCTAGTGACCCGATCAAAAAAAGAGATGAGATGAGTTTGACAGGATTTTTTCTTGACAAACCCATGCTGGCTCCTACTAATCACAGCATTGTCATCTAGATAGTTGCCAATGGACTCTTTTATTATCCGTTCTAATATCTTTCCCGGTATTGAAGTCAGACTGACCGGCCTGTAATTCCCCAGATCTTCTTTTTTACTCTTTTTAAAGAGCGGGACGACGTTTGCCCGTCTCCAATCCTCAGGCACCTCTCCTGTTGTCCAGGATTTCTCAAAGATTATGGCAAGAGGTTCCGAGAGTACATCCGCAAGTTCCTTCAATACTCGGGGATGCACTTCATCAGGCCCTGGAGATTTGAACTCATTTAGGTTAACTAGGTATTTCCTGACTATCTCCTTATCAATCTCGAACTGCAATCCCGACCCCTTACTGAGATTGCTACCGATGCAAGGTTGCACACTATTCCCTTTTTGGGAGAAAACGGAGGCAAAATATTAGGATTCATCTCCTGAATATAATTTGTTATCCTTTATACCAATTGATTAATTGAATCACCCATACCTTTGACATTTAAAGTTACTTTAAGGAAGGCCATAGCTAATATTATAAACCATTAAATCAATAATCTGTATTTTCTGTAAAACCATCTTTGTCCTGCAGTACTGGTTGAAACTGAACTCATACAGAAATTTCCTTACTGTTTCTTTCCTAAAACCTTCCTCTACCTCCCTCCTTGGAAAAGTACAGGAGAACATCAGTTGTCTGTTCCCACTCCTAGACTGTCTGCTTCTAGGATTAAGTTTCAGGTTTAAATGCATATTTGTAAAATTAAGCACATTCAAGGGGGAATTCAAAAATTTACTCTTTGGATTTCTACATTTGTTCCACTGATGCCCTCATAAATCAAGATATCTAATTGCTAATTTCAAAATTCAAACTCTTTCCATACAAAATTGGTGGAATATCTTTATTTTTTTCTCTCTGTTCATTATGGTCAACTGGGATAATAAATTGATATTCATTTCCTTTTTCAATATTAGTGTTTACTTGTCTCGTGCTGAATTAGAACGTAGGGAGAGGCTTGGCCCTGTTTTACTGTAAAGTCTGATTTACTGTTTTCCTTTCGCTTTCTACTTGTTTGCTGTCCTTTCGCAACTGATTCCCATCCAGTATCACATGTCTCCCCTATCTCTTCTTCATCTCTTCCAACTGCTTGCTCTGAATGCTGAGCTTGCGACAGAGGGTCAATAATATCCAGCTGCACTATGAGCTCTGTTTCCTCCTTTATTGTTGTGGCATTTAATATAGATGTTCCCTTCATTACCACTAGTTTGAATGGAAAGCCCCATCGATAGTGAATTCCTGCTTCCTGGAGTTTGCTTGTGTATGGCTT
Organism: Rhineura floridana; assembly: GCF_030035675.1. Taxonomy (NCBI): domain Eukaryota; kingdom Metazoa; phylum Chordata; class Lepidosauria; order Squamata; family Rhineuridae; genus Rhineura; species Rhineura floridana. The sequence goes on from NC_084488.1 coordinate 87,832,975, forward strand.
AAATTCAAGTTTCTTTCTAAGGGTCTCCAGGGCTAAGTCTTGTAAAATCTGTATCTGTTGATTCTCGTAAGTCACTGTTTTTATTTCTCTGAGGCATCTCCATATCTCTTCCTTTTTCCCATAACAAGCAAAGCTCATAACAAAGTCTCTAGGGGGAGCTCCTTCCCCAGGTTTGTGACCAACCACCCTGTGTGCTCAGTCTATATCCTCCCTTTTTAATTCCAGGTCTGGGAAAAGGGGTTGTAAACCTTTTCATTAAAAAGTCACTTACATAATTCATTTCAACTCCTTCTCTGAAACCATGGAAACGTAGGGTCGATCTGCACACCCAATTCTCAAGGTCCATCAGCTTTTCTTTTATTTCTTTATTCTCCCTCTGAAGTTTTTAAATCTTTTCTTATTTTGAATCCCTGTGTCCAACGCTGCAGACGCCGTCCCAGCAATATCTTCAAGCTGTGAAGTAATTGTTGTAAGTTTCTCTTCCATCAGAGCCATCCACTCTTTGAAGGTTCCTGCAAACATTTCCTCCATTGACATAAGCTGCATTGCAAAGCCTTCTTTTAGATTAAATTCACCAGTCTCTTGTTTACGCATATTTTCTCCCATATCTGAAATGGGGGGTGCTGGCTCTATATTAATCTGTTGCAACTCTGCAGGAGAGTCGTCCAATTCAACTTTCTTGTCTCACAGTTTGAAGTATGCTGAAATTTCTCCTGGTTTGGACTTTCCTGGTGGAGGAGACATTCCCCAACATGCACATGTTATTTTTAACAGTCCCGAACCAAAGGAGCTCTGTGGTGGTAAGAATAATTCAGGTATCAAACACAGAGCAAAAGCTTTAAGCAGCCATCTTCTATCAAAGCCAGGCCATGCCCCCTGAAAATCATACATAAGCAACTAGCAACATTCACTAGTAGATCTTTGAATTTTCAGATGTTCTAACATGGTAACCAGGATTGTCAATATTAGTAAATTCATCATATTTTCAGATCTTCCCTGTAACATAGATACAGTTGGGTACTAATTTACCAGAGAATCAACTGAGGTAATAAGGTGGGAATGAAAAGAAATTGATAAACACCAAAATGTCATGAGGGTTTTTTCTCCTTTAAGATTTCATGATAGAGAAAAAAGTTTAAAGTCATCCATTCATTGATATCCCATGGTTTGCTTAGCCATTCTACTCACTGACAATGATTTCAATTTTTTTCTACTGGCAATCATAGGTAGATTCCTAACCACCTTTATATGACTGATTAATACTGACGTTATTGTTAAAACAAACTCTCAGCAAACATAGGGGATGTTAATATACAGCTTATAAAACATAAATTTTGGCACCTCTTTCCAAACTCAAAGGATGCAGCAGATAAGGCATATAGTGAAAGTTACAGTACACATCTACCTACCTACATATGTTTGCTCAGAAATTCAACTAACACAAATGGAGCTTACTCCTAGGTAAGTGTGAGTAGGATTGCAGCCTAAAAGACCATAAGTTACAAAATGCTATCTGCCTGGAAAAAAGGACTTGCATACAAGTTGAAGAACATGTTCTAGATTGAGAAATGCTTGGCTAAACTTGATTAGTTCATCTCCTCAATTCTATTGCCATTTCATTTACAAAAAGGACTTAATGATCCTGCTACTACCAGGATCAATAAAGCACTATTCATTAGGCCTCCCACAGACCACTGTGGCCAACATAGCACTGTTATTGATATACACTGAGAAGACAAATATAATATACACCCCTTGGATGGTCTATAATTTGCCTTCTGGACACAGATGGGCACAAACGCCTTAGTGAAAATAAAAGTCATGCACCCTAGCAAAGTTACAACAAAATCCTTAGACTTGAGTTCTGGGAAGATTTCCGGGAGCTTGTCTTGTGAGGCAGGTGCAAGTTGCACCCACTCCCCCTCCCTGCAATGGAAATAATAATAATAATAATAATAATAATAATAATAATAATAATAATAATAATAATAATAATAAAAGTTTATTTATGAGTCACCTATCTGGCCGAATGAACGGCCACTCTAGGCGACGTACATAACACAGTAAAATACAATATAAAAACAATGAGGACCACAATAATTAATCTAAACACCACCCTTCCAGTTAATAACAGCATTAAAAGCTAATCTACCCTGGAGATCCCGTAGGCCTGCCTGAACAGCCAGGTCTTCAAGGCCCGGCGGAAACCTATCAGGGAGGGGGCATGGCGAAGGTCGAAAGGAAGGGAATTCCAGAGGGTGGGGGCCACAATCGAGAATGCCCTCTCTCTAGTCCACACCAGCCTAGCTATTTTAACTGGTGGGACCGAGACGAGGTCTTGTATGGCTGATCTTGTCAGGCGGCATAATTGGTGATGCTGGAGGCGCTTCTTCAGATAAACTGGGCCGAAACCATATAGGGCTTTAAAGGTCAACACCAACACCTTGAATTGGGCCCGGTAAACAACTGGCAGCCAGTGTAGATCTACCAACAATGGAGTAATATGATCACGGCGACGGCTGTTCTTAATCAAACGTGCCGCCGCATTCTGTATCAGCTGTAGTTTCCGGACCATTTTCAAGGGTAACCCCACATAGAGCGCATTACAGTAGTCTAAGCAGGAGGAGACCAGGGCATGGTGGAACGCCTCTCCCAATATGAACCTACCCGTACACTACGCTCAACATCTAAGGCCCTCCTCCGAGTACCATCCCATCGAGAGGCTCAGAGGGTGATGACTAGAACCAGGGCCTTTTCAGTAGTGGCCCCCGAACTGTGGAACAGTCTCCCTGATGAGGTGCGCCTGGCGCCAACGCTACTATCTTTTCGGCGCCAGGTGAAAACCTTTTTATACTCCCAGGCATTTTAAAGTGTATTTTAAACAGCATTTCTGTATTTTGGATGTTGTTTGGTTTGTTATTGTTTGTTTGTTTGTTTTTTATTATTTATTGTATTTATTGTATTTATATATTGTGCTTGTTTTTATCTTTTTGTACACCGCCCAGAGAGCCTTCGGGCTTAGGGCGGTATATAAATTAAACTAAATAAATAAATAAACGTATCACCCGTGGGATCAGATGGATAGGAAGGTAGGGTTGCAGCCTCCGTATCAGATGTAATTGATACCAAGCTGCCCGGCTCACTGCCAAAATCTGAGCCTCCATGGACAGCTGGGAGTCAAGAATGACCCCAAGGCTGCAGACCTGGTCTTTCAGGGGTAATCTTACCCCATTGAACACCAGGTCTATATCTCCTAACCTTCTTTTGTCTCCCACGAGTAACACCTCGGTCTTATCGGGGTTTAGTTTCAGCCTATTCCCTCCCATCCATCCACTTACGGCTTCCAGGCACTTGGACACGGTGTTCACAGCCAACTCTGGTGAGGATTTAAACGAGAGATAGAGCTGGGTGTCATCCGCATATTGATGACACTGCAGCCCAAATCTCCTGATGATGGCCCCCAGCGGCTTTACATAGATGTTGAATAGCATGGGGGAGAGGATAGAACCCTGGGGGACTCCACAATTAAGAGGCCAAGGGTCTGAAACCTCATCCCCCAATGCCACCCGTTGATGCCTGTCTGAGAGATAGGAACGGAGGCACTGTAAAACAGTGCCCCCTATTCCTAATCCCTCCAGGCGATCTAAAAGGATACCATGGTCAACTAAATAAATAAAACAGCCATCAATGGTTTATGGGTGAAAACTGGCTACAACTTTATTGACAGGAGCTAGTAAGCGGGGTTGACATGGCAGCAGAGCAAGGATCTGCTTTCATTCTTGCAGCACACACTCTCCCCTCCAGGGTCTCCATCCAGCCCACCAAGATTTTGGCCAAAAAAAGAAACCCTGTCCCTGGACCCAGGGTGAGCCCAGATTGAGCCTGTAAGCAGGGCAAGGGCAGAGGCCTCCAACTGCCTCTGGAACAATGTTGGGCTGGTGGGGAGGAGAGAGACCAATTGCCTCAGCTTCCTGTGAACTCTCACGCCACAACTTGGGAGGTGCACCTGAGTCTCTTGAAAACAGCTGCAGCTGATGGGCAGGGTGCTGGAGGGTGCCAACTCCTGAACAGGAAGTTATGGTGTGGCTGAGGGAGCACAGCCTGAATACTGACCACTTAAACCAATGCTCCAAAACTGAGATAGGCCTTGCTGACCATGTGGCTCTCCCATTCAGCCACTCCAGCAATGACTTCTTCAAAAGCTGGCATGTGAAGAAAAAGGCAGAAACAAAAGGGGAAAAGCACCAAACTGAAGGCAGGAGAGAGAGACAGGCTCTGGTGCTGAGTAGATTTATTGTATGCTCGACGCGTTTTGGAATTTATCCTTCTTCAGCAGCTAAAAACATAAAAACAAACTAAAATCACTGTCGTGAAGACAACACCATGGTCTTACCTTGAACGTATTAAAGCTTTTTTATCAGAGACCAACCAACTTTTAACTACGCTGGCTGAAGCCACTATAAAGCTCGGCATTGATCACAGGAAAGAGAGTATACTAACCCCCCCTATTGGCCACTCCAGGCTAACTCCCCTTCTAAGCAACTCTACTCTGAGATCCAAGAAGAAACCCAAAGGCACTTCACTGAGGAGCCGTGGTATTACCAGAAAGTCGACCAAAAAAAGTAAGAACATAAAGCCACCAAAGAACCACTATTATAGCAAAATGAAATTCGAAAAACTTTTTAAGATACTTGATGCCCCTCCAAAATCGAGAATGAAACCGAAGGACACAAAGCCCACCCGCTCAGAACAGATTAAGTGCACTAACACCAATTTTTGTCAAAATGATCTTGATGGCTTTTTGCCTCCCCCTTCTCCCAAAATCCTAGCGCAGAACCAGACCCTTGACCAACAAGATCCATGGTCACTCATACCTTCTGAATCTAAACCTCCCGCGGAGAAGATGAAAGATAGGAACTGGAGGTTAATCCTTAATCAACAAAAACTGGCTCTGTCCAATTACCCCAAACCCTTGGGCTTCCTATCACAAAGGGAGCACAAAATCCACCTATTAAAAACTCTGGAGAGAACCATGCATGGCTAGCTGAACATCGATGACATAACTTACGTAGAATATCTTTTTTATAACTATGTCACCGCACACACAGTGGTGACTTTTATTGATCTGAGCAAAGTCAGTTTGATACTCGACAGTAGGGATACACTAGCTTCGCGTGGCATACTGGTATCACGAATTTTCGAGAACCTAGCTCCCCCTCAGTTATTATCCTTCCACCCACTATCATCAAAAAACAACGACTTGGCTCAGATTTGTAGTAAGCTGGAAAACAACTTAATCAATCTTGAGACTAAGACATCTCCTATACATCAAAACAAGCTGGCTCCATGGACTATAGAAGCCCCAAACGGGACGGACATCCGCTGGCACACATCAACCTCAAACAACCAAACGGAGCCACTCCTGGAAGAGGAGAAGATTCTATTAGATTCTTTCTCTGCTCTTTCTTTCTCAGCCCAAACTGAAATTGTGACATGGCTGCATATATTAAGATCCCATCTAGAAAAGAGACTGACGCCCTCCACCCCCAGAGTCTGTACCGGGGAAGCTCCTACAAGGGGAAAGGATTTTGAGACATCACATAAAGATCATCCTAAAGCCCCTAAAGGAGCTCTTCATGGAGTTCTCGACCCTAGTAACAAACCTTCCCTAATCCAAACTCCAACCGGAAGGGTCTCAACAGCCATAGGCATGTTATGTGCTCATTCCATAAAGGTCTTAGCACCTCTTTCTCATAGCGCTAAAATTGATCTCACATCTTCGCTCTGGACAAAAATGAGGTGGCTGAGCCTAAATGAAGTGGGATCCCCTCAGAAAATAGGAATACACTCGGCTCAACCAACTTTTCCCCTCAAGCCAATTCTAATGAATGTCAGCAGACCTGACCCAAGTTTGGAGGTAATCGCTCCATACGAAGAAGACCCTGGATCCATATGCCGTCCAATTGTAAGGCACAACTCACCGCCCATTCATCCAGCTCCAGTCTAACAAGCAGTAGGCTTTTTTAACTCCTATTTATCGATCCTATCATGGAATATTTCAAGCTGGAAGAGTAAAGCTTCAGATCCGACTTTTTTGGACTACTTAAAAAAAATATTATCTTTCTCCAGGAGACCTGGCTAGACGAGGGCCTAGATTTAAATGGATTTACTACCTATTCCCTGGAAGCTACCCCAAGCCATAAGGGGGGGCGCTCTAAGGGTGGTCTGTCTATTCTCGTTTCTACCATGGTCTTATATACTAACAAAATACTTTTAAAGACCACATTCCATATGACTCACTTTACATACATATTAAAATGTTGTCATTATGTTGTATCCTTAAACATTAACATGAAACTGACATCTTATGAAACCGTACTGTGTAGCTCAAACAAAACAAATTCTTGTGCTAGCCAGCTACAACATAAAACTCTCTCATCCTCCCCATAAAAACGTGACAATAATGCCCTATACTGACTGGTGGAGATCCGTTTTCTGTACTCTATCCAGGCAATTCAAATTCTTTGTCCAGCTCCACACTAAACACAACCAAACTCAAATGCTGTTGGTATCCATAGTGAGTATATGAATCAGCCCAGCTGCACAATCACTGCATTAACAAACTTAACTGATCCAGCTGGTACTTACAGTGACTGACTGACATGTTCAGTGGTTACAGAAAGTCAGCCAAGTTTCATACAAGACCCTCATTTTTTATTTTATTTAAACTCAGAGAAATCCAAATCCTCATTCAACCCCAGAGGTCCCAAACTTTTCAAGGAGATAATCCAGAATAGCTCTCTCCTGCTGAGTAGTCTATCATAATAATAATAATAATAAAATTTTATTTATCAGACGCCCATCTGTCCGACTGAACAGACACTCTGGGCGACGTACAATATAAAATACACTCAATATATACATAATCATCATCACAGTATTAATATCATAGCATCTCGTCTAACAGAACCATCCTACGCTAACATAGTATAAAACCTAACCCACCCCAAAGATCCCATAGGCCTGCCTGAAGAGCCAGGTCTTCAAGGCTCGGCGAAAAGTCAACAGGGAGGGGGCATGCCGAAGGTCAAAGGGAAGTAAGTTCCAGAGGGTGAGGCCACGATCGAAAAAGCCCTCTCCCTGGTCCGCACCAGCCTAGTTGTCTTCGCCGGTGGGACCGAGAGAAGGTCCTGTGAGGCTGATCTTGTTTGGCGGCATATTTGGTGATACTGGAGGCGTTCCTTCAGATACACTGGGCCGGAACCGTATAGGGTTTTAAAGGTTAATACCAACACCTTGAATTGGGCCCAGTATACAACTGGCAACCAGTGTAATTCAATCAGCACTGGGGTGATATGATCGCGGCGACGGGTCTGCTTTATTAAGCGCGCTGCCGCATTTTGTACCAGCTGGAGTTTCCGGACCGTCTTCAAGGGTAACCCCACGTAGAGCGCATTACAGTAGTCTAATCGAGAGGAGATCAGGGCATGTATTACTCGTGGGAGCAGATGTATGGAAAGATAGTGGTCATTGCCCACAACTCTTTCAATGGCCCAAAATGTTATATCATTTGCCTTGTGTTGTTTCTCAACAAAATGTCTAACCACAGGAGCACCCATTCTTTGAAGTCTTAAATTGCAAAGATGTTCCCCAATCCTAAATTTTAATGGTCTCGATGTCTTCCCAACATAAACCTGATTGCAGGGGCAGAAAATGAGGTAAATAACTCCTGCAGAGTTGCAGGTAAAGAATTCTTGGATTTGAATGTGCTTTCCAGTGTTGGGATTGACAAAAAAAAAATTCTTTTGGGTGAATTTGCAGTATGAACAGTGGCCACATGGATGGTGTCCTGTTGGATTGGATGTGTGAAAAATCATTGATTGACGCTTGTGCTGCCTCCGCAGGGTTAGAATTGTATATAGAGATACTCCTTCTGTTGTGTTAAATAAGGCATTTATTGGGTTAAGTTATGGAACTCTAGAGGGCTGTCTCTATGATCCCTTAGCCTCATAGTTATTTCCTGTCAGGTGCCATCACCTCTCTCTTTAATTGGTTAGTTATTATTTTAGTTATTAATCTACCTCATCAACAATCCTACAATATAATTTACCTGCTACCAATCTTCTTCATCATCATCACCCTCCTCAGTTCATCATCCCCAGAGACTATATGCTTTCTTTTACGTTTTTGTATACTTTTGTGTTTCCTGGTTTAATAAATAGTTCTGATTAAAAGAGAGAGATTGAGTTGACTGTCTGGCAAAGTGAGTTTCAGAACCACGGGCCCAGAACAACGTTTGTTATCTCCGCTCCTTACATAGTCTGTATGAATCAACCAGTCCTTGAGATTTCTTGTTCTTTTGAATGCTACCGTAGGCCGTGTTGTCAGGCCTGGCAGGTCCTGGACCAAATGCCAATTGGAGCGAATGTATGCTTGGAGTCTCTTAGTGATCGGATTAAACAGGAGGATGCATGCTGTGCGGTTCTGCACTGTTCTTATTTGAGGACATAACAAAATGTCACATTTGCAGGCATTAGCTCTATGCACAGCTGTTTTCACCACCTTTACAGGATATCCTTTATCATAGAAACGCAGAGCTTGGAAAAGTTACTCTTTTGAACTACAACTCCCATCAGCCCCAGCCAGCATGGCCACTGGATTGGGCTGATGGGAGTTGAAGTTCAAAAAAGTAACTTTTCCAAGCTCTGTAGAAACGTTGTGCTAAAGATTGAAATTCCTGGAGGTAATCTGGGTTCCCAGAACAATTATGCTTTATTCTTAAAAATTGGCTGTATGGTAGATTGTTTTTAAGATGAGCAGGATGATAACTATCAGACTTAAGAAAAGTATTCCTATCAGTAGGTTTGTGATAAATGATGGTGATAAAGTTTTTGTAGATTTTTTAACTGTAATGTCCAAACAATTGACCTGTTCGTTACTGCAAGTTGTCTCGAAACTAAGATTGGGATCTTGAGCATCAATCCATTGGAAAAAATCCCTCACCTCATCATTTGTGCCTCACCAAATCATGAATATATCATCTATGTACCGCAACCAGGAGATTATATTTCTACCATGTGGGTAGTTGGCAAAAATGAATTGTTGTTCAAAATGTTGCATATATAGATTGGCAACCTCTGGAGCCATGGGGCATCCCATGGCCACCCCCTTGGTCAGGGCTGGATTATCCATTAGGCTTAGTAGGCTGAAGCCTAGGGGCCCGGAGCTCTTGGGGGCCCGTGCATAAGCTAAAAAATATTATCGTGAGACAAGAGCTTCCGAACCACCCACCATTCCCCCGCTTCACTTACCTTTTTCTCCACTGTTTTTTGTGGTTTGCCATCAATCAAGATGGCGGCCAAGGTTTCCCTAAGGGGCTGAAGCCTCTGCAGCCATCTTGGTTGATGGCACGCATGCGTGCTACATGCGTGCATTGCTGCCATCAACCAAGATGGCGGCAGAGGCTTCAGCCCCTTAGGGAATCCTCAGCTGCCATCTTGATTGATGGCAAATCTGCGTGAAAAAAAGCAGAACGGTAGGGAGAAGAGTGCCCCAAACACCAATCAGCCTAGGGGCCCTCCTCAACTTAATCCGGCCCTGCCCTTGGTCTGCCAAAAGGACTTTTTATTGAATGAAAAATATTTTTTCCGTAAAGCTATGTCGGCCAAAGAGGTCAAAAAATGAGTTGGTGGATTCCATACTTCACGTTTCTGTAAGACATCAAAAATTATATCCAGTGCCTGATCTTGCCCAAGATTGCAAATGATCCTGCAACAGCTGGCAGGGGTGGGAGGATGAATCCCCTCCTCCCGTTGCTGCTGAAGACCACACAGCACCCCTAAAAGGTGCCCTGTGCTGAGAGTGCAGACCTAGGCTTATAGTCTTTACAGAATTGATTATGAGGAAGACATTTGGCATAATGAAGTCATAATCAGTCCTCAGCATGGGGCAAAAGCAAGTTGGGCTAAGGTTAAGGAACGCCTCACCCAAGGAACAGGATGGGGAGAGGTTCTCCTTCTAACACAGTGTCTAGTACGCAGTGTTTCTCAACCTTTTTAACCCATGCCCCCTTTTAGCTAACTTAAAAATCCCCTTCAAACTTAGCTCCCCTAATTAATTATTTTAATTTTCAACAGGATTGGAAATAGCATGACGTGATTATAAATAACATTTTGGGCTTAAAATGAAAATCAGAGTACTTATAATTTTTTTTTTACTTATATTGTACATATTTTTCAGAAATACTCATCCTCCCACAAGATCTTCACATGACCCCTGGGGGGCATGCCCCACTGATTCAGACACACAGTGTCTCATACTTCACAAGTGGGACATTTGTCTGGCCTGCCAGCATCCTCTTTATGCTTCTTTTTAGCAGGACTGCCTGTGCCTACATCCCACGCTGTGAGTTTGGGGCTGAAGAATGGCATGGATGTAAAAAAAATTAATCTGTGTATTCAACCAAGGTCTTTGAATACACAAAGTTGACCATTGTGGACCTGTCCATATGACTATAAAATCTTCAGTGTTACTGCTTTGTGTCTTCCTTAATTCACTGTTGTCCATATGACGTTGCAAGATAATATGGATCTTCGCATTCACAAATTCACATTAGAAATGCCACAGAAAAAATGATATGCTTTCCTGTATCAATAATCAATTGCATTAACATCCGTGTGCTCAGACGCAATGCCGTGGACTTTCCTGCAATAGGTGGTCCATGGGCATTCCTGTCATACGCCAAGCTCCCTGTCTTCTTCCCCCCTAATAGCCAGTTGCATTTCCAGTACTGAAGTTGGAACTCTGTCCATGCCTGCTCCTTCTTTACAGTTCATTCCTGCTTCTGGTACTGAACTGAGGTACTTCCTTCTTCTGGCTTCTGTAACTGTATCGCACTGTTGTTGTTTTTTAAAAAAATACTATTTTGGGATCAAACATAAAATCAAATGTTCAATGAATAATATTTCCACTTAAAAGCTATTTTGCAATATTATGCAAACAATTCATTGAAAACACGGAGTTTAAAGGAGGAGGTTTTTAACTGAGCTTCCTTGGGCTGATAGGGGGAAAGGGGAGGGAAGAGCTAAGCAAGCTCTAGTACTTTATTGTGGCATTGATCTTGCAGCCAATCCAGCAGTAGGCAAAGCCTTTCTTGTCCTGCCCAACAGCTGATGGGGATGGGAAGGGAACCAAACAGACCAAACAGCAAAGCAGCCAGATTTCTCTCTGTGTGTGTCTCTGTCTCTCTCTCATTCTCTCTCTCTCTCTCTCTCTCTCTCTCTCTGTGTGTGTGTGTGTGTGTGAGTGGGTGGGTGGGTGGGTGAGTGCACTTACTGTACATTGTGTCCTTTTCCCCCGAGCCTGAAACTTACTAATCTGGGACGTCCCTTTGCTAACTTGAAACTGAATGACAGACATTTTCTCCCATGGTGGGCGGTGCAGGATCTAATACAGTTTGGGGGGAGGAGGCATGAAGAGGAGATTTGGTGGGTGCTCTTGGCAGAAGGAAAGCCCCTTCAAAATGGTAACAGCAGGAGATAGTGGGAAACAATCAAACACAGAAAGGGATTTGCCTCCCCATTCAACAAATTCAATGAAATCAGGAGTAACCAGTGGCTCCCATCCATAGTATGCACTATGTTACATGTAATAGCCCAGACACTTATTTTGGTTGCACTTGGGGGAGGTGTCCATTAACTTTGCCATTTGGCACATCCACAAACCTGCACAAGCATGAGAATTTTAAAAATGAGAGAGATGTTTCTGGGTTTTTCTGAAAAAATGCTCAAAAAGGAAATGACCGTTATGGACCAATCACTGAAAAATGGACCTTGGGGAGTGGCCAATGCTAAAGTGATTTAGACTGAAATAAAAATAAAAAGCCCACATGTATGGATGCTTGATAATCAGGTTTCTGACCACAAATAGGATATGCATGGATCTTGAGGCCACCAACCAAATATGGAAAAAGTGGATTTTGCAGTTAGGTATGGATGGGCCCTGTGTCCCATGTTTTTCTTTCAGATTTTATTCAGGGCCAGCTCCAGGTTGGAGGTGGCTCCGGGCAACTCCTCTCCATGTCTCTCCATCAGTACTCCATTGTGGGCTTGACTAGTGGCAGCAGCTGAGTCAAGGAAGCTGTCTGCCATCTTCAGTTTTCCATTGTGTCCTAAAGTAATGCTACATCAGCTCTCTGGAGCATTGTGGGTCATGTAAGATGGAGGGCAGCTCCCTAAATGCAGCTCCCACTGCCAGATAAACCCATGCCATAAGATGGGCAGGCAGGAGGAACAAAGGACAGGCATATTAAATGTCCCCACATAACCGTGAAGCTCACTGGGTGACCTTGGGCCAGTCACTGCCTCTCAGCCTCAAAGGAAGGCAATGGTAAACTGCCTCTGAATACCACTTACCAAAAACCCTATTCATAGGGTCACCATAAGTCAGAATCGACTTGAAGGCAGTACATTTGCACTTATAGTGTGGATGGGGCCACAATCTTCACATGCATTTGAGTGTGCACAGAATTGTTTCGTATATCTTAATGTCACCTCAAAGTCAATTCATTGTAATTTTAGCCCCCTGTTGTTTTTTAAAAATGATTATACATGCACTCCAAAGTGCACCGCTTAGGGCTAGGTTTTGAGGCTTAATTTGCATCACTGTATTTCAATGTGATCAGATGCTTTTTGCATGTTATCACAAATTCTAAATGAATTTAATAGCCCATTTTGCCATCAGCTTATGCATCGTGTCATTACAAATAATTGCACCCTGAGGGATTGGAATACTGAACATATAACTGCAGGCACTCTCTAACTACAGTTGCATTAGTAAGCAAATATGCCCACACAGTTCAATCTTTTTAATTGCACTTTAAAAAGGTACAGAAAATTGTCGTATGCAATACATTCTTGGCTGCTAGGTAAAATCCCAAGTGGCAGGCTTCCTAGTAGCTATCTAAAGGAAAGGCAGGGTCCCGACAGCAAAAGTGATTGCACTACAAAATGAAACACAGCAAGCTTTTTGTCCCACTTCTCAAAGATCTCATTACCTGAAGAACGATACAACCCAGCGAGTTTTCTTCCCCTGCTCCTGTTTGACATCTGGCTCAGCATTATGAAAGGAACATGGGAAGCTGCCTATGGAACACAGGAAACTGGGTTAGATGGGCTAATGGTTACATTGGTCCATTTAGCCTAATACTATCAATACCGGCTGGCAGCAGCTCTCCAGGATTTCAGGTAGGGATCTTTCCTGGCCCTGCCTGGGGATGCTGGGAATTGAAGCCGACATCTTTTGCATGCAAAGCACATGCTCTGCCACTAATCCACTGCCCATGTAAGTGGAGGTAAGAGAAAGAATATAGCAGGTAGGCTTCAGTCAGAGCTTTGCCCTGGAACCTGTTTTCAATTCCAGCTCTTTCCATAAGATATGAAGTAGTAATTTCCCTATATACAGATTTGTGTTTACTATTATCACCTGCCATTTTATATGTAGCTATACAAATAAAACAACAAAGAGTCCTGTGGCACCTTAAATACTAACAAATTTGTTATGTCACTATGGGCTGCTGCCCCTGATCGTTTTGCTTGCTAGCCATGTCTACTGTTGCCAAAACTCCTGCCTCCTGCCACAGATCGCCAAAACTCTACCCTCCCCGCATGGGTTGCCATGGCTTCCCCCACAGTTTGTGAAAGCTCCCCCTCTTGTAAGCATAATTATGTTATATGTTTTGGTGAACTACAGTCCATCTTATCAGATGCATGAAGCATTATCCTGAGTTATAAAAACTTTTACAAATTTTGGAGAGAGGGCATAATTTCACATAATGAAGTCATTGGGAAATAAATACAGAAAAGCAGAGGGAGTAATAATTACACAATTAACAATAGTAATTCACAAAAGTTGTTGATAATACAACATCCTGGTATTGGTAAGCCTCTTTTAATATCCTAAAACTCCTTTGTCTTGGTTCAAGTTCAGTACAAGATGGCAAACTCAGTGAGATTATAATTAAAAATTGAGCAAATAAATTTGGGGGTAGGAATCAACTCTTTGACAGGTTAAGGCTTCAGAGATGGATTTGCTTCAAAATAAGTTTGTAATAATCAAGCAAATCAAGCATTTCCCTTACTGACCTTGCTTGATTTTCCAGGGAATGAAAAATAACATCAAGATTAACATCTCCATCGCCTGAAAAGAGAGTGTTTTGTTCTTAGAAGCTGTTCCATGTCAGCTTATAGACTTGATTTGAACAAGATTCATTCAAGGGCAACCATGTGCCACACTTCCAAATGTGCTGGAAATATACTACATGTGCATCAACAAACTGAAACCTGATGCACAATCCAGAGATATTTCTTCATTTTAATTATTTTTATTCTGCCTTTTAGGGCAAAGCCCTCACAAGGCACCTAACATAAAATATAATCTAAATATCAAATAATAATAACTGCAATAACAATACTAAGAATTTTCTTTCTTTAGTTCACTTTTTCTTTTCTTTTCTCTTTAATACTCTCTCTCTCTCTCTCTCTCTCTCTCTCTCTCTCTCTCTCTCTGTGTGTGTGTGTGTGTGTGTGTGTGTGTGTGTGTGTGTACAATGCCATGTCAAACAGCAGTATAAAACAAGAGCAGACCATCAACAATCCAATATAAATACCTGAGCTAATTTCAAGCCAGCAGCATTTTAAAATCTTGAGGAGAAAGCAGCCTGAAATAAATGTGCTTTTAAAAGCTCATTTTAAAAAAGCCTGTACTGATGAGGCCATATGCACATCAGATATGGGGCCACTGCTTAAAAGGTCCTGCAAATTTGATACGCATACTTTGTACCTCCTCATCCAAGTCGTTAATAAAAATGTTAAAGAGCACTGGGCCCAGGACCGAGCCCTGTGGTACCCCACTTGTTACTTCTGCCCAGTTTGAGAAGGAACCATTGATAAGCACTCTTTGAGTACGATTCTGGAGCCAACTGTGGATCCATCTGATAGTTGTTTCATCCAGCCCACATTTAGCTAGCTTGGATTTAAAACAAAGGAAAAGAAAACAAAACAATGTAAGCCACATTAAGCACTTTTTAGTGAAAGGCAGGGTAAAAATATTTTTAAAAATCACTATTGTCATGCGTAAAAGAAATATACACACAAACACACAAATAATATTGGTTAATACAGTTGGCTTGTAAAGAAATATATCAAGAACAATGTGAAACACTTCCAAGGTTGTAATGTAAGACCAAAATAAAGCCATGGTTTCTTACACATCAGTACTCTTGTGAACAAGAGCTGCCTTCTATTACTGCTTATACCTCACAGTCTCTGCCCCACCAATCTGTTTTCGAGTCTCTCTCTCTCTCTCTCTCTCTCTCTCTCTCTCTCACACACACACACACACACACACACACACTTTTTAACCTTTATTGAACGGCCAAAATCCATAGTTGACCTGATATCTTTATCAGGATCAATCAAAATGGAACAAAATAGCGTGCAATATTTGGCTGGACCGTCCTAGTCTCATTGGGATAGGACAGATTCCCATAACCCTTCCTTTGCCACTCTGGTGGCAGCTTACACATTACCAAAAAAGAGGGCAAAACAAGACAATGATTTGCAGAAAATTTGAATGTGCTAATTAATATGCATTCATACAAATGTATATATAATTACTATAATTTAAATAGAAATAGAATACATCTTACCATAGGTGGGAGGACTGAGAAACCAGATCACTTTTGTATCTGCTAATTCTGCTGTCTACTGTCCAGGAGCTGTTGATGGGCAACTTCAAGGCTCCTGCTCTCCCTTCTTATGGTTCTTCATCTGTAAGCCAAACTTGGTCCAGATAGCCCTTCAAACAGAGGACTGTCCTGTGTAAAGCAGAACACACTGCCATCCTAATAGCCATGTGGCTCTGCCCCACCCTTGTCACACTGTTTTTGTGCCAACCCCTTCCTTTTCAGTTCCTATCTTTGTCATGGCTGTCTCATATTGGAAGGGTCCGTGCCACTTGCATGTTCTGCATGTTGCCCACTATGCCAATGACACTAAATAAACTACTATGAAATTCCATAATAACCCACCCTTCCCCTGTAATAATGAGCCTTGACAATACAAGTCCAGAGGCTTCCAAAGCTGCTTCCAGACCACCTCTTCCAGTGATGGTAGCATAAGACCTGGAGGAAATGAAACAAGAAGGGCATCATCAAAATGGAAATGGACTGCCTTCAAGTCGATCCTGACTTATGGCGACCCTATGAAGAGGGTTTTCATGATAAGTGGTATTCAGAGGTGGTTTACCATTGCCTTCCTCTGAGGCTGAGAGGCAGTGACTGGCCCAAAGTCACCCAGTGAGCTTCATAGCTGTGTGGGAATTCAAACCCTGGTCTCCTAGATAGTAGTCCAGCACTCTAAAAGAGGTATCTATTATCCCACAGGAGCTACCATTTCTACTTTTGAATGATAGTTGCTGCCCCTCACCCACTCACATATATACTCATAATCGCTAGTACATTACAACTAGTGGAAATCAGCATGAGACTTATTTCTGGCTTGTGAGTGTCCAGCCCACAACATCAATATGCCAATAACTAGCAAAAGACCTCCAAGGTGCCTGGAAGCACCCTAAGATGTAGGACTTCCATATATAGTTCCAGTAGGAAATATGCAAAAAAGCACCCACCATTTGTTTGAATATCACACCACTATGTTAAATAATCTCTTGTACTTGATGCTGTTATAGTATTTTTTGACAGAGGACACCGTTCAAAGCTATAAAATGAAATGCAGCATTCAAAAATAACAAAATATTATTCAAAAGTAGTGCAACTGCAAGAAAATATGTCTATTTGCTATAACATTTGCATGACCATGCGATTCTGGGGCTATATTTTGA
Organism: Rhineura floridana; assembly: GCF_030035675.1. Taxonomy (NCBI): domain Eukaryota; kingdom Metazoa; phylum Chordata; class Lepidosauria; order Squamata; family Rhineuridae; genus Rhineura; species Rhineura floridana. The sequence goes on from NC_084488.1 coordinate 87,849,874, forward strand.
TAATGTGTTTCTTGTTACTCCTAGACCATCAGGCCCCTCAATTTCCTGAGAGCACTGAGGTTAATGATTTACATGAGTTTCTCCCGATCTGTGGAACAAGCGAGACAGGAAGGAGAAGAAATGGTGCACATACAAAGAAATAAATATGAAATTATCATTTTTGTGATACCAGCAGAAGCAGGACCAGTACTGCAGAAGTTTACATATATGCAGAGTCCATTAATATATGCAGATGTCTGTAACATATACAGAGCATACAAAAATGTACGTGTATGTGTGATCAAAGGTGAGTGCTGTGTATACTGTTTTCCTTCTCCTGTAGCTAAATGGCAACTAAGTGATTCACTAACCACTTAAGCAGGTACATTGCTCTGCAATGGAAATAAAGTGTTTTAGGATTAAAAGCCAATTGATATGGGCTGAACACCCTCCGCCTCTTACTGGTCCACCTCCACATATAGGAAATAGAACATGAACTGAAAGACCACATAAAAGGTTTGTACAAAGACCATGGTTGCAATTGTAATAGCTCTGTTTGGACAGTGATCACATGGGTGAATATGTCAATTTTGGTTTGTCATTTTTTTCCCAGTCTTACGTTTAGTTCTCCACATTTCCACATTGGTTTGTGATTTTTTTTTAAAAAGTCCTCATGAAAATTCATCAGCATTTTAGTGCAAATTTCTCCTCATAGAGATTTTATGCCAATTTGCCTGATACATTTTTGCAAAGCAATTTCCCCTAATATAATGCATTTTGTGTGTTATTTTTACTAATATATGCATTTATATTCACACTTTACCCTAATATCTCAATTTTTGTACACATTACTTGGCTGAGGAAGTGCACTGCAGAAATCAGAGAACTGTGGATTTCAAAGAATGGCTGTGTTTTGATTCTCATATTGTTTCAGTAAGAGCAAATTAGACAGGTCTGCCTTTAAATGTGAACTGAAATGAATTTCTCCCCCATCCCTATATGTAACCAAGTATGGAACTCTGGTTAGAGGGTCAGACTAAGACCAGAGAGAATTGGGTTCAAATCTCCACTTTGCCATGAAGCTGATCTGGTGACTTTGGGCTAGTCACTATCTCTCAACCTAACCTACCTCACCGCAGGTATTGTGAGGAGAAAATGGAAGGTGAAAACCATGTGTGCCAACTTGGAGAAAAGGATGGATAGAAATTTAATGAATAAATAAAACCTTCTATTTAGTAGTAACATGTTGCACATTAATTCTGCAAGCGGGCGTGAGCCCAAGGGTGTTCAAACAAAGGAAATATGGTAACAGTATTTTATGTGTGGTGTTGTTGTTATGTGCCTTCAAGTCGATCACGACTTATGGCGACCCTATGAATCAGTGACCTCCAAATGTCATGTGTTGGCTTCAAATTAGTCTTCCCCAACCTAGCTCCCTTCAGGTGATGTTGCACTCCAACTTCCAACAACCCCAACTAGCATGGCCAATGGCCAGGGTTGATGGGAGTTGTAGTCAAACAACATCCAGAAGGTACCAGGTTAGGGAGGGTTGGCTTAAGTGTTTTATGTAATTTTATAGATTACTATCCTACTCTGGAGTGAATTGCTACTTGTCGAAAATCAAGACATGAAGAAGTAAACTAGTGAAAGTAAATCAACACATATCACTCCAGATGTATCAAGGCTAATTTGCCTCCACATCCCTTCCTGTCTTGTATGTTTCAACAGGGGAGGCAGATTAAAGAGAGAAGTGAAATATAAAATGCAAACGGGTGTCAGCAGTGAATAGCTTATTTGTTTTGGGGTGAGATGTGCAATTTAAGGGTCAAATGCAATCATCATACAGATGTATTGGTTTCAGGTTTGTTTTTTTAAGAAAGAAAGAATGAAACCTACTCTGTAAAGTTCAATGAGCTAATAGCACTCAGGGCTTAACTGGCCCTTAATTTGGCTTGTGGTCTCTCATCAATTCAGTACATTAGTTTGTCATCATGAACTTCCGAACTCCTCTCACAAGAATGCCATGTGGAACATGGGAAATGGTCTTCCAGCTGCTAAGTCTAAGAATTTCCATTTACAATAGCCATTCCGCAGTCAAAGATTTCTCATTAGATCAGTGTCTTTGGGAACAGTCTTAACTGGAATCCATCCCACAGCACATTTCTGTTGTACAGAGCCATGGGCAGCAGGAGGAGTAGCAGCAGCAGCTGTTGCTGCTGTCTCCCACAATTCTTGATTATGGCAAAGCCCAGTCTTAAACATGAAAGAAGCAAGTTATCTTGGGACTATTTCACATTCTGTTTTTCAACATAAGGTTAATATTAGTGCCTGAAAAGTTGTGTCGAATAGTTACATGCCTGTTTGCACTCTGGGTACATGCATCCAATCAAATGATGCGGCAACTTCCCAAGCATAAATCTGGAACAAAATAGGAGTCACATGGTCATTTGCATGCTTAATATTTTATAACCTATTTATGGTCTCTGAGTTAGTCTCGAAGTGGGGGGAAAAGTCATGTAGAGGTGAAATTTGCGGCCAAATCATAAGCATATTTACTTGGATGTGGGTTCAATGGAATCAGTCGGATTCTGAGTAAATATGCTTGATATCAGGATGATCCTAAACATATTTTAGGAGCACTGTGCCCCATTCTGGGTGGAGTGAATGCCATATTTTAAGAAAGACATTGATGTTGGAGTATGTCCTGAGGATGATGGCTTGGATGGTGAGAGGTCTGGAAACATAATCTGGTGAGGAACAGTTGGAGGAGCTGGGATAAGTTTATCCTGGAGAAGAGAAGTTTAAGGGGAGACGTCTTCAAATATTGGAAAGTTTGCCACATGGAAGATGGAGCATTATTTGTTCTCTGTTGGTCCAGAGGGCAGTACTAGAATGAATGGATGGAAGTTGCAAGTAAACAGATTTTGCCTGAACAACCTTTCTAACAGCAAGAAGTGTTTGACAGTGGGTCAAACTTCTCAGAAGGTGGTGTGTATTCCTTCACTGGACAGATTTAGGTAAAAGATAGATGGCTATCTGTCTTGTATCTGTAGTTACAAGATCCTGCATTGAGCAGGAGGCTCATCTTAAGGACCCTTCCAACTCTAAAAGTTTATGATTTGCTTGAAAATAATGCTCTTTGAAATCAATTGGGTTTACTTCCAAATAGATATGTTTAGGTTCAGGCTGTCAATCATTATTAGCATGTTCCTTATACTTTTTAGAGAAGTCTTGAGAATTTGATCTAGGGTATTAAAAAAATGCATCCCCAATCAAATGCCCTGTAGCAAGCATCACTGCTTCCGCATTCCTTGCTCCAGCAACTTCCCTTGGAATTAAAAGAAGGAAGAGAGTGGTCCTGAAGGTGGCTTCAGCAATGTAAGCCACATGACTTCCACATTGATGGGAATGGTACATGCAGCATCATGTTCCCTGTGAGGAGAAGGGGAATCCCCAGCTGGAAAAGGATGCTGGAAGTGCTCTGGCTTTTCCTCCCATAGCCTACCTGAAGGTAAGTTTGTCTTCAGATAAGGGAAGGTAGAGGGAACTGCTGCAGATGTTTCTTTAGCATTTTTTAGGGATTCACATTCACTTTGAACATGCCCACATCCTTTGAAACTTAAGGCACATTACCTTGGGAGGTGCGCTACGCTCCACACCTTTTGGAGGTGAATCAGGGGTTTGTTATGCATCTCTAGTATTCTTACCTCCTGATCAAATGCATGATTGCTCAGAAGTAAAAGATTTACCCTCAAATAAATATGCATAAGATTGCTCCAAGTGTTAAGTATCAGTCTAGGACTGGGGAGAGCTGGGTTCAAATTGTAACCAGGCAAGGATGACCAAGGCAATAGCGGTGCCATTACTGGTCCACTTTTTTCTTGCAAAAATATTCATATTAATATTGATAATATCAATATTTTGAAAGGAAATATAAATAAATTTAACATTGTTAATATCGATATTTTAGAGGCAGATTTTTTTAAAAAAATCCATTTTCAAAGATAGCTGTGGAAAATTGCTACATGAAAATTTGATCCCCAATAACAGATAATAAGTGAATTAATGGAAAATTTGGTACCAAATCTGAATTGGGCAGAATTCTAGTACATCCCTAGCCATGACCAGGCCCAAAGCTAGACTGAAATGGACCCAGATATTCAGTCTCCTCCACGCATGTGTGAAGCTGGATTGTTACCACCTTTTCAAGCATCTTGCCCAAAAGGGGGATATTTGCCACTGGGTGATAGTTGTTCAACACTTCTGGGTTCAAGGATGTCTTCTAAGGAGGGGGCATACCACCACCTCCTTCAAGGCAAATGATGCTTTACCCTCCTCCAGTGATCACTCCCTGGACCCACCCAGTCGACCCCTTATAGTGACTTCTAAGAAACCAAGATGGGCAAGGGTCAAGGAGACAGGTGGTTGGTTGGACTTCTTTATTATTATTATTATTTATTATTATTATTATTATTATTATTATTAATTATTATTATTTATACCCCGCCTTTCGGCCAAAGGTCCTCAAGACAGCTTACAAAGAAAAATAAACACAGGTATAGAAATACAATAAAAATACAATAAAAACAATACAATTTACAAAAATTAAATTAAATAACAAATGGCATTATCATTATCCGCACCGCCAAGAAAGAGGAGGTGGTGTTAGCGGGGGCGGCAGGTCCCAAGAGGCAGAAGGGCGACACACATTTGTTACAGCAAAGCTGTTCGCTATTCTTCAACCAGCTTGTCCATATCCTGAAGCTACAATGATCGAAACAGATCCAGTACAGATGGAACAGACAGTGCACTGGATGCCTCCATTGGACTTGCTTTACCTGTGGCACCTCCTCACAACATGATTCAAAACTATGCTCACAGCTATGTCTAGACACATCCTCAGGATGATGCCTTTATTTCTGCTGGTGTTTCTCTGTTTATACAAAGGTCAGCTGAATAAAGGGGAAAGGACACATGACACCAGTGGGTGCTGCTGGGAAGCAGAGCAGCTAGACCTACATAGTGCAGGCACATGGCTGCTAAATCACTGAGAGTACCCAGCACAAGGTACAGGCAGTGGACATTGCTAACGATTCAACAGCTAGGTATTCACATGGTGCAGCCCCAGCCGCCACCCCGTCTCCATCTATCCAGAGCAGCCTCTCCCATCCAGTGTGCCTCCAGATGTTGTTGGACCACAACTCCCATCAGCCTCAGCCAATGGCTGAGGCTGATGGGAGTTGTGGTCCAACAACATCTGGAGGCACACCGGTTGGGAAAGGCTGATCCAGAGCAACACCCTCTGGTAAGGGAATTCCCCTTGGCTGCTGCTCAGCAATGCTGCCTAAATACTATATTCTGCCCTTCATGACCTGCCCTCCCAACACCCCCCCCCGTGCTACATATATAGCAAACCAAATGTATTTCAAAAGCAGTTTGGATTATGTCATGACAATCTACTGTCAAAAGGAAATAAAGGTTAAACAAAATCCCACTGGGTGTGCTTCAAATAGCTCACTGGATCCTGGTCAAGAACTGCAGCAGCTCTGATTTCCTATATGTTACATTGTCCCACATACAGGTTTGAGAAGGAAAGAGAGAGAGAATGGAGTAATCAGCCATCACCTAGGCATAAGAAATACCTATTCATGAGCAGAGGGTGAATACTGAAAAGAGCATGTTAAGGATATGTCTGCATTCTGTGCTCCAATGCTCTGACATGCTTGAAAGGGAAATAGGGGAGGTATGGAAGATACAAGGTACTTTGAAAAAAACTACACAGGGTGATCTAAGACTGACATTATCTCCTGTCTTGCAGAAAAGCCAATTCAGTATCTGCCTCATTGGTTTTGCCAGTCTTGAGTCTACAATTTGTGGTTCAACCAATGTACAACCAAACCATGCTATGGTGCTGATCAGATTAAACACAGGCTGGTGGTCATGTATTGGCATTCTGTGGATTTGTAACTATGCCACAGCTATCTAAAGGCCATGCCACTGTCACTCCTTCTGTATTACATGTGTTCAAGCATTTGAAAGATGAAAAAAGGGATATTTTTGTGTATTTAAAATGCCTGTGTTCTCCCACCAAGGACAACTACTTAAGCATCTCACACAAATACATACACATAATGTTATTACTGCTAAAGCCTCTCTCCCTCTTTCCCAACAGTATGCTATATTCATGTACTGCACAATAAACAGTCCTGTGCTGGCTTCTGAAGTTTAGTAGACTTGGCCATAGCAGTTTCCCTTTTTAAAAAACCTAAATAATCTTTAATAGAACATTAAAACCCACAATGTCTCTAGCTGAACTTCACACAAAATAGCTACAATTCAAACACATTTGGATCAACAGTTTACTATTTAGATTGGCCTTCCCCAACCTGGTGCCCTCCAGATGTTTCACACTACAGCTCCCATGAGTCCCAGCCAGCACAACTGTGTTGGCTGGAGCTGGTGTGAGTTATAGTCCAAAACATCTGGAAGACACCAGCTTGGGGAAGAGTGATTTGGACAATTATACAGGTAGGACATATTAAAAGAGCAAGTATGTGCACGGTAACAAAAAATTTTTAAAGGCATAAGAGTCAGAGTAGTTGTTGTTTTTAATTTAAACCCAGGGACAAATATCAGAAAACAGATTGCCCCTGGTAAATAGAGACAGTTGCCAAGTATGCTGTATGCAACTAGTTCTTTGTCTGAAAAGAGAAAATCGCTTGTGGAATTATATAATTTTTTTGACGCACTCCATTAAAAAAAATAATCTAGACCCATTTCCGAGCAGAGTTGATCGATATAATTCATAGCAGGGTTGGCAAATATGTGGCTCTCCCAGGGCTATTGTACTACAACGCGCATCATCCCTGGCTATTGGGCATGGTGTTTGGGACATATGATAGTTGGGAGCCCATTAGTCATCCCTGATTTACAGAATTATGAGCCAAAATATGTTTGACATTTAACATGTTTTCTTTTTACCTTTAGCAACAGCAGCCAGAGGGGCTCCTGAACAGGACTAGGATGCCAGTGCGCAGGGAGTGAAGTTTAATCCTTTCTCCACCTCCACAGTCCTTAGGGATGGGAGAGGAGTATCCATTGATGCCAATGTCTAACAATTTTCTCCCAATCATCTAACAATAGCAATGACTAAAACGTTCCCTCCGCAAATAAAATAAGCTGCTAAGATTTTGTTTATACCTAGCATTGTTTAGGAATTCTAAGAAACCCCAAAATCACTACAGTTTTAAAGTCAGTGGTTAAAATCACTGCATTTTTTAAAGGCTCAGTCCACCATTTTGATTCAAAATGCCATCCAAAGATAGATAAAAACCTTCTCCTTGATCTTAGGAACCATCATTCAAAATTTGGTTACAATATCTTAACAGGTGTCCAAAAACATAGCAAGCAAACAACTTTCCAAAATATATAGTAGATTTGCATTTGCCTGTAGATATAGTAGATTTACATTTGCCTGTTGCCCATGCTGCGCCTCAGCAGTAAATCTAATACAAACAGACTTTAAGAGGAAACTCCCACCAGAAATCTCTCAGGACTAGGGAGAAATCAGGATAAAAAAGAACAGTGGTCCACAGCAGAAGGAGTTTATGCTTTTTACTGACTGCACATTTCTATATGAGTATATTCAATAATAGGCAAAAAATCTTGCAGTTTAAGAACGTACCTATAGCCAACAGATATTTCTATCAAACTTTAAAAAGCAGGGAAATTGGGCAACTATAGTGAATGCACCAGGGGAGCAAGAGACCTGACCTCCTCTCTGAGATATTGGACTGCCCTATAAATTTGTAAAAATGCAAACACAATTTGGGTTGGTCTTTCACAGTCCAATCCCCTTCCTGTGTAGCTTTGAAGAATTTGGTAACAATGTGCCAGAATTTGGATGGGTGGGCACTGGACAGAGGGGAAGCCCCTTTCCAAAAGGAAAACATTGTGAACAGTATCATTCTTTTTCAGGGTTTCCCCCACAGGTTTTTCCCCTACAGCAGGCACATGTAGCCTCCCACCCAAATTTAAACCTAAGCTGTCCCTGGCCACATGCACACCAGGCCTTTATTTCACTTTGGACAGTCATGGCTTCTCTCAAAGAATCCTGGGAAGTGTAGTTAGTGAAGGGTGCTGAGAGTTGCTAGGAGATGCCCTGTTCCCCTCACAGACCTTCAATCAGAGTGGTTGACTGTTAAACCAGTTTGGCCACTGGAGGTCTCTCAGTGGAACAGGAGTCTCCTCTCAGCACCCTTCACAAACTACACTTCCCAGGATTCTCTGAGGGAAGCCATAACTGTCTCACATGAAATCAAAGTCTGGTGTGGGTGTGGCCCCCTGATTAGGCAAGCCCAGCAGCTGTGAGTCTGGCTTTTAGAACACTGACAGTTGGTTCTGACTGGGCATGCCTGGCCTTATCATTGAGTTTAATGATAAATTTCTTAAAGTAATTAAAAATCACCCAGGCATTTTTTTAACTTTTAAACTGCAGAAGATGAAGGTCAGAGTATGGGGCAAGGTCAGTAACAGGATTACAGGTACTCTATGAACATGGCTGATTTTTAATTAATTTCCACAGATTATGAGAACTCTGACAGAAAAAAGTCCAAAAGGGGTCTGATCTTTTTCTCTTTCTTTTTACACTTTGAACTCTCGATTATCTCTGACTGTTTTATGTATCGCCATGAAAATGTAAAGGGTTGTTAAGCAGGCATTTCTGAGTTCAGGACTATAAGTTTTGTGAGGTTTTGTTTTGAAATGATCTTATGGGAAGCATCAGAATGGCATGAGGGGTATTTTCAATTTAGCATTGTGGAATGCGAAAAATTCATGCTGATTTGTATACAGTCACTCTCATGGCTATATAATATGAGCATACTTAGTCTGGTCTAAACTAGTAAATGAATAAATCAGGATTAATCATACAACACAAAACCCAAGATTATTAAGTAGTGCAATACATTCTTAGACAATCTAGATACCTTCACACATACTTATATATAAAAGAATGACATATTTAAATCTCAACCATGGGGGCTCAGACTCAGAATAAACCTCAGCAGGCAAACTGACAGCAGCATGACCAGTCCCTTAGATTGGCAAACAACGGCATTTTCTATCTCTCTTTATAGTCCCCCATCTCTCAATCATCTGATCTACAACTGATCTACTTTTTAATCTTTTAATCTTGCTGTTCCGACAGTCTTTTCTCATGAATTCTTTCCCACAGACTTGTCATAAACATTCTCATGGCACAGTCTTACAAACAATCACCTTTCCATTCTCATAAATATTCTGTTTCATAATCATCCTCATAGATGTTCCTAGAGATTTATATCAATTCATAGGTGAGTTGGCCAGGTTACTGCCGGCCATTCAAAAAATCCTAATGGTATTTCCCATTCTCTTCACTGTTTATATTCTAACTCAGACTTGTTGATTTAGAAGCTACTATCTTGGCTGTACACTCAGACTTTCTGGAGGGGGAGAATGGTACAGGAACGCATTTTTAAAATACCTTACTCTATAAACCTATATAATACATACATTATTTAAATGGGCCTACTACAACTGGCTGTTATAGAAAGGAGTAACTAAGCAATTGGAAACTAATTGTGGGAAGCAATTAGAATTTTTGTGACTGGTTGCTTGGTTGATTTTTCTATCCAGAAACCCAAAAGACCTCATGTTGAGCTGCACGTATTGGGAAAATCAGAAATTAGGCCCGAGTTACAGCCTAGGTGGTCAGCCAGCCAGCTAACAGTAGTAGTGTACACAGCAATATTTCTATTCCTCTAGGGCTGTTTTCACCCTTTGCCATCAGATACTCAAAAAAAAAGAAGGGGGAAAAGGCCACTATGATTGTGAGTATAGTGAGTGCTTTAAAAGAGTAAAGGGTAACTTAGGGTATTCATTTTTCAGATTACAGGAATACCCCACATTAACGTACGCAATGGGTCCAGAGCGAGTATGTAAACCGAAAATGTACTTAAAGTGAAGCACTACCTTTTTTCACTGTGCCACCTCTCCTTCACGTGGAGCCTCAAAGCCCCACACTAAAGCCTTTGCTGCTGTGCTGCGGCGCCTCTGCTGCTGCGGCGCCGTGCCTCTCAGCTGATCATGATCACACCTCCCAGCTGATTCGCGGTCGCACAGTCGCATCTCTTTCCACCACCCCCACACACCGAAAGAACAGGCCACAACCAAAGGTTAAGTGTCCGTTCTTGCGAAGCAAGCATACGTAAACGGGAATGGTGCTACTGTAAGTATGTCCGTACTCACGAGTGTCCTTAAAGTGAAGGTCCGTGTAGCGAGGTATTCCTGTATAGCAATAAGCACCCAATCCTGCTCTACTCATAATAACTGCAGAATAAACAAACAATACTGAAGGCAAACAAAAGTGCTTCTATATTCCTCATTGGATAGAAAACACAACTGAAACTGAAAAGCAGAAAGGAAAGTCCAAGGGATTGAGTTTTTCCTCTAGGCCACAATACAAAATTATATTTAATCTTCAAGGGTCATGTTAATATACAGGCTGAATTTTTCATGATCACTTAAATAATTATAGGGTGATTGTGATAATGGAAAATCCACCCTCAGTCAGGAAAAGTCTTGAGGTAGCAGATTTTTGGGGACTTCCAGATGAGGTTTTTGTGGTGTGCTTGCCCTACCTTATTCACTGATTTTTTTCAGAGGGTCCTATCTTAAATTGCTCCTGTTCTTAAAACAATCTGTCATTCTTTTAATGGAGATTGGCTTTATCTATCATGTCACAAATTAAAAAGGCAATTCCCCCCCAAAAAATCCACAGGGGCGGAGTTGAAGTACAGCTCTAGGAGGACAATGCCCCCATCTACAGGCCTGCTATCACCTCATCATATAAGTTAGGTGACAGAAAGATTGGGAGAAAGTGCTGGTGGGTTCTTGAGTGAAAGGGCTATAAGCTCAGTTCTGATACTGAAAACAAATGCCTGTGCTCTGAGTGTTCAGAGGTATCCTGTTTCTTCATTCTAACAGAGCAATCATAGAATAGTAGAGTTGGAAGGGGCCTATAAGGCCATTAAGTCTAACCCCCTGCTCAATGCAGGAATCCAAATGAAAACATACCTGTCAGATGACTGTCCAGCTCCAGTGTTGGAAAGCCCACCACCTCCCTACTTCCTGCAACTTGAGCCCATTATTCTGTGTCCTGCACGTGGCATGCTTGAGAAGCAATCCTGGCCCACCTCTGTGTGACACACTGTCAAGTACATGAAGAGTGCTTTCATATGTTCCCTCAGTCTTCCCTTCTCAATGTTAAACATGCCCAGTTATTTCAGTCTCTCTTCATTGGACTTTATTTCTAGTCCCCTCATCATCCTCTGAACCTGTTCCAGTTTGTATTCTTCTTAAAGTGTGGTGACCAGAACTGGATACAGTATTCAATTCTAAGCATAGGAAGCCAGTGGGATTTACACCTATTCCAAACTCCATTCAGGAGTAGGGCTACTACAAGCTGAGCTGAGCTGAACCTGGCATAGGAAAAACAAGCTTTTAAAATAGAGTTTGACATACACCACCCTTTTTCTTCCTCCAGGTTGCCAGATCATGGGACTGAGCTACAAGATGTTTGGAATAGGTGTAAGCCTCTCCCTGCCCCATCCCACCATCCCCCAGAATGGGACACCAGTGTGAGTTTTGCCAGCTTATGTTCTACCACCTGATCCCCAGCTGAGGCAGCATAGCCCCAGCTCAGCCGGGTTGAGAAAGCGGAAGTACAGCATTCAGTCAGTAGCATAAGTGGCTAATTCTGTTTTTGGTCTAGCTGACAGCAGACTCTGATTGGCTGCAGGTTCTAGTCAGTTGGAAGTTAGTGATCAGTGAGGAAGAAAGTTGAGAGTTGACAGCTGGTGGAGTTGGAGAGAAAAGTGGTCTGAAGGACTTTTCTCCCCGTGTAGTCCTGAACCCTGTGAAGAAGACAAACTTCTCTGTTTATTGCTCCTCATATTGCATACTGTTTTTGTTGTTTACCTCAGTAAAGTATTGTCAGTGTCTTTTTTTCTCTCTGGATTCTGTCTGCTTTATTCCAATCACTCTGCTATAACATGAGGGAGCAGGGCTGGCACCATGTATGACTGGTTCCTTGGGCACCAGCCTGCGCTGGGCCTGCAGTGCTGTACGCAGCAGTGTAGTGACAAATTCAGAAGTGCAGGGTCCCTTCATGTTAGTCACAACCATGTCCCCCCCCCCTTTTGCTGCTGCATTAAGAATGAGATCCTTTTTAAACCTTCTCCCACAAAAATAGATATCTCTAGGAGCCAATCAGCATGTAAGGGAAATGAGTCTTCTCAGTGGCTGACTCACCACCTTTAACTTAGATTGTCTCCAATCAGCAGGAAAGGACAAGGAAGCATGTTAGAAGGCTCTTCTCAGTAACTAACACACTCCCCTTTCATGCTGATTGTCTCATAGGATGCTAGAGACATAGGGACTCTGCTGAGACCCCGCTCCAAAAAATGTAAGGGGTCTAAGACCCCCCCAAGACCCTGGACAGCTACACCTCTGGCTGTGTGTTCCAACCTCCCCTAATGCAGGTGATGTGGGGCTTAAATAGCCCACCCCACCCCACCTGCCTCCCATGTCAGCCCCCTGTGCTGCAAGCACACACCTGTCAACTTGGGTGATGGCAGGAATGTGTGCACAGCTTGTGGGGTGCACACTGATGTGCTAACACAACAGGTTGGTGGGGCAGGCAGGTGGGCTCCACCCTTCCACCCTAGGGAGTAGCTCCTCAGGGTTCCCTCTGGGTCACAGGGACTCTCGGCCACAGTCCAACCTGGCCGCCTCCTTGTGCTGGACCTGGGAGGGAGTTATGCTGGCATATTGCCAGCTGAGCTGGGGTGAAGGAATTACACCAGCATAGCCCCAGTTTAGCCAAGGCAGCCCAAGATCTGCCTGTTCAAAACTTGCTCATCCCAGCAGATCTTCAGTCTAGATCAGTGGTTCCCAACCTTTATGAGCACGGGACCCCCTTTATAACCTGAAATTTTTTTGTGATCCCCTCCCCCCAGGGAGGCAGGCTGGCTGCCAGGAAGGAAGGGGGAAAGCAGCCTTTCTTTGCAGGCTTGCTTCTTTTTGCTTGACAAAAAGCCCTCTCCTCTCATTCTAAGTAAGGGCGTTGCCAGTAGCGGCAGTGCAAGGAGACAGGAATCAGTGATAGTAATCCCCTCTTCTTCCTGGTAGCCCCACCCTCAGCCTCCTTTGGCATCTGCCATGTATTTTATAGGCAGATGCCTGCCCTTAGTGCACCTGAAAGACGCTCTGGCGCTTCAGCAAAAGGCCTCCCCTCTCATTTGGAGCAAGGGGGAGGTGTCATCTGCAGCGGCAGTGGAAAGCAGACAGTGTAGAAGGAGTGAAGACTTTTTTTAAAAAAATAATAAATAATTCATTTCTTTACTGTTCACGGCCCCCTCTGGATTACTTCGCGGCCCCCCTGGGGGTCCTGGATCCCAGGTTGGGAACCACTGGTCTAGATTGTGCTGTGTGTTATTTGCCATCATGAGCCATGCTTTGCAAGTGGTCTGCTGGACACAACATTCTTGGGCCCAGCTAGGGACTATTTCTATTCCACCAGTCGTTGGGCTTAAGTGGCTAGCCAGGCAATGAGAAAAATGTCAACTATACTCTCACTATGCAGGGAGACATTGAGTCTTCTTGAAAGTAAAGAGATCTCTAAGGCAGCTTCTCAAGAAACTGCTGAAAATAGTATTTCTACAAGCAAAGGCTATCATAGGAAACAAATTGTCAGAAGCATTTCAGGCATTTCATGGATCACTACTTTCCCAAGCAGAATGATAACTTGCTGTAGCATCGTATTGGAAGGATAAAAATATAGGACACAGCCTAGAGTTAAACATTTTGGAGTCCTGTGAATTTTAATGGGTAAGAGTTCAGCCTGTGCTTAACATTTGGCTGGCTCACACCTCAAGTGAGTTAAAGTTCACTTTGTACAATTCTTCTGATGTTTGTTCAGATAACCATGTGAGACAGCCATCATATTCCACAGGGTCAGCCAGGTTCTGTTCTCAGATATGCCCATATTATGCCATCCAAGTGGATGAGAATGTACGGGCACACAGATGGATGTGCTTTCTCAAAACATTGAACACTCTAAGTGTTTATCGAACAAGGAAATGTCCAATTTTTTAATTAAGATAATGGACTTATAAAAACCTGATTTGGATGCCACATGCCTAACTCACATTACACTCTTCTGCAAGAGTTTAAAGGGAAAATATCTACATGGTATTTAGACAGCTGTTCAAATTTCTGCTCTTTGACTCACATTTTAGCTTTCGACATGTGCTTCCAGCTGGCAAAGACATAGTCTGAGTGGGAATTGAGGCCCAGCCAAAGACACAGAGTATTGTATGCGAGGATCAGCAGAAGCAAAGACAGAGGGAGTAATCAGACAATGTGTATACACAAGAGAAGCTGAAGTAGCATCATCCTCCCAACTCACAACAGAAATAAATCTTATGAATTCTATTTTGAATTCTGCCTTTTTATTGGGCAAGGCAGAAGCAGGGACATCATCCTGTCATCATAATGGAATGTTACTGACCCATTTGGAACAAATTTCTCTCTAACGGGACTTCCTGTAGATACTTTTTCCTTTCTTACAGCAGAATCCTAACATTGTCTATTCAGAAGTAAGTCCTCCTTAGTAAATACATTTTCACAGTTGTAGGCTGCAATCCTGTACACACTTACTGAAAGGTGGCAGGGGAAGAAAAGTGTTCACATTTTAATGCAAAGTACCTAGGTCCCACTTCCCAAACCAATATGTGAGCCAAAACACAGCTATTTCTTGAATTTGCTCTTCTCCAAATTTTGCGAGGCAGTTCTCCAGCTAAAAAATGCATACAAAAAAAGCATATATTAGGGGAAAGTGTGCACAAAAATACTTACATTAGTGAAAATAATGTACAAAAATGCATTATATTAGGAAAAATTGGTTGCAAAAAGCCAGACAAAATTGTGTACAAAAATTCATATATTAGGTCCTGGTCCACTCCAGACATTTTGGGCTCCAATTCCCATTTTCCATGGCTGAATTGTAGTCCAAAACCTCTAGAGGGCAGCAGGTCTGGGAAGGCTGTATTAGGTGACATACACATGAAATCACACCTGATTTTTCATGCAGACCTTTTAAAAAATAAAATAAAATTTCAAACTGATGTGGAAATGGAGAGAATGGTGTTTAAGAGGTCCTCTTGTTGATCAGGAACTGGCTAGACACAGAAAGCAGAGAGTAGGAATAAATGGACAGTTCTGCCAATGGAGGGCTGTAGAAAATGGAGTCCCCCAAGGATCAGTATTGGGACCTGTGCTTTTTAACTTGTTCAGAAATGATCTAGAGGGGTGAGCAGTGAGGTGGTCAAGTTTGCTAATGATACTAAATTGTTCACAGCTGTTAAAGCAAAAAGGGATTTCGAAGGCTCCAAAAGGGCCTCTCCAAACTGAGTGAATGAGTGGTAAGATGGCAAATGCAATTCAGAGTAAACAAGTGTAAAGTTACACATATTGGAGCAAAAAATCTTAATTTTACATCTACACTCATGGGGTCTGAACTTGCGGTGACTGACCAGGAACAAGACCTTGGGGTCATAGTGGATAACTCGATAAAGATGCCGAACCAGTACATGGCAGCTGTGAAAAAGGCGGATTCCATGCTAGGGATCATTAAGAAAGGTCTTGAAAATAAAACTGCCAATATCATAATGCCATTATACAAATCTATGGTGCAGCTTCATTTGGAATACTGGGTCCAGTTCTGGTAACCTCACCCCATAAAGAATATTGTAGAATTGGAGACATTCAGAAATGAACAACTAAAATGATCAAGGAGATGGAGTGAGTTCCCTACGAGGAAAAGTTGCAGCATTTGGGGCTCTTTTGCTTAGAAAAAAGGCAACTAAGAGGCCACATGATAGAAATGTGTAAAATTATGCATGGCATGGAGAAAACGGATAGAGAAAAGTTTTTCTCCTTCCCTCATAACACTAGAACTCATGAACATCCGATGAAGCTGAATGTTGGAAGACTGGATAGTTTAGATAACAATATAGTCGCATCTAACACAAAAAAACTGCTGCCAAGAAAAAAAGCCTTTCACAATGGAAAAATCTACAGTTTGACTGACCAATAACAAAAGTGGAATTGTGAGTGCAGACACGTTGCTGACATATTTCTCTGGCTGCCCCTACAACAAAAGTAGGACTTTGGTTTCTAGGACTTCAAAAACGCTTTCTGTATATTTATGGCTTTTGCACTGACCTTTGTTGTCTTGACTATAACCCTGCAAAGATTTGTGCATGAGTCTGATGTTGTATGTTTAAAGGATATGAAATAACAGCACATGAAATGTCAGGCAGCTGCATGGGATTTTCCTGAAAGGAGAAATAATGCTGTCATCCTGCCCACTATTTCCATCTGGCATCATTAGGTGCAGCTGTGTGTAGGCTGGCAGCCACAGTCGCCACTCCGAACAAAATGTGTTCAGTTTAAAAAGCCATTGCAACCATCAGCAGCTATGGAGATTTTGGTATCCATATCCTCCAACCTATGTAGCCTTGATGGTTGTTTGTTGTATGCAAATACCCCTTGTTGTGATGACACATTACTTTTATTCAAGCATCTGTTCCTGCACTATACCGTATCCCCCTTTTTTCCTGATTGCTGAACTGCACAAGTTTCAATAGGACTACAGAGAACTACAACTGGGACTTTCCATGCTCTCAGACCATTGACCTCATGTCAAGATAGGCCCAGTGCTTTCCCCTGTCTTTGTTTGTAACACCCCACTATGGCATATTGAGTAACTTCTCTGCCAAGTTAAGCTATGAGTAAGTTGTGTTGCATACATTAGAGGGAACTTGCTGAAGCTAAGCAAGTCTTGGTCTGGTCAGTGTCTAGATGGCAGACCACCATATGCTGTCTTGAGGTCCATCCATGCAAAAAAGACAGGACATAAATGTCCTAAATTACATCAATGAGCTGATGGGAGGAAGGGTGGGATATACATTAGGCTCTGCACAGGGGCATCAGGCTGACGCACCATGGATTAACCTGGGGACCATCCACGCCTGGCTTGGAGCCACACCTGAATAGGTTTGGAAGACAGGGTTCATGTTTAATTAGAATAAAAAAAACTAATTAAACCTATGGTGTGGAGGGGGCAGGAGGAGACATTGGGTTTCTTCCCCCTCTCCTATCTGAGAGTGGGGTCAATTTATCCTTCGCAATGTTGTTTTGCAAAGGGCTTTCCTATAGGACCACACCCCCGGAGGATCACTGCCTCTGCTCATCAAGTAGGAAGGAGAGTCATGGCTGCTGCTGCTTCCTGCCTGATGCCCTACCCCCTAAAAGCCCCAGGTTACTCTGGGTCACCAAATTTGACCCATAGCAATCCGTGGCTGTCAGAACCTGGCTCAGCCAAAGCCCCCAAACGCCTAATTTGGCCCGGGCCTCGGCCAAATCTAGTGCACAGGGCTAATATAAATTTATTTATTTATTTATTATATTTATACCCCACCTTTCTTTTCATGAAACCCAAGGCAGCTTACATATGGTACCCAGGAAGTCTCCCTTCCAGGCATTGACCAGACCTGACCCTGCTTAGCTTCAGCAGGGAGATGGCCTTATGTGCCTTCAGACCATAGCCTAGGACCACTAAATTTAGCAAGTAAATAAATAAATAATAAATAGAAATGACACACGGTAGGTTTTTTGTTGTAACAGCAGCAGCAGCAGCAGTTCCTTATTATCACAGTCCTGATCAGATGTCACCATCCCACATGCATGGCTGTCATTGAAAATAGCAGCAGTGGGAGGGGGGAATCCTATCATGGATCTCACTGTCACATCCAGCTGTGTCCTAAATTTGCATCAATGGTGTGGCAGGGATATATTTTGATTCTGAGTTTTTTTATGTATATTGACCTTATTCTGGAGATATGATGGACAGTATCTGACTTTGATGCTGTTACTGATTGGTGAAGGGTTTTTCTGTTGTATGTTAACAGCTGGTTCTAAGACATTTTATTTATTTATTTATTATTCATTTATTAATTGCCTTCTACACAAGTGTCTCAAGGTGATGTACAATAAAAACAGCTAAAACAGTTTTTTAAAAACACAAAAAAGAGCAGGTTAAAAAAAGCAAAACAAAATAGACACCCATGGCAGAGACCCATCCGTCCATCCATTTATTTATAGATGACTATATTTTTTTTATCAAAGTCCTTAAAGGATACCTGCTACCTTGGCCATGCCCTACAGCTCCACTGTATTTTGACCTACAGGAAGTGAAAATGGCCTCCAGCAAACTGTACTGATCCAGCCCAAGTCCAGTACATTGGACCTGGAATGATGATTTGGCCAATCACACCTGAACTGAGATCAACTTGATCCAATCAGACAAGGATGATTCTGCTGCAGATAGGTTAGCACAGTGGTGCTATGGGGAAGTAGTGTATTTGACAGATACGATTACAGGTATTTCACTACAGCCTGAGTGTGGAATATGTATGATTATGGAGAAAGGCTGTAGCTCAGTGATAGAGAATATGGTTTGCATGCAGAAGGTCTTAGGTTAGATCCCTAACATCTCCAGATACAGCTGGAAAAGACCTTTGTCTGTTACTCTGGAAAACTACTGCTATTCAAAGTCAACAATACTGAGCTAGATGGACCAATGGTCTGACTTAATATAAGGCAGATTCCTATATTCCTATGTATTTATAATGTTACTCTGCAAAAAAAAAAGTTACCAAATAATAAAAAAATTGGCAAACTGCATTGTTTATTGTTTAGTTGAACAGTTGTGGGTTTTATTTTTAAATATGGACTAATGGTATTTCCCTACTACACAAACATTGTGCATGTGAAGAATTAACCTCATTTTTGAAAGCTCTCTGGGGAAGACTCCTCCAGCACTGCTGAGTGATGTATGAGGTGGGAGTAGAAGGACATTAAAATATTCTACAAAATAAAATATTAATCAAATCTTCCATTCCCTACCACAGCAATGGCTACTGGAACCGAATAACAGCTGTTTTTCTTCTTGGGAGATCTGCTCTGCCCTGCTGAACAAAGTAATCTCACTACAAAGCATATAAAGTAGTCACAAGTGAGTTGCTGGCCTCACATTCACAAAGATAAAAAGTAGCTCTATAATCTCTGTGGACCTGACTTAACTGCTAGGATCCGTGGATGCTATTTAAATATGTTAGGCATTATCGCAGCCATTTCCTTCTATTTCTCTCATTCCTTCAAACACACAGGCTGTCAAGAGAGTGGCTGGCAACTGCTATGCATACTGTTTGCCCATTTAATCCAGCCTTTTCCACCAGCAGTGGCACTTTTAATAAGATACTGTTCTAGTGGGTAGTTTCATCACTTTTTAACTAATCAACACGCAAACACTGGATAAATTCATATTAATATTTGACAGAGTCAGTAAGTGCTAAAGTCCCCTTGTGTGAAACCAACCTTGTTAATTAAGGAAGTTTTGCTCTCTACTTCAGCTTTGGTCCATAATGGAGAACTCCAGAATGGTCCAACAGACATTATTGGCCCTGTTACAGAAGTTACAGAAGGTCAAAGTATTTCACTGGGAAACACCAGAGAATCACCATTCTAACTAAATTGCTTAAGGGAAATGTTAACTGTTGTTGTTTGGGGTCCTTTCTAATCAGAAGCAGCTGATCAGATGGGGCAGAGCTGCTATGCTAGCTTCCTGGAAAGTGGGTCACTGTTGCTTATCAGAAGGGAGAGTGGGAAAGGAGTGGTGGTAGGAAAGTTGGCACAGTGCAAATGCATCAGCGGCAGCACCAGATTGACTCCACTGCTGCTTTTGCACTGCGCCAACCTTCCCACTGTCTTGCCCCTTTTCCTCCTGGTAAGCAACAGCGACTCACCTGCTGGGAAGCTAGCACAACAGGTCCACCCTGCCCAGCAAGCTACTGTGTCTCTGATGTGGATTACATATTTCTAATGTTTCAGTTTGCCGACACAGTGTTTTAAACAGAAAGGGAAGGCAATTCAAACAGCCCTGTCATATGACACCAGATGATTGAAACTTCAAGCCACACCTGCAAAATAAGATTCAGCAGCTTGCATTCAACACTTTAAAAATGTGTCACCCTTTTCTGCTACCGTGCAGGTCAACAGAAAAAGGTGCCAATTTCAGTGCCTGCAGGACGAAGGGGACTACCACCGCCCAGGGAAGAAGGAGAGCCATCTGCTGCGCCTGCCTGCCTGCTTGCTTGCTGCTGCTTGGCTACCACCACCACCCTCTCCCTGTTGGACTTCTGTGCTGCAGGTTGCCACGCCTTGCAGGACCAGGCCCCAGGTACTCAGCCAGCTGTTGCTGCTTTCATCTACCTGTCCCTTCTCTGCAGGGGATACATAAGCTGGCTGAGGTGGTTTGGGAGACCCAATGCCTGCAGGAAGAAGGGGACTACCATCACCCAGGGGAAAAAGAGAGCCATCTGCTGTGGCTGTTTGCCTGCCTGCCTGCCTGCCTGCCTGCTTGCTTGCTTGCTTGCTTGCTGCTGCTGCTTGGTTACCACCACCGCCCTCTCCCTGTTGGACTTCTGTGCTGCAGGTTGCCATGCCTTGCAGGACCAGGCCCCCGGGTACTCAGCCAGCTGTTGCTGATTTTGTCCATCTGTCCCTTCCCTGGAGGGGATACATAAACTGGCTGGCTGAGGTGGTTCCTGCTTTGTAGATTCCCTGGCTTTTTGTGGGACTTACAGGTCTTAAGTTATGTGCCTGGAAGAAAGGACTCAGAACTGAGCCAGGAGACTTGAGGGGGCCCCAATTAATGCAGTGACGGGTAGAAGGAGATATGGCATTGTGAGGAGGACTTGCCAGGTAAGGGGAACACAGCCTAGGCAATTAATGGCTGTGCCTTGTTCCAGTCCTCCCCACACCGGCAGGTTTGTTGGTGGCCCTATTAGCCAGCTCTCAGACCACCGGATGCTGCTCCTAAATGCCAGATCGGTGCATAATAACATCTCCCTCATTCATGATTTAATTGTGGATGAGGCAGCTGATCTGGCATGTATAACCGAGACTTGGGTGGGTGAGCAGGGAGGAGTCAAGTCTCTCACAGCTATGTTTGCCAGGGTACCTGGTTCAGCATCAGGGTAGACCTGAGGGTCAGGGAGGGGGGTTGCTGTGGTCTATAGGAGCTCCATCTCCCTCTGCAAGCACCCTGTCCATGTGACTACTGGTCTGGAGTGTTTGCACCTTGTGTTGGGTCAGCGAGACAGACTGGGGATTCTGTTGGTGTATCACCCACCCTGCTGCCCAACAGACTCCCTAGCTGAGCTGACAGAGGTGGTCTCGGGTGTACTGTTGAGGTCCCCCAGACTGTTGGTTCTGGGGGATGTCAACATCCATGCCGAGGCCACCTTATCCGGGGCAGCTCAGGATTTCATGGTCTCCATGACAACCATGGGACAGTCCCAGCATGCCATTGGCCCAACGCATGTAGCAGGGCATACTCTAGACTTGGTTTTTGCAACTGGACATGGAGATGTTGATCTGAATGTGGGGGGCCTTACATCAGTCCCTCTGTCATGGCCAGATCACTGCTTGATGAAGTTTAGACTTACAGCGGCTTTTCCCCTCTGCAAGGGTGGGGGACCTGTTAAGTTGGTCCGCCCCCAGAGACTAATGGATCCGGCTCGTTTCCAAAGGGCTCTGGGGACTTTTCCGGCTGATAGGGCTGGCGCTCCTGTCGAAACCCTGGTTGAACGGTGGAATACAGAAATGACCCAGGTGGTTGACATTATTGCTCCTGGGCACCCTCTCCTGTGTAGAGCTCACACAACTCCATGGTGTACCCCAGAGCTGAGAGCAATGAAACAATATAAGGGATGGCTTGAGTGTAGATGGAGACAAACACCTGGTGGATGCAATTATACACTGGTAAGTGCCTATGATAAGCTGTATTTAGGGGCAGTGAGGGCAGCAAAAAAACAATATTTTGCTGCCACTATCAAATCATCAATCTGCCGCCCAGTGGAGCTCTTCAGAATTGTCTAGGGGCTATTACACGCTGGCCCCAAGGACATGGTAGAACCATCTGAGGCCCGCTGTAATGAATTTGCTAGGCACTTCCAGGATAAAATCTTTAGCATCCGCCAGGACTTAGAATCCAGTGTTATAGCAGGTGAATCAAGCGGGGTATCCAGAGCACAGCCTTGTCCCGATTTCTTGGATGAGTTTCAGTTGGTACAGCTTGAGGACATTGACAAGGTGCTTGGACAGGTTCATGCAACCACTTCTGTGCTGGATCCTTGCCCTTCTTGGCTAATAAAAGCTAGCAGGGATGGAACAGCCGGCTGGGTCAGGGAAATGATTAATGCCTCTCTGCGAGAGGGAGTGGTCCCTGGCTGCCTGAAAGAGGTGGTAGTGAGACCACTCCTGAAGAGACCCTCCCTGGACCCAGAAAATCTTAATAACTATAGACCGGTGGCAAATGTTTCATTCCTGGGCAAGGTCCTTGAACGAGTGGTGGCAGGCCAACTCCAGACACTCTTGGATGAGACCGATTATCTGGATCCATTTCAGTCGGGTTTCAGGCCTGGTTTTCACACGGAAATAGCCTTTGTCGCCCTGTATGATGACCTCTGTTGGGAGAGAGACAGGGGGAGTGTGACTCTGTTGATTCTCCTTGATCTCTCAGCGGCTTTCAATACCATTGACCATGGTATCCTTCTGGGACGACTGGCTGAGTTGGGAGTGGGAGGGACTTCATGGTGGTGGTTCCGCTCCTACTTGGCGGGTTGGCTCCAGAAGGTGGTGCTTGCGCTCTACTTGGGGCTGCCTTTGAATATGGTTCGGAAGCTACAGCTTGTGCAAAATGCAGCGGCTAGATTGGTAACAGGGACCAGACGGTTCGAACATAAAAAACAGATTCTAGCCCGCTTGCATTGGCTGCCTGTATGTTTCCGAGCTCAATTCAAGGTGCTGGTTTTAACCTATAAAGCCTTACATGACTTAGGACCACAATACCTGACAGAACGCCTCTCCCGACATGAACCCACCTGTACACTACGCTCAACATCCAAGGCCTTCCTTCGGGTGCCTACTGCGAGGGAAGCTGGGAGTCTGGCAACAAGGGAGAGGGCCTTCGCAGTGGTGGCCCCCAAATTATGGAATGATCTTACTGATGAGGTACACCTGGTGCCAACACTGTTATTTTTTTGGCGCCAGGTCAAGACTTTCCTCTTCTCCCATGCATTTTAGCATGTTTTTAAATTGTTTTTAAGTTTTTTAAATTGTGTTTTAAATTGTTTTTTGTGTTTTTAAATTTGTATATTTGTTTTTAATGTTTTTAATTGCTGTAAACTGCCCAGAGAGCTTCAGCTATGGGGCTGTATATAAATGTAATAAATAAATAAATAAAAAGCACTAAAGTCAAGCATTGGTGGTAGAGGAAGGATCCAGAGTATACTTAGAATGTGCTCTTGAATCTTCCTTTTTTGGAACTTTCCTGGCTTGATTCTTTCCTCATCTGATGTCAGGAGCAGGAAAGGTGGGCATGGTTCGCCCCAAACAACTCTGAGACCTAATTAGACCTGCAGGCTGAAGGTTCCCCATCACAAATATTCAAAGGGCCAAGTAATAGTTATAGTTTGCCAGTTCTTAGTGTGGTGACAATTCATTAAATAGTATTGTAAACAGTCACTGTCTTTTTTTAAAATGGCATGATAGAATCTTCCCTCCCTTTGGGACCTTCATATACCCTCACTTTTTTCTCCTTTGTACGGTATTATATCAGCCCACTCTGAAAAGTCAGGACTTGGCACATGGCTAAGTGATCACACAGCCACTTTGCTGCAGGCCCAAATGAAAGTTACATAGATTCTACCAGCACCTTAAGGTTTTGTTTATTGAGTTCAGCAGGCAAGCGGTACGTGCAGAGTTTCCTGGAAATCAAATGCAGGAGCTTTTTTGGCAGTGAAGGCATTTCATCATCTTCTTGGGTCCTACGTGCATTTAAAATCTAATCCTGCAGTATAGAGACAGACATGTACCATCTGAACATCTCTTCCCTGGTTCTGTGGTTATAAGTCTGGCTGAGTTCTGGGTCGACGTTATGGAGTCTTGGGGAAAGCACTGTCAGGCATTTTGACGATGCTTAGCCAACCTCAGTGATTAACATCCCCACGGTGGTTTGTGAATTTATTTAGATCAGATGTGGGGAAGCTAGCTTCTTAGGCAATAAGAAGAAATGCAGGCTGCGATCCTGTGCCCACTCCCCCTGGAATAAGCCCCACTGAACTCAATTGCAGTGTCAGTCACTTTTCCTTCTAGTCTTCTAACAACAAATACTGTACTGTGTCATCTCTAGCTTCTAATAGGTGGGGAAGGAAGAAACATCTTCCCTGATCCCTCAGCTTGTAACTATGAGGGACAGGACTCTTAATCAGGGCCATTAACATTAGGCAGGTCTGAAAACAGGTTTTTGTTTATCCATGCTATCCACTGTGAAATGAGCTTGGTGTTTGTGACATTTTAAATCATGAACTGATTCTATAATAGTTTTGTAAATTTAAAAGAAAACATACTACTACTACTACTACTTCACCTTCACCTTCACCTTCCACTATGTCCCAAGGTGATATACAAATATAACGAAAACAGCTAAAAGCCAATAAACAGCACAACAAATAACAGAAGATGAGTTTAAAATCAATAAAAAAATGAACACCTATAGTAGAGACTTGTTCATCCAGCTAGGAAAGCTTGTCAGAACAAAAATGTCTTTGTTTGCTTCCAGAATGTACAGATAGTGGGTGCCTGTCATATTTCAACAGGAATGCAGACCCACAGAACAGGGGCAGCCACACTAAAAGCCGTGCTCTGAATTACTGTGGAGCTGGCTTCCAATATCTTTGGAACTTGAAAGAGAAACGTTCCTGCAGAATACAGTAAACTACTATCTATATAAGGGATAAGGTACTCTCCCAAGTAACCTGATACTGAGCTATATAGGGCCTTATATGTGAGTTAAGTAGCAGACAGAGGGTGGAAACACAATCACTGTTCTGCCAGTTCGAGTGCGTCTTCACCTCTCACTTCTGAAAATGGGGGGCACATGACACTAGTCAAACCCCACCCCCTTTTCCTGTAAAATCTGAGTGCTTTTAAAAAAAAAATCCAGCTTCAAAGAGATTTCTCAACTGATCGGCAGATCAATGCATTCTCCCTCCAGGTGTGGCTAATGGAAATGCTTTGATCTGGCGACTCGTGTGTTTACAACCTGGCAGAAGGTGCAAATCCAACAAGCGAGGTGTTATATGCTGGTAGTAGTTTGCTCCCACAAGAAACCTAGCTGTTGTGTTCTGTACCAGCTGCAGCCTCTGGACCAACCTCAAAGGTAGCTCCACACAAAACTCATTGCAGGAATCCAATGCTGAATCTTCCTAATCCAAGCTTGAACCTCCCTTGCCTCATGCTGTACCCCCATGTTCTCCCTCCCCTCCTTCTAGTACCTCCACTTATGCTCCGAGAAAATCAGAGAGGAGACCAGAAGGGGCAGCCACTAGGATGCCAGCTTCTCTCCCTGTTTTGCCCAGGGAGAGAAATTAAAGTCACATTTTATTCCTGTACACATTTTAGCAGCACTTTTTTCGTTCTCACTCAATTCTCTGTCTAACACCATACTTTACTTGCCAAATGTAACCAGGTAGGAATTTTAAATTGGCCAGTCGAATGTGTTCTCCTCCTCCTCCTCTTTCTCTTCCCCCCAAATGTGATTGAAAGGATTCAGAAGTCATGTTGTCAGAACCTAGTTTAAAACAAGCTGAATAGATTCACACAGATCCGCTCTGTTGTTCTTGCACCTCAGTGCTGTGAAGCAGAGAAGTCTTTTGCACTAGTTTTCAAAGCAGCAGCACTTGCAACTGATGCCGTCTTGCCTTAATCATGACTGCAAAACTATTTTTGTCAGCTGCATGCTGTGAGTATGCTTAGTCTTCCCAGAAAACATTTTCACCCTTTTTCTTGGCAATTCAGCAGCCTCTAACAATGCCAGATTTCAACTTCCAGGGCTGCCGATCTATCTTTATCCATAGAACACTCCGCAAGAGCACACGTCTCCTTTCTTTGTTTCACACTGCCAGGAACAAGTGATACACAAGTTCAGTGCTAGAGCAGGCAGACAGATGTGTCTCCACATAGAATCATAGAATAGTAGAGTTGGAAGGGGCCTATAAGGCCATGGAGTCCAACCCCCTCCTCAATGCAGGAATCCATATCAAAGCATTCCCGACAGATGGCTGTCCAGCTGCCTCTTGAATGCCTCCAGTGTCGGAGAGCCCACTACCTCTCTAGGAAATTGGTTCCATTGGTGTATGGATCTAACAGGTAGGAAGTTTTTCCTGATGTCCAGTCGAAATCTGGCTTCCTACAACTTGAGCCCACTATTCCATGTCCTGCAATCTGGGACGATCGAGAAGAGATCCTGGCCCTCCTCTACGTGACTACCTTTCATGTACTTGAAGAGTGCTATCATATCTCCCCTCATTCTTCTCTTCTCCAGGCTAAACATGCCCAGTTCTTTCAGTCTCTCCTCATAGGGCTTTGTTTCCAGTCCCCTGATCATCTTTTTTCTTTCTTTCAATATTTATTTCGGTCACAGACCAGCCAGGATAATACAGGTGCAAAATACAAAGAAAACGAGAGCAGTACAAGAGAAATTTAAAACTAAGGACTGAATAATGTAAAAGGTTAAAATACAATTAAAATGTTAACTCT
The DNA here is from genome assembly GCF_030035675.1 of Rhineura floridana. Taxonomy (NCBI): domain Eukaryota; kingdom Metazoa; phylum Chordata; class Lepidosauria; order Squamata; family Rhineuridae; genus Rhineura; species Rhineura floridana. The sequence goes on from NC_084488.1 coordinate 87,876,682, forward strand.
GAGTGTAGTAACTTTTTCCTGCAGACAATAGCTGCCGCACAAAATTTTGCTACACTGCTAGTAACCATAAGATCGCGATCCACCAACAGATAATACAAATAACCCGCTACAGATTCTGCTGGGGAGGCTTGTAGAATGGGGGTAATAAGAACTTGCCGCAGGTCACGGTAAAGAGAACAATGGAGAAGTACCTGGCCTACTGATTCCACCTCCCCAGAGCCGCAAGGACAAGTCCGCTCAGAGTATGGAATCCTGTGATATCTGCCTTCCAATAGAGCAGAGGGAAGTACATTGTGCCTAGCTAAGGTAAACGCTATTCTGTATTTGGGAACAGTTAAATTTTGCAGGTAGTTCGCCGGATAGGATACCCTTCCGTACAGACCTGGGTTAGGATATGCCGTGACCAAACTTAAATTGGTTTGTAGATCGATATCCTTGATCCACAGCAAAATGGCCATTTTAGCTTTGTAATACCCGAGTCTGATGAGCGCCTCAGGCGAGAAGCCAAGGGCATAGATTTTATTATAGAGAAACCTCTTCCACTTAGTCTGAAAAGAGTCTTCAAGCGTCAAGGGAGCCAACCCAGAAGGGGTAAAAATCATCTTAAGCCAGTAATTAATTATATAGATCCAGACACAGGATTCTATGAGGGGAAGACCCACCTCAAGGCGTATGACCACGTTAGGCACACAGGGAGGCAGACCAAATAACGATCTAAGGAATTTGGATTGGATATCTTCAAAAGGCTCAAAGACGTCATAGGCACAAAATTGCGCCCCATATAGCAATTGCACTACCACCTTGGCAATGAAGACCTGTATCACAAAGGGTACGTATTGTCCCCCTTTATTATAATAGAAGGACAGAAGTGCTTTTGTTGCCCTCCTCTGAACCCATTCCAGTTTGTCTGCATCCTTCTTGAAGTGTGGAGACCAGAACTGGACACACCATTCAGGATGAGGCCTAACCAGTGCTGAATAGAGGGGAACTAGTACTTCACGCGATTTGGAAAGTATACTTCTGTTACATCAGAGTTCTCTATGAATATCAGTGAATGTACAGTTCTTCATGCTATGTACAATCCTATGTAATTTATAGGATGTACAGTTCATAGTGCTAATTTAATTTGATGAAGGTCCATAGCTCAGTGGTAGAGTGTCTGCTTTGCTTGCAGAAGGTCCTAGGTTCAATTCCTGGCATCTCCAAGTAGGGCTGGGAGCTACACCAGTCTGAAACCTCAGAAAACTTGTGCCCATCAGTGTAAACACTGCTCAGCTATGCTGACCAATGGCCTGTATAATATAGCTTTCTAAGTTTTATTTATGTATTTATTAAATTTATATCCCAAAGGATTGAATGATCTGTCAGTTTCAGTTCTCTGTTTCTCATTTTTCTAACCTGAAATTCAGTTCTGCACATTTTTGCAGCAATTTGTGAATTTTTTGAAAAAAATCTCATGAACATTATTCAGCATTTTAGTGTGCATTTCTCCTAATAATTACATTTTTGCATGCAGTTTTTACTGGTACACAATTTTTGTAAGCGATTTATCCTAATATAATGCATTTTTGTATGTTACGTTTACCAATATGTTCATTATTATGCACATTTTCCCCTAATATATGCATTTTTATAAACATTGTTTGGTTGGAGAACTGTATCACAAAATTCAGATAAGGATGGCTGTATTTCAATTCTCATATTGTTTCAGAAAGTGCCATTTTTTTTAAAAAAAGTGCAAATTTGATAAATTCAGCTTTAAATGCAAACTGAATCAAATTTCTCCCCCATCTCTCGTGCATACATGCTCTATAAATTTGACTCAAACTTTTAAACATAAAAAGGGCTTGATTTAGCTTGCCAGCTTAAGCATCCTTACTTTGAAATAAGTCATGGGACTTAAATACATTCAAGCAATTCCAGCTACAGGTTTTGGATGAGATGCTCTCTGTGCATGTTCTCTGTGGCTAAGATCCAAATAACTCCTTTAGGCTTGGCCATGCTGAATGGGATTGTTGATGTTGAATAATAATAGTAATAATAATAATAATAATAAATTCCTTTGAACAGCAGACACCCATGCCCTATCACAAGCTGCTTTTGAAAGGCCACTCAATTTCAAACCTGCTTTGCTATATGTGCTACCTGAGAAACAAAAGCCCAAAGCACCCTTGGCTACATGTAGCTAATTGTACTGTTCTTTGAAACCTGGCCTGTAACAGTATAGGCAAGTTCCAGCAGCAAGCTGCCAATGTGAACACACCCTTGCTTTTATTGAACTTCTCAAACTTTTCAAAATATATTTTATCAGTAATGTTATGGCTATGCAAAGTGTGCATTCAATATTAGTAAAGCCATAATAAAGCTATTTTTGAAACATTCAATATAATCTGGTGTTCTGGCATATGTCAAAATACACACACAGACTGTTCTTTATCCATGGAAGTGGCAATTTCTTAAAACAAAGATTCATCCTTTAAAGTACTGGTATGCCGCCTAAAAGTATTGATTTTCATGCTTAAGCAATGACTTCATGTCAAGATTTTATTACACAGTCTGGGAATTAAAAAAAGGACCAATATTAGAAAGTAATGTAAAGTAAAAACAGAAAGTAAAACAGGTCTACTCCTGTTCTGGTATCTTGATCTCAAAACAGTTTCAACCTTTTATAGGCAACATCTTTGGACAGGATTATTGGCTGCTCTCTGTATTGCCATGCATGTGAGAATTTTAATCTTGTGTAGACTAACAAATTTAACACTCCATGTAAGAGGTTAAAAAAAATGGTTGCAAATGATTGTATCCATGTTAGATAGCAATGGCTTAGACTGTGTTTTGATAGAAATGAATTTGGCTAAAGTTTTGCCATCTAGAAAACAAGTGAAACAATATTTTCCAGGGGATTTCTCATTTCCTATAGACAAAGAAGCATTACGCCATAAGGAACAGGCAGAAATTCCTGCCCATTATTCAACTTTTAATTTATTTAAATTATCCCCTATCATCAGAAAGAATGTATCGCCATGTTTGTTTTACTCAGGGCCACAGCAGAAAAAATCTGCAGTGGGATGGCTGTGGTCTCCAGAGTTCATTCTTTTAGCTGTCTAGGATCTATTGAAAAGTTCCAGGATATCCCATTCTGCCAAAAGCAAAGCCCCACAGCAGACATAGGAAAACAATTTGGAAATCACTTTGAATTAAGATTAAGATCAATGTGTTGACTTTCATTTCCCTTGAAACATACAGCCTTGTGCTGCAATTATTTCCTTAGGAATACCATTTAGGGAGGGCTAGTCCCATTTTTCAGTTCACATCTGATCATTCCTCAGGAGCAACTATATTTCTGGTCATTGTGTGGAAAAAAGTAACTACAACAAATACTCTTAAACACAGTTGCTGTGCAATATAACATTTGTGGAATATAACCGTGTGTGTGCAACCTTTGTGAAATAAAATCATGAGATTTTTTTTAACCGTGTGAATTCTATCATCCCTAATCTGAAATCTCTTTGTAACCCACCCTGAAAACTGAAAGACTGAGGGGGGACCCAAGGGGCTGTTACATTGCAGAGAGCAAAGGTTTGTTCTTTGCAGTTTAGGGATGGGGGAGAATTTCCACTAAATTGGACTTAGTACCAGATTTTGACTGAATCCAACCGTCCACTGTCTTTTTGGACTGGCACTGATTTTTTGCTGCAGGCTGTGGCTATAATTGGCACGGATTTTTTTATATATATTTTCCCCGATTTTACATAATTATTTTTATAATCACAATTGCTATTATCCATCAACTTCCATAGATTTACATAAGCATTTATGTTAAAAATTACATGAGGGATTTTTTGCTCCCAAAAAACAACAGTGGGTCAAATTGGCAAGCGCAAAAGCAAGTAGGTACAAAAAAATGGTGGATCGGGATTGAACAACGGACTATTGGAATGCAAGTGGATCAGAACTAGGCAGCAAACCCCATCCTTACTGCAGTCCCAGAGGGCAAGACAAGATCTAATAGGATTGATTTGCAAGAGGGTAGAGCTCAGCTGAACTCTAGGAGAAATGGCTTAATGGTAAGAGCATTGCAATAGTGGGGGCAATTATTTTGGATAAGGGTTCTTCCTTATTGGTGGTCTTCAAGGAGAGGCTGGGCAGCCATCTGTTGGGGATGTTCTAGCTCCGGATTTCCTGAGCCACATTAACACCATACATATCTTCCACAATTATGCCACTTTAAACAGCCATGGCTTCCCCCAAAGAATCCTGGGAAGGGTAGTTTGTGACCGGTGCTTACAGCTGTTAGGAGACTTCTGTTCTTCTCACAGAGCTACAATTCTCCACATGGTTTATCAGTCAGTCCCTCTTACCACAGACGTCTGAGAGTTGTAGCTCTGTTAGGGAAATGGAGGTCGTCTAACAACTCCCAGCACCCTTCACAAACTACACTTTCCAAAATTCTTTGGGGGAAGCCATGACTGTTTAAAATGGAATAATAGTGGAATAGTGGAGAAAATATATAGTGTGAATAGAGATTGGACTAGATTGCTGACAAAGTTATCTCTATGATTCTAGGATATCCCACTCCTCCAACAACAACAACCCAAAAAAAGATAACAGCAAAAATAGTTCCTGTCTGCTGTTCAGTGTGAACCTGGAAGGCTCCTTCCAGATGATGATGATAATGATGTGTTAATCTAGTCTTTACTTGTCCATTTGCTTGCTTATTTAAAACATTTTTATCCCATTCTTCAGCCAAAAAAGGTTCCCAGAGTGGCTTCAACATTCCATGGGTCCTGGAAGCTCATCAGTTTTAGAGGCTCAATGGGTCTTTCTGTTGATTTTTTTTTTAAATGGCCTCTTTTAATTTATAAATGTGCATAATTCTGCATACATGGAAGTCTCTTGGACCAGTAGAGCTGCAGCATTGGATATGGCATATAGAAACCACTATTTTATTTTGGGACAGTCTTTTTTTGTTTCCATATTGAGAAGCACTCAATCACCCCAGCTTGCTCTTAGACAGAATGAGAGAACCAACAGTGGCCCATGTTGTGGGATGGAGCCACAGAGCTGCCTTCTCAACACCAGCATCACAGCAGCTTAACTGGACAGGGATGGGGTGAGGCACAGTGGCTGTAAGGTCAGGCCTGCATTTGTACATTGTCGGAACCAATGTGGTGCTCCCACTGGTGCACCCGTGCAGTCAGAAGAGCGGCTCCACAATTCTACTCCACCACATGTGCCACTACTGAATAGAACCCAGTTTTAAATGTCTCCAGTTGTCCATCAGCCCTTCTCAAAATGCTGCCATTGTCTGATACAAGGCTTGCCATATTCCAATTCCACAAATCCAGGCTAGCTGATTTGCATATTATGCAAATCATGTCCTAATTAGGCAAATTAATCATATTAAAGGTTGCATTGTCCAGTTGTTTTGTTTTTGTGCCTAGCAATTACCACCAAAAACTGTGGGAGGATGTGAAAGTTTTTTAAAAATCCTTCATTTTCAACCTTAAATGCCTATTATGGAATATTTATTTATTAAGAGGATTTATATCCTGCCTCTCCACTTAAAAACAGAGTTCAGGGCAGCGTACCAACATAGTAAAAACAATAAAAATGCATAATCAATGTAAAAACATAATAAAAACACAACAAACATAAAACAAGTCAATGCAGCAGTATAAAAATCGTGCAACTTTTAACGCAGATAGAAAGCAAGATTTCAGTACAGTATTATCAGTTCTGTCAATCATCTTATCTAAAGGGAGCGTGTCTGAGCATGTAAGAAGTGTTTTTAGTGCACTGATTCTCACATATCCGATCAAAGAGAGGGGATATGCAGCCTTCTATGATAAAGGCAGAGCTTGGAAAAGTTACTTTTTTGAACTACAACTCCCATCAGCCCCAGCCAGCATGGCCACTGGATTGGGCTGATGGGAGTTGTAGTTCAAAAAAGTAACTTTTCCAAGCTCTGGATAAAGGCTGGAACATGATGGAGACCTGGGTGCTGGCACCTCTTTTTTAAAAAATAAAATAAAAATGCAGTGAATTCTAGAGACCTGGCAAGCTGTGGTAGCATTAGACAGGGTAGCTGTCCCATTCCTATTAGTCTTAAGGGGGGGAAGGTTACACCCCCACTGCATTGAATATATGTAAAGAGAGAGAGAGGGAGCGCCTCTGTGTGTGTGTATGTATATGCGCGCGCGCACACACACATATCCATCCCTGGGGAGATGGAAGTAAGGTGATCTTTGGTGGGGAGATGCTTTTTAGCCTTTTCTGAATTGCTGAACAGAGGCTCTGTGAGGCAACAGGGTGGGTGAGGCTGCATTCCAATGCAACTTTACTTAGGAGTAAGCACCATTTAACAAGGTGGGTTCCTGGCTGAACAATGCAAATGCTAGTATCACTGCCTTTTCTACAGCAAGGTTTGTTTTTATATCTTGTATCTGTTCAGGGGAGGGAGTGTTTGGTGGAATCAAACCCTTTTATTCCATCCTCCATGATGACTGGCAGACCCTCCCATTGCATTCACCACTTAAGACACATATCATGAGAAACAGGCAACTGAGATGAAAGCTGCGTCTCCTTGCTGATGCAACCAGAAAGTGTATGGGTAAGGGGTGGAGCTGCATGTGTTGATCAAGTGAGCATGTGCAGTTTTCTAAACTGCTAGATTCTGCACATGCAGCAGGCAAGCAGACTAAAGTTCTTGATTTTTCCAGGACAACTGTGGTGTCCCTCATTAGCTAACAATGGAAGGCAGGAATTAGGGTTGCCAGGTCAGAAGCATCCCAAATCCTGAAATTTCAGGGGCGGGCCCTAGTGATGTCAGAGGGTGGGCCCGAGTGATGTCACAGGGGCGGGCCTGAGTGATGTCACAGGGGCAGGCCCTAGTGCTGTCATTAAGCATGATACATTAAGCATCAACCACAGTTGCTTGGAGCATATAATTAAAAAAAAATTCTCTGATTGGAAATTAAGATAGAAATCTTAGCTAAAAAATGGAGCCCGGGTTGGGAAATTTAATCTAGCCCATTTGCTTTCAGCAAGAAGGGTTTAAGTGCCCTCAGGTCAGGCCAGTCACCAGAAGGCCATCGTAGGAAGAAAGGAGCCTAGTGTTGTGGAGATGTTTGATGGGAGTACTCCAGAGTAAAGATGGATGCCCACAAAGGCTGCAATGCTAAACACACTTAATAAGGGACTAAGCCCAATAGAACGCAACAAGACTTATTTCTGAGTAGATATAGTTTGGATTGTGCTGTTTGTTGGTAACGCTTGACTGGGGATCAGATATCCATATCCAAGCAGGGTTGGCAACCTCCTGCCTGCAATGCCCTGCCCCTATCTTTCAACAAACGTCTTTACAGATTTGACCCTTCTGAAAGAGGTCTGAGAAATGAATAAGAGTAAGAAGATTCTCTACCCTTTCTGTCTACCCCGTGGGCTGCTATAAATTCACTTTGACAGCCAACCCAACTCCAGTGAGCAATAATGGACAGAGAGAAATCACACATGGTTTGGTCTGCTTTCATAGGCAGCAGCTTGGGAACAACAATTGCAGCCACACTTCCAAATATGTGAATTCTCTTTTGCCACTATTGGGCAAGAATCAAAACGTCATGCAGCTGACAAGGTGCATCTGTTGGTTGTTTAGAGTGCTAGAGTTCCCAGGCGGTAGGTTTCCCATACAGAGTCCCGGTCTGGTCCAGCCCTCTTACGTCTCGTTCCAGCAAGAATCCACAGATACACAGGAACAGGTATTTAGGAAGAGCTTTACTTCGTTGCATAAAGTTCTTGGTGACAAAACAGTACACACATACGCCATACACTTAATCCGATTCCTAACTCCGTCTCTCACCCCCACACACGCTGTTCCCCGTTCCATGCTTTATTGCCCTTGGGCTGATTAGGGCTCATTATGTCCAGCTGTGTGGCTGATGCAATCCTTCTCTAATCTGTTACATAGTTAACCCTTTCATTCCCTGTTTAGTTCTTTGGGAAGCAACATAGCCCAACAGCATCATCAATGGGTTTAAGGGGGTTGAGTTGAGCGCATGGAACCACTGCTGTTGCTTCTATGGCTGTAACGGAGTGAGGTTAAAGATAAGTGAAATGCAAATAGAAAAAACAAAAGAGCATGATGCTTTCCTAAATGCAATACCATACCAACCACAAGATTCCTATGAATAATGCAGAAAACTCAGCATCCCACAACCAGTCAGGATTCATAACCAAAAACCCAAACTAAAAAAATCCTAGCAGCCAGTCAGCCAAGGTCACAGAAATCCCCATACAGCAGAACCTGATCTGGGGACTGCAGTTAATGCAGAATGCTACAGCACGATTGCTGACATGAGTGAGATCCTATCAGCACATAATACCTCTCTGAAATCTGCATTGGTTGCTGATTTGCTACCAGGCCAAGTTCATGCTGTGCTTTCCATGTTATGGGTGCCACATACTACTTGTTCTGCTCTTGTAATAAATCAGTCCTGTAATGTGGCAGCACCTATGCTTTGGAACTCCTTGCCTACTGACATTAGGCAGACGCCACTTTTCAGCACTTGCTAAAATCATTTTTCTTTAGGCAAGAATCTCCAGGCATGTAGAAGCTATTGTGTTTTTAAATCTGTTTTTCACTCATTGTTGGTTTTATTATTTTGAATGTTTTTAAATACCTATCCTTAACTGTTTTTGCCAATAATTCTATTGTTTTAATTCTTTCTGTAAACCGCTTTGAGATTTTTTACAATAAAGCAGTATATAAATGTTGTATATAAAAATACATGAATTTTGGAGTCACTGTGGCCCTTGAGTCTCTTCCCACTTTTAGGAACAAAGGAATCTGCCTTATACTGACTCAGCCCATTTGGTACCATCTAGCTCAGTACTGATGACATGGACTAGCATTGGCTCTCCAAAATTCCAGGCAATAGTCTTTTCCAGAAATTGAATTTTGGACTGTGCATGCAAAGCATATGCCCTACCAATGAGCTACAACCCTCCCCCTGTTTAAAAAAGTATCTTTTAAAATTGCTCTTTGCAATTCTGTCTTGAATGCATATCATACATAGGGCAGATCCACACCATTCATTTATAGGACATTCAATACCCATTTGAAGCACATGAACCCCACCACAGAATCATGGGAATTGTAGTTTGTTAAGGGTGATGAGAATTACAACTGTGAGGGGGAAACTACACTTCCCAGGATTCTTTAGGGGAAGTCATGCGCTTTAAATGTGAATTGGATGTGCTTTAAATGTGTTGATCTACTTAATCAACTTTGCCTGCATGTAAATAGTTTTAATTAATTTTTCAGAATGGAAATGAGCTATAAAGTGTACTGAGTGACTATGGGCTACTGACCATCTCTCAGCCTATCTGCCCCTCAGGATGAAAACAATGGAGAACCATGACCATCCCAAGGAAGAAGGGCACACTTAAAATGTAGAGGGGAAATCATCTACAATCATAGTGTGAAACCAAATACTTATTGGGACACAGTATGAAGAAATATTTATATAAGCATGACTATCAAATATGTTTATTAATTACACAATCTGTAAATATACTTTTAGTGCAATCCTATGTTTTTCTACTCAGAAGCAAGTCCCAATGTATTCAATGGGGTTTACTCAAACAGGGAAGTGTGCAGAGAACTGCAACCTTAAGCGATAAGGAACTTGTTCTTTCAACAAGCCTTTTAAGTTGAGACCTTATCTGCTTTTTAATATGATTTTATACTTTTTCTTTTTAAAAAAATGTATTTAAAACTTTTTAAAAATGTTTTTGAAGATCATAGAATCCTAGAGTTGGAAGGGGCCTTGTAGGCCATCGAGTCCAACCCCCTGCTCACAGCAGGAAATCCACAGCTAGAGCATCTCCCACAGATAGCTGCCCAGCCTCTGCTTGAAGACATCCAGCAAAGGGGATCCCACCACCTCCCTAGGTTCCATTGCCGAACTGCCCTTACTGTCAAGAAGTTCCTTCTAATGTCCAATCTGAATTTACGCTCCTGCAACTTAAAACCATTAGACCTAGTCCTACCCTCTGGGGCAGCAGAGAACAAATCTGTACCCTCCTCTATGTGACAGCCCTTCAGGTACTTAAAGAGTGCAATCATGTCACCCCTCAGCCTTCTCTTCACCAGACTGAACATGCCAAGTTCCTTCAACCTTTCCTCATAAGACTTGTTCTCCATACCGGCTATCATCCTCGTCGCCCTCTTCTGAACCCGCTCTAACTTGTCTATATCTTTCTTAAAATGAGGCGCCCAGAACTGAATGCAGTATTCCAGATGAGGCCTGACTAATGCAGAATATAGTGGGACTATTACTTCCCTCGACCTGGAAACTATAGCTCTGTTTATGCAGCCCAAAACTGCATTTGCCTTTTTTGCCGCAGCGTCACACTGCTGGGTCATGTTCAACTTGCGATCCACTACAATTCCAAGGTCCTTCTCACACGCACTACTGCTAAGCTGGGTATTTCCCATCCTGTACCCATGCATTTTGTTTTTGTGGCCTAAATGCAGAATCTTGCATTTGTCTTTATTGAATTTCATTTTATCAATTTCAGCCCAATTTTCTAGTCTATCCAGGTAACTTTGGATTTTATTCCTGTCTTCCATTGTGTTAGCTATCCCTCCCAGTTTCGTATCATCCGCAAACTTCATAAGGCTTCCCTCCATCCCATCATCTAAGTCATTGATAAAAATGTTGAAGAGTATCGGCCCCAGGACAGAACCCTGTGGCACTCCACTCAAAACCTCCTTCCAGTCCGAAGCAGCGCCACTGACGACCACTCTTTGAGTACGGTTTTCCAACCAGTTGTGAATCCACCTGACAGTATTTCCATGTAGTCCGCATTTGACCAGTTTGCTAATCAAAAGGTCGTGGGGGACTTTGTCAAACGCTTTGCTGAAATCTAGATAGATGACATCTACAGCATTTCCACCATCTACTAAGCTAGTGACCCGATCAAAAAAAGAGATTAGATTAGTTTGACAGGATTTTTTCTTGACAAACCCATGCTGGCTCCTACTAATGTTTTAATATATTTTAAAGTCTGTTTTTATGATGTTTTAAAATGTTTTAGTGCTTTTGTTTGCCACCCTGGGCTCCTACTGGGAGGAAGGGCGGGATATAAACCAAATAATAAATAAATAAACTTCATTCACCCAACCCAAAATTCAGAGTCATGCCTCTTTAAGTTGTTTTGCAACTGTTTATTCTTGCTTTATAGGTATTGGATTTTAAAGGGATTTATTTCTTATTGTGAGCTGCCTTGGTTTCCAATCACCAACCCTACCTCACAGGGTTATTGGAAAGACTCCATACACACAGACTGTGGATGTAAAAATATATACAGGCCATATAATAGTTTATTGTCAAACCAGTTGCTCATTGCAGAACATTTAAAAAAAATAAAATCAGTGTTAGTTTCCTACATAATAAAAATACCTAAGTAAGCCCTGCCTAATTGTTTTAAAAATAGGATTGGAGGAGAAGAGAAAGATATACATCTAGGGTTGCCAGGTTCAGGGTCTGAGACGGATCCTGTATCTTTAGGAAAAGAGAAAGTCAGACAAGTGCAGGTGTTCTTGCAACACTGTAATGGGAAAAACCACAAGGTGGAATTCTCCCTTCCTCCTGCACAACTTTTAAAGATACAGAAGACCTCTTGGTTGCCAGGTTTTTCTCTCTTTTTACACTTTGAACTCTCGATTCTCTCTGACTGTTTTGCGTATCACCATGAAAATTTAGAGGGTTGTTAAGCAAGCGTTTCTGAGTTCAGGAGTATAGAGTTTGTAAGGTTTTGTTTTGAAATGAGTTTATGGAAAGGATCAGAATGGCGTAGGGGGAGTATTTTCAAGTTAACATTGTGGAATGCGAAAAATCCATGCTGACTATAGTATACAACTACTCTCGTGGCTGTATAATCACTGTTCAGGTCTATGCAGCAGATCACAGCAAAGATGCTTTGTTCTTGTTTTTTATCCAGAGGAATAGTGCACATCTAGCATCTTATATGGACCAATATGTTTTTGGTAAGAGGTCAGAATTGACTCTTTAGATCAGCTTCAGCACAGCCTTAGATTGCTTCCATGTTTGTCTTGGAATAATTGTTGCATGCCCCCCACACACACACAAAAAGGTGGACTGCTCATCTAGCAGATGATCTTTGCTTTACACTTTCTATGATGTTTACTTGCAAGTGTTTAGTATGTTTTTTAATATAGCAGGAAAATGCAATGGTGCTATTCCTAACACTGCAATTAAGGTTATGTCGACTTTTCCATTATATAAAACACTTTTTGTGAGGTTTCAAACTCAGCTGTAAAAATTCATTCCAGCTTGAGACTTGGCAAAGAACCTTAGGAATGGGGTGTGTTTCTTTTTATAAAATATGAGGAAAATGTACACAGTCGTTTTTAAAATTTAGCAGGCCATTTAGAACACCACAGGATAGGCTATTAGGAACACTTGAACAGACTACCAGATCAGCTGGAAATCTGGATGACCTCTGTGCATTGAAAACCAGACCCTAAAGACCTGTTATTAAAAGGTTCATTCATTTCTATCAGTGTGGGACAGAAGCTGGGCTTGGAGATGACATCGATTCTTTCTATTATTAGTAGTGTTGGTATTATTAGTATAAATATTAATATTATTTCATTCCTTGAGCCACTTGACTTGTAATGAAGGCTGAAGAAACTTTCTACAAGGAAAAATGTCATTAAATGCTCAAATGTATGTTCTTGGTGCTTCCACTTATTGCAAGCTCCCATTTGTAAAATGGAAATGACTTGGAACAACATACAACATACCAGTCAACAGGTCCTGGTTAAGCTCTTTGTACTTGTGATCTGCCTGTGGCAAAAGAGTGGGCTGATCAATCATATGCCCAGGCTGCAATGCATGGTCCAAGAATAAGCATGAGAATCCTAGCAGCACATTTCTGAGAGTGTTTCCTTGAAACAACATTTAAGAATACAAAACTTGTATCTGCAGCCCTCAGAGCATTCCACTGGCACAAGCCCCAAGTATCAAGCTGTTGTAATTGAAGCAAATGGCCTTTTAATCATAGTGTGCCGCAGAGTATCTGTCTTTAAACCAAGTCTAAATATTTGGCCATGTACGGGGCTTAATTTAAGTACTGTTCATAAACATTACAACTCCCATGAAGCACAGGACTGCCAACTTTACAAGTAAGAATTCCTGAACAGAAACACATACATGCACAGCTGGTGTGCGATCTAAACAGTCACCTAGTGTGGAATGACAATCTGCTGGGAATCATTAGAATATTATAAGCCCATTAGAAACAACATGCTCATCCTCTATTTGCACTGTTATCTCAAACTTGGCAGCAGTCAATGTTTCTAAGTAGGCTGAGGGAATGGAGGTAGCTGCCTGATACCAACTGCCTTAAAGGAGTCAGACTAATGGTCCATTTCACTCAGTGTTGTCTGTACTGACTGGCAGAGCTTGGAAAAGTTATTTTTTTGAACTACAGCTCCCATCAGCCCCAGCCAGCACCATGCTGGCTGGGGCTGATGGGAGTTGTAGTTCAAAAAAGTAACTTTTCCAAGCTCTGCTGACTGGTAGCATCTCTCCAGGGTTTCAAACAAGGAATCTTTTCCAGCTCTGCCTTGAAATGCCAGGGATTATACCTAAGACCTTCTGCATGCAAGACAGATTCTCTACTATTGAGCTACGGTTCTTCCCTGAAAAATATAGCCCTTGAGGTGGTTAGCAGGAACATAGGAAGCTGCCTTACCTCAATCAGACCATCGGTCCATCAACACTGACTGGCAATAGGTATCCAGGGTTTCAGGCAGGACTCTTTCCTAGCCTTTCCTGGAGAAGCTGGGGATTGATACTAGGGCCTTCTGCATGTAAAGCAAGTGCTCTGTCACTGAGTTACACGTATTCCTCCACCTGCCTCCAGTCTTGTCTTTAAGAGCTGGCTGTGGTAAGCATTCTAATTGTTGTTATTAATGATGTCACAAAATTTCATCGTTCCAGGCCTGGAAATCTCATAGTGCTCACCTGAAATATGAGGCAAGCATTGTGATCCCTACACTTCTCCTCTGGCTCAGGATTTAATCAAAGACAGAGAACGGTCAAGTCCTCCTTCCCTGCTTATGTTCTATTGACTCACCCACCTCCGTTGCGGGGACCAAGGGATCCAGTTTAGCTCAAATAATACAAATCTGTTTGCTGAGTTTGCAGTGGCAGTGGGGAGGGGATACTTCTGTTTTTCAGCCCAATTCTGAACCTTTCCAGGAAGATTTATTTCCCTCTGAGTGAAGTTTTCATATGTGCCGCCCTGGGCTCCTACTGGGAGGAAGGGCGGAATATAATTTTGATAAATAAATATAAATAAATAAATAATACAGAAGTCTGTTAATGGTTTTGCTGTCCTGCTTTGGTTTCATTGGTAATTTTGTTGTTTTGTATTACATTCTATGAGCTGCATATTTAAAATTTTGTAAGCCTCTCTTAAATAATTTTTGGGAAAAGAATGGGTTGAAAAATTGAGTAAGAATAAATTGTAAATCACTACAGGAGATGATGGCAACATTCCAAAATGCAACATTTCTTTAGAAATCTCAAAGTATGATACTCTGGCCCCACCAGTACTATACACTTAAAGCAGTATCATACCATTTTAAACAGTCGTCACTTCTCCCAAAAAATTCTGGGAACTGTAGTTTATTAAGGATGCTGAGAGTTGTTAAGAGACCCCTATTCCCGTCACAGAATTCTCTAGGAAAAGGAAGTGACCGATAAACCACTCTGAGTCTGAACTAACTCAGTTTGGCCTAAAATGGGCCTCACGTGCAGCACTAACAGCAATAGTGTAGTGGCAAATTCAGAAGTGCAGGGTCCATTCATGATAGTCACAGCCACGCCCCTTTCCAAGATTATATTTATTTATTTATTTGTTACATTTATATACCGCCCCACAGCCGAAGCTCGCCGGGTGGTTTACAACAATTAAAAACATTAAAAACAAATATACAAATTTTAAAACACACACAAAAAATTAAAACACAATTTAAAAAAATTAAAAACAATTTAAAAACACATGCTAAAATGCCTGGGCGAAGAGGAAAGTCTTGACCTGGCACAGAAAAGATAACAGTGTTGGCGCCAGGCGCACCTCGTCAACAAGATCATTCCATAATTTGGGGGCCACTACTCAGAAGGCCCTCTCCCTTGTTGCCAGACTCCCAGCTTCCCTCACAGTAGGCACCCAAAGGAGGGCCTTGGATATTGAACGTAATGGTGGGTTCATGTCGGGAGAGGTGTTCCATCAGGTGTTGTGGTCGTAAGCCGTGTAAGGCTTTATAGGTTAAAACCAGCACCTTGAATTGAGCTTGGAAACATACAGGTAGCCAATGCAATTAGGCCAGAATCGGTTTTATATGTTTGAACCGTCTGGTCCCTGTTACCAATCTGGCTGCTGCATTTTGCACAAGCTGTAGCTTCCGAGCTGTCTTCAAAGGCAGCCCCACATCAAGTGCATTGCAGTAATCTAACTTACTGGAGGTTACCAGAGCATGGACAACTGAAGCCAGGTTATCCCTGTCCAGATAGGGGAGTAGCTGCGCCATCAATCAAAGTTGGTAGAAGGCACTCCGTGCCACCGAGGCTACCTGAGCCTCAAGTGACAGGGATGGTTCTAGGAGAACCCCCAAGCTACGAACCTGCTCCTTCAGGGGGAGTGCAACCCCATCCAGGACAGGTTGGATATCCACCATTCGGTTAGAAAAACCACCCACTAGCAGCATCTCAGTCTTGTCCGGATTGAGCCTCAGTTTATTAGCCCTCATCCAGTCCATTGTCGCAGCCAGGCACCGGTTCAGCACATTGACAGCCTCACCTGAAGAAGATGAAAAGGAGAAATAGAGCTGCATGTCATCAGCATACTGATGGCAATGCACTCCAAAGCTCCGGATGATCGCACCCAACGGTTTCATGTAGATGTCGAACAGCATGGGGGATAGAACTGACCCCTGTGGTACCCCATACTGGAGAGTCCAGGGTGCCAAGCAATGTTCCCCAAGCACCACCTTCTGGAGCCGACCCGCCAAGTAGGAGTGAAACCACCGCCATGCAGTACCTCCCACTCCCAAATCAGCCAGTCTTCCCAGAAGGATACCATGGTCAATGGTATCAAAAACTGGTGAGAGATCAAGGAGAATCAACAGTGTCACACTCCTCCTGTCTCTCTCCTGACAGAGGTCATCATACAGGGCGACAAAGGCTGTTTCCGTGCCAAAACCAGGCCTAAAACCCAACTGAAATGGATCCAGATAATCGGTCTCATCCAAGAGGGTATGGAGCTGGCCTGCCACCAAGGACCTTGCCCAGGAATGGAACATTTGCTCGCAGCCCATAGTTAAGATTTTCTGGGTCCAAGGAGGGTATCTTCAGGAGTGGTCTAACTACTGCCTCTTTCAGGCAGGCAGCGACCACCCCCTCTCGCAGAGAGGCATTAATCACTTCCCTGGCCCAGCCGGCTGTTCCATCCCTGCTAGCTTTTATTAGCCAAGAAGGGCAAGGTCCAGCACAGAAGTGGTTGCACGAACCTGTGCAAGCACCTTGTCAATGTCCTCAAGCTGTACCAACTGAAACTCATCCAAGAAATCAGGACAAGGCTTATACAACCTTCTAGGATTATAGAATAATCTGGCCAGGTTTGAATACTGATTCCTGCTTCTCTATCCATGTTAATGCCTTCTCCCACAACAACAGAAGTCCGTAGAAGCTAATCAGCATGAAAGGGGAATGTGTTAGCTACTGAGAAGAGTCTTTCACTCTGGTTCCAGTCAGCAGGAAAGGACAAGGAGGCATGCCCTGCTGGAACCTGGCTCTCAAAAAGGAAAGGGGTCTAAAATCCCCTGAGAACCTGGACAACTACACCCCTGACTAACAGCATACAAAGCAAGACCAGGGCCAGCATTTGAGCAGGCTGGGCACTGGTAGAAGGACACAGAAGGGCCCCTCACCAGTATGACCCAGCCACTCCACCACTCTCTACTCCACTGGACCTCCAGATGCTTTTCAGTGGCAGGCAGCAGTGCCTCTTTTGAATGGAAGCCAAACTTAGCTCCTGTCCGTGGTGTCCTCCCACCATTTTATCCAAAATGTAATGTCCTCACCCATAGATCTATGAAAGAATAAAGAAAGGACTATATATCTATGAAATCTACATATTTCATAGATCTGTGAGCCAGGATATTGTATTCAGAACAACTTAATACGAACAGCAGCCACCAGAGGTGGGACGTGAGATTAGCTCCTGTTAGCAAGACTCCTCTGTAGACATGTGTTTCAGATTCACACATTCTACAAGTACGTCTTGGCAGATTTACCCAGTAACTTGGACTCACACAGATCTTGAACATGGGGATATTTATTATGTATATAGTGGCAGGTGTTAGGTAGTGTGTGCTCCTGTCACCAAAGCAGCAATGGTGGCAGAGAAAGCATGTGGCCGCAAACGGGGGTGGGCCCTGCTTTGGCTGGTGGAGTGGGGAGCCACCCTTGGCACTGTGCCAAGTCTGGCATGCACCCTGATGAACATACATGGTGAAGAAAATAAGTGGTATCCATAATGTATGTTTGAACTAAAGGTCGGTCCCAGATGTGGAAAGGCTGGAGACTGCTGGCCTACATGTTACAGCAGCTTTGTGGAGGCTGACCGAAATAATTTTCAGCTGAGAGATGAGGGTAATGACAGCGTAGCTCAAGAGGCAGATGCCCACATGCAGGATGAATCTTCATGCTGTCATTCTATAATACGCCAGATGCAGAGGGCAAGTCATACTTCATTTTATACTAGCAGCATAGAAAACCCATTAAACAGTTTCATTTTCCGTTGGCATCCACATTGCTGGAATGAAAGTCAGCACTGTCAGACAAATAAGGACGATTGGCTATGGGTCTGAGAGCTTTGGTTGCACAATATGATTCCATCATCCATCACTGCTTATTATAGCAATACTGACATTAAACATTAATTAAATATGGCACTCTGCTGAGGGCACAGAAGTTGTATTTTAAAAATTTGCCTTCAGTGTTGCAGGTGGGTTTTCATTTAAGACTCCTTCAGTCTTACAGTCCTTTGGTGATATCCCTCAATGAAATCATAACATTAATTGTACTTTTGATAACACTGCTTGTTGCTATGGAAATAATAATATTCATTCTTTGCCCTCACTTGGGAATCCAAATATATCCATATGCACTGTACAAACATGAATTAATTTAGCCTCACATCAGTCATAGGCAGGAGGCTAGGATTTTACAGATGGGAAGCATTAGGCACAGAGGAAGTTTGTGACAGAGCAGGGAATAGAATCACAGTGGACTGTCTCTCAGCTCTCTTCTTTAACCACCAGATTATTGTCTTCCTTTACTCTACAAATATAAAACTGTCATGTTAGTACAGGATGAGCAGGCGGTTTCACTTCGGTTTACCATCTCCAAATGGTTAAAAATCGAAGGTCAGATCATTTGTAGAAGATGTGTTCCAACTGTTCTTAGTTGCCAACGACAGTCCTATTTTCTAGTAAAATTCTGTCCCTATTTGTCTCAATGTTGGCTTTTAAAATCTTGTTCATGCTCACACCTGAACCTGAACTAACATTTGCAGGAAGGGATTCTGAGGAACTAAGACAAATAGTGGTAACGAGAGAGGAAGTTCTAAGCTTAATGGACAATATAAAAACTGACAAATCACCGGGCCCGGATGGCATCCACCCGAGAGTTCTCAAAGAACTCAAAGGTGAAATTGCTGAACTGCTAACTAAAATATGTAACTTGTCCCTCGGGTCCTCCTCCGTGCCTGAGGACTGGAAAGTGGCAAATGTAACGCCAATCTTCAAAAAGGGATCCAGAGGGGATCCCGGAAATTACAGGCCAGTTAGCTTAACTTCTGTCCCTGGAAAACTGGTAGAAAGTATGATTAAAGCTAGATTAACTAAGCACATAGAAGAACAAGCCTTGCTGAAGCAGAGCCAGCATGGCTTCTGCAAGGGAAAGTCCTGTCTCAGTAACCTATTAGAATTCTTTGAGAGTGTCAACAAGCATATAGATAGAGGTGATCCAGTGGACATAGTGTACTTAGACTTTCAAAAAGCGTTTGACAAGGTACCTCACCAAAGGCTTCTGAGGAAGCTTAGCAGTCATGGAATAAGAGGAGAGGTCCTCTTGTGGATAAGGAATTGGTTAAGAAGCAGAAAGCAGAGAGTAGGAATAAACGGACAGTTCTCCCAATGGAGGGCTGTAGAAAGTGGAGTCCCTCAAGGATCGGTATTGGGACCTGTACTTTTCAACTTGTTCATTAATGACCTAGAATTAGGAGTGAGCAGTGAAGTGGCCAAGTTTGCTGACGACACTAAATTGTTCAGGGTTGTTAAAACAAAAAGGGATTGCGAAGAGCTCCAAAAAGACCTCTCCAAACTGAGTGAATGGGCGGAAAAATGGCAAATGCAATTCAATATAAACAAGTGTAAAATTATGCATATTGGAGCAAAAAATCTTAATTTCACATATACGCTCATGGGGTCTGAACTGGCGGTGACCGACCAGGAGAGAGACCTCGGGGTTGTTGTGGACAGCACGATGAAAATGTCAACCCAGTGTGCGGCAGCTGTGAAAAAGGCAAATTCCATGCTAGCAATAATTAGGAAAGGTATTGAAAATAAAACAGCCGATATCATAATGTCGTTGTATAAATCTATGGTGCGGCCGCATTTGGAATACTGTGTACAGTTCTGGTCGCCTCATCTCAAAAAGGATATTATAGAGTTGGAAAAGGTTCAGAAGAGGGCAACCAGAATGATCAAGGGGATGGAGCGACTCCCTTACGAGAAAAGGTTGCAGCATTTGGGGCTTTTTAGTTTAGAGAAAAGGCGGGTCAGAGGAGACATGATAGAAGTGTATAAAATTATGCATGGCATTGAGAAAGTGGATAGAGAAAAGTTCTTCTCCCTCTCTCATAATACTAGAACTCGTGGACATTCAAAGAAGCTGAATGTTGGAAGATTCAGGACAGACAAAAGGAAGTACTTCTTTACTCAGCGCATAGTTAAACTATGGAATTTGCTCCCACAAGATGCAGTAATGGCCACCAGCTTGGATGGCTTTAAAAGAAGATTAGACAAATTCATGGAGGACAGGGCTATCAATGGCTACTAGCCATGATGGCTGTGCTCTGCCACCCTAGTCAGAGGCAGCATGCTTCTGAAAACCAGTTGCCGGAAGACTCAGGAGGGGAGAGTGTTCTTGCACTCGGGTCCTGCTTGCGGGCTTCCCCCAGGCACCTGGTAGGCCACTGTGAGAACAGGATGCTGGACTAGATGGGCCACTGGCCTGATCCAGCAGGCTCTTCTTATGTTCTTATGTTCTTACACACGTGCTAGAATTCTTCACATTTCACTCTAGCAACATAGGAAGGAAGCAGCCATATACCAAGTTGGAGCATTGGTTTATCTACTGCAGCACTGTCAGCACTGACAGGCAGCAGCCCTCCAGGGTTTCGGACAAGGGATAGAGATGTTGGGGATTGACCTTTTGCATACAAAGCTCTGCTCTGCTATTGATGTATGCTCCACACCACCACCATCACTCTGGGAGATGGGTGGATGCATCTTGACTCTAGTGTGTATGCATGTGTAAATGCAGAGACATGGCACAACAATTCAGTGCACTGTTTTTCTTCCATCATTCCCCTCCCCAATCATCTATCCAAATTGTAAATGTTGCTGACTATGCTTGCATGGTGTAAGTAAAATGATATCCGTTGGGAGAGTAAACATTCTGTTAAACTTTGTAGTCATCATCTCCACCTCTTCTCCATGTCCCTCTGCCATCTAAACTCAGGCAGGTGGTGACTGAGGAAAACAGGGATGGAGGAGGAATTCATCTGAAATGGAGTAGTTTCGACCCAACTGAGCTTTCCTCACATTAGACCGCCTCTTGTATCAAGCATCTGATTACATTTGAGTCACTTGTGCATTGTCTTTTCTTTTTTTAAAAAAAGCCCAGCTAATTATATGCAAAAATACATATAATATACATATGACACAAATCAGAGAGTCAAGCTCCATGCTGTGCTATATTTCTTCAGAATAATTTAATGGGGGTGCCACAGCATCTGATTGTCCTGATGCACAACCTATACTCTGGACAAGAGGCTCCAAGAATATGGAGAAACCGATTGGTTCCAAATCAGAAAGGGTGTGAGACAGGGGTGTATCTTATCACCCTATCTGTTTAATCTATACGCAGAACATATCATACAGAAAGTGGGACTGGACCAAAATGAAGGAGGTGTGAAAACTGGAGGGAGAAATATCAATAAGTTAAGATATGCAGATGATACCATACTACTAGCAGAAACCAGTAATGATCTGAAATGAATGCTGATAAAAGTTAAAGAGGAAAGCACAAAAGCAGGACTACAGCTGAACGTCAAGGAGACTAAAGTAATGACAACAGAAGATTTATGTAACTTTAAAGTTGACAATGAGGACATTGAACTTGTCAAGGATTATCAATACCTTAGCACAGTCATTAACCAAAATGGAGACAATAGTCAAGAAATCAGAAGAAGGCTAGGACTGGGGAGGGCAGCTGTGAGAGAACTAGAAAAGGTCCTCCAATGCAAAGATGTATCACTGAACACTAAAGTCAGGATCATTCAGACCATGGTATTCCCAGTCTCTATGTATGGATGTGAAAGTTGGACTGTGAAAAAAGTGGATAAGAGAAAAATCAACTCATTTAAAATGTGGTTTTGGAGGAGAGCTTTGCGAATACCATGGACTGTGAAAAAGACAAACAATTGGGTGTTAGAACAAATTAAACCAGAACTATCACTAGAAGCTAAAATAATGAAACTGAGGTTATCATACATTGGACACATAATGAGAAGACATGATTCACTAGAAAAGACAATAATGCTTGGAAAACAGAAGGGAGTAGAAAAAGAGGAAGGCCAAACAAGAGATGGATTGATTGCATAAAGGAAGCCACAGACCTGAACTTACAAGATCTGAACAGGGTGGTTCATGACAGATCCTTTTGGAGGTCACTGATTCATAGGGTTGCCATAAGTTGTAATCGACCTGAAGGCACATAACAACAACAACCAACAGATGCATTGTTGTATGAATCTATTTATGTGCTGGTTACTTTGAGAAACCTGGAGTATTGTTTATGTGACAATGTAGAAAAGAAGTGTTTGTATTGTTAGCAGGACCAGTTGGGGTGGTGGTGGTGGGGAACTCATCCTTTGCTGAGATTGAGATTAGAAATATTCCATGCGAATCAGCTGAACACTGAGATATTCTGAACAATCCATTCCTTGGAGAGAGGGGCTTTTCATCTTCCACTGTGGCAATGGGTCTGTGGTTTACCATCCCCAAAAAGGCTAACCTGACTTTTATATCATGTTGGTACCAAGACCTTCTTATTTGCCCAGGCATAAAAGGGTTAAACCCCTCCTCCCTTACCACAGTCCTGAACTAGATTTTTTGGGGGGAAGGGTTGCTGCTGCTTTTGCTAAAAGAGTGTGAAGACAATTCTGCACGTGCTTTTACAAAGCATTTGCATACTAAAATGTATGACTTGGCAGTTTTTTCAGTGCTCAGAAGATGCAGATTGAGTAGAGCAACATAGGTGGCCTATACCTGAGATAATGAAATCACCAAAAAACACACAACAACATGGTTTAGATCACATTCGGACCAGTTGTCTGGGGTCAGGGATAGGTGATTACACTGACATTCTGCAAAAACAGACTGCAGACGTGGGTCAGTACAGATTTTGGGGTTGTCCAAGTTTTTTAAGCACACACAATAAAAACAGTACCTCCAAAACGTCTAGAGATTTTACATCTCTGATACAAACTTACATTTTGCACAGTAAATGTGCCTAGCTGTATTACATTAGCCGACACCATATGGATTCCAAATGACATATGCTTTAGTACAGCATGTTTTCATCCCACACCTTATACAGGATTTTTTGGTGGCAATTCTGAACATTAAGTTGTCTAATAAAATAACAGATGAGGAGGGAGGGTTTCCTGGTAAGAAAGAAGGTTGCTTCTACCACTTACAACCTATTTTGACGAGTGGATGAAATCCAACTGTCATATTCTTCCTCCCCCAGACTGCCCTGCTTTGGGGCATGCCCTGAGCTAGTGTGCAGAATGGAGAGCTCTGTGCTAGGAGAATGACTCCAACACCATTTGGGGGCGGGGTGGAGGCCGGCAGAGCTGTTCTGGGCTGGGTGGAGGGAGATGTCCCCATTTATTTATATTTATTTATTATTCATTTTATTTAATAAATTTATGTCCTGCCCTTCCTCCTTCAAGGAGCCCAGGGTGGCAAACAAAAACACTAAGAACACTAAAACATCTTAAAAGTAACAGACTTAAAACATATTAAAACAAAACAACTTTTAAAAAAATCTTTTTGCAAAAACAGATTTAAAAACATCTAAAGAAGACTGGGATTAGGTCTCCACTTAAAAGGTTTGTTGAACAAGGATGGTGTTCAGTAGGCACCAAAAAGATAACAGAGATGTAAGGGGAGGGAATTCCAAAGGATAGGTGCCACAACACTAAAAGTCTGCTTCCTATGTTGTGTGGTTGCGGCCTCCAAGAGGTCTTCTGTATCTTTAAAAGTTGTGCAGGGGGAAGGGAGAATTCCACCTTGTGGTTTTTCCCATTACATTGTGGCAAGAACACCTGCACTTGGCTGACTTTCTCTTCTCCTAAAGGTACAGGATCAGTCTCAGGCCCTGAACCTGGCAACCTTAATAAGGGGTAAGACAATCTTTCAGGTATTCTTTTGCTAAAAGCATCCAGTGGGCGATTGGATAAGAACTATGGTGGTGAGAGTGGCAGATCACAGGGTTGGGGAGGCAATCTGTATTTGAAGTGGGTTACCAAACCCATGCATTTATTTTTTGGAAAGCCAATTCATGAACTGATTGTTGCTGGTGATGCTTTTGTATGTTGGCATTTTAATATCTGAAGAATTTTTGGCTTTATTAATTTACTTAAAATATTGTATTATTTATTATTATTATTGAAATACTAGCATTATAATAAATAAATAAAATATATCTTTAAATATATTGCTGTTATTTAAATACTAATTGATTTTGCATCATTATGTTTTATGTATGTTTCATGTATGCTTTATGTATAGCTGTTGTTTCTATCTTGTATATCCTGAGCTGCTTTGAACACAGATTTCTTTGTGCTGATCAAAGTGAAATTTAATTCATCTGAACCATACCTTAGCTATGGAGGGGGCAGGGAGAAAAGTACTCATATTTTACCTGGCTTTCCTATGGCTAATAGCAGCTTCAAGAGGGAAGGAAACTTTGTGGCTGGGAAGGATTAAGTATCCATCACTACAGCTATAATGCAATTCCCACCTTCCATAGCTGCTTTAGAAAAGTATGCTGGGAGATCTAATCCTGATTCTTCCATGTAGGGCTGTGAGAGAATGTTGATTCAGTTCACACGTAAAGGCAAACCCACCTAAGTTGCATTTTCCAAAACAATATACAAACCAAAACAGCCATCCTTCAAAATTCACACTTATCTGAGTTTTTCAATGCAGTCCTCCAGCCAAGTAAAGAATACAAAAATGCATATGCCAGGGTAGTGTGCATAAAAATGCAGATATTTTTGAAAATAGTATAGAAAATTGCATTATATTGGGGGGAAATGCTTTATTCAATGTATATATTAGGCAGAATTGCAGACAAAAATGTGTATATTAGGGGAAATATATGCTAAAATGCTGATGAATTTTCCTGAGCCCTTAAAAAAAAATGCAAATGATGAGGAAATGTAGAGAACTGATTTAAAGATTGGAGAAAAACCAGTTGCCAGATTTGCCAATCCCTACAGTCCTACAGCATGACTAGTTTCTCCATTATTTGTCAAACAACTGTGCGATCCTATGCAAGGGTACTCAGAATTAAGGGCCATTGGGTTCAATGAGACTTACTCTCAGGTACGTTACACTGAAGTCAATGCAGCTTGTTTCTGAATAGACAGGCATAAAAGGCTCATAAAAGCCCAAAAGCCAAATGCTCAGCTGGCATGATTTGGACTTTTGGTACAAAACTCAGCTGCTGGAGAAACTTATCATTTGGTCTGTTTTCTTTTTCCTTTGCTTGACTTTGCTTCCTTTGCTTGACATTGACTTGCTGCAGGCCATTCAAAAGAAACAATGTTTGACATTTTTATAGGGTTGCCAGGCTCAGGGCCTGAGAATGATTCTGTATCTTTAAGAGAAGAGAAAATTCAGCCAACTGCAGGTTTTCTTGCAACACTGTAATGGAAAAAACCACAAGGTGAAATTCTCCCTTCCCCTGCACAACTTTTAAAGATACATCAGACCTCTTGGTCTGCCTCCAGGCTGTACTGACACAGGGTTGGGGATGGGGGAGAATATCTGCTAAATCGCACTTAGTACTGGATTCCATCTGAATTCGACAGACCACTATCTTTTTAGACTGGCCCTGATTTCTCGCGGTGGGCTGTGGCTGTACTTGGAATGATTTCTTTGCAGCTGGCTGCAGCTGTAATCGGCACAAATATTTTTGACTTGTTTCCCAATTTTACATAATTACTGTGTGTTAATTTCCTCTAACTTTGTGCATTTGTAACAGTGTGTAGGTATGATAAATAGGAAAAAATAAACCACTTGTAATACCATGATAATTTATGTTAAAAACTAATTTATGTTAAAAATTATGCAATTTTTACTGCAACCAAAAAAGCAACAGTGGATCAAACGGTGGACTATCAGAATACAAGCGATCAGAACTAGGCAGCAAACCCCATCCCTACACAGGGTGCATCCAGATTCCAAGGAAACCTTCAGTTTCCAAGGAAACTGTTTCTTACCATTCTATCCATTGCACTACTGACTCAATAAACTTATTCACATTTAAATAAACATAGGATTTCAGTCTTATCCTTCAGAAACAAGTGCCTTTTAATATACCCCCCCCCATTAACAGGAACAAAAGGGTATCAAATGTAAGTCATAGTCAGAGTAGACCCATTAAAAACAATGGACTAACACTGGATATCACCCAAAGTGTTTTTGAAAAACCCTGGATTATTTCCCAACACACTTGACGTTTACGTTCTTACATATATTATTTATTTATCATTATTAAGTTCAGGACAGTGTTCTGCAAGGCATAAAAAAGATTCAAACCGCTGTGCAAAAGCAGCCACAAAACATGATCTTGGCTTGAATCCAGACTACAATCTGCTAGCGATTCTAGAATGCTATGGATATCTTCCCAGAACGGAGTGGAGAGAAGAGGACTGAGACTGTACAAAGGGCTGGGAGAGTAATAATTTCATTCTGTACATCATGACTAAAGTCTGAGGATGGTGTGTAAATGTCTGTTGGGGGAAAAACTCTTCTTGGAGAGATCACAGTTTACAGTGACCTCATCCAGGAGAAATCTAAGTGCCATATGTTCTGTTGGCCTGGTTTTGATTCAATGAATGCTTTTTGAAAGCTAATATTCTTGGAGGAACAAACGTTTAGCAAAGTGATTGCAAGAATGCCTCCTCCTATGTCTCGTTTTGCTTGTGCTAATTTTTAATCAATTCCAGACACTCTCTGGGATCCACACAGTAGCCCTACCTTTAAAAGAGAGAGAATGAGATACAGAGAGCGCACAATGATAAAACTTCCTCCTTTTCCCCACCAACTATACACTTCTAAAGTGTGGCTGGAAATAGGAAATGCACAAGGACCAACACACATGTGTTCTCTAACTGGACAACACAAAAAACAAATTCCGTGAAATATTCAAACTAGGATGTACACTAATCCTTCTCTATGGCAACCTGGAAAGAATCCCATCACTGTTTTCATTGTGTGGCTTGACATAACTTGCCTGAGTTATCCAGAGCTATTTTTCTCTACTTTGGCACCTTAACTTAATGGGCCTTTTTCTATCTCTGTTTTGGCACCACGTTGGGAATATGTGGGTTGATCAGTAGTGAGCAACTGTATGGAGGATCCACAGAGCTTGCTATAACCTTGGTCTTTTTTGTGCAACTGTTCAGTAAGTCAGACATAATTTCCAATACTTTAAAAAAATAGATTTATAAACCACTTGATCTCAGATCAGGGAAAAAAACATGAACAAAAATAAAACCTTATTTTAAAATATGCAGCCAAAACAGCCCCCTATTTCTCTCTTGTATGCCATCACCAAATGACTCAAAGCTGACTGCTGGATTGGCAAGTGAAGATGTAGAAGCAGACTGATTCTAAGGTATATTCACTAACTGGCAAAACAAACCCTTGTGGTTTTAGAACATTACTACAGCCAATAGATATATCTATCAAACTTTTAAAATCAGGGAAATTGGGCAGCTGTAGTGAATGCACCAAGGGAGCAGGAGACCTGAACTCCTCTATATTGTACTGCCCTACAAATTTGTAAACATGCGAACACAATTTGGGTTGGTCTTTCACAGTCCTGTGTAGCTTGGAAGAATTTGGGAACATGTGCTTCTGAGCATATGGCGAGTGGTGGCAATACGCTGTTAGTGAGTGCCTTCTCTGCCCAGATGGTGGATGTTCACCCTGTTCTGGATAGGGTTACACTCCCCTTGAAAGAACAGGTTCGTAGCTTGGGAGTTCTTTTCGACTCTTCCCTGTCTCTTGAGGCTCAGGTAGCCTCAGTGGCACGGAATGCTTTCTACCATCTCCGATTGGTAGCCCAGCTACGTCCCTATCTGGACAGTGACGACCTCGCCTCAGTCGTTCATGCTCTGGTAACTTCTAGATTGGACTACTGCAATGCGCTCTACGTTGGGCTGCCCTTGAAGATAGTTCGGAAACTACAGTTAGTCCAGAATGCAGCGGCCAGATTGTTGACGCGGACCAGAAGGTCCGCTCATATAACACCTGTTTTGGCCCATCTGCACTGGCTTCCTATTTGTTTCCGGGCTAAATTCAAAGTGCTGGTTTTGACCTATAAAGCCTTACACGGCATGGGACCGCAATACCTGGTGGAGCGCCTCTCCCAATATGAAACTACCCGTACACTGCGTTCAACATCTAAGGCCCTCCTCTGAGTACCATCCCATCAAGAAGCTCGGAGGATGGTGACTAGAAATAGGGCCTTTTCGGTTGTGGCTCCCAAACTGTGGAATGGTTTCCCCGATGAGGTGCGCCTGGCGCCGACGCTGCTATCTTTTCGGCGCCAGGTGAAAACCTTTTTATACGCCCACGCATTTTAAAGTGTATTTTTACAGTATTTTATTACTATGTTGTATTCTGGATGTTGTTTGGTTCTCGTATTGTTTGTGTGTTTTTGTTTTTTGAGTTGTTATATTTATTGTATTTATATATTGTGCCTGCTTTTACCTTTTATGTACACCACCCAGAGAGCCTTCGGGCTTAGGGCGGTATATAAATTAAATTAATTAAATAAATAAATAAAAAATACCTGCAATCAGGACTGCATCTTCAAAGATGGAGAATTACATTTTTTGGTGTATTTATGGTGTTCTCCTTATTTTGCTTCTTTCCTGTATCACTACTGTTTCTACAGTGAATCTAACCTAGAAAATATTTCTGTCATTATTCATCCTAGAAATCTGTGTCAAATTTATTTTTATTAATTTCAAAGCCTTTTTACTAGTCAATGTCATATGATGGTGAAGACAACATTTTGTGTTTCAAACTGGAGCTTATGTTCGGTTTTTATTCTGGGTGCATTAACAGTTGAATCTGAAACTGCAGTCTGATGTAAAATCAGACTTATTACAATATGTTGCTGCTTAAGCAATGAATCTTGCTGTTGGAAACAACAAATATGGGTGGCCCAAGATGCATGTGTTCAGTCTGCTATGCTTAAACCACTCCACCTAAGGAAGGGTGGGCATGGTAAATTAAAAATATAGAGCACACCTGGAAATTTGCTAGAATATATTTCACCTCCCACTGTTTTATCTTGTGCAAACTGAGACACTCCTCATGTCCACTGGAAACTATTCCACAGAATAGCCAGTGCCATTATTCCACAATTTTTTGAGGGGGAGTGAGTAAATTATGCAAAGTGTTGCTGTAGTTCACATATTCACAGAAACAGAAGCAAAAGAAAATGATTTACTATAGGAAACTTCACTAAAATTGCAAAGTAAATCAAAGATATTTAAAGTGAATATCTGAACGATATCAACTGCTGCTTTCTCCCTGCTAAAACAAGATCAGCACATGTCTCATTTCTGTTATTTGGGCTGATTGCAGATGTTACCACCACTCACCATATGCTCAGAGGCACACTACCAAATTCTTCCAAGCTATACAGGAAGTGGATTGGACTGTGAAAGACCAACCCAAATTGGGTTTGTGTTTATACAGATTTGTAGGGCAGGACAATATCTCAGAGAGGAGATCAGGTGCAATCTCCCCTGGTGCATTCACTATAGCTGCCCAGTTTCTCTGCTTTTTAAAGTCTGCTGAGAATGCATTGATCATTTGCGTGGTTATTGAGTTCAATGGGATTTACTCCCCCACAGTCATGCTTAGGATCGGTG
Source organism: Rhineura floridana (assembly GCF_030035675.1). Classification (NCBI taxonomy): domain Eukaryota; kingdom Metazoa; phylum Chordata; class Lepidosauria; order Squamata; family Rhineuridae; genus Rhineura; species Rhineura floridana. The sequence goes on from NC_084488.1 coordinate 87,906,322, forward strand.
AAACTGACCACATGAAATGGGGAGGGGAGGAGGAGGGGGCAGGGGAGGGGAGGGGGGAAGAGGGAGGGGAGGGGAAGGGCAGAGCAGAGGAGGGGGATGGTAAGGGGAGGGCAGGTTTGATCATTTGCATGTTTATGAAGTTCAGTGGGATTTACTTCCACACAATCATGCTTAGGACAGGTGAAACTGACCACAGGAGAGGAGGAGGAGAGGGAGGGAGGGCTGGAGTGGGCAGGGGAGGAGGAACAAGTGAGAGGGGGAGGAACAAGGAAGGAGAAGGGGAGAGGAGAGGGGAAGGAGGGGAGGGGAGAGGGGGAGATAAGGCAGAAAGGGGGAGAAGAGGGGGGAGGGGAAAGGCAGGTCTGATCATTTGAATAATTATTGAGTTCAATGGGATTTACTCTTGTGCATGATTTGTGAGTTCAGTGGGATTTACTCCTGTGCAATCATGCTTAGGATAGGTGAAACTGACCTATGGAAGGGGCAGGGAGCTTCAATCCCCACAAGAGGGACTGTCTGTTAAACCCCTCTAGCCACTGGAGCTCTGTCAGGGGAACAGGAGTCTCCTAACAACTGTCAGTACCCTTCACAATCTGTACTTCCCAGGATTCTTTGGGGGAAACCATGACTGTCTAAAGTGGAATAAAGGTCTGGTGTGGGTGTGGCCCCCTGATTAGGCAAGTCAAGCAGCTGTGAGTCTGGCTTTTAGAACACTGACAGTTGGTTCTTACTGATCATATCCTATACAGTTCAATGCAAAATTTCTTAAATTAATTAAAAATCAGCGAGGCATTGTTTTAACTTTTAAACTGCAGAAGATGAAGGTCAGAGTATGGTCAGTAATAGGATTACAGGTACTCAGTGAACATGGCTGATTTTTAATTAATTTCAATAAATTATGAGACCACTGACGGAACATAAATCCAACAAGGGTTTGGATTATTTTGCTCTTGTTTTACACTTTGAACGCTCGACTCTGAGTGGTTTGTGTATCCCCATGAAAACTTAGAGGGTTGTGAAGCAAGTGTTTCTGAGTTCAGGACTATAGGTTTTGTAAGGTTTTGTTTTGAAATGAGTTTATGGGAAGCAGTAGAATGGCATGGGGGAAATTTTCAACTTAACATGGCAGAATGAGAAAAATTCATACTGGCTACAGTATACAGCCACTCTTGTGGCTGTATTATCAAGAGGCCAACCTACTCATAAACTGTGCTATGTGGCCTAAAGGACTACCCTATTGTTATTCTTTTATCCCTCTGTATATAGTTTTGTGGTGTGGAATTTAATAGAGGGCATAGTTGTGATAGGACCACATGCCATGCCATGCCATGCCATTCCTCTCACTGGCCTTATTAAAGGTAAACTGAAGCTGAGGATTCCAACATTTACTTTCCATGTGAGTCTATTCTTCTGAACAGTTTCCCATAGTTACCTTAGTTTTCAATATTCATCCATCTAGTCCAGTGGTTCCCAACCTTTATGAGCACGGGACCCCCTTTATAAGCTGAATTTTTTTTGTGACCCCCTCCCCCCAGGGAGGCAGGCTGGCTGCCAGGAAGGAAAGGGGAAAACAGCCTTTCTTTGCAGACTTGCTTCTTTTTGCTTCACAAAAAGCCCTCTCCTCTCATTCTAAGTAAGGGTGTTGTCAGTAGCAGCAGTGCAAGGAGACGGGAATCAGTGATAGTAATCCCCTCTTCTTCCTGGTAGCTCCACCCTCAGCCTCCTTTGGCATCTGCCATGTATTTTATAGGCAGATGCCTGCCCTTAGTGCGCCTGAAAGACGCTCTGGCGCTTCAGCAAAAGGCCTCCCCTCTCATTTGGAGCAAGGGGGAGGTGTCATCTGCAGCGGCAGTGGAAAGCAGACAGTGCAGAAGGAGTGATGACTTTTTTAAAAAATTAATAAATAATTCATTTCTTTACTGTTCACGGCCCCCTCTGGATTACTTCGCGGCCCCCCTGGGGGTCCTGGCCCCCAGCTTGGGAACCACTGATCTAGTCTTTCCACCTTAGAGATTCTTTCATCTTAAAAGCTTTAACATGCCATACTGAAGAATTTCCAGTTCTGCTGTTTAAAATATATTTTATACATGTTGCTCTGGGCATATGAGCATAGCTTTAAAAATGGCAGTAATTGTAGACTATATGGGTATGCTCATAGGATGGTTTTCTCCCCTGAAGAACAGGAAATATTTGTTTATTCAGATTGTTAGCCTGCTATGTTCCAAAACCTTAAGGCTTTGGTGATGACTCATGTGACAACAGGAGGACCACTTTGAGGTTGTGGGTGCCAGATAGGGATGGGGGAGAAATGTGTGTCAGTTACCACAAAAAGGCAAACTTATCTAATTTGCACTTTCCAGAACAAGTTGCAAACTGAAACAGTTATTCAAATTTCTCCAAATGCAGTTCTCTCATCAAATAATGTGCAGTATAACGTGTGCATATTGTTGAGCACCACCCCAATCTTTGAGCAGTGAGAGATCTCCTGGGGTTCCTGCGCTTACCCAGGATTTGGTTTCCTTGGAAGAAGGTCAGTGGAGTCTGTGGTGTCTTTATGAAATACGGTTTATTTATGGTTTATATACCTAATTAAAACTTGATAAGTATAACTGAAACTTGGTGGGATGACTCCCATGACTGGAATACAGCAACTGAAGGATATAACTTGTTCAAAAAGAACAGAAGGAATAAAAAGGGAGGTGGAGTCACGCTATATGTTAAAAATATATATCCCTGCACAGAAATACAGGAAGATGAGCTTGGTAGCTCCACCGAGAGTATCTGGATTAAAATTAATGGGGCAAGTACCAAAAGGAATGTGGTGCTTGGAGTCTACTGCCGACCACCCAATCAAGGAGAAGACGAGAATGTAACTTTTGAAAAGCAAATTGCCAATGTTTTGAGGAGGCATGATGTAGTAGTAATGGGGGACTTCAATTATTCTCATATCTGTTGGAAGACAATTTCTGCCAAACACGGCCCCTCCAAGAAATTTCTGACTTGTGTTGGAGATAACTTTCTCCTACAGGAAGTCCAGGAAGCAACCAGAGGATCAGCTATCCTGGACTTGATTCTAACCAATAGAGATGATTTGGTGGATGAAGTGGCAGTGGATGAAGTGGAACTCTGAGGGAAAGTGACCACACCATACTTGAATTCTTGATTTTAACAGAAGCAAAAGCTGAGAGAAGCCATACATGCACCCTGGACTTCAGGAAAGCTGATTTTAATAAACTCAGAACAATTGTAAGTATGGTTCCATGGCAAGCGACCTTAGTGAGAAAAGGAGTCCAAGATGGGTGGGAGTTCCTAAAAAAGGAAATTCTAACAGCGTAATGGCAAGCAATTCCAACAAGGAAAAAAGGGGGGAAACAGCAGAAGAAGCCAATGTGGCTTCATAAAAAGCTTAGAGATGACCTGAAAACAAAAAAGGACACATACAGGAAGTGGAAAGAAGGCCAGGCCCAAAGGAAGAGCACAGGCAGGTATCACGGAATTGCAGGGATGGTATCAGGAAGGCTAAAGCTGAGAATGAGCTGAGGCTAGCGAGGGATGCTAAAAGCAACAAAAAAGCTTTCTTCAGGTATGTCCATAGTAAAAGACAGAGAAAAGAAATGGTGGCACAGCTACTCAATGAGGATGGCAAAATGATAACAGATGACAAAGAAAAGGCAGAAGTGCTCAATTCCTACTTTGGCTCAGTCTTCTCCCAAAAAAGGATCTATGACTCCCCCCGGGAAACATGAAGTAGAAGGGGCAGAATTGGAGCTTGAGATTGATAGACAAACGGTCAAGGAATGCTTCATCACTTTGAACGAGTTCAAATTGTCAGGGCCTGATAAACTGCATCCTAGAGTATTCATGGAACTGGCTCAAGAACTCTCAGAACCGCTGTCTATTATCTTTGCGAAATCATGGAGGACCGGTGAAGTGCCAGAGGACTGGAGGAGAGCTAATGTTGTCCATATCTTCAAAAAAGGAAAAAAGGAGGAACTGGGGAACTAAAGACCAGTCAGCCTAACATCAATCTCTGGGAAAATTCTGGAGCAGTTTATAAAGCAGTCAATCTGTAAGCACCTTGAAAACAATACAGTGATTACTAGGAGCCAACATGGATTTATGAAGAACAAATCCTGCCAAACTAATCTTATCTCATTTTTTGATCGGGTAACCTCCCTTGTAGACTGTGGGAATGCTGTGGACATAATATATCTCTACTTCAGCAAAGCTTTTGATAAAGTGCCCCATGATATTCTGATTAGCAAGCTAGCTAAATGTGGGCTGGATGGAACAACTATCAGGTGGATCCATAGTTGGCTCCAGAATTGTACTCAAAGAGTACTTATCAATGGTTCCTTCTCAAATTGGGCTGAAGTTACAGGTGAGGTACCACAGGGCTCGGTCCTGGGCCCAGTGCTCTTCAACATTTTAATTAACAACTTGGATGTGGAGGTACAGAGCATGCTTATCAAATTTGCAGATGATACAAAATTAGGGGGCATAGCTAATATCATGGAAGATAGAAAGAAAATTCAAAGGGACCTTGATAGACTGGGGCATTGGGCTGAAAACAACAGAATGAAATTCAACTCAATACCTTGTGGAACGCCTCTCTCGCTATGAACCTACCCGCTCACTTCGTTCAGAATCTAAGGCCCTCCTCCGGGTACCAACCCATCGGGAAGCCCGGAGGGTGGTTACGAGATCTAGGGCCTTTTCTGTGGTGGCCCCTGAGTTGTGGAACAGCCTCCCCGAAGAGGTACGCCTGGCGCCTACACTTCCATCTTTTCGGCGCCAGGTAAAGACCTTTTTATGCTCCCAGGCATTTTAATCTTCTTAATCTTTTTAATCTTTTAATCTGTATTTTTAATTTTTGTAGTATTTATTTTGTTTTTGCTGTGCTTTTTGTTGTTTGTTTGTATATGTTTTTGTATTTTTATTATGATATATTGTATTTTATCTTGCTTGTTCACCGCCCTGAGAGCTATTTTGCTAAGGGCGGTATATAAATTGAAATAATAAATAAATAAATAAATAAACAGGGATAAATGCAAAGTTACACATAGGAAAAAGAAACCAAATGCCCAGTTATAAGATGGGGGATACTTGGCTCAGCCATACAACATGTGAGAAGGATATTGGAATTGTCATTGATCACAAGCTGAATATGAGCCAACAGTGTGATGTGGCTGCAGAAAAGGCAAATGCTATATTAGGTTGCATTAATAGAAGTATAGTTTCCAAATCGAGTGAAGTATTAGTTCCCCTCTATTCAGCACTGGTTAGGCCTCATTTTGAGTAGTGCATCCAGTTCTGGTCTCAGCACTTCAAGAAGGATGCAGACAAACTGGAACAGGTTCAGAGGAGGGCAACAAGGATGATCAGAAGACTGGAAACAAAGCCCTATGAGGAGAGACTGAAAGCTGGGAATGTTTAGCCTGGAGAGGAGAAGACTGAGGGGAGATGTGATAGCACTCTTCAAGTACATGAAAGGTTGTCACACAGAGGAGGGCCAGAATCTCTTCTTGATTCAGTCCTTAGTTTTCAGTCTTATTCAGTCCTTAGTTTTAAATTTCTCTTGTACTGCTCTCGTTTTCTTTATATTTTGCACCTGTATTATCCTGGCTGGTCTGTGACCAAAATAAATATTGAAAGAAAGAAAAAAGATGATCAGGGGACTGGAAACAAAGCCCTGTGAGGAGAGACTGAAAGAACTGGGCATGTTTAGCCTGGAGAAGAGAAGACTGAGGGGAGATATGATAGCACTCTTCAAAGGTTGTCACACAGAGGAGGGCCGGGATCTCTTCTCGATCGTCCCAGAGTGCAGAACACAGAATAATGGGCTCAAGTTGCAGGAAGCCAGATTTCGACTGGACATCAGGAAAAACTTCCTAACTGTTAGAGCCATACGACAATGGAACCAATTACCTAGAGAGGTAGTGGGCTCTCCGACACTGGAGGCATTCAAGAGGCAGCTGGACAGCCACCTGTCAGGAATGCTTTGATTTGGATTCCTGCATTGAGCAGGGGGTTGGACTTGATGGCCTTGTAGGCCCCTTCCAGCTCTACTATTCTGTGATTCTATTATTTACACACATTCCAACCCGGGTTTAAGATGGAGGGATTCAAAGCATCAGCAGTCCAAGAGATCTTGCTTATCCATCAGGCTTACCGGATGCATCCTAAAGTCATGGTGCAGGAAGCCAGCCTCTCTGTGTGTCTTCAGTCCCAGGGCTTGGCACATGCCCCCCCCGCTTGCCCACCCACCCTCTCCCACCCGCCCATTCACTCATCCTCCCCCACCCGCTCACTCAACCTTCACCCTGCCCACTTGCTCAGCCTCCCTCCCGCCCACTCAGCCTCCATCCTGCCTGCCCACTTGCCCCCTGATTAGGTAAGTCAAGCAGCTGTGAGAACACAGACAGCTGGTTCTTACTGAGCATGTCTGGGCTTATCATTGACTTTAATGTTAAATTTCTTAAATGAATTAAAAATCAGTTGAGCATTTTTTAAACTTTTAAACTGCAGAAGATGAAGGTCAGAATATGGTGCAAGGTCAGTAATAGGATTACAGGTCCTCTGTGAACATGGCTGTTTTTTAATTAATTTCAACAAATTAGGAGAATATTGACAGAAAAAAGTCCAACAGGGATCTGGGTTTTTGTCTCTCTCTTTTTACACTTTGAATTCTCGATCCTCTCTGACTGTTTGTGTATTGCCATGGAAATTTAGAGGGTTGTTAAACAAGTGTTTCTGAGTTCAGGACTATAAGTTTTGTAAGGTTTTGTTTTGAAATGAGTTTATGGGAAGCATCAGAATGGCATGGGGGTATTTTCAATTTAACACTGCGGAATGTGAAAAGTCCATGCTGACTATAGTATATAGCCACTGTTGTGGCTGTATAATCATTCCTGGATTCCTCAAAATTTCATATTGTTCAAAAGTTTAGAAATAAGAGTTCTGGATGATACTAACAGTTTTGCATCCTTTGCGAAGCAGAAGGAAAGGGATGAGTTGGAGAAGTGAGAGCTTTATGCGCTGTCTCTAATTCCTTTTTAAACTCCAAGTGAAACCATTATACTTTCCTTGTCCAATTTCAAGACCTTACAGTTCTATGTTGGAGAATTCTTCTCTATTGGGATCCTTTGCTAGGGGTCCTTAAAAAAAAATTGAGGTCACAGGCTTGAAGCAAAAAGGTAGGCCTTTATTCTTTACAACCATATGCATATGCACATGCAGGGTCAGCCCCCCAGAAACATCCAGGAGAGACTGCACTGAGACACTGTGTGCAAGCTCTTTTATACAGTTACAGCATGTGACAGTGATTCACCAATCTCATAAGTTCCTGCCCACCCAACATCAAAGTTCCTCCTCTCTACAATCGTTCCAAACCAATCAGAAAGTATTAGCTAACTCCAGTGGAGATTCCAAGATTTTGTCAATCTCATTAATGTCTCCATTGTCCTACTGTCTTTTCAAGACAAATGAATTTTGGGACTAGTTGGAACAGTTACTATTGTGAATATACTTTCAAGCATACTTGGTACATCCATTGTTGCATTGTTTCTGATGAGTCAGGCTGACTCAGGTACACCTGGAGATATTTTGGACAAGTTCCCTGAGTTAAGTTTGCCTCAACTTAGGGTGTTTGGGAATGTATGAGCACCCCCAGTTCTATTCCTTTGCCATGGGGGTTCTTATGTCCTTATACTTTCTCAGAAATCCCATTCACTTACTTATGAAATACATAGCTCAAGAGAGGGGATTATTTAAAAACTTGAGCTTTATTTTGAAGCCACACAGACTAAGGAACAGACTGGGTAACTCTGGTTAACTACTATCTTTCAGCCTCAGAAATATAGAGGCAGGCAGACTACCCCAGATGTACCCTTTTCTTAGTGAAAACACACTTATAAAGTTGTAAATACAATATAACACACTTTAAAATCATTGTTTTAAATCATTATAAAATCTCACTTTCTTTTCATTAAACCCTTTGATTATGCTGTAAAGTGTTTTCCTCCAGATGGAGATCTTGCTTTACACAAGAAACTATTTTCTTGGATCAGAATAGTAAGACACTTGCTTGAGTTAAAACAATAGAGTAATAAATCTCTGTCAGTCATGCACTGGCCGAATCTGGCAAAGAGCCAACAGCTCACTGTGACCGTTTGCCTGTTTTTCTCACAGGTCCTGATTGAGGCTTATGGAAATTCAGGGTTTTCTATGAGCCTGAATCTCAGGTCTCAATAGGCCTACAAGCCTATGCTTAACTCCTTACAATTATAAAACATATACCTTCTTAATAGCTATGATCATATACGTATGGATATATAAAATTCCCCTTTATCTACACATTACCAGAAACTTTTCCCATAAGGTATGGGACCAAAACACTATGTAGTTCATCTGCAGAATATGGATACAATCTGATGAGTTTACCCTATCCTAACCTAGCCTTGAGTTGCTGTGGTAGATGACAATGCATATGTTGCAAAGCTAAAGCGTTGTCCTGTCTTGTCTGGTCCCATTTTGTTTCTAAAGCCATTCGAACCCCTGTCTAGTGGCTTTAAGAACCCACAGGATTGATGTCTTAGTGACATCAATTGCACAAAGTTAGTTTAAATTCAATTGTTTCATCTGCTTTAAATGTCTGTGGGTCAGACTGTTAACAGTTTTAACTGCAGGTTTGGGCTAAGGTGTCATCAGTATAATCACCTTTTCCCACATTGGATGGCAGTGGAAACCCTGGGATAGCTTGTCAAGGATGAATTGCATCCCTTTCAAGTTCTCAGCTTGGGGATGCTTGAGGTCCCTTGCTAAAGGATGCTTATTGATCTAGTGCTGTTCCTGGTTGTTCAAGTAGCAGCAGTATCTGGGGAAGCCTTTTACCAGCTTAGGATGGTATGCCAACAACACATTTTTCTGGAGAAGGTGGACCTGATGATAGTCATTCACCACACTGATCTCCTGTAACATGGCACATGTCCAGAAACTTCACTTGTTCCAAAATGTCACTAGAGACTATTATATGGCTGAGATACAATCATCCTAAGCTATGTGTACTGTACTATCTTTCTTTATCATACAATATGGGAAGTGGGTGGTGCTTGAAATGTCACCTTTTTAAATTTAGATAAATGAAGGGGGGAGAAATCACCCAGCAAGGACCCTGTTACCCCAAGTGTCTTTGGTGAGAGGGACTTCTCCACTCCAGCCACTTTCAAGGAACCACCCTCTTCTTACACTAAAGCAAGTTCTTGGAAATATCACTCTTACAATTAATTCCCGAGGGCTAATAAGGACCTTACCAGGGGTGAGATTTTTCCTCCAAGCTGCTTCTAGGGATCCAGCTTCTTATGCTCCCCACCACCACCATGCAAGTTAATGGAGGCATGAATCTCTCAATTAACTTGCCTACAGGGCTGGCCCTTCCATTAGGCAAAGTGATCCAGCCATTAAAAGCAGCAGCAAGAATCCCTGGCTGTTTTTCCTGAATCCCCTGACTATATCCTTCTGTTGGAGGACAGAGCTATGTGTGCCCTGTGGCCTGCCCTGTACCTAGTCTACGGCCCTCAGGTGTGGTGGAGGATACTCTCCTGTGGCTAATTATTGACATAAGATTCAACTATTAATCCAGATGGCTTTTTTTAAGATGGAATGGGGTGGGGAGCCATCTTGTCCTTTACCTCAGGTAGCAAAATGTCATAAGAAAGAAGAGGTTGACACCACCAGAAATGACTGCAGAGAACAGCTTTTCATGAGGCCTTTGTAGATCAGATGACTTCTGAAGAGTCTTACTTCTGCTGCAATGAGATAGTGGTGGTGTCTGACTGCTATTTTTATTATGGTGTTATTTAATTATGCTTTGGTTGATTTTTAAAGTTGGCGTTTTGTTTGCAATCTTTTTTATTGTTGGCCATTTTGAGTTCTTTAGTAGAAGTAAAATGAGATATAATCATTTGTTTTAAAAATAATAATTAATATTAAATACATCTTCAGCTTCTGCTCAATTTCAGGATTAGCAAGATAGCATCTTGTTTTGCACATTTCATTATTGCAATTTGCCTACAGCTTCTCTTTTCATTTAAATCCCACTTTCCTTCCTCTCTTGTAATTTTGGACAATAAATTAAAGCAGGGTGTGGTTCATCATTTCTTGTCTGGCAAAATACAGAGAGGAAAAGTACCTTCCCAGGAGCTGTTGGCTGCCAGGAGCCGTTGGCTGCCAGATGGAGTAGAGTTCAATTTAGCTGCATACCTGACTCTCAATCTCAGCAGGCACAACAGGGCAGGCAGTCATAAAAGAAGGCAGGGGAGAACTGGCAAGGAGCAAGACTGAAACCTGGAGATCATTTCTCTCTCTAACAGATCTGCACTTGCAAAAGAGGATGCAGTTGCAGCTTTCCCCAGCCTGCTCCTTTCCTGTTCCATTTTGCCCATCCACCCTTCCTGCCTGCTCTGGTGAGACCATAGCCCTATTCCTGCCTGCTCTGGATCATCAGGCGTTAACCCTGTTGGATCAGACCAAAGGCCTACCTAGTCTAGCATCCTTTTTCCCATAGTGGTCGATGCCTACTAGACGCCCACAAGCAGGGCATGAGGGCAATATCCATTTTCTATCAGCTGGTAGTCAGAGGCATGCAAAACAAGAGCCCTGTTTCCTTCTAGCAGCTGAGACGGAAGGGTGTGTAAAAAGACTGTCGAATGGGAATGATGGGAGGAGCTGTGGCTTCAACATGTTCCTTAGCAATCCTAGAGTTCCCTGACCAATATTAGTCAGATGACGAGTCGGGGTCTATTGACAATTCCTTAAGCTGGTTTCTGGTTCTTTTGTGCTGCTGGCAAGATACTACTAAATAAGTTCAGCAGAACCCATCACTAATACTGCATAAGGAATTGAGCATGATCAGTAAACCTTGTCTCTATTCCATAGTCGTCACCAGACTTTGCCTACGACAGCAGCCACTTATTCTGTAAATGTTCTGCTGAAGTAAATGAGTGGGTCCAGAAGAAACTATGAAGGTTTTTTTAAAAAAGGCTGCCTACTGAAAAGGGTTATTCAGTGAGCAATGCCAACCATTGTAATTTCTAAAGTAGCCAAATTTTTTGGGAGGCTTACAGGATGTTTGTGGTCACTTGAATAGACAGCATGTTACAGCACACATGTTACATGTTACGGCTGCTGCTTGCTTTCTATTCAGTGGCCTAAATCTCAGTGGCTATTTATAGACACCAGCAGTCTCACAAAGACTTACTAGTCTGTAAGTCTTACCTGTAGCACTTACTAGTCAATGGAGCTTTGCTGTTGTCCTAGCCTTTGGGCAACATTGTTCCTACCTTGTTCACGACCTCATTGGGCCTACTTCTGGCCACAACTGAATCTATTTCATTTTTGCTCTTGAGCTCTCCAACACTTTATACAGTGTGGAAAATGCCTCAACAGGTAAAATGCCCCAAGAAACATGCAAGATCTGGCCTGCTTATGAGTCGAGCTGTTAAGACTCTAGCACAGATTTCCTGTGCGTGTTCTAACATAAGCACGTGGTTTGGGTCTTCGAACATTCAAGGCACAATGCTCATCCTTTTGATGCCAATAGCTAAGCTTCCACTAACGTTTATGGTGTTGGCTTGCATTTTATTTGTTTATAAAATATTTTGAAACCACCAACATATGCAGTATCAAGGTGGTATATAGCAATGTGCATAGATACAATGGAATGTAGAAATACCATTCAAAACAAGACAAAATAATCATAAAAATGCATAGGGTAAGCTGCAGTATAAGGGAAAGTGTGGTGCTGGCTGGTGCCCATTGGGATTGGTAGGGAAGAAAGCAGAGAGACCAACAGTAGGTGGAGCCAGAGACAAAGACAGGCAGAGCCAACTGACTTTGCCCCTATCCTCCTTCCTGCTGAGTTCTACAAGGGCAGCATTGAGGCTAAGGAAGAGAAAGCTGACAGGCTGTACCATCTCTCGTCTGGTACAAGTACCCAGTCCAGAGGTGGAAGCTGTCTGAGGGCAGAGTGAGGTTGGTGGATCAGCTCCACTGGGAAGTGTAAACTGTGCTTACGGTGGAATATTGGAAAGGCAAATTTCTGCTTCCAGTCCCCATCTCTCTGTGGCATTACTAAAACAAGCATAGGAGAACAGTCACTTTGACTTTGTGCTTGAAGTACAAAAATGTCCCAGGCTGGTACTATGTTTTAGGGATGCTTCCATATTTCACTTCCTCCAGATTTCTCCCACAGATGAGCCTTATTCACATGTGCATCATACAAACAGTAATCGCATTGATGGGAGCACTCCATGTTATCAGGACCTCTGCAAATCACCAGCCCCAGTTGTGTGAAGCACCTGCATGCATACAGTGTGTGGTGGCTGGTGCCCATTGGGATTGGTAGGACAGAAGGCACAGAGTCCAATAGCAGATGGTGCCAGAGCCAATGACCGGCAAAGGCAACTAAGGGTAGAGACACACTCACTGTTCTGCTGGTTCCAGGGCATCTCCACCTCTATTTTCTGAAAACGGGGGCACACAACACTAGTCAAACCCCGCCCCCTTTTCCATAAAACCTTGTGGGAGCAGCTCAAGTGCAGTTTTCTTTTTTAAATTCAGCTTCACACAGATTTCACAACTGATCGGCAGATCAACCTGTTGCCCCTCCAGGTGTGGCCAATGGAAACGCTTTGCTGTAGGCGACTAGTGTACTCACAGCCTAATTATACTTTTGTGCCCATCTTCCCTACTGAGGTTTACAAGGGCAACATTGAGACTGAGGAGGGGGAAGTTGCCAAGCAGTGCCACCTGCTGGATTGGCTGCAAGTGAGAAGGCAGGCAGGTGGGACCTGGCTGAGGGCACACTGAGATTGGTGCAGCAGTGCCCAATTTGTCCCAATGGACCAGCCACTACTGCATACAACTGTGTACAGATAGGCACCCCTTTTACACATCCTGAGCGATCTACTCTCATTGGGTGCCAGGGCTGGCATTGTAATGTGGAAGTTAAGGGCAGGGTCAATGGGGCCCACTCCCACCCCACAGTGCAATTCTTGTTTACATGATGCACAAAGTGTGCTTTAGTGGATCTGGTTACCTTGTTCTGCTCATAGTGTAACACTGATGTCATTTTATTCTCTCCATTCTTCCACTGCGAATTTGCAGAAGTCGTCACAACCATTGGTATGCTACAGCTGGAGTTCTCCATTTTCTCCAAGTCTCAATGCAATCCTTAGCATTCTTTATAACAAAATATTCTTCATACAATTTTAAACCTAAGAAACATGTTCTGCTAAGCTACAGTACTGCTGCCTCTACAACTTGCCACAACGTTTTCCTCTCCAAACGTTCCCATTAAAAATAATAATTAATGTTTGGGGGGTGGGAATGGCAAATTGATAATTTACATGTATGGTTGTATGAAAAATGTTGAGAAAGTAAGACTTGGGAGGAAAAGTAGTAAGACATTGTGGGATTAAAACTTACAGCCTCTGCATTGTTGTAAACCCAGGCTTTGCAAAGTGCCCTTTCTCCTTTGTGAGCTGTAAGTCTGCATGACATGAGGCCAGAGAAATATAGTGCCATGTACGTGCCTTATTATCTGAGTTATGATGTCCCTTGCGTGGGATTTGTATGCTGGTGGTGGTGTAGTGTGATTGGGTGATGTGTTACACCGTACTCTGTGCTATACCAGAGAGCTTCGGCTATGGGGCAGTACATAAATGTAATAAATAAATAAATAAATACCATGATGATTTGGGCAAGGTGACTTTTCCCTGCCATTGAAGTCAAAGGAAGGGAAATTTCCTGTGTAGAGTGTAAAGTTGTGCCACTGATGGAGCATGTCCAACAGCAGAAGGTGGCAAGCATCCAAAAGCAACAGAAGAAAAAAGGGGGGGACCCCAAATACTTGAAAAAATGTATATTTTAACAAAAGCTTTTGTTAAAATAAACATTTTTTCAAACATTTTGGGGTCCCCCCTTTTTTTCTTCTTTTACTGATGGAGCATGGCCACGGACCAAAAAAGTATAGGGTTTGTCATGTGTGTTCCTTACCTGTGCAGCCCACATGTCTGCCCCATTTTAAAAATTTTATATTAAGTTGTTTTTAAATTTAATGCTGTTTTATTTCATTTTAATTTTGTTTTTTTGCTTTGGGACTGTGTGAATAATGAAGAGCGGGTCACATATAACTGAATCAGTTTAAGCCATTTCACTGGTGGACTTTCACAGGCAGAGCCTGTATGTCCTACGTGCATATCTGGGGAGTCCTGCCCGAGTATCTTTAGTGGAAGCATATCAGGACAAATCCTATGACCCCTCAGCTGTCCTGCCCAGAGTGTGAGGCACAAGACAGAGATGAGGGTGAAAGAAATTCTTGTTTTATTAGGGTAATTGAAACATCAAAGGCAGCACGCCTCATTAACTCGACTAACTAACTCACTGGAAGCCCTATCTAAGCTACTAAGCATACTCTGCAACGTATGAAGGAAGTTGACTCAGCACCCTGGTCAGGGGGGCACAACCTTAAATAGGAAAGGTCTTCGCACGTAATCTCTCCTTTGAAGAACCTCCCTCTGAGCGGCGCACTTCTCTCGATGTCTGGCGAGGGTGAAAGAGGGTGTGCATCCGACGGCTCATCTGACAATACCAACTGGATAGGTGCAGGCTGGCGGTCAGGAGGCGGGGAAGCATTTGAAGAGTCAAAAGGGGGATCCAGGGGGGTTGGAATAGGCGTGCACGCCAGAGATTCCCCCAACGGTTCTATTGACACATCTTCTTCAGTATGAGGACTGTACGTGGGAACTGGCACAGTGTCAAGCATACTCCCTCCCCCAGTGTCCTCGAAAGTCTCAAATTCCTCTGGCTCTGCCCCTTGCTGCTCTAGCTGAGGGGGCTGAAGCTCCTGCAGCCCCTTCCTTGATTCCTGAAAGTCCTGGGGCTCAACATCAGCTGACGCATCTCCAGCATAGGATTTACATCGTTATTCTGCAAATAAGTACCACCAAAGTCTTAAGGCAATATTCCAAGATTACTCAAGTGTAAGTTATTTGTAGAATGCGGCACAGGTGATCTTCCTTGTTGCTTCATGGGAATAGCTATGTTAAGCTCCTACAATCTTATCATAAGCACAGATATGTGCAAGATTGTGACTCACCCTTTACTTGACAAGTCAGAATTCAAATGTACATACTGGAAATGTAGAGAAGCAGAAAAAAGAGTAAAAGGTCTAAGTTGTGAGTCCTAGCAAAAGAAAACGAAACTATTGCCCTATGCAAACAGGCACTTGTTTCTAACAATGGAAGCTTTGAAAGTTCTGCTTAATATTTTCCCCACCCCGTCCTGCCGCCTTCTGCACAGGATAAGTGCCCACCTCCCAACACAACACACAGTGTTAGGAGTACCACAAAATGCATTTTGCAGCATAAAAGTATCACTGTTTAGTGTGTAAGAGGATTTGTCCCTGGTGGTGTTGAGCTTAATGACAATGTCAGTAACACAGAGTTGGCAGTGAAGTATCTACGTGGGTAATTTATCCCAAATGGGGAAAAGAGGCTACATGCGGTTTTCATTTCAATTACTGCCTATTCATACTGAAGGTAATACTAGCCCGCTTGGGAAGACTGTGTGATTTTATTGTGTGACCATGTCTATCCAAACCCCTCCTGGAGGAATCAGCTTGTACATATGTAACTATTCTGTAGTGCTGAATTTGTGTGCGGGGGTGAGGAGATGTTTGTCTTTAACAGGGTATCGATAAGAATTAAACCATGCTATGGGTTGGAGGGCAAAATAACAGACCTCTATTGATGAATTCCACATTTATTTAAGTTGAATGAAAATGGGTGTGCATCTGTGCGTATTTGAAACTCAGTCAGCACTGCCCTCCCCTCCTTACCCTGGAAGTATGATTACTAGGGGAGAGATGTCTGCCATTTTGAGCTCTGACTGGAATGACAGCTTGGCAAGACCCTTTCAAAATGCTTGCTGGGCACCTTTTGAGGAAATATTCCTAAGGAGAGAAAGCCAGCAGGGCCTCAGTGTGCAAAGATGGATTCATGTCATCATAATTATTGCTAGGAAAAGGAAAAATAACGTTTAAAGTTCCAGCCCAAAGAACTGATTTCTTTTAAAAAGTACTTCAAGTTCTTGGTAAGAGGCTTGTCAATATATATGGAGATCTCCAAGTTAATTTAAATTCTAACAATAGGAATGTTTGCTTACTTTTGGAACACTAAGATGAATGCCAAAAGGAACTGGTGAAGTCTCATTATCTGGATAATTCCCAGCTAGTGATTTTTCTGGGTTGCTGGTCCCTGTGCATAGGTTGTGCTGCTAACAAGTTGTTGTTTGTTAAAACACTAGCAGTCCTGAAGCAGGGAATTTAGAACCAGCACTAAGGTGACTTTCTTTGTACACTGTCAGAACAGCTTCCAGGAGGATGAAATAGCTGACCTGAGCCTTGTCATTCCACAGCCCACCATGAGAGTGACAGGAAGCGAGACTGTAGCTGGTCAGTTCAGTGGAATCAGGTAGGAACCAACAGGAACTGTGCTGGCCTTATATAAGGCCTAGAATTGGTTCCTCGGCAACATGTTGTTGAAATAGCCATACAGACTCCTGTCCCTTGCTTCTGCTGCCTTCCCAGAACCTGACTATCTGCCAGGCTTGGATCATGTTTCCTACACCTAGAAGGGACCTTTGTTTGCCTGCTGCATTGCTCCCAACCATGCATCAATGTTGCCTGTCTCTAGCCCTTCAGACAATCATTGAATTGAGTTACTGGGACATATCTGTCCTAGACCAGGACCAGGACCACTCAGTTTGCTTCTAACCCTGCGGGGCTCTGAGAAAGGCGTAGGAAGGAGACGCAGAAGAGATGGGGACTGAGGAAAGTAACAAGCCAAAGGAAGGAGAGGGCCTTAGAAAGAAGGTGAGGTAGAGGGAGTGGTTCAAGGGAATGAGAAGGCCAGAGGGAGGAATCTGAGAGAAGAAGGGAGAGGTAGGGATGGGAAGGTCTGCCAGTTTTGGTTATCTCCGTTTCTCATTTTCCAATCTTAAATTCACTTCTGCAGCAATTTGTGAATTTAAGAAAAAAATATTTTGAAAATTCTCTAGCATTTTAGTGTGAATTTCTCCTACTAAACACATTTTGTATGCAGTTTTGATTAATGTACACATTTTTGCAAGCAATTCCTCATCATATAATGCATTTTAGTATGTTATTTTCACTAATATATGTATTTCCCCCTAATACATGCATTATTATAAACATTGGTTGGAAAACTGCATCACAAACTTTGTGGATTTGATAGTCGGATTTACATGTGAACTGAATTGAATTTCTCCTCCATCCCTAGATAGAGGTGCACATGACTGCATGAGTAAGGTGGGTTGAAATTTACACCTTGATTTGAATAACACACACAGGAAGACCCCACTCCCTATCAACCTGCCAAAGGTCTGTACAACGGATGATTCTACTCTACCTAAATCTTTTAACATCAGGACTAAAATGTCTTTGCCTTCCTGGGTCACTCATAAATTGTAGCAAAGTCAGTGAATTAACTCTCCATTTTCCAAGTATCAGCCAAGAGCAATTTTACTTTACTGTGTTCTCATTATATGTCAATATGTCTTGCTTGCTCTCAACATTTAAAATGATACCATATTAAAGAGGGTTGAGGGCAGGGCCGGCCCCAGGCATGCTGGGGCCTTTGGGCACCAGCCTGCCCTGGGCCCCAGCACTCCCCTTCTGTGATTCGTGGCAGGATTGGTACTGCAGATCACAGTGCGGGAGCTTCCGAGCTGCCCACTATTGTCCCATTCCACCTACCTTTCTCTGTGCTGTTTTTTGTGGCTGCGTGCACTGTGTGCGCAGGGTTGCCATCAATCAAGATGGCAGCCGAGGTTTCCCTATGGGGCTGAAGCCTCTGCCGCCATCTTGGTTGAAGGCATGCATGCGTGCTACATGCGTGCATTGCTGCCATCAACCAAGATGGTGGCAGAGGCTTCAGCCCCTTAGGGAAACCTTGGCCGCCATTTTGATTGATGGCAACCCTGCAAAAAACAGCACAGAGAAAGGTAGGTGGAACAAGGGAATATCAGGTGGCTCAGAAGCTCTCGCCCTGTGATCCGCAGCATATCTACACAGGGAAATAGACCAAGGCCTACCAGAATCTTGCATGGCTGTTTAACCAAATTTAGCTTTTAAGAGAGCCTAAATTTTGAGTAAAATCTGGATTGGGACTACTCTAGAACTTGGTATGTTAGGACAACTAGAAAAATATTGGGTGGACTTCCAAAGATTATGTGTAGCATGGTATTATTCACCCATGCATGTGCCCTAACATTCAGCCAGGATGCTAAGGTCAGCATTTAGCTCACTACTTTGCTTGCAGCTGCATGAGAGACTTCAGAGAACATATGTGTGTTACGTCAAATAGAGCCAAAGTTGTCAGGATGGAAAGCAGCAGAGCAATAGTGACAACTTGGAAGTCACAGTGTGGAAATGGCTCTCGCACTCATCTCCAAGCCTCACTCCCTTCCCTAGTATACTAGTATAGGCTCAGCTCATCCTATCTGCTTAGCTAGCACCATTCAAGGGAGCAAACAGCAAGCTCTTCTTCAATTAGCTCTGCTCTCACTAAGCTCCTCCCTAGCTCCACCCCCTAGCCTCACACAGGGACCAGAATTTTTTTTAAAATCAAAAGCTGTTTAGGCTAGCTCAGGCTGATACAAGATCTTCTTTAATGAGTACTATTCTACATATGTCTGTAACTAAGTAATTCTGTTGTCACCTTCTTTACACCCTTTGTACACTGGAATTTCATTTCATTCCAACCACAACTATGTCAGAAAGCTGCTGCCTCATATAATTTATGAAATATTATTTTAAAAATAATAATCCGTCACTTGGCAAACACTGAAAGGGGTGTAGGCAAGGAAGGTGGAGTAAGGAGGTGGAATGAAAGCAAATAAAGAAACATGTTACTGTACATGTATTGTCTTGAAACTATGTGTTGCTGTAAGAGGCCCCAAGACATCTCTGACTTATGACTGGTACTTAGGCAGCTGAGGTAGCTGATTATTGCCACCTTGAACATCTTATAATAATTTATTGCATATGTGCTGCATTTTTTTTTAAAAAAGCTTAAACCTTTGGACACAGCTGTATAGAAATTTATTCTTATGTGTGACAACTGTATTTGTCTGCACCCTGAATCTAAGACAAAGTGTCAGCTGTATTATCCACCCTATTTTGATGACTCAGGATGGGTAACAGTATGTTTTTAACAAAGGATAAATACATTTTTAAAAATCATGGGCACAATCCAGGGGAGATTTTCCTGGGCAAGCACTGTTGAAGAATGGGATAATTATTCTGCTCTTGCTCATTTATTTCAGAGGAGAGCTTCAGTGGGAAATATGCCCTGTGTCAGCCATGAGATAAAAACTGCCACAACATCCAAGTTAAAACATCTGACTAAACCCCACCTACAATAGTTTAGAAGCATGGGAAAATGCCTTAGACTGAGTCAGACTATAAGTCGATCTAGCTCAGTATTGTCTATACTAATGGCAATGGGCTCATTCGCACGGGAGCTAAACTTCGCAGTAAAGATGCAGCTTTTGCCATCGCAATAGATTTACAAGGTTCACACTTCCTACCTTCAAATCTGCCATTTTCCTTTCACATAAATAGGCATTCCTCTGGAAAGGTTTGGTATCACTGTTTCCTTGTGGCCCCACCCCTAATTTTACATGCTTGTTCCCTCTGAAGTACCCATATTGCTAATGGAGAAGGGGAAGGGTTTTTTTTGTCAGTTTCATTGTTTCTGGGAGAGGTGGGAGTGCAATTGCTGCAAAACTGTATGAAACTGAATAGAGGGGGGAGTGAGTGAAAGGCAGCTTTTGCGGTGGCGGAGAGAGAGGGAGCTGGCGATGGGGCATAAGAGACCCCGCCCACTAAAAAAACATCGAGGCAAAGTTCCTACATGGAGGAGCACAGTAAACCTGAGACGGTTTTTCCTTTCCTTTTTGCATTAAAATTGGATTGGTTTGATACGGGAAAACTGTGATTGCTGCTGATTGCCTGCAACGTCATGTGAACCATGCAAATTAAATGGGGATGCAAGTAGCACCAATCTCACAGTAAGTCGCTGTGTGAACCAGCCCAATGTCTCGCTGGATTTTCAAGTAGAATCTTTCCTTGTCCATTTGGGGATTGAATCTGTGGCCTTTTGCTTGCAAAGCTAGAGCCTTCCCCAAGACATGGTTTGTCTAGCCAAGTTGTCAAGTTGTAGAAATGCTTCCAAGGGAAAGAAATAGCAGTGCAGGATATGGTACATCAACATACATTTGCTATACAAACTTGCTGTCTCAATGGTACAACAATGAGGTTGAGTGCTCTTACTCAACTCTAAAGGGTTCAACAGGACACTAGAAAGGAAGTGCACAAGGGCGTGTACAAATGAAGAACTGCCTTATGCTGAGCCCATACCATGTTAGCAATCGAGATTGAGTTTAGTTTAGAGAGCTAAAATTGTATGGATGCTCCTTCATGGCAGTTTATTGTGAGCTTCGCACTGCTCATACATGCAAGTTTTTTCCCCAGAATCCACATGACATCCTCATAACTAATTTGGACTAATTTATTGTAGGTGTCCTGCAGTCATGAAATGTTTAGAAATCACCTACAAAGAGGAACTTTTTGGTAGTGGCACCCTAATTGTAAAGCACCAGAGAGATTCCCTGGTGCCATCTTTATGGTCTTTTTGGAGCCTGGTGGAGACCTTTTTATTCAGCCATGCCTTTTAAATAATTTGTTAGATAATTTGTGCTTTATGGTCTGGGCCTCTCAGTTTTAAATTGCATTTTAAAATGTATTTTTGGCTTCAATGCTAGGGTCCCCAAAAGGGCACACAAGGGGCCATAGGAAGTGCAGTTCTTCTCCTCTGCGGGTGGGAAGGGAGATCCATGGGCAAAGCATGAGGTCTATCCATGGAGGTATCCTCCTTGCCACTGCAGAAGCCTCCATGCCCCCCTCTTTGCTATCATTGTTCCGACACTGGAGAGAGCAAAATGGAGGTGTTCTGGGGACATGTTGGGATGAATCAGGAGAGGCTCTGGATCAGCTGGAGCTGGTATAATTATTTTCCTTCCCATTTTTTTTAAAGCCAAAAGAGGATCAATTTTAAAAAAGGAAAAATGTGCCCTCCCCACTTTCTGCCCTGCTAGCATGAGCCCAGTGCTGTTGTGGCTGGTGCCCAACTCGTAGGATAGAAGGCAGGGAGACCAACAGTTAGGTGGAACTATAGTCAATGACAGGCAGATCCAACTGATTTTGGCCCCATGCTCCTTCCTGCTGAGTTCTATAAGGGCAGCATTGAGGCTGAGGAAGAGGAAGCTGACAGCCAGTACCACCTCTCAACTGACTGTAAGTAATAGTCCAGAGGTGGGGGCTGGCTGGTGTTAGACTGAGGTTGGTGGAACAGTGCCACATTCTCCTGAATGGACCAGCCTCCCACTGGCCCAGCAGAGCTTTGGATTAGGTGGTTTGTCCGCCTTCAATTCTCCTCCTCCCCCTATTTGGATTGCTCTGGCCATTCAGCTTTGGTTGCTGGTTTTTTTTTTACAAAACTATTATTTTATTATAGATTTAAACTGTAACTTTGTTTGTTTGCTTGTTTGTTTGTTTATACTTTGTGAGCTACCCTGACAACTCCTGTTATGTGTTAGCTCTATGAATGTTATTAGTAAATCAATAAATAAGGGTTTGCCTATAAAGTTAGCAACCTTCCCTCCACTTCCAAGTTCTGGTTTTATTTTATTCTTCACATTGCTGCTTTTAACATTTGGTTACTTAAGAAAAGAAGCCTCCAATTTATTTATTTTTTTAAAAAAAATCCTAGCCATTGCTGTGTTTGGTACATCTGTCTTGCATTTTGAGCTCAATAGCAAACTGTGTTCTGTTCACAATAGTCTTCCTATGAGATGTTCTATCTGACACACCTCCACTCCCATTCCCATTATGAGTTCCTTTGCAGGAAAAGGTGGAACATGATTACTTTTCAACACTGATTTTAAATAGCTCTCTGGACAGTTGAATAAGAGCAGGGAATGAGATAAGTGCTGGCAAAAATATGAAGTCTTTTTTTTTACACAATGGGCTTATTTAGTTTATATGTAGAACCATCTTTTAGTAAATTCCACTGGGTCTAAGTTTGTGACAAAAACGGGAGACCTATGACTTTATAAGAAACTTGCCACCCCAGAATTGAATTCTTATTGTATTATATTTGCATGGTCTGCTAACATCTGCATTTGAATCATGCTTGTACACTAACTCAAATTCACAGAATTTTCCTCCTTCTCAGAAACATACTGAAAGCTTTTTTTAAAATCCCAAAGTTGCAGTCCTAGAAGTCCAAGGTAAACTGAAACCAACATACATTAATATCACGGAAACAAGTTTTGGATTGGCCTGGAATCTTCTTATGCTTATGTCTGAACTGGACAATGTGATCCTGTAGGACCAATTTAGCCAATACAGTGCAAATAAAAGTTGGTGCTATAGCAGTGAAAAGAGGAGGGTAACAAGGATGATCAGGGGTCTGGGAACAAAGCCCTATGAGGACAGACTGAAAGGACTGGGCACGTTTAGCCTTGAGAAGACTGAGGGGAGATATGATAGCACTCTTCAAGTACTTGAAAGGGTGTCACACAGAAGAGGACCAGGATCTCTTGTTGATCATCCCAGAATACAGGACACAGAATAATAGGCTCAGATTACAGGAAGCCAGATTTTGGCAGAACATCAGGAAAAACAGTCTGTAGAACCTGAAATCTGAGGCATAATGTGCAGGCACTCTTTTCATTTTTGTTAGAAATTAGCCTGCTGCCTCCTTTCCCCGCCCCTTGGAAAAAACCCTGCAGATGCTACACTCCTTTTTTAATTTTGAAAGAGGGGAAAGTGAAGATTTCCTCATACAGCAGGCTTTCCCAGCAAGCAGTAATGGTAATGTAGCATGATCACTGTTCCCATCCATTTCATTTTTATTGTTATTATTATTTATCAATGACCTTGCATATCGTCAGTTATCCTCCTGGTGGTGTAGGGCTGGAGGGCCTTCTTCAGCAGCGGGAGGGCTAACAAGGGGAATCCCTGCCACAATTGCCTCTGCAAAATTATCATTTGCTCACAGCTTTAATTTCTCTGTGCTGATCACCACTTCCCTGTAAAGGGAGGTACTTTCCACTTAATGAAGGAAAATGTGCTGGTTGGTATAATTAATAGTCCCTTTGTAAACAGAGCAACATGTGCATACAGATAAGACAAGCAGGCCTCCCTCTGTATAATTAGTTCCCACAAACCAGTAATCAGCAACTAATTAGTTTTATTTCTGTTCTTTCACTACACTGGATGTCTTCTTCCCTCTGTGCTTCCCACACTCTATTTCTACAAAGAATCTAAACTTGGATCCCTTTTCTCACCTTTTGCTAGACTCGGGAGCTCTACATTCCTGCTTGATCTTTTAAAAGTCTTTTGTTTGTTTTGTTTTCCCCCTTCATGTTACTAGCTGCAGCATTTGCAGTCCAATAACTTCCTCAGCAAATTTTTCTATTGACGGAATTGGTAGTTTGCAATTGCCTACAAAAGAATTAGCTCTTTGACTTAGCTATGCTACGTTTCATTTTTCCCTAGGAAAAAAAAAGAAGGGGACTCCTTTCCACTATGTGTTTAGGATTAAGGGGCAATCAATACTCAAAGGGGTTTATTTTTAATTGCCATCTACAAGCCTACAACAGACATTTTCCCCCACCCCAGTGGAATTGTTACCATGTTGGAAACCTGGTTATGATTTTTCTGCTATGAAGAGAAGCTACAGTTTTGTGGAAGTGAGCCACAATTCTCTGGAGAATTCTCTGAATGATGCTCCCCTCCCCTCCCTCTAGATTGGATGATTTGGAATAAGTATTGTCCATTTCATTTTCTGTTCTCTTTATGCTGGGGTGTGCAGGTGGTTTTTAAAGCAAATTTCCAACTGCTCAAATTCCCTGTCAAATGCCTCACTTAACAAAAAGCCAAACAAACACAAAGCATGCTTTGCTCCTTGCTTACATCCAGTATCAGTGGCAGTTTCCCCACAGGAGTCAGTAGCTCTTATCTACTATACAGTGACTTAGCAAGGATTGCTTTACAGGTATTTACAAGAATGTGATGAAGAATTATCTGCCCAAAGATGAAAGAGAGAAGGTTTCAGCCAAAAAGAACTAGGTGTTTTAATATGGTTTGGGCTATTTCTTTTAAGTATGAAAACTGAACATGTTCTACCCTAATATTCTTTTTGTATGTGCTATCCCTAACATTGCTTGTCATTGAAGTGCTTAATAAACACACAGGCCTAACTGTCCCCCCCACAATTTTTCAAACTGCACATTATCAGCTTTCCAACAGCACCATTTTATCCCCAACTCGATGTTTTGTGTCCAACTGCACACTGAAAAAAAAAATCCTTGGGGTGTTTTCAAGAGGGGAATTCCACCTTTTTATGTGAAGAAGTGTTTGTGTTCCTTTAACCTATCATTCCCTTTATTTCCAAATTTCAGAATGTAAATGCTGTTGCTTATGTAGGCAAAACAGGACCACTCATGCTCAAGAGTGCTTGCTTTCAACAATCCTTTTAAGTTGAGACCTATCCCAGTCTGCGTCTGTGTTAGAATTGCTTGTTAATATGTGTTTTTTAAAATAATATGTTTTAACCCTTTTTAAAAAGATGTTTTAAAGCTTTTTTAAAAATGTTTTTAACGTTGCTTTGTTTTAATGTATTTTAAGAACTGTTTTTATGATGTTTTAAAGTGTTTTAATGTGTTTCTGTTTGCCGCCCTGGGCTCCTGCTGGGAGGAAGGGTGAGATATAAATCAAATAATAAATAATAATAATAAATAAGAGGGACAGATGAGCAGGCTTGGGCATACCCCAGGTTTGCAGAAGTACCAAAAAATCTTGTGAGGGGAAAAACACTTAGGAAAGAGATATCTCCAAACAGCCTAATGAGGACTCTGAGCATGCTCAGTGCCATGGAATATTGGGACGGAGGGATGGAAAACCTGGAGAAGAGGGAATGGAATGGAGTATGCTGGCTGACTGACTGGAATCATGAAGAGCAGTAGCCCACACTGTAATGCTTTTGTATTAATCCATTTTGAACTCATTAAGCCAGTGTGCTCTCTAGAGAAGCTTAGAATCACTGCTGTAGGCATTAAATACACTTTGGATTAATGCACAAGGGCTTTTCTTTTAATCTTTCTGCCTGTAGGGATATGCTTATACTATAAACAATTACAAAAAAGGGAGTGTTGTATTTGGAATATGTATATGCTCCTGGTCTGATAATAACTGTGGGCTGCTTCATCTCTTGATGACTGCAAAATCAGGCGGTTTCCAAAGGGCTCTGGGGGATTTTCCGGCTGATAAGACAGGCGCTCCTGTCGAAGCCCTGGTCGAACTGTGGAACACGGAAATGACCAGGGCCGTGGACACGATCGCTCCTGCGCGCCCTATCCCATGCAGAGCTCATGCAGCCCCGTGGTATACCCCGGAGCTGAGAGCGATGAAGCAAGAGAGAAGAAGGCTTGAGTGCAGATGGAGGCGTACTCCTGACGGATGCAATTACGCCTTGGTAAGTGCCTCCACTAAACTGTATACCGAAGCGGTGAGGGCAGCGAAAAAGCGATATTTTGCTGCTACTATTAAATCATCCCTCAACCGCCCAGCGGAGCTTTTTAAAATTGTCCGAGGGCTCTTACATCCTAGCCCTCAGGAAATTATAGAACCTTCAGTCACCCGCTGTAACGAGTTCGCTGGGCACTTCCAAGATAAAATCTCATGCATCCGCCGGGACTTAGACTCCAGTATTATGGCAGTTGAACCTAATGAGGTATCCGGAGCACAGTCTTGTCCTTATTTATTGGATGAGTTTCAATTGGTACAGCTTGAGGACGTTGACAAGGTGCTTGGACTGGTGTGTGCAACCACCTCTGTGCTGGATCCTTGACCCTCTTGGCTAGTGAAAGCTGGCAGGGCTGGAACAGCCGGCTGGGCCAGGGAAGTGATAAATGCCTCCTTGAGAGACGGAGTGGTCCCTAGTTGCTTAAAAGAGGCAGTAGTGAGACCACTCCTGAAGAAACCTTCCCTGGACCCAGATAATTTGAACAACTATAGACCGGTAGCAAATGTTCCATTCCTGGGCAAGGTCTTAGAACGGGTGGTCGCTAGCCAGCTCCAGGTGCTATTGGATGAAACCGATTATCTAGATCCGTTTCAATCCGGTTTTAGGCCCGGTTTTGGCACTGAAACAGCCTTGGTCGCCCTGTATGATGACCTGTGTTGCGAGAGGGACAGAGGGAGTGTTACTCTGTTGATTCTCCTTGATCTCTCAGCTACTTTTGATACCATCAACCATGGTATCCTTCTGGGGAGACTCATGGAGTTGGGAGTTGGAGGTACTGCTTGGCAGTGGTTCCGCTCCTACTTGGTGGATCGTCTCCAGAAGGTAGGGCTTGGGGAACATTGTTCGACACCCTGGACTCTCCATTGTGGAGTCCCACAGGGATCGGTCCTGTCCCCTATGCTTTTTAACATCTACATGAAGCCGCTGGGTGCGGTCATCAGGAGCTTTGGAGTGCGTTGTCACCAGTATGCTGATGACACGCAACTCTATTTCTCCTTTTCATCTTCTTCAGGTGAGGCTGTTAATGTGCTGAACCGCTGCCTGGCCGCAATAATGGACTGGATGAGAGCTAATAAACTGAGGCTCAATCCTGACAAGACCGAGACGCTGTTGGTGAGCGCCTTCTCTGACCAGATGGTGGATGTTCAACCTGTTCTAGATGGGGTTACATTCCCCCTGAAGGAACAGGTTCGTAGCTTGGGGGTTCTTTTCGATCCACTCCTGTCTCTCGAGGCGCAGGTGGCCTTGGTGGCACGGAATGCATTCTACCACCTTCGGTTGGTAGCCCAGCTACGTCCCTATCTGGAAAGCAACGACCTCGCTTCAGTTGTGCATGCTCTGGTAACCTCTAGATTGGATTACTGCATTGCGCTCTACGTGGGGCTGCCTTTGAAGACAGTTCGGAAACTACAGCTAGTGCAAAACGCAGCTGCTAGACTGCTGACGAGGACTAGGTGGTCTGCACATATAACACCTGTTCTGGCTCGTTTGCACTGGCTACCTATTTGTTTCCAGGCCAAATTCAAAGTGCTAGTTTTGACTTATAAAGCCTTACACGGTGCGGGACCACAATACCTGGCGGAACGCCTCTCCCAATATGAACCTACCTGCTCACTACGTTCAACATCTAAGGCCCTCCTCCAAGCTCTGACTCACAGGGAAGCTCAGAGGGTCGTAACAAGATCTAGGGCCTTTTCAGTGGTTGCCCCCGAATTATGGAACAGTCTCCCTGATGAGGTGCGCCTGGCACCTACACTTTTATCTTTTAGGCGCCAGGTTAAAACCTTTTTATTCTCCCAGGCATTTTAACCTATTTGTGTTTTTAATCTATCTTGGTTATTTACTTGTTTAATACTGTATATTTTACTGTTTTTGTGATTTTATTGTTTTTTATCCATGTTGTGCACCGCCCTGAGAGCCCTTGGGCTGTGGGCGGTATATAAATCGAACAAAATAAATAAATAAATAATAAATTACCAACTTGTATGGATGAGCCATCACTCAGAAGACTACATATAATCTGAAGTCATTGTATTCAATACACTTCTGAAAGAGGTTCATCCTTCGAGAGGAAGGGTGGGATATAAATTCAATTAATCCTCCTTTTAACTGCGTGTTGTTATGGATATGTTGATCAAGTGCAGAATAATCAGTTGGTGTGCCTTATTTATTTATTTATTTGCAGTTTTTTAACTGTCTTCATCAAATTATTTCAAGGTGGTATACAAAACCGTGAATAAAATTAATTCATACAATAAAAATACAATTTAAAACCAAGTAATAAGCATTGGAAAAACAACTCTTTAAAAAGCTAAACAGAATAAAACAAAATAGAACACAATTCAAGAAAAACACACACCATCTACAGTGATTTATTTACAAGGCCGGCACCAGAAGGTGGCCAGGTTGGGCCCTGGCTGAGGGCCCCTGAAGGGCCCCTCCTTAGTGTAGGAGGGTAGTGCGCCTGTTCCACAATCCACAGCAGTGTCAGCTCCTAACACTGCTGCAGATCGCAGAGAGGGAGTGCCCAGGCACCCCCACCTCCCCAATATAGTCAGTGTGGGCTTCAATGAGCCTGCATGCATATGCCATCTATCTCTCCCATTCCTGTAAATGACGTGTGCGCTGTGCATATGCCTGCCATCAACAAACATGGTAATGCGGGCTTCCCTTACAGGCTGATGCCCTCGGTGCCATCTTGGTTGATGTTATGCATGTGCACACAACACTCATGTCATTCACAGGGAGAGGAGAGGTAGGTGGGACGTGCAGGCAGGCTTATTAGCCCCACGCAGTCTATATGGGGGGGTGGGCTAGGGTGCTGTGGGCCTGGGCCTGGCTGGTGCCCAAGGGCCCAGTCATGCCTGGTGCCAGCCCTGTTTGTTCATTCAAAATGTCTGAATTAATATAAATGTGCTTAATGTGTGATACTCTCAGGTTTTATTTCTTTTGCACAGAACTAGCTTTATGATCATAGTTTCTCCTAAAGACCCAGAAAGGAGTTTCTTACTGGGAGGTAAGTCAAAGGTCTCCAGTAGAGTTACCAGGTCTCCGTTTTTTGGCCGGAGTCTCCGATTTTTTGGGGGGCCCTCCGGCTCTCCAGCTATCACCCCTTAATCTCCAGACTCTCAGCTTCAATTAAAAAAAATTAAGTTTCTAGGTGGTCTGGCTCCCGAGATATACGCCAAAACATCAGCCACCCCCCCACGACTGTTTAATCTATTTAACTGATACGACGCTGAAGTTAGTTCCTAGTTCCCAGTTCCTTATTTGCTTGAAAGTTCAAAACACTAAAAAAGAAGAGTTGACAACTACAGCAACTTCAAACCAAACTTAACATGTCTCTGAAGAACCCCAAATATATGTTGGGGTACCCTGTATGATATATCACTGTGATCGGAGGACTCTCCCCGTCAAGAATAACAACACATTTATGCAATCAAAATCATCAGGCTTCTGATATTATCATAAATACATAATGATGTCATAAAATCATAAAAAATAAGTAACTGTGGGTGCCCACCCCAAACTCTGCTCTGGGACAGGACAAATCATATACCCCAGGAAAGGGGAGGGTGTCCTCTACGAGATGCCACTGTGTCCCACCTGGCCGAGAGGTTCTGCTGGGTGCAGGGCACGGAGCAGGACATCTATGCAAAATCAAAATGGAAAAAAACACATAGAAAAAAATAAGTAACCGGGGGTATGCACCCCAAAATCTGCTCTGGGCCAGGACAAATCATACACCCCATGAAAGGGGAGGGTGTCCTCTACAAGATGCCACTGCATCGCACCTGGCCCAGAGCTTCTGCTGGGTTCAGGGCACGGAGGCGGGCATCTATGCAAAATCAAATTGGAGAAAAACACATAGAAAAAAATAAGTAACTGGGGGTGCCCACCCCACAATCTACTCTGGGCCAGGACAAATCATATAGCCCAGGAAATGGGAGGGTGCCCTCTGTGAGATGCCACTGCATCCCGCCTGGCCCAGAGCTTCTGCTGGGCGCAGGGGAAGGATGCAGACGGAAAGAGTAGAGAATCTTCTTACTCTTACTCATTTCTCAGACCTCTTTCTGAAGTGAAGGGTCAAATCTGTAAAGAAGTTTGGAGCAGCCACATTAAAAGATAAGGGCAGGGCATTCCAGGCAGGGGGTTGCCAACCCTGCTTGGATATGGATGTCTTTGCAGAGGATCCCTAGTCAAGCTTTACCAACAGCACAATCCAAACTATATTTACTCAGAAGTAAGTCCTGTTGAGATCTATGGAGGCTTAGTCCCTTAGTACGTGTGTTTAGAATTGCAGCCTTCAGGGGCATCCATCTTTACTCCCGAATGTTCACATCTAACATTTCCACAACACTAGGCTCCTTTCTTCCTACAGTGGCCTTCTGGTGACTGGCCTGGCCTGAAGGCACTTAAACCCTTCTTGCCGAAAGCAAGTAGGCTAGATTAAATGTACCCTACCCAGGCTCCATCTTTTAGCTAAGATGTCTAGCTTAATTTCCAGTCAGATATATTTTTTAATTGTACGATCCAAGCAACTCTGGTTGATGTTTAATGTATCATACTTAATGACATCACTCGGGCCCGCCCCATGACACTCGGGCCTGCCCCATGACATCACTCGGGCCCGCCCCTAAAATCTCAGGTTTTGGGATGCTTCTGACCTGGCAACCCTAGTCTCCAGTGAAGAATTCCCATTGCTTCCCGGTAGGAATGAGGGAGAAATTCAGTTTATATTTCAGTCCTAATGTACCTAATTCACACTTCATGAATTAATATACTAATCAAACGCAGCTGTCAAAATTTGCCATTTTCTGAATTTTGCAATGTAATTCTCCAACCCAAAAAATGTGTACAAAATGTGTATATTTAGAGAAGGTGTGCATAAAAGTACATCGTGAAAATAACATACAAAAATGCAATAGATTAGGAGAAATTGCTTGTAGGGGCATCACTACCGGGGTGCGGAGGGTGCGGCCCACACCCGGGTGTCACCATGACGGGGGTGACACCCAGAGCCGCCCCGCCCTGCACCGTTGCCTGGCAAGGCTGCTCCAACTCCTCCTCGGAGGCGGGCAAGTCCAGGAGCAGCTTTGGCGGGGTGAGGGAGGCGCGCCAGCTTTCCCAGGCCTTCTCCGGCTGGGTGCCCCTCTGTCGCGCGCCCTCCCAGGGGCATGGACGGGGTGGCTGGCCTGGATGGTGCGCACACGCAAACCCAGTCACCTCATCCATGCCCCTGGGAGGGTGCGCACCAGAGGTCCGCACCCCCCCGCACTCCCACTAGTGATGCCGCTGATTGCTTGCAAAAATGTGTAGATTAAGCAAAATTGTATACAAAATGTGTATATTTGAAATGATAATGAATTTTCATGAAGACTTTTAAAAAAATCACAAACTGATGCAGAAATGTGGCAAACTGAATTTAAGCAGTAGTGTAGGGGCAAATTCAGAACTGCAAGGTTCCTGCATGATAGGCACAGCCAACGCCCCCTTCCCCCTTTTCCCTGCTAGGTTGAGAATGAGATCCTTGTTAATACATTCACAATGGTAGATGTTCCTAGGAGCCAATAAGCATGAAAGGGGAGTATTAGCTACTGAGAAGAATCTTCTCAGTGGTTGACTCATTTCCTTTAATTCTGATTAGCTCCTATCAGCAGGAAAAGACAAGGAAGCATTTTAGAAGACCCTTCTCAGTGGCTAACACAGTCTCCTTTCATGCTGATTGGCTTGTAGGATGCTGGGGATATAGGGACCCTGCTGCTCCCAAAAAAGTAAGGGAATTAAGATCCCCTGAGACCCTGGACGACTACATCTCTGAATTTAAGATTAAAAAAAACAACAGTTGAGTGAGAACAAAATTGACAAATTTGTCAATCTCTACTTCAGTATTCCTGGAAAGAATCCGGAAATAGTTAGCAGTGGTGGCTGTGTGTTCTTGGAAGCACTTCGCTTATTAGATCCAACAGGAGCTTTTACTCTGACTGCTGTTAAACGTCAGCTGCACCAGTACTTGACCCAGGGCATCTAATTTTTTTTATTTTTGAGTAAGTCTAACCCTGTTTCCCACTACCTTTTGTGTGTCTACACCAGTTTAATGGGAAGCAAAGCAGCTCAAGTGGCTTGCAGATGAGATGTTTCAGTTCCCTGATTATACAGTTATGGGAAAAGATACTAAACAAGGACCATCTATAAAGAATGTCATACTAAAAAAAAAATCACCCTGTACATATGTAAAGAAATTTAGGAACCAGGAAGCAATCAACAGGTTTACTGAGAGATGAAAAGAAAAATTCCCAGATTCCCATCTAAATTCCCTTCCCTATAGTCATCAGTTTTCATTTAAATGTAAGCTATAGTAATAAAAACACTTTATTGCCTCCTCCTTATTGAATCTGCAGATGCAGACTCACTACAAATGCCTTTGACTGCTTTGCAAGAGTGAATTTAATTCATGTTATTATAGTCATCCCAGTTAAAATATAAGCAGTAGCGTTTGTAAATTAATGAACTCACTTCTTGTTGGCACACAATTTAAAAAGTTGTTGCATTTAATTCTAACTGGATCTTGGGACAATTTTTGAATGGATATATGACAGATTTTTGATAAAGTATATTTGTCAATGGTGGCTGGTACTCACTGGGACTGGTAGGGCAGAAGGCAGGGAGACCAACATAGGGCAGACATGTTATTAAACAAATAAGGTTGTCATGGTAACATCTACTTTGGCCCTGAGAGCATGAGATAGGCTGGTCTGGTCCTTGTGATAGTTTGAAATGTTTAAGCTGATTTTGGTTTTCATTCACAACGTCTGTGGTAAAATCAAGAGAGGGATTTGTGTTTGTGAGAAGCTTTGAGGCTTTTGCTGAGGATTTCTGAAAATTCATCTGTGTTTTTATTGCTGAGAGTGCAAATAGCACAAACACACAATGAGCATGAAATGCTTGAAATGATGGCATATAAAGTTTCCACTTACGGCATGAAGTTCTACCTTGCTATGGTATAGATGGCTTTCAATGTGTTTACAGTATTTAACACCTCCTAAAAATATGTTCATTCTAGCAGCAGTAAATCAACACTCTTCTTTTAGGGCACGGATATTAGCCCATATTTTAGAAAGCCTCAGTTACAGGGCAAGAGAGCTGTTAGGAAAGGTTAACTCAAACTCCAGTTGAAAGCCAGGCCAGCAAGTCCGACAGAACATAGGAACACCAAAAGCTGCCTTATACTGAGTTAGACCATTGGTCCATCTAACTCAGTATTATCTACACCCACTGGCAGCAGCTCTCGAGGGTTTCAGGCAGAAGTCTTTACCAGTTCTAGCTGTGGATACCAGGGATTGAACTTGGGACCTTCTGCATGCAAGGCAGGTGCTCACCACTGACCTCTGGTCCTTTCCTAAATGTTGCTTCTGAGGAGAAAGCTCTTTCCCTAGCTACTTTTTGTTCAAAAAGAGCAGGGCCTCTTCACTGCTCTCAATCCCTGCTCAAGAGTGAAGCCAACCTCTTGTTTTTTCCTCACGGATCAACACACTCCTATGCTCCTATATCATGCTTTGGTCTGATGCCGGACCCACAGAGAAGGCAGCAAGACTGAGTGAAGTTGCTGGACCATTGATAGCTCAGAGTGACCAACTTGCTCCAGGTGACAAATCTGATGTGAAAATACAAGAGAATAATTATTCTTCCAACACTAAATCTCCACAGGAATTTTCTCTCATATTCCCCAGTCTTGATGCAGTTTTTCCCAACATTGTATTTATATATCTATAAAAGTATTAAATTAATCTCTAAGTGATGTACATGTTAAAATGATAAAATTGTAACATATGAGAAATATAAACAAAATGCAACTGATAACCAAAAGAGCACCATTAATTAATTCTAGGGATTAAAAGAGATGCAAGGATGATAGATTCATTCACGGAGGAACCATATGATGAAGAACCAGAAATTTTAGAATGCGAGGTGAAAGCTGCTCTTAAAATACTTGGAAGAAACAAATCACCAGGCATAGATGGCATACCAATAGAGTTGCTACAAGCTACTGAGACTGAATCAGTCCAAATTTTGACTAAAATCTGTCAAGAAATATGGAAAACTAAACAATGGCCCACAGACTGGAAGCGTTCCATATACATCTCAATTCCAAAGAAAGGGGATCCCAGGGAATGCAGTAATTATCAAACTATTGCCTTAATATCCCATGCAAGTAAAGTAATGCTCAAGATTCTACAACAAATAATAATAATAAAATAATAATAAAATTTAATTTATGTGTTGCCTATCTGGCCGATGGCCACTCTAGGCGACGTACATGTAAACAGTTAAAACACAATGTGATAAAATACATTAATACAATATATAAACAATACAGCAGCAACAACAATATTAGTGCAGGGTAAGTGGCATTTCAGTCATAAAAGTTAACCCTCCCCGGAAATCCCAAAGGCCTGTTGAAAGAGCCAGGTCTTTAAGGCTTTACAAAATACATTTAGGAAAGAGGCGTGCTGTAGATCTTGTGGGAGGGAGTTCCAAAGGGTGGGGGCCGCCACTGAGAATGCCGTCTCTCTAGTTCCCGCCAATCTAGTTGTTTTTGTCGGCGGGATTGAGAGAAGGCCCTGTGTGGCTGATCTTGTCGGGCGGCATAATTGGTGGCGTTGAAGGCGCTCCTTTAGATAAACTGGGCTGAGACCATATAGGGATTTAAAGGTTAATACCAACACCTTGAATTGGGCCCGGAAGACAACTGGAAGCCAGTGTAGATCAAACAACACTGGTGTGATGTGATCCCGGCGGCGACTGTTCGTAAGTAGTTGAGCTGCCGCGTTTTGTATAAGTTGTAGTTTCCGGACCGTTTTCAAGGGTAACCCCACGTAGAGCGCATTACAGTAATCCAATCGAGAGGTGACCAGGGCGTGTACTACCAGTGGGAGCTGATGAACAGGAATGTAGGGTTGCAGCCTTCGTATGAGGTGTAGTTGATACCAGGCTGCCCGGCTCACTGCCGAAATCTGAGTCTCCATGGACAGCCTGGAATCAAGCACAACCCCAAGGCTGCAGACCTGGTCCTTCAGGGGTAGACTCACCCCATTGAACTTCAGGTCAACATCTCCCAACCTTCTCTTGTCCCCCACGAGTAGCACCTCGGTCTTATCGGGGTTCAACTTCAGCTTGTTCCTTCCCATCCATCCACTCGGACAAGGTCTCCACAGCCAACTCTGGTGAAGATTTAAACGAGAGATAGAGCTGAGTGTCATCCGCATATTGGTGTCACTGCAGCCCAAATCTCCTAATGATTGTCCCCAGCGGCTTCATATAAATGTTAAATAGCATGGGAGAGAGGATAGAGCCCTGTGGCACACCACAATTGAGAGGCCAAGGGTCTGAAACCTCCTCCCCCAATGCTACCTGTTGGTACCTATTGGAGAGAAAGGAACGGAACCACTGTAATACAGTGCCTCCAATTCCCAATCCCTCCAGGCGCTGTAAAAGGATACTGTGGTCGACAGTATCAAAAGCCGCTGAGAGATCGAGGAGGACAAGAAAGGTGAATTCTCCTCTATCTAATGCCCTCCTCATATCATCTACCAGAGCGACCAAGGCTGTTTCAGTTCCGTGACCAGTCCTGAAACCCGATTGGTATGGATCCAAGTAATCCATTTCATCCAAGTGTGTCGACAACTGGTTGGCCACCACTCGCTCAATGACCTTGCCCAAGAATGGTAGGTTCGAAATTGCGTGAAAGTTATTGAAAACTTGGGGATCCAAGGAGGGCTTCTTCAAGATGGGCTTTACAATTGCCTCCTTGAACGCTGATGGCATCACACCCTCTTTCAAGGATGCGTTTACCACCGCTTTAATCCCCTTGCCCAATTTCTCTCTGCAGCTCATAAGGAGCCACGATGGGCAAGGATCAGTTAGGCAAGTGGTAGGCTTCACAGTCGAAAGCACCTTGTCCACATCCTCAGAAGGGAGAAGCTGAAACCGACCCCAACTTACCGGCATGAAACTGGCCAACTCTGGTTCACTTACTGTATCCACGGCGCACGGGATCGACCTCCGTAAGTGTTCGATTTTATCGGCGAAGTGCTTTGCCAATATGTCACAGGAGGCCTTTGACTGTTCCAAGGGTTCCTGGGCAACTGGACCGACCAGGCTTCGGACCACCTGGAACAGCCTCCTGGGACAGCACTCTGCAGACGCAATAGAGGCAGCAAAGAAAGCCTTCTTTCCTGCCTTTATTGCCACTTGGTAGGCAGCTACTGCTGCTCTAACCTGTGTCCGGACATCTTCGGAGCGGGATTTCCGCCACCGGCATTCTAGTCGTCTCACCTCCTGTCTCAGAGTACGCAACCGTGGTGTATACCACGGTGCTAACTGAGTTCTATTCAGGGGGAGAGGACGTTTCGGAGCCACCCGGTCTAATGCCCTGGTGATCCCATCATTCCACTCCCTCACCAGGGTTTCGACCAGGCGACCTTCAGCAGGTTCCAAATCCCCTAGCGCAGTCAGGAATCCATCCGGATCCATCAGGCGCCTGGGGCGGACCATTCTAATAGGTCCTTCGCCCCTGCGGAGGGGGCGTGGCATTGAGAAGTCTATGTTTACCAGGTAGTGATCTGACCATGACACAGGGGTGGAATAAACCACTCCAAACTTCAGAGCACTTCTCTCTTCTCCCAGGACAAACACAAGGTCGAGAGCATGACCGGCTACATGGGTGGGCCCAATATTACTAAGGTGCAGTTCCCAGGAAGCCATGGTTTCCAGGAAATCCCGAGGGGCTCCAGTGAGAGTGGTCTCGGCATGCACTTTGAAGTCACCCAGCACTAACAATTCTGGGGACAATGCCCGTACAGCCGAGACCACCTCCAGCACCTCAGCCAGGGAGTCTGCTGTGCAGCGGGGTGGGCGGTACACTAGCAGGATCCCCAAACTGCCCTTCGGGCCCAACCTCCAGTACATACAATCAACAAATTGAGTCCTATGGAGAGGAGGTCTGGCAAAAACCAAAGACTCTCGATAGATGACTGCCACGCCCCCTCCCCGCCTTCCCACCCTCGGCTGCTGTGCGTAACGGAAACCTGGTGGACACATGGCCTCAAGAATGGGAGCAGAGGCTTCGTCCAAACAAGTCTCCGTAATACATGCCAGGTCTGCCCGCCCATCCAAGATCATATCATGGATGAGCGAAGTTTTTTGTGCCACAGACCTGGCATTACATAACAGCAGTCGAAGGTCGGTAGGAACCTTGCGTCCCCCATATATGGAGCGAGAAATGCCAGACGTCCAAGCTGGATTTAGAAAGCGAAGAGGTACCAGAGATCATATCGCAAATACTCTGGATAATGGAACAGACCAAGGAATTTCAGAAGAAAATCACCCGGTGCTTTATAGATTACAGCAAAGCCTTTGACTGTGTAGATCATGAAAAACTATGGAATGCTTTAAAAGAAATGGGGGTGCCACAGCATCTGATCGTCCTGATACGCAACTTATACTCTGGACAAGAGGCTACTGTAAGGACAGAATATGGAGAAACCGATTGGTCCCCCATTGGAAAGGGTGTGAGACAGGGGTGTATTTTATCACCCTATTTATTTAATCTGTACGCAGAACTTATCATACGGAAAGCAGGATTGGACCAAGATGAAGGAGGTGTGAAAACTGGAGGGAGAAATATCAATAATTTAAGATATGCAGACGATACCATACTTCTAGCAGAAACCAGTAATGATTTGAAATGAATGCTGATGAAAGTTAAAGAGGAAAGCACAAAAGCAGGACTACAGCTGAACGTCAAAAAGACTAAAGTAATGACAACAGAAGATTTATGCAACTTTAAAGTTGACAATGAGGACATTGAACTTGTCAAGGAACCTTGGCACAATCATTAACCAAAATGGAGACAACAGTCAAGAAATCAGAAGAAGGCTAGGACTGGGGAGGGCAGCTGTGAGAGAACTAGAAAAGGTCCTCAAATATAAAGATGTATCACTGAACACTAAAGTCAGGATCATTCAGACCATAGTATTTCCGATCGCTATATATGGATGTGAAAGTTGGACAGTGAAAAAAGCGGATAAGAGAAAAATCAACTCATTTGAAATGTGATGTTGGAGAAGAGCTTTGCGGATACCATGGACTGCAAAAAAGACAAATAATTGGGTGTTAGAACAAATTAAACCAGAACTCTCACTAGAAGCTAAAATGATGAAGCTGAGGTTATCATACTTTGGACACATAATGAGAAGACATGATTCATTAGAAAAGATAATGCTTGGAAAAACAGCAGGGAGTAGAAAAAGAGTAAGGCCAAACAAGAGATGGATTGATTCCATAAAGGAAGCCACAGACCTGAACTCACAAGATCTGAACAGGGTGGTTCATGACAGATGCTCTTGGAGGTCACTGATTCATAGGGTTGCCATAAGTTGTAGTCGACTTGGAGGCACATAACAACAACAACATTTCTAGAGTGTACAGTGTTTTTTTTTAACAGACATTCATTTTACTTATTTAATGGAATGATTCTACAAAACCCAGCACATACCCAACCTTCCATCAGAAGCATGGGAGGTGAAAGGAGTACCTCCCTCACCATCTAAAGGTTTTTTGCCATTTAATTTAATCTCTATCTGCTCCTGTCTGGCCCTCAGCCTGGGACAGGGAGGATGTTAACGTGCGATTGATTCCAGAGCTTCCTACAGCAGGATCTGTCCAAAAAGTGTTATACTGTTCCCATAGAAGTCATGAACACATTCAGTGACCCGTCTGTGGACACTCTTTTAGCTACTCTGGCATCCAGTTCAGTAGATCCCAAAAATGATGCCCCTGATAGGAAGAGTAACATTTCTTTCCATCAAAGCCGTTAATGCTAATTCTTTTTTACACGAGTTTCTATCCTTGGACCCAAGCTTTTTTCTAAGAATTTTCTCTGGGCTCCAAATCCTTGCAAGAGGGAATCAACAAGCTGGTCTGGACAGCTAAATTTAATGATGGACTCATCTATGGATTGCTTATGATTTCAGAATAAATCATGGCTTGCAGAAATCTGCAGCTAAAATACTGGAATGCAACCTGCAGTCTAAAGTCAACCTATCCTCCACTTCTTTTCATAGGACAAAGCTTTTAGGTCTCTCTCTCTTTCTTCTGTCCTGATAAAGAACAAGGATAACAAGAAGGGTCTACTTACTGCTCCCAAGAAGACACCTAAACCATCTGCTTTCTTTAGATCTGTAATGCAATCAGAAAGGTTTCTCCCGACATTTTCTCAGTGTTCTTCCTGGTACTCAAGGACAATGGAGATTAAAAGGGCAATTCTAGATATCAAATTCAACTTATAAAAAACAAAAACCACCTGATGAAAACCTCGCAAACAATACAGACCCAAGCAAGGCTTACTTGTATATCTGATTGGACAGAAATATTGACCCTTCCTGATATTTTTCCCCCAATACAGAAATCTCAGTATCAGTTCATGGATCTTCTTTTCTGGTTTTTCTCTTCCTCCAGATAATTTACAAAAGTAATTGAAGCTCACTCACTTCTGCATCTCGGGACTTCACATCTGCCGCTACCTATGTGATCACCTAATCAGTTCACCAGTGTTGTCCAATGGGATACAATACATGGCTCACCACTTTGTGCTCAGAGAGCCATGGCTTAAGAGTCAATTGAAAGAACTCCCTTCATCTTGTTCTCAGATTGCAACATCTAATTTGCAGTTCTTGAACTACATACAAGCCAAATGTGCAAACCAAAACATAGTTATCCTTTGAAATGTGCACTTCTCCAAATTTTGTGTTGCAGTTCTCTAACCAAAAATGTGTATAAAAACATATATTAGGGGGAAATGCCCACAAAAACACATAAAAATGAAAATAACAAAAATGCATTATATTAGGAAAAATTACTTGAATGTTTTAGGAGAAATATACATGAAAATGTATACATTTTTTAAAAATAATAATGAACTAATGAAAAATGAAACTAATGAAAAAATGGGGTGAATTGAACTTAAGACTGGAAAAATGAGAAACAGAGAAAAACTGAATTTGATAGATGCCCACCCCTAGTTGAAAGAATGGATTGTACTACTTCAGACTGCAGATTGGGGATGCCGTTTTTTAAATGCTCACCCATGTACAAACACCATACTAGGAAAAAAAGGGCACAGTAGGGAGAAAGGTTCCATCCCTCTCCACTCCCTGTTCTGGTAGGGTTTCCACTTATAAGGAGGTTTTTGTTTGTTTGTTTTGGCCAAAGAGAGCATCCAGAAAAGGGATCCTCTACCTGCATCCTGAATTGGCACAGACTATTCTACCACTTCAGATACGTTTCTGGAGACAAAAGGTAGACTCTATAATTCTTGTTTGTTGCATGGTAAGGGGATGATATTTCTGGTTCCATGTCAACCTGCTAAGAGCTATTAGAAAAACCTGTCAAAAAATAATTAGATTTTTTTAAAACCATACAAAGTACTGTTGTAAGTATTTTGTTTTGTTTTAAAAATATGTTTGCCTTATTTTAACAAATCTGCACATAATGGATGAAATGGGTAGTCTCATGCTAAATATTGGCTATGTGATCAATCAGCATGGACCAAATTGAACCCAATCCTTTCACCTCTACTCCCAACAAACTGGAAGTAGGATTGCAATTTAAATAACTAAATAAAAATCACCTCATAATTAAATACAGTAAATTCTACATTTTTATCTGTTTTTAAGTTGTAAAATAGAGGTGGCAATCCCAAATGCTTGTATTAAGTCCATCTAGATTTACGCCTTTCCCTGATGCTTACATCAGAACCTGGCCTCATGCCTATAAATTCCTGTAGGGTCTTGAAGAAAAATGCAATATAATATTAAACAAAATAACAAAGTATGGTTTATGTCAGAAACTGCAAGCAATTCACTGATGGAACCTGGTAATTCATGAATTAATTGCCAGACTTCACCAATGACAGCAAAAAGAATGAAGTCACTCCCATGAATCATCAGATTTTTATT
The DNA here is from genome assembly GCF_030035675.1 of Rhineura floridana. Lineage (NCBI taxonomy): Eukaryota > Metazoa > Chordata > Lepidosauria > Squamata > Rhineuridae > Rhineura > Rhineura floridana. Next base: position 87,947,075 of record NC_084488.1, read on the forward strand.
CCAACTTGTAATACACTGTTTCCGGCAATGATGGTCTGGCAGAAAATATAGCATCCACTAGGGAAATGTTGCTTTTCACTGAAGTGCTTGGGTGCAGTTTTTATTTCTGTGTAAGGTAAGATCAAAGTGAAATGGTGTGTGGTAATTACATAAGGCTAGCAGGAAATGAAATACAGAAAAATGACTGCGGTATTGTTCAATCTTCTGTAATTCCAGAATAAGATTCATTAAGTGTTATTGCTGCATAATGTCCATTCATTTCAGTGAGGAAGCTCAGGGTACTGAAGCTGAAAGATCAGAGGAACTGAGTCTGCTGGATTGCACCCTGAACTGTTATACCCAGGACAGTTCCACCAAGTTATAAAATAGTCCACTTTACTGTTTGACAAATTAAAGTTGAAGATGTCAGTCAAGCATTTCATCAGTCTTCTGAAATAACTATTTTGAGTGGCAACCCCTTCTTTTTTATTATGCAAAAATGATGCGTGGTAATTGAGCTAAATGGCAAAAAACCAAAGTGACTACTTCAGTGCTCACTAACATGGATTCCCTTTAAAAATGACGTCAAGTTTGTTGTTAAAAATGGCAATTCTAGTTCTACTATATGAGTGTCTAATCTAACTCACTGAATTTTCTTACTAAGCTCAATATATGCGATCCAGAATAGAGGACATCCTCTATCTGTTCTCCTCACTTGCACTGTCAACCATCTCTATGAAGGAGACCAGGCATAGCCAACATGGTGCCCTCCAGTTGGACTACAACTCCCACAGTCCCCAACTATTGGCCCTGTTGGATGCAACTGATAGGAGGTGTAGTCTACAATATCTGGAGGGCACTTCATTGCCTGCCCCTGAAATAGATAATAATGTTTGCAGGTATAGGAAATTAGAATATTAATTGAGGCCCCTAAAACAAGACTGGCAATTTCCTGGGGCTGAAGTGAAGAAACACTCATTTTTGAGAGGATACTGATACAGATTTTTAATAGGTTTTCCCTATTATTTACTGAGAAAATGAAAACTAAGGACATGAATCATCTTCCTGAGAGCATAGCCCATCTCTCTCTCTCAGTCTCCTGACCACATACATTTCTGCATATGCACAACACTCCTGACATTTCATGGTGGAAAGTCTATGTACACCTCTCATGTTCCTGCCCTTGTCAGGATCCTGACTTTCAAGTTACTTGTGCCTCACAGCAATGTGTGTGTATGTCTGCTCTAAATTGTGAACATTCTGTTGAAAAGTACTAAAATACATTTGTAATTTAGCTAATGCATGTGAGTACAAAAGGATCTGGCCTCTGTTCAAGTGTAATTTAAAAGGCAAAGATGTCAATATATATCTGTGAGCACACTGCTCATATCTGATGACATGCGAATATGTTTTATATGGCATAAAATATATACTCTGGCACCAACACACAACATCATGTAAGAAAAAGTACTTACAGGTGGGAATTACAAAGAAAAAGTGAGTAGGAAGACAGACCTTGTGAAGAAAGATAATTGGAAATACATACATTAAACAATACCTGCTCTTACATCAGACTAAAGATGTAAGTAATATGTTCTTAACAGTGAGCAGTCTGATTTTTTCTGGAAGCCCCCAAGCAGGGCATAAATGCAGTAGCCCTTATCTGTTCCCCAGCAACAGGTATCTGAAGACACTCCCTACAAACAGTTATGACTAAGCAACTGATAGACTAAGCAACTGATAGACCAATCCTTCATGAATTTGAATAATCCTGCTTTTAAAATTACCTATAGTCTGGACAAGATACTACTGTAAGGACTTACTACTGTAAGGACAGAACATGGAGAAACTGATTGGTTCCCCATCGGAAAGGGTGTGAGACGGGTGTATTTTCTCATCCTATTTGTTTAATCTATACACAGAATATATCATACGGAAAGCAGGATTGGACCAAGATGAAGGAGGTGTGAAAATTGGTGGGTGAAATATAAATAATTTAAGATATGCAGACGATTCCATACTACTAGCAGATACCAGTAATGATTTGAAACGAATACTGATGAAAGTTAAAGAGGAAAGCACAAAAGCAGGACTACAGCTGAATGTCAAACAGACTAAAGTAATGACAACAGAAGATTTATGCAACTTTAAAGTTGACAATGAGAACATTGAACTTGTCAAGGATTATCAATACCTCGGCACAGTCATTTAATCAAAATGGAGACAAGAGTCAAGAAAACAGAAGAAGGCTAGGACTGGGGAGGGCAGCTATGAGAGAACTAGAAAAGGTCCTCAAATGCAAAGATGTATCACTGAACACTAAAGTCAGGATCATTCAGACCATGGTATTCCCAATCTCTATGTATGGACAGTGAAAAAAGTGGATAAGAGAAAAATCAACTCATTTGAAATGTGTTGGAGGAGAGATTTGCACATACCATGGACTGCGAAAAAGACAAATAATTGGGTGTTAGAACAAATTAAACCAGAACTATCACTAGAAGCTAAAATGATGAAACTGAGGTTATCATACTTTGGGCACATAATGAGAACACATGATTCACTAGAAAAGAGAATAATGGTGGGAAAAACAGAAGGGAGTAGAAAAAGAAGGCCAAACAAGAGATGGATTGATTCCATAAAGGAAGCCACAGACCTGAACTCACAAGATCTGAACAGGGTGGTTCATGACAGATCCTTTTGGAGGTCACTGATTCATAGGGTTGCCATAAGTCATGATCGACTTGAAGGCACATAACAACAAAATTATGATATCAGCAATTTTATTTTCAATTCCTTTCATAATGTTCCCTAGCATGGAATTTGCCTTTTTCGCAGCTGCTGCACACTGGGTCAGAGCTTGGAAGATTACTGTTAAAAAGTAATAAATTACAGTTACAGTTACATGGCCCCAAAAAGTAGTAATTACTGTTACAGTTACAATTGCTCTGAAAGTAACTGATTACTTTACAGTTCCTCCAAAGTAATCACTACAGTTACATTTCAGTTACTTAAAAAAAAAATGCCTACAAGGTGCTGGCCTTGGCTGCTGCACATATAAGTAGCCTAGAACAACATTAAAAATAAACACATACAGAGATAGTAGAATAATTATTTTTATTCATAAGATAGCAATGGTGGTCTCTCTGCTGGTAAGGGTGGTGGGGAGGGAGGCAGAGGCCACTACTCAGATCTTAGCACGTCAAACCAAGTGCAACCCCTCCCACTCAACCAGCAAGCATAATCTCTCTCACTTAAGCACCTCCCAGACCCTGCCCTGCCACCAGCTAAGGGACACTCACTCAAGCAAACATTTTCCCCTGAGATGCAAAAAAGTTAAAATACTGCAAATGCAGCACAGTAGCCAGAGAGGGTGGTGGAGGCCACTTTGTGTACCAAGTGCAAACACAGTATTCTCTCTCTCTCTCTCTCTCTCTCTCTCTCTCACACACACACACACACACACACACATTCACTCACTCACTCACTCACACACACACACGTCATCTTTCACCTCCACAGTTCTTTATCTCCATTCTGCTGCTGCCTCCTTCTCCTCCTTTATCCATGTTCTTGACCTCCGGATCCTTTCCCCTCCACTCCATTCTTCACCATCACTAACCGTTTTTTTTTTTTTAAAAATTTCCACTCCACCCCATCTCTCCGCCTCCTCCCTCGTCGCCTCGTACCCACCCACAGAGCATGAGGAAAGAGAGGCACTGCACAGAAGCCCAGTTTGAGGCACATAATTTTCATCCACAAATCAGAGGAGCAGAAGACTTCCCCTGCTCCCCCCCCCAAGTAATGCCCAAAAGTAATTCTGGAAACGTTACAATTACTCCACAAAAGTAGTAAAATTACTCCTAGTTCTATTACAACCAAAATGTAAAGGAATTACCCACTCGTTACTCAAAAACGTAATGAATTACAAGTAATTTGTTACTTGTAACTAGTTACTTCCAAGCTCTGCACTGGGTCGACGTCTTCATCAAGCTATCCACTATGACCCCAACTGGCCAGTCACCGCCAGTTCAGACCCCATGAATGTATATTTGAAATTAAGATTTTTTGCTCCAATATGCATTTCTTTACACTTGTTCACATTGAATTGCATTTGCCATTTTACCACCCATTCACTCAGTTTGGAGAGGTCCTTTTGGAGTTCTTTGCAATCCCTTTTTGTTTTAACAACCCTGAACAATGTAGTGCCATCAGCCCACTTGGCAACGTCACTGCTCATCCCTAACTCTAGATCATTTACGAACAAATTAAAAAGCACAGATCCCAATACCAATCCTTGGGGGAATCCAGTTTCTATATCCCTCCATCGGGAGAACTGTCTATTTTTTCTACTCTTTGCTTTCTGTTTCCTAGCCAGTTTCTGATCCACAATAGAACTTCTCTTATTCTGTGACTGCTAAGCTTACTCAGGAGTCTTTGCTGAGGTCGCTCTTCAAAAGCTTTTTGAAAGTCCACATACACTATGTCCACTGGATCACCTCTATCTATATGCTTGTTGGCACTCTCAAAGAACTTGAATAGGTTAGTGAGACAGATCTCTCCGTTTTCTTTAGACAGACATTAGGCTAACTGGATTACTAATTTCCAAGATCCCTCTGGATCCCTTTTTAAAGATTGTTGTTACAACGGTCACTTTCCAGTCCTCAGGCATGGAAGTGGATCTGAGGGATAAGTTACATATTTTTGTTAGAAGATTAGAGTTCTTTAAAAACTCTCTGGTAGATGCTATCTGGACCCAATGATTTGTCAGTTTTTATTTTGTCTTTTGAACCTAAAACTTCATTTCTTGTCACCACTATTTGCCGCACTTACTCAGACTCTCTTCCTGCAAAAGTTAGTTTAGGAACAGGGATCTGCCCTGTATCCTCCACTGTGAAGACAGATGCAAAGAATTCATTTATCTTCTCTGCAATCTCCTTATCCTTCTTTAGCACACCTTTGACTTCTTTGTAATTCAAGGGTCCAACCACCTCCCTAGACAGTCTCCTGTTTTGAATGTATTTGAATAATTTTTTGTTGTTTGTTTTTATGTTTTAACAATGTGCTCCTCAAATTCTTTTAAGCATTCCTTCTTGTTTTCTTGCATTTCTTTTGCCAGAGTTTGTGTACCTTTTTATTCTTCTCATTTGGATAACCTTCCAATTTTTTAAGGAAGCCTTGCCTCTAATAGCTTCTTTGATTCTGCTTGTTGACCAGCCCTGTAGCCAGGGAGGGACAAATAGGTGCACTCCCCCCCCGCATTTCTTTTTAATTTGTGATATGACAGACAACAGCTCATCTACATGATGGTTTACTGTGTGCTTGGTCTATACACAACAGCTAAACTAATCCTTCCCAGAGGAATGCCTACTTGTGTGACTGGGAAAAACCAATTGGCAGCTAACATTGAGCAGGAATTGCAAATGGTGCAAATCTATAACAAACATAAATGCAGTGTATTTGCTACGAAGAAATGCTCCCATGTAGATGAGCCCAATGACTACCTCTATTTAAAGAATGACTGCTTGTTTTAAACAGGAGCAATTTAATAGGAGGACCCTCTGAACAATTCAGTAAATAACGCAGAGACAGTGCACAACAAAAGCCTCATCTGGAAGAGCCTCCCCAAAGTCTGCTCACTCAAGACTTTCCCTGACTTGGGGTGGATTTTTCATGATCACAGTCACCCTATACTTATGTAATCCTGAAAAAACAGCCTGTATGTTAATATGATCCTGTATATTAATATGAGTTAAATATGAGAACTTTGCATTATGGGCTAGAGTTAGACTCCATCCAATGGGCTTTCCTTTGCTCTGCTTTTTCAGTTTCAGTTGTGTTCTCTACTAGCCAGCAATAAATAAGCATGTTTGCAGAGCTTGGAAAAGTTACTTTTTTAAACTACAACTCCCATCAGCCCCAGCCAGCATGGCCACTGGATTGAGCTGATGGGAGTTGTAGTTCAGAAAAGTAAGTTTTCCAAGCTCTGCGTGTTTGTCTGCAGTGAGAAGTAAGAGTTTGTTTATTCTGCAGTTATTATGAGTAGGGCTAGATTGGTGCTTATTGCTAAAGGGTGACATAAAGAGAATTTAAATTGATCTGAAAAACTGGATCAGGTTAAGAGGAAGGCAACAAAGATGATCAGCAGACTGGAAACAAAGCCCTGTAAGGAGAAACTGAAAGAACTGGGCATGTTTAGCCTTGAGAAGAGAAGACTGAGAAGAGATGTGATAGCACTCTTCAAGTACTTGAAAGGGTATCACACAGAGGAGGGCCAAGATCTCTTCTTGATCATCCCAGAGTGCAGGACACCAGGAAAACTTCCTAACTGTTAGAGCAGTACAGCAATGGAACCAGTTACCTAGGGAGGTAGTGGCCTCTCCAGCACTGGAGGCATTTAAGAGGTTGCTGGATAGCCACCTGCCAGGTATGCTTTAAGTTGGATTCCTGCATTGAGCAGGGGATTGGACTACATAGCTTTATAGGACCCTTCCAACTCTACTATTCTATGATTCTATGATCTCTGAGTTACCCTTTGCTGTTTTAAAGCAGTCACTATATTCACAATCATAATGGCTATATTTTTTCTTCTTTTTCCTGATGGCAAAGGATGAAAACAGTCCTAGAGAAATGGAAACACTGCTGTGCACACTACAGTTAGTTAGCTGGCTGGCTGGCCACCTAGGCTCAGGTCTATTTTCTGATTTTCCCAATGTGTGCAGCTCAGCATCAGGCTTTTTCAGGGTTTCTGAGCAGAAAAATCAACCCAGCAGTCAGGATAAAAAAGAATCAGTTGCTTTTCGCAATTAGTTGCCAATCACTTAGTTAGCCCTTTATATAGCAACCAGTTAAAAAGTTTTCCCTTCAATGTCCAACAGGATGAAAAATTTAAAGGTCAGGAACAAAACTGGAAGGAGGGAACCTCAATGAGGAGTTAACACCTTTTGGTATGGCCTTGTTCACTATATCCTTAACACTCATTTTTCTTATGAAACAAAAATATGCCAGTAATTTAATACCTGGTGTTCAAACTAAATTTTCTGTTAACCTGACCATTACATAGCCAATTATGTAAGTTAATATACTCTCTGCATGCAGGAGGAGTGAGGGGGAAGGTCACTGCCTTTCCCTTCCGCTGTCCTGGCCCTCACATCATCTTCACCAAGGTGTGTGTAGGGTATTGGCTGGCACTATGTGCCTCCTCCCCAAACTTCCCACTTAGATATGTGGCTATCCCCCAACAAGGAAGGCTGACTACAGGGCTCTTGTTAATCATGGCAGCATCCTTTTGGCCCTGGTGGTATCTTTCCTGGTCTGCAGTATACACTGCAGTTGAGCTTCTAATAACAACCCTCATGCATTTTGAAGTGATTTGACGCTTTTGACTTTGCCTTTCAACTTTCTTTTTACCAGTTCCCTCATTCTGAGGAAGTTTCTTCTTATGAAGTCAAATGTGACCATGTTGGATTTCTTGGCAATTGGCCATTTACATGTATGTTTAATTTAATAGCACTATGGTCACTGCTCCCAATCTGTTCAACAGACTTACATCCCACACCAGGTCCTGGGCACCACTTAAGATTAAGTCCAAGATTGCTGCCCCTTTGGTCAGTTCTATGACCAACTGTTCTAGGGCATTTAGAGTGTCTAGAAATTGTACCTCTTTGTCATGACTGGAACACATATGTAGCCAGTCTATGTTAAGACAGCTGAAGTCACCCATTATTACAACCATTTGGATGTCTCCTCGATTTCATTTTTCATCTTGCAACTGTGGACTCCATTAGTTAATTATGCATGGTGTAAAAAACTACTTTCATTTGTCTGTCCTGAATCTCTCCCATCAATTTCATTTAATCAAGCCATGTTTTGTATTGTGAGAAAATCAGAAAACATTCTTTCTGCTTTATACATACAATTAATAGCTTTGTAAATCTCTGCCATACCCCCCCTTTGTAAATCTCTACCATTCTCTTAATCTTCCCTTTTCTAAAAAAGGACTGAACTCCGTATTCTTATAGACTATGCTCTTTTTACTGCTCTCATTTAGACAAGACTTTTCAGATTTTTAAGCATCAGCATGGAAACTCTGGCCCTCCATCTATTGTTGGATTACAGCAACCATCATCCCTGACCATTTGTTATGCTGGCTGGGGCTGATGGAAGTTGGAATCTAACAGCATGAGTACCACACATTCCCTACCTCTGTTTTAAGGACGTTGTTTTGCCTTTTATGGATTCCTTGATTCTGCTCATCAACTATCCTCACATCCTCTCATATTTGTTTATATTCCTTATATGTTATGCATACTTCACCTGAACCACTCTCCAAGTGTCCTGAAGAACTTTGATGACACACACCCAGCTTCCCTTTTCAACTTTCTTTTACCTAATTTTCTCATTTTTGAGATGTCTCTGTGGCCATTCGTCCTAAGCAGTTCTAGTTACCAATCACACTGTCTTTGGCACCACTCAAGATTAAGTCAACTGTCATCTTCCATAGGAACATAGGAACATGACTTATACTGAATCAGACAGACATGGTCCTGTCTGATAGATAGAATAACATGACCTCTAGAGTTCCCTTCCATAATCTTGTTGGAAGTACATCAACTGAGATCCTTCAGTTTGTAAACCTAAGGGTTAATTCTGCTTACAGTTAGACAGCCAATATGAGGGATGCAGGGTGAAGGTGTTGCCTAGCAACTATTCAGAGTGGCATGATCCTTGCTGAGATATCTTGTCCTCTGATTGGTTGCATAGTTCTGAAGAAACTTTCTCCCGTATGTTTAGCTGATATTTATCCTCCTGATATGAACTAGGCCTGAACCCTGTAAATAAGGCAAAAACCTCTATTTCCCTCAAGTTATACCCTGTTCCTCAGTTTCTCTCAGTAAAGTATTATCAGGATTTCTTTTCTCTCTGGACTCCATCTGTTTTATTCATGTCACTCTGCTAACAGGTCTTTTTATTGATTTTCTTTCCAGAGTTAACTGTATCCCACTAGTTTTTCCTGTTCCACTAGGTTGCTTAATATGCCCACTATATCCATGTTCTTTTAAAAAAATATTAAATACTCTGATTTCCTCTTCTTGGCATGTAGTAGTAATTGTAGTACGTCCTATTAACCTTCAGAATTTTTTTTTTTTAACAAAAAAGGGGGAAAGTTTCCTTACCTCCATTCATCACATTTATTATGTGTCATGCTGGGCTTATTTCATAAATCATTCTTTAGCAGAAGATGGCTTTAATTTTTAAAAAAAAATGATATATTAACTGTGGCTTATTTTGCCTCATATGAAGGCTGTGATAGTGCCATGTTGACAAACCTGTTTTCTTTAAAAAAAAAAAAAAGCACAAGAAAGCAGTTTGCTCTAATATAATGAGAAATGGCAGCCAAGTTGTAAGACCTTTGACTGTGACTTCCATGGAATGTTCCAAGGCTATGAAGTACTAAAGGAGCCACTATGATAATGCAAGACAGGAAGAATGCTAAGTGTAATTTCCTGTCTGTCAGTTTTTCCATAATCACTAAATCAAATGATAGAATGTTGCCAGTGGAAAATAAACCTGTTATAACAAACTGTCCTTCATCTGGATCTCAAGAATAATTGAATGTCGTTATTTTTAAAAAATCTCCATGTGTATGTATGAGTGCATGCATCATTCCACTGCAAAGCTATTGTGACAGTAGATTTGAGCCTCATGGTCAGCCACACAGAGGCATATTTATGTGTTTGGATGCAACTGCAAATAAACACAGAAGCATAAATGTTTTAAAATCCACTTTTAAAGTTTAACAGGATGCAAAATGCTGTTGAAACTCTTACTGCAGCCAGTAACAGCCTGGGACATAGGTCATTTCAGCTTAATGTTCAAAATCAAGCTCTCTAGCTACTGTACCGACTCACCTATCACAACCATCTGGTCTGCTTGGCACACAGCATCACTATCCTCTTTAAAAAAAAGTCTAGTCTTGAAATCAGTGCATATTACTAGCTGAGGTAAGGCAATTATTCCTACTCTCTCACTTACTTCCTTACCATACAGTAGGGCCCTGCTTTCCAGCACTTCGCTTCTCGGTGCTTCGTTAATGTGGCGGTTTTGAATTGTATCCATGTTCCATATGTTCGGTGCTTGTTCCATTTTTGTGGAGGAAAATTGCCAGAATACAGAGAGACAGTGAGTGCACAAATTGATGGTGCCTGACGCCCTTCTCAGACTCAGCTACTGAGCGCGTCATCAAAGCTTGGAAACATTCCTTTTTTAAACTGCGGTTGGGCTGATGGGAGTTGTAGTTCAAAAAAGAAAATTTTCCAAGCTCTGACAATGTGCTTAGCAGCTGAGTCCAAGAAGGGCGTCTGGTGCCATTTTATTGTCAAGGGAGGCGGCGGAGGGTGAGTGAGCATGGGAGCTAGTGAACAGGCAGGGGGGAGAGCGAGCGGGCAAGGGGGGACAACCGAGGGAGGCGCCAGAGGATGAGTGAGCACATGAGTGAACAGGCAGGGGGAAGAGCGAGCGGGCAAGGGGGGATGAGCAAGGGAGTTGGCGGAGAGCGAACAAACAGGCGTGGGCAGGCAGGCAGCTCCCTCCCTGCGATCTGCAGCAGGGAGCCTGCCGTGGAAGTGGAGCACTAGTCCCCCACCATAATGAGGGCGAGTGAGCGAGCAAGGGGGGGAGAGGGCGATGCACAGAAAAGTGGAACATTGATCAGCTGTTGTGCGGGGAGCTTCAGGGGCCAAGCACTGTCAGCTGGAGCTTCCAGTACAGCTGATCAATGTTCCGCTTTTCGGCGGTTTTTCCTTTTCGGCGGGGGTCTGGTCCCTAACCTGCCGTATAAGTGGGGCCCTACTGTACTCATTTATACTGCTGTTGCACTCAAAATGTGCATGGCTATTTAACTCTTAAGCATATCTGAGGATTTATTGTGGGTTTAGGGGCTATATTAGAAACTCAGGCCACAAACAATGGGGAAAGGCATGTTGCTGCATCATGTGAGTGCAGCGATGTTTGTAGATACAGCCGTAAACTGGAAACTCAGAGTACCACGTGACATTTACTTGACTTAAAACGTTCATTGAGAATTTTATAGGGACAATCCTACTGTTTGTAAAAGTGCTTTACAAACGTTTTATATTTTTAAAAAGTTTATTCCAAAACTAAACAGATATTGGTTAAAGCCTCCCACTTCTGATCAATTCGTGTATAGTGCAATGCATACATTTTAGATTGTGCATACTTTCTGCAATACTTGTCAAAATAATAAATCCTGTTTTGTTTTTATTCTAAAGTTCAACATACATTTTCCAGCTTTTTATTCCAGCATATAAGCCACATCATTTCTTATGTGTGTTGTGGAAACTTCCCAGTTATTCATGGTGGGATTTCTTTTATTTTCCTGAAAAATAACTACAAATAGCAACAAGAGTCACAATGAAAATTCAAACTAAAAGCTTATTTATACACTATATTCATGGGAGAGGTATAATTACATATGTGACATCAGGTATGGGCATAGTTTGGCATGGCTTGCCCAAAATGGCCTCATGGGCCACATGGAGAAGCCTGACAGAGGAGGGGTTCCCCAGCCCTGACCTAAAAGCATATGCTTGTAAGTTTTCAAGACTTCACAGGGCTCAGATGTTTTTGCTACAACAGAACTATTCTTCCGAAATCCTTTATCACAGTAATCCTTACAACAGAAAGATAGATCAGAATTATTGTCTTCATATTAGAGACTGGCTGTTGGGTCTGTCTGAGAGACAGTGATTTACCTAGGGACACATAGTAAAGTTCATGGCTGACCTCAGATTTCAACCAGAGACTTCACTCTCATAACTCATGTTCTTAACCTCTATACGATCAATTAAGAGGGAAAAGCTGCAGTAAAACAATTTAGAAAATGTTGTATAGGTCATGGTGAATAAGATTACTTAGGTCCAATCAACTCCCTTTCATTATATGGGACAGAATTTCAAAATACTATTGCTGTATACATACATTTATGAGAAACCAAGCTGCTAATATTTTAAAGTTACATTTTCCAGGCATATTCTTCAGCAGCACCAGAATGGGTGGCAGCAAATCAAGCTAGTTTGTGGTTGAAAATAAATCCTGTGTTTTCATATTTTCCATGTTTTGTGGCAATATTTGAAATACTGAAAACAATCTTTTTTGCAGTGAAAGAACCTCTACAAAGGGATGCTAAAATGGCCTGTCAAGAGACACGGCACCAGCAATGTGTACTAAGCAGACTAAAGAAAAATAACACCATGTTTGTATGAGTATGGGTATGAAGAGAAAATAAACTGCAGTTCTATGGCTTGGAACATGGACATGGGGAACTAAATTAAGAATAACATTTTTTTTAAATTGTAGACATATGTGCATCAGAATCCTATGCATATTTCACTTGGAAGTAAGGCACGTGTTTAGTGGGCTTTACTCCCTCATAAGCAGCAATGAGGGAGAAATTTGATTTATTTCACATTAAAGGCCAACTACCTAATTCATACTTTCCAAAACAATATGCAAACCAAAACACAGCCTTCCTTCAAAATTCACACTTTTTCAAGCTTTGCAATGCGGTTCTCCAGGTAAGTAATATTTACAAAAATGCATAGACATGGGTAAAGTGTGCACGAAAATGCATATATTCATGAAAGTAACATACAAAAATGCATGACATTAGGGAAAACTGCTTTGCAAAAATACTAGGCAATACTGCATGCAAACATGTATATGTTAAAAGAAATTCACTGGTAAGGACTTTTTTTCAAAAAAAACCTGATGTGGAAACATAGGGAATAGAACTTAATGTTTGAAAAATGAGAAATGGAGGGAAACCAAAACTGACAGATTTGCCTCTCTCTGCCCATATGTCTAGGACTGTAGACTTCGTATAACGTTTGCAATTGACAGGCAAGAGATGTTAAAAGGCTTGTAAAGTCATATGCAAGATCTACATGAAGAAGGGGAAGGGACACCAGTGGTGATTCAGTTGTTGGGATTGTCAGTAGGATGCAGTGGATGCAAATTATGCAACTTTTACAGGCAAAAGGGTGACACAATAGTCTGAGAAAAGCTCAGAAACGAATAATGATGAGCAAATGGAACAACAGGGGCATTGACATTGGGGAATGTTGCCAAACACAGTCCACATTGGGAAGTAGGTTTCTCCTATCATTCCACTTACAACTTTGCCCATTCCAGAGACCAAGGGCTCATTCACACGGGAGCTAAACTTTGTATTAAAGACACAGCTTTTGCCATCACGATAGATTTGCAAGGTTCACGCTTCCTATCTTCCAGTCTGCTGTTTTCCATTCACATTAGTCGATGTTCCTCTGGAAAGGTTTAGTATTGCTGTTTCCTTGTGGCCCTGCCCCCAATTTACATGTTTACTCCCTCTGGTTTCTCTACCTCCTGCCCCCATCTGCTTCTGGAAGTTTGGCAGTTGAAATGAAGTGGGATCATCTGCCCCCCGTTTCTCCAAGGTCCCCTTTTTTCAGAGTAAATTCCCCCCCTTGCCTTTAAAAAAAAATTGCAATCCCCATGACTGTTTGGGCTTCAAGGCTGAAGCCAGGAGAGCGCCTCCATATGAAATTGACATAACACTGACTAGATCTCCCCCTCCTCCTCTTTGATTTCCCTACTCCTTCTTTCTGAAGAAAGGCTCGCACAGTGCACAGGATTTTCTAATTATCTTGGGACAGTCGCTGCACATGGAGCCAGAACTTGCCTTTGTCTTTCGCTGTGTAAGGCCAATGATTTTCTCCTCCTCCTCCTGTTCTGCCTGCTCTCTCCCCTCGTTTCCCCTCAGCCTTGCCAGGGGAAGCAAAGTCTTAACTGTGGGTCCCACCCTGAAGTTTCCCTTTTCTCTTTCAGTTACTGCTGATCTCTGGTAAAAGAACAGGTGATGGGGGGGCGAGAGAGAGATCAGCATGGGTTATGCATGTGTGCACACTTGTGTGCAGCTGCCGAAGTTGTTAGCCTGGGTCATAAAAGTGATTTCAGTGGAACTTGCTGCCACCTCCGCCACATGCTTCGCAGCCCAACATTCACTTCCTTCCTGCAGATCAGTGGTGCTGTGCAGGAAAGTCACAGGGGTAGTTCAGCTTCACTTTTGCAAAGCCTGAGGAAGTTTGGGTGGAGAGAGTTTGAACCGTGCCGAAGTTAAAAAAAAGAAAGAACAGTGTCAGTGACAGTAGTAATAAGCACAAGTAACAAATCACTTCCTCCCGATGCGGGAGGACAGTGAGTCAGATGTGACTGGTTAAGCTGCTGGAAACAAAATGGAATTCATGGAGAGCTTAATGGGCGGAGAAAGGGGAGTATCTGAAAATGACGATCCACCCGCATAGCAAAAAACATCGAAGCAAAATGCCTACATGAAGGAATGCAGCAAAGCGGAGATGTTTTTTCCTTCACTTTTTGCATTATCAGCGAATTGGGTTGATATGGATTTAAAGGGGAAAACTTTGTTATAGCTTCTCCTTGCCTGCAACGTCATGTGAACCATGCAAATTATACGGGGATGCAAGTAGCACCAATCTCACAGTAAGTCACTGTGTGAACGAGCTCCAAAATTCATGTGTTAATGCTAGAACCATCTCTTGCAGTGTCATAGACTTTTACATTATGGACAGTCACTCCACCACCACCCTGTCCTGAAATGTACCATTCTAGTCAGGATGCTGTTACAGAACTGTTGCTCTTCTTTTCAGCAAGGTTATCTCCTTTCAGTATTCATCATTTATATTCACTAATAGGCAAAATCCGGACCCAGTGATTTATCAGTTTTTATTTTGTCTTTTAAGTCTAGAACTTCATTTCTCGTCACCGCTATTTGCCTCACTTCCCCAGACTCCCTTCCAGCAAAAGTTAGGCCACATTCACACCAAACATTTATTCCACATTAAATAGCCATGGCTTCCCCCAAAGAATCCTGGAAAGTGTAGTATGTGAAGGGTGCTGAGAGTTGTTAGGAGATGCCCTATTCCCCTGAAGAGCTCTAATTGCCAGAGTGGTTTAACAGTCAGCCCCTCTTCCCAGGGGAGGGGAATAACAATCTCATGGCTGTATAATTCTACCACCTCTGATTCCCCGTTTAACCTTATTCTATCATTTTCATGACCTTTTGCAGCCATATTGATCTCTCCCATTCCTTGTGGTGTAAGTGCTAAAAGTGTAAAGGTTTTGGAAGAAATTTAGGACCCCTTCAAGAAAAATAATAATTTTGGGATACCGTTTTCAACTAGATCCACTACTTTTTTATTGACCTCTGCAAATAAACTAATACAACAAAAATACAGAGAATCAGTTTTATCAATTGTTACAGCAGCTACAATATGCAAAATATTGGAGATAGCAAATTATTCCTACTCTGAGGGAAGAGATGGAAAGCATGTAGGATTAAGTATTAATAGTACAACATGAGTTATATTAGAATGTGATTTAAAATAACAGCTGCAGCAAAAAAAGAATAAATACCTTGATAGGCGGTCATCCTTTATTTTAATTTCGGCATGATACCTTGTGAACGTTCATATCATCCTTTATTATGATTCATTTCTTTGTCTTTAGCAATAATGACATATTGACAAGTGACATTAATAATGATATCTTTATTTTATTTATTATTATAGGAGCAGAGGAGTGCTCCTATAGTTGAGTAGCAAAAACAAGATTCCATCATTATAAGCCTGAAAATTCCAGAGCTGAAAAATACCATCTGTTGCTCTGAAAACTTGAAACTTACATGATCCAACTGATGAGATCTATGAAACTGCCAAATTTCAAACCAATCTGATAAAAATTGCCACAGATACAGCAAGTTATGAGGTGCTGAAAGCTGACACACTGACCACTATTTCCTTGGTTATTTTTAGAAAGGGTGACATGTATTTCTTTCCAAGTTGGTGAAAACTACTGATGCACTTTTATTTGCTTCTTGCAGAGAACGCACTTGCATTGGTTTTGTGAAGTTCTGATCAATATTTCAAAAGTTATTTGTCCTGCCCCATTAAAGTATATGGAAAACAAGTTCTGTTAAAATATTGTTGTACATGACTAAAAGCAAAAGTGAAGTTAAGTTGTTGCCAGGACTGCAATGTCAGCAGAAGAAGCACCTAGGCTCAGATGCTTCCTAAGGCAATACAGAACCAAGACAATGTGAGATATTTTTTCTGGCCCCAGGCAGTCCATCCTCCCCATGTGGATTTGAGCCTGGAAGACCAAGGCAAAAGGTAGTTGCCTGAAGGGTAAGTTGTAAGCAAGCACAATGTGTGACATTGCATAATGTCATAATAATTTATTTATTTATTTATTATTTGATTTATATTCCGCCCTTCCTCCCAGCAGGAGCCCAGGGTGGCAAACAAAACGACTAAAAACACTTTAAAACATCATAAAAACAGACTTTAAAGTACAATAAAAGAAAACATCTTTAAAAACATTTTTAAAGCTTTCAAGACATCTTTTTTAAAAAAGTTTAAAAACATTGTTTTGTTTTTTTAAGTTTAAAAACATATTAAAAAGCAGTTCCAAGACAGATGCAGACTGGGATAAGGTCTCAACTTAAAAGGCTTGTTGAAAGAGTATCACTGCTGATCTCTGGACATGCCTGTTGAGCTCAAGCCAACATGAAATAGCCTTTGCTCTGAATATTTATATAAAGCTGCCCAATAACATTGCCTCAGCATTTACAGCATAAAATACTGTTTAAAACACAGTATTATAACAATTTCCATCATAAACCCTTTCAGCACAGAGAATAAAAGCAGATACAGTGGTTCAATCAAAACACTAAAAAAACAGATTTTTTAGTGTCTGAGGGAACAAAAACATCTTCCTTTTTTGTACCAAAATGACCATAAAAGCAAGCTTCTCTGGGGAGGTCACTCTTCAATGTGTGTGTGTGTGGGGGGGTGTTGGTGGGGACAGATTTATGTACTGCTAAAGATTGTACTGGCTGCCCATATTCTAACAGCATGGAGCCAGGATACCTTAAGGACCACCTGGTTCCTTATATCTATGCACAATCATAGAGGTCTTTGTGTCACTGTTAGTGGTCCCCACGGCTCAGATGCATGGCTCATATCCCCCAGGAGCTGTGCATTCAATATTGTAGGCCCAAGTTAGTGGAACTCCTACCTGGCTGAAATCAGAAAAGCCCCCGTTGCCTGCTCAACTTCTGGCACTTGATGAAAACCTTGTTATTTCAACAGGCATTTTGAGTACGTTTTCTGATGTTATGGTTAATTATAACTAATTTTATCTGTATTGTATCTTTGGTAATCTTACTGTATACCAAAGACTACTGTACAGAGACTATGATGTTAAGCAGACATTCTTGAAAGCCCTCTTCCTGGTAGCCACCCATTTCATTTCACTTGAGGGGGGCATAGATACTGTGGGCCCAAGTCATTATGGGCTTTAAAAGTTAAAGCCACCATTTTTGATTGCGCCCAGAAACACAGCGGGAGCCACTGTAGCTGATAAAGCACTGGTGTGATATGATCAAATCACCCACTCAACAGTCTTGCCGGAAGCGGCTCCCTGGGTGAGGCAGAGCCCCTATGCAACCTTTCTGGCACGTGGGGTTGCTGTTGCTTACTGAGAGGTTGGCAAGGCGGCTGGGAGGCGCTCTACGCAGCGCATGCGCACTGGCACCATTTGGCCTCCATGACGCTGTCTTTGCAGTGCACCAGCCTTTCAACCGCCTCGCCCCTCCAAGTAAGCAACAGAGACCCTCTCTACCTGGAAGCTAGCGTGGTGGCTCTGTCCCACCCCGCAAGCCGCTTCCGAATATTGCAAGCCTATTTTTGGACTTTTGTAAGTTTAAGCCTTCTTTATTATGTTGTGCTGTTTATATTACATTTCCATTTGCCCCGATTTTAATTTTGGATTCCCCCGATTCACCTTATTCCCTCCACCACTGGCACTAGAGCTGCCCATAACTCTCCCGAAACAGATTTTGACTTCCTTTTACTTTGCAGTTTTAAATGCTCCGACACACTCTCTCCTGCTGCCTTGTGGTTCCATCACCCCTGGTTCAAATGATTATTTTGCAGCCATTTCTTCCAGTGTGCATTTGGTAGTCTGACTCCCCCTACTTCCAGGGTGGCCTCAGCAAAAGGGAACTGGGCTCTTCTGATACTTTTCTTGGCTGTGTAAAAGGATTTTTCTGACTCCTAGAAAAAAGCTGTACAAACCACACCATTTGTTATCAGATCACATTAGAATCCAGATCTTGAACCCTGGTTCCGCTACTGAATTTCTTTCAGGCCTGCTCAGAAGCCTCCTTTTGCGACCTGAAAGCCTGTGTTGCTCCTTCAGCGCGTCGTCCTTGAACGAAGGCAGGTACACGAGGGAAGGTACACTCTGTGCTTTCTCAGAAGCCCTTTGCCTGTTCCAAGGCTGAGTCAATTCTAAAGCGTGGGATTAAACTCCCTCCTTCCCGCACCCCCGGTAGAAACGGCAAAAGTGGGAGAGACGGTTGACCTCACCCTCTCCTCGAGGCTGGCACAGCGCCTTCCTCGCGGGTCAATTTTAGGCGGGAGGCGCGCGCGTGCGCGTGGGCTGAGGCGGGCAGGCGTTTTGTTTGGCTTTGCTCGCCAGGGGTGGGTGGGAGAAAGGAAGGCGGCGGGAGGGAGGCAAAGCAAAGCAAAGCAGAGCAAAGCAAGAGTTGCTCGCCGGCGCTCAGGAAGCAGGGAAGGGCGACGTCTTCTCAGTTTCCTCCTTTCTTCCCGCCCTTCAGGAAAACAGGGACGTTTGGGGACTGGGAGAGGGGTCCAGCTGCGGGAGACACACAAGCCAAGCGATGGGAGAACACCGCACCTCCTTCCCCGCGGTGGCGGCGCCTATACTCACTTGCCTAGACGGGGGCAGGCGGGAGCTCTTTCCTTGCCTCTTCTAGGGTTAGGAGGATGGAACAGAGGGCAGCGCTCAACCTTGGTGGCTGGAGGCTGCCTGACAACCCAAAGATGCTGTGAAAGCGACTAGAGCGCCCCGGCGCCCCACTCTCCCCTTCCCTCGGCGGACGCTGCGGTCGACCTCGCCCTCGGCGGCGCCTGTCACGGGCTCGCCATCGCGCCGCCGATTCTGCGAGGGAATGCCTTGACTTCTAACCTCTCTCCCTGCCGCCGTGGGACCTTTTCCTTCCCCCCTCCCTGGGCGAGGCGGGGAGGACGCGTGCAGCGCTTGACCGGCTCTGCCGAGTGAAAATGCTCGCCGGGGGTTTGCTGGCCGGCTTTTCCGTGCTCAGCCTCCTCACCTACGGCTACCTGGCTTGGGGCACGGTTGGAGACCCAGAAAGCGAGAGCAGGACGGCGAAGTTGGAAGAAAGAGGGTCCGAGGCGGAGCCCCCCGCCTCCCAGCCGCACCTCATCTTCATCCTGGCGGATGATCAGGGGTTCAGAGATGTGGGCTATCATGGCTCCGAGATCAGGACTCCCACCCTGGACAAGCTGGCGGCGGAAGGGGTTAAGTTGGAGAATTACTACGTCCAACCAATGTGCACCCCTTCCAGAAGTCAGTTCATCACTGGAAGGTAAGGGTTTGTTATTATTTTAAGGGGAGGGGTCGTCAGCCTGATTTCAATCACCCTTGAAATTCAACTTGGCAAGTATCTGCTCCAGTCTCTTTATCTCACAAGATGCCTTTTCTAACACCTTTCTCACACAGGGCTGGTTGCACTGAAAATACTAAATTGTGGATTAGAGTGTCTAAGGAAGTGGGTCTGTTTGTGTTGAAAGTGCCTGTGTTTGTTGGAACAGGTTTAACTACAACCATCCTCGTGGAACTTATGACATTTAACTTTTCTTGAAAGTTTTGCCCTTAATGGAGGGGTTTAGGAGGTAGTGAGTGAACTAAAATCCATTTTTGTTATTTTTGTAGTTAAATAAGGATTTAGCAACTTTGCTATATTACAATAACAGCAGATTGACATGTAAATACATAAACACTGCTTGTCACTCCATTCATGTCATTGACATCTACTGAGCATCATTCTAGATCTGATTTTGTTAACCCATCTTGGAAGAAGAGGGAAAATCTGGGCCTTTGAGCCAGAAGGTTCTCATTGCAGAGTCAAACAAACGTTCCAAGTGAATGAATGAAAGCTAAAGTAGTTCCACTTGGTTGTCATATGCAAGTCTCTTAACTCTTACTGTAACAGAACATCACTCAGTCATTGGCTAGTGCTAACCATTGAAACTGCAATCTCAAAAGAAAGCCAGTTTGAGTTTTTTATATGTGAACACTTTGACAAGAAATCCTTAACTCACTTACCACTGTGACCAACATTACCTGCATGTTCAGATGTTAATATTGTCATAACATCTGCTATGCCCAAGCACAAAATTTAAAAGGCTATTTCTCCCGTTTCACATTCACAAGTTTGTTTTTTAAAAGGCCACATACTAGGGTCAAAAATAACCAGTAATCTGTTCTGGTTAAATGAACTTTGCCATGTGTTCCTAGTGCATTGGTAGCCAACATGATGCCCTCCAAATGTTGTGAACTACTCCCACGATTTTTAATCATCGGTAATACTAGCCAGGGCTGTTAGGAGTTGTAGTCCACAACATCTGAAGGGCACCAGGTTGACTAGCCCTGCCTTAATGTGTTAGTAACCCTGTGTAACTATCATCCCAATTTATTCAAGCCAGTGATTAGCTAGATGTAACTATCTTCCTGTTGCTTGTATAAATGTGGGCAGGTTGTATTCCCTAAGGACAATTTCTCCATACAGAAAGTTAGAAATTCATTGCCAATGTCACCACAGCAGCTAAAATCAAGTGCGTAGTTGTTATGTTTTAAATGTACAATCCATTTTACTTCCTTTATCATTCATTCTGACAACTGTGCACTATTATTATTATTTATTAAATGTATGTCCTGCCCTTCCTCCCAAAGAGCCCAGGGCAGTTCACTATTGTTCCTGTTTATAAGGACCCACCATTCAGCATGGTTTTGAACTTAGGGCTTTCAAAATCAAATCTGATGTAGCATCTCCTGACCAGCACTGACTGTCAGCTTCAGCTGATCATAATTATGCAGTGTTGGGGTAACTGGCTACAGAGAACTTCACATACTTGATAACAAGAAGAAGAGCAGGAAGTTCATTTTTGGTCCTAACTTCATTTTCTAATTGCATAGAACCCTGGAGTTATATTTGTATCCAAGATACAAGGTTTTTTTTCATCATCTGCTGCTTTTATTGTGGCTATCATTCTAGGTATATTATAAAAATAAAAAGACATGGCCCTTATCAATCTAATATACAATCTAATATGAGGGAATTTTCCCCCTCTTGTGGAACATTGCCAAGTATATTGTTTTTTTATCTTATCTACAAATGAAACCTCCCACCTTCTGGCTACTTCAGTAATTACATGTATTGCAGGGCTGAATCCAGCCATTTGTGCACTGGGCATGTAGGCCTGTCTAAAGGGTTTGTTTTTGGTACCAAAATTTTATTCCACTGAAAATGGCAATGGCGTCTTTGTGTGCCTGTATGTGTGGTGGCATATGAAGAATCACACTAGTTAACATGGAGCATGAATGTATTCGCTTACATTAGTATCAGTAAGATTCTTTTAATAAAATGGAAACTGTTTTTACTTCTGTTGGAACAGCTGGAAACAAAGTGAGAGCCAGAGTTATGGAGCCACCAGTAAATGCTTGCTCTGTAGACCAGACCTACAGTTCACAGTCTGCTAGGCAGTCTCTTAAGGCTGCATCACAGTAATTTGTTCATTTGGCTGTGGAGCACTTCTGTCTAGGTGATTATCTGTCCCTATTAAATATGGAGAAACTGGAATATCATCACGGCTCAGAACAGAATAAACCAAATGAAGTTCAAAGGAATTTAGATTGCCAATCTAGATTAACTATAAAGCACGTATTGCTTAAATTAAGCAATGAGAGAACTAGAACAAATAGATCAGTATGTGTGTGTGTCCTTTTTAAAGGAGAGTGTTCTGAAAATGATTCCAAAAATCTAGTTGCTGCATTTCTGGAAGTGATAACAGGAAACCTGAGATTTGGTTGCCCTTCATTCTGATTTTCCTTACAGTCTGCTATACTGGCTTGTATCACTTAGGGCAAGTGGCCCACAAGGAAATAAGCAAAAATAAGAAATAGAGTAAGGGAGTGATGGGAGGAGGGTTTGACCAGAGCTGAATTAAAAGTACAGTATATAATCATTTTTCTTTTGTATGAATGCCAGAGAAGGATTGCTACAATATTGCATTTCCTACTTTTGTAATCTAAATAAATTCAGATTAAATCAGTGTTGATTTAGTTTATGCAACTATCTGATCTACAGTAATTTAAAATTCATACGTATAATATGCAGCAAAAACATATTAAACACATGCAGTACAATTCAACCTAAGTTTAAAATTGCTTGCTGGATCAGGCCAGTGGCTCATCTAGTCCAACATCCTGTTCTCACAGTGGCCAACCAGATGCCCATGGGAAGCCACCCAGAGAGCTTTGGCTATGGGGTGGTATACAAATGTAATAAATAAATAAATAAATAAATAAAATAAGCCCACAAGAAGGATGTGATGTTCCTGCTTATATTGTAAATATGGTAAGTGTTGGTTATATAGAAGATATATGGTAAGTGGAGTGAAAGAGGAGGGGGACTACATGAGCAGTAGAATGTTGGATGATTGGCTGAGCGTTTGAATGGCTGGGAGTATAAATGGAAGAATGACAGTTGAATCAGGGAGGTGGATGTTGGAGGTTTAGAGAGGTGAAAGAGAGGTTTTGGTGGTGTTTGGAGGTTGTTGTTGAGAGTGAGTCGGAGTGCTAATGAGAAGTAAAGTACATGTCAGAACATATATGAAACCATAAGCTTGTCAAAAAAGTAATTAAGTAACCTTGTTATTTCTAATTCTTAATAAATATTTCTTGGTTAAATAAAAGCCTGATTCCTTCAGCTGGGATACACATACCAGGGGGAATAGCAAAGTAACCAAGGCTGAACAGTTTGTATCGAATGGTGGCAGCGGCGGATTGGAGGAAAGTGTATACAGTCCCACAGAGAAACCCAGGGCTGTATGCTTCAGAGTCAAGGGGCTGCAGGGGGGGTTACAAATTACCTATACCCATTGACACAAGGTATCAGAATAGCCAGGCAGAGACCAGGCACAGTCTATTGGCTAAAAGGGTTACAGAGTGTCGGGTGGTGCTGCCTAGCAGTGGGATCTTTTGAGATGGGTGCTAGTGCTGTAAAGGGTAAGAATAAACCTGACATTCCTGTCTGCTGGTAGCTACAAGTGAGAGCTTCACAGGTGGTGCCGGGCAAGGACATCACAAAGGACCTGAGTGCAAGAGCACTATCCCCTCTTGCGGTTACTGGCATCTGTTTTTCAGAAGTATATTGCATTATGGTGGCAGAGGACAGCTATCATGGCCACTAGCAATTGATAGCCTTGCCCTCCATGAAGATTAAAGGGTCTTAAAATGGTCCCAAATGATGCTCAGGTTTGGACTTTGGCAAACATGTCCTTGCTGTTCAAGCATGCTCATTTGTAGTAAATGCAGAATGGTGATCTTAGTTACTATGATTATTATGGAAGACGAGCAGTAAGAGTAATGTATGTGGCCTGATCATCTGAAAGGTAGTAATTATTTTAGAAGTTGTAATTGGCACCTTTGGTTATGCTTTGAAGGGATCCAATATTTTTGTAATGTGCTCCCTCACAGGGATGTGAGCTGCTAACGTTCTGTTCTACCCCATCTGAAGCTTCCAAACAGTTAGCTAAGGCAATCCTGCACAGACCATATTAGTTATCTTGAGGCTACAAAGACATGTATGGCAGATGTGAGATGTAAATCCTGCAAAAGTAGAATTGCAGCCTTCTAAAGCATTCCTAGTCCTCTTTGCAACTTGAAATTCTTTCAGCAGCAGTGGACACAAGAGCACTGTAAAGCTGCAGAACTTTGTCATCACAGAACTTCATCATCAATGACAAAAAATTTGAACATCATCAGGGACAGATGTTCCTTTTCCCCAAGTGTAATTACTTCAGGGATACCTGGATCAATCTTGAGTTTACCTGTCCACAACCATTCTCCAATCATCACCAGAAAAAGTAAATGCTATGTGAGACCAAGCTAAAGTAAAGGAGATTATAATGTTGAAGATAAAAGGCAACCTTCCAAGTCTCCACAGGAATCATCCTAGGAAGATGACAGGCAACCACCCTGCCAAGAATAAAGTGAAACTGTTAAAGAGTTGCCTAAATGAATGCCTGCCAAATCTCAAGAGCAAGTTGCTGATAACTGTGTAATCAAAGATACCAAAGACAGATATGAAAGACTGTAGGAAGATCTAGGGCCACTGAAGTACAAGGGCCTTCGCTGACTACAGTCATCCGAACTCTGATAATCTTTCAGATTGATTACTAGTGGCATATCCTATGTAGGATTGCCCTAGAACAGTATTCTTTAACCTTTTCAGATCTGGGATCAACGTTTAGCTCAAATGCATTTGGGGACCCACTTGGTGTGGTTTTTTATCATATATTTGTATGGTGGCAGTACTGCTGTTGATACCCGCCTTTGGTTAGACTGCAGCCCACAAGTGGGTCCTGACCCACTAGTTGAAGACCAGTACCCTAGAAGATGATTCTGCTGCCCAGCTCCTATAATGGACAGGGTGCAGAGAGCAGACTGTATCAACACTTGTACAATTGCATTGGTTATCTGACCCAGTGTAAGGTGCTGGTTATTACCTTGAAGGCTTATATGGGCTGTGCCTTGCATATCTCTGTGGATGTCTTTTCCTGTATGAACCTCCCTGTCAAACTTAGGAGAGTCCTTACTCTAGATATATCATTCTTACAGGAAGTAAGGTCCTTCTTTACTATCCTTCTGCATAGGACTTTCTGACATTTTTGTAAGTAACCTTTGTTCATTTGTGACAGATAGTGTACTTATTCTCCATGACATCTTGTTGGTAATTGAGAAATTGTTGCTTCTGCTTTGTAAGTGAACACTTAATGTGTTTTATGTATGAATCTGTTTGGTTGTTTTAAAATAATATTTGCATATTGCTTGGAGTGCTTTGCAGCAAGAAGGCAGTTACATATTTTTAAATAAAAAATAAAGGAATGATCTTTCTTGGCTCCTGTTGAACATGCACTAGGAATGTGCTAGAATTCCGCCAATTCAGATGTGGCACTGAATTTTCCTTTAATTTACTTATTAGCTATTATTGCAGATGGGATTTTTATGTAGTAATTTTCCACAGCTATTTTTGGAAATGGATTTTTTTTTTAAAAAGTGTCTAAAATATTGATACTAATATCAATATTTTATCAATATTTCCTTCCATTTATCAGTATTTCCTTTATCAACATTTCCTTTCAAAATATCGATATTAATATCATTTTTTTTCCGAGGGGAGGGAACAGTAAGTACCTTGCAGACAAAGAATCAACTTGAATTGATACCAGCCTATTAGGTTGACGGAATGCTTTCCAATCAGTACCGGCCAATGGATCCCATCCCTAGTGTACACATATGGAGGTATCTGCATGTTGCCTGCTGGGCCACGATCAGGTTTGGGATGTAAGAACATAATAAGAGGCCTGCTGGATGAGGCCAGAAGCTCATCTAGGCCAGCATCCTGTTCTCATAATGGCCAACCAGTCATCTCTGGGAAGCCCACAAGCAACTGCTCTCCCCACTTGTGATTCCCAGCAACTGATATTCAGAGGCATACTGACTCCAGTAGTGGAGTAGCCATCTGTGTATTCCTCCGTGTCCTCATCCAATCTTTCCACTTGCCAGCACCTGAATGGAAGTTAGTCAAGCTTTGACCTCGACATTGAACAGCTATGTTTCTTCTGAATATTTCAAAACTGTGAGCATGCTCCCTTATAAAGGATATCTCCTTTATCATCTTTAGGGAAGGGCCATAGCTCAGTGGTAGAGCATCTGCCTTGCATGCAGAAGGTCCCAAATTTAGTCCCCGGCATCTCCATGTAGGGCTGGGAGAGAACCTTACCTGAAACCTGGAGAGCCACTGCCAATCAGTGTACACAATACCGAGCTATTGGACTACTGGTCTGATTCCGTATAAGGCAGTTTCCTGTGTTCCTAACTCCCTCTCCCCACCTCCACCACACTAAACCTATCCAGTTCCTTAAGCTTGTTCTCAAATAATGTTATAGGTTCTTTCCCATGGTGTGTGCATAATTACAACAAATTAAGACAATGCAAAAAAGAAAGCTTTCTGGAATAAAACAAAATGCTCTTGTGTGGCAAAATTGTCAGAACTTAGAAGGCATTGTGTGCCATGGATAACAATCATTTATGAGAGCCATAAAAGATTTAATAAGAAAACTAAACTCAGTCTTTTATATGATCTGTCCCACATGTCTATGCACATGTTTGGAGAGTGATCATATTTCATATTTGCATTTTTATTATTAATACTAAATTTGGAATAGAATATAAAACTGAGTTCTCCTGATTAGTTGTTGCATTTACTCTCAGCAGAGTCAATGGGAAATTTCAGAGATCCCAGGACTATGTTTCCTGAATTACTATCTTATAATGAAAATGTACTTGAATTTCAAAGATAGTCATTTTACAAACAATAACTCATATATTCAGTAGACTATGTGTATGACACAATGAATATCTGCTGATCACAGTCAGAAGTTTCAGTGAGTTCAGCAATGTTACTGAAGATTCAGAATATGAATTTCTCCATCTCATAATGCTCAGTTACATTATGAATCAAGCACCATTTCCCCAAGGAGTTTTTCATCAGGATGGAGTGTAAACCAAGCTTCTGAGCATGCAGATGTCAGCAAGGAGCCCAGGATATGTCATTTTCCAGTACTTAGTAGGGAAATTGGGTACCCTGTAACTGACGTGACCCACATCTTCTTGCATATTGTTGTGCTCATCAGCATCCCAAGCATAAGGAGTCCTGGGACATGTAGTTTTCTAGGCACCTAATATCCCTACTGATTAGTTAGGCAGCCCGGGAGATTACATGACTTGGGGTTATATCCAGTGCTGCCATTGCACAAGTGAAGCAGACCAGGTAGCACAATGGGACTTCCCCTTCCTCTCCACCCCCTTGCAGCCCTCCCCCACAAACCCTTAACATCTGCTCTGGAGGGTTCAGAGATCTTCTGGACTACATTTTACAGACATGGAAGGGGGGGGGAATAGGAAGGGGAAGTTCTGTTCCACAAGCAGAGGTCAGCTCATGCAGCATTTGATAGACCTCAGTGGCACGAATGCATAGAGTGCTGCTGTTTCAGGGTTCTAGGCACCAAGAACAAATGGAGGCCATGCAAACCAGGGTTTTTTTTTTTTGGTTATCACTGCCACTGCTTGCTTGGTTGCTTTGGGATGAAAGGAAGGAGATAGCGGGGCAAGGCTCTTGGCTTACAGAGTAGGGATAGTGATTTGGGACCAGTTGTGCTCCTAATAATGCAATCAGGATCCATCTACAGCATACATTTAATTACATGGCTTCCCCCAAAGAATCCTGGGAACTGTAGTTTACCTGTTACAGAACTATGATTCCCAGCACCCTGAACAAAGTACAGTTCCCAGAATTCTTTGGGAGAAGCCATATGCTTTAAATATATGGCATGGATGTGACCTAGGGTTTCCTAATTTCAAACTTAGCTTAGGGAAAAAAACTAAATTCTGATATTTGTGGTAAGCTGTGGGGAAAAAGATCTTTCGTTGAATTAGTTGGGATGAGTTCTTAATGTAGAATGTGTTTTGTTCACTTCAGTTCCGTTAATTTCAATGGGATTTCAGTATGAATAATTTTCTGTGGAATAGGGCCATTGTATTAGAACTTTCTGGTAAAGGTTATCCTCTTCCTACTACCATTGAGTGATCCAAGACACTCATCTTGGAGGGAGTGATGACTGATGGTGATCTATCCCACTTCACTCATAAGCCTCATTCAGGTAAAGCATATGTGGTTTTAAAGTGGTGGTCGTGGTGCTGGGAAAGCTGTGGATGCAAGCCTCACCTCTAACATTCCTGCAGGTGCTGCCCAATTTCTGACCTTTGTGCATGGAGCACAAGAGTTCAAAGGGAGATTCTAACAACATTTAACTGAACAGTTGCCTGAGATATCAGGGTTCCTAGTCATGGGGAGACATTAACTGCATTCATCTTAATGAGGTAAGAATTATCATCATCAACATAATTTATTACCTGCCTTTTATCCAAAGGTCCAGGGCAGGTTACAACAATTTTAAAATACAACATTAAATCATTTTAAAAACAATCTAAAATCCCAAACTAGGGTGGGTCATCAAATACTTGTCTCAGGTGTCAAAGGCCAGGGTAAAGAGGTGCATCTTACCTAAAACTGTACTGTGAAGTTGCCAGATGCACCTTGATGGGGAGGCAGTTCCACAATATACGGACCACCACATAGAATACCCTCTCCTAGGCCACCCCCTAGCTTCTGAGGGTGGAAAAACTACCAAAAGGGCCCCCTCTGCTGATCTCAACATCCATCTGTAGGGAAGGAGGAGGTGTTTCAGATACTTGGGACCCAAGTCATATAGCACTTTAAACATTAGCTTGAGCACCTTTAATTGAGCTTGCAAATGAAATGGCAACCAATGCAGCTGTTTTAAAATGGGTTATATGAGATTTAAAGGAACAGCAGCCAGTTATCTGGCTTCTGCATTTTGGACCAGTTGAAATTTCTGAGTCGCCTTGAAAGGCAGCCTCACATAGAGTGCAATGCAGTAATCCAAACTGGAAGTTACCAGAATATGAAGTACTGTCATATCTGTTCAAAAGGAATCAACCTTGTGAACCAGCTGGAGCCCGAAAAAGGCCATCTGAGCCTCCAGTGACAATGTTAGATCCAGGAGTATCCCCAAGCTGCGAACCTGCTCCTTCCAGGAGAGTGCAACCTTGTCCAGAACAGGCTGTCTCCCCACCTCCCGGATATGAGAACTCTGGACACACAACACCTCTGTCTTTTTAGGATTCAGGCTCAGTTGTTTTGGTCTACATCCAACCCATCACCACCTCCAAGTACTGGTCCAGTACCTCAGTTGCCTCTCCCAATTCACATGGGACGGAGAGATAGAGCTGGGTCTCATCTGCATATTGATGACACCTCACTCCAATTCTCATGGTGATAGCTCCCAGCAACTTTGTATAGATGTTAAATAGTATGGGGGACAAGATGGGAACCCTGCTCCCATGGTACCGAACAGTAGCCTCCAATAACTATTTTTTGGCAGCAGCCCTGGAGGTATGAGCAGAACCACTGAAGCACAGTGCCCCAAAGCCTCACCTCCCTGAGATTCTCTAGAAGGATTCCGTGGTCAACAGTATCAAAAGCCACCGAGAAATCAAGGAGAACAAGCTGGATTGCACTCCCCCATCTCTCTCCCAACAGATGTCATCAACCAGGATGACCAAGGCAGTTTCAGTGTCATGGGCAGGCTTGAAGCCAGACTGGAATGAATCAAAGTAATCTGTTTTCTTCAAGGATGCTTACAGCTGGACAGCCACCACCTTCTCTAGTACCTTGCCCCAAAAGGGGATATTTGCCACTGGGTGATAGTTGTTTAACAGTTCTGGGGCCAGGGAGGTCTTCTTAAGGAGGGGATACACCACCGCTTCCTTCAAGGCAGATGGTACCTCCCCCTCCTCCAGTCAAGCATTAATCACTTCCTGGACCCACCCAGTCAAAGCTAGCTCTAAGAAGCCAAGATAGGCATGTTTCAAGGGGGCATGACTGCACTTCTTCAAGCAGCTTGTCAACATCCTCACGCTGCGGTAATTGAAACTGATCCAGTATTGATGGAACAGACAGTGCTCTGGATGCCTCTGTTGGACTTGCTCTAACCGTGGCATTCAACTCTGTCTGAATATGAGCAATTTTGTCCCTAAATTGCCTCCCAAAGTCATTACAGAAGGCCTTCGAGCGTGTTAGAGCAATGTTGTCTTGGCCAAATGACAAAAGCCCATTCACCACTCGGAAAAAGATCTGTCAGATGGCTACTTGTGGATGCATTGTTGGTGAAGCTTTCTTCACCACCACCACTGCCAAGTGGTAGGCACAGTGGTGCAACCTTACCCATGTTTGGTCAGTTTCAGACTGAGATTTACACCACCTGCACTCCAGCTGCTGACCTTCCTGTTTCATCACAGGCAGGTTACTGGAGTACCAAGGTGACCTCTACAGCAACGACACTCAGGAGCGATCGTATTGATGGCTCTACACATCTTACTATTTT
This sequence comes from Rhineura floridana, assembly GCF_030035675.1. Classification (NCBI taxonomy): domain Eukaryota; kingdom Metazoa; phylum Chordata; class Lepidosauria; order Squamata; family Rhineuridae; genus Rhineura; species Rhineura floridana. The sequence continues at coordinate 87,977,332 of NC_084488.1, forward strand.
ACAATGAGACAAGAACCTCAACAGGAGCATCAGTCATGTCAGCTGAAAAATCCCCCAGAGCGTTCAAGAATCCATCAGATTCCATCAGTCTTCAAGGGCAGACCATCTCAGTGGGTCCCCCACCCTTGTAGAGTGCAGTTGCTCCCATCAACCCAAATTCAACTCTCCATATTCAACTATCTCCATAGAGTCACACTCAACATGCAAAATTTGTAAGTGGAACTGGTGCATGTGGGAGGATTTGGGTTAGGGCTTGTGTGTACACCCCACCCGCTCTCTACAAGTGTTTACTGAAGTGCCTGAATAGAATTATAGGTTTAAGAAATGATATATTCTGTTCAGTAGCCAGGCACAAAAATATGGTTCAGGTAGTGAGCCAGAGCTCTTGAGATGCGCCTGAACAGTCCTTGATCCCTTTTACTTTAATATTTTCAAATTTGGAGGCGTTGGCCTTTTTTATTAATCTTTGATGGATCTAGGGAGAGATGCATAATATCTGTCCCCTGTTCCGGGCCTGTCCAGAGCCAACAGACAGCTGGGGGATGCTTGACTCCATACTCTAGCCTCCGATTGCTGCTGTGCAATGCCAGGTCTGTTGTCCAAAAAACATCCCTCATCCATGATATGATATTGGATGAGGGCGTGGACCTGGCATGTATTACGGAAACCTGGCTGGATGAGGCTGCTGCTCCTATTCTTGCGGCCATGTGTCCGGCTGGGTTCTCGTATGCACAGCAGCCGAGGGTCGGTAGTCGGGGAGGGGGAGTGGCGGTTATTTACCGAAGGTCCCTGGTTCTCACCAGACCTCCTCTCTGTGAGACCAAGGTGGCAGACTGCATGTACTGGAGGTTGGGCCCAAAGGGCAGTCTAGGGATTCTGCTCGTGTACCGTCCACCCCGCTGCACGACGGACTCCCTGGCCGAGGTGCTGGAGGTGGTCTCAGCTGTGCGTGTACAGTCCCCAAACCTGCTGGTATTGGGGGACTTCAATGTACATTCAGAGGCCATCCTTACTGGGGCGCCTCAGGATTTCATGGAAACCATGGCTTCCTGGGAGCTGCACCTTATTACAATGGGGCCCACCCATGTAGCCGGTCATGCACTCGACCTTGTGTTTGTCTCGGGAGAGGAGGGGAGTGATCTGAAAATTGGGGGTACATCCATCACCCCCTTGTCATGGTCAGACCACTACTTGGTGAGGATGGACTTTTCGGTGCCACAAACCCTCCGTGGGGGTGGAGGACCTATTAAGATGGTCCTCCCCAGGCATCTGATGGATCCTGATGGATTCCTGAATGCGCTTGGGGACTCTCTGGAGCATGCACACAGCCACTCGGCTGAGACCCTGGTGGAGGGGTGGAATGCCGCAATCGCCGGGGCATTAGACCGGGTGGCTCCGAAATGCCTTCTCCCCCTGAATAGAGCTCAGACGGCACCGTGGTTCACCCCACGGTTGCGAATTCTGAGGCGGGAGGTGAGATGGCTAGAGCGCCGGTGGCGGAAATCTCGCTCTGACGACGATCGGACACATGTTAGAGCGGCTGCGGCAGCCTATCATGTGGCAATAAGGGCAGCAAAAAAAGATTTTTATGCTGCCTCTATTGCATCTGCAGAGTGCTGTCCCAGGAGACTGTTCCAAGTGGTCTGGAGCCTGGTTGGTCCAGTTGCTCCGGAACCAATGGAACATGCTAAGGCCTCCTGTGATGAGTTTGCTAAACAGTTTGCGGAGAAAATCGTTCGTATTAAGAGTGCTATTCCGTGCGCTGTGGACACTGAGCGAGCCAGAGGTGACCAGTGGTGCTTTGGTGGTGTGGGATCGGTTCCAGCTTCTTCCATCTGATGAAGTGGACAAGGTGCTTTTAACCTTAAAGCCAACCACTTGCTTACTCGATCCTTGCCCATCGTGGCTCATTATGAGCTGCAAAGATAGACTGGGTGAAGGGATCAAGATGGTGGTAAATACATCTCTCGAAGAGGGTGTAATGCCATCAGCGCTCAAGGAGGCAGTAATAAAACCAATCTTAAAGAAGCCCTCCTTGGATCCCCAAGATCTGAACAACTTTCGCCCAGCCTCAAATTTGCCATCCTTAGGCAAGGCGGTTGAGCGGGTGGTGGCAAAGCAGTTGCAAGTGCACTTGGAGGAAGCGGATTATCTGGATCCATTTCAATCGGGCTTCAGGCCTGGACATGGGACTGAAACAGCCTTGGTCGCCTTGGTAGATGATATGAGGAGGGCGTGGGATAGGGGCGAATGCACCTTCCTTGTCCTCCTTGATCTCTCAGCGGCTTTCGATACCGTTGACCATGTTATCCTCCTGGACCGCCTGCAGAGGTTAGGCATGGGGGGCACTGTATTGCAGTGGTTCCACTCCTTCTTCTCTGGTAGGTACCAAAGAGTGGCATTGGAGGATGAGGTCTCGGATCTTTGGCCTCTCAGTTGTGGGGTGCCACAGGGTTCCATCCTCTCCCCAATGCTGTTCAACATCTATATAAAGCTGCTGGGGGCAATCATCAGGAGATTTGGGCTGCAATGTCATCAGTATGCGGATGACTCGCAGCTCTATCTCTCATTTAAATCTTCACCGAGGTTGGCTGTAGAAACCCTGTCCAAGTGCCTGGAGTCGGTGAGTGGCTGGATGGGAAGGAATAAGCTGAAGCTGAACCCTGACAAAACCAAGGTACTGTTTGTGGAAGACAAGGGAAGGCTGGGGGATGTGGACCTGGTGCTCAATGGGGTACAATTGCCCCTGAAAGACCAGGTCCGCAGCCTGGGGGTCATTCTTGACTCCCAGCTGTCTATGGAGGCTCAAGTCTCGGCTGTGAGCAGGGTGGCGCTGTATCAATTCCATCTGATACGGAGGCTGCGCCCCTACCTTCCCAACCATCTGCTCCCACCGGTGGTACATGCCCTAGTCACCTCTCTCCTAGACTACTGTAATGCATTCTACGTGGGGTTACCCTTGAAAACGGTCCGGAAGTTGCAACTGGTACAGAATGCGGCGGCTCGTCTGATTAAAGGCAGCCGCCGGCAAGATCACATCACTCCAGTGCTGAAGGAGTTGCACTGGCTACCGGTTGTTTACCGGGCCCAATTCAAGGTGTTGGTTTTGACCTTTCAAACCCTACATGGTTTTAGCCCAGTCTATCTGAAGGAGCGCCTCCAGCATCGTCAGGGATGCTGCTCAACAAGATCAGCCTCAGAAGACCTTCTCTCGATCCCACCGGTTAAAACAGCTAGACTGGTGAGGACTAGAGAGAGGGCTTTTTCAATAGTGGCCCCCACCCTGTGGAACTCTCTCCCAAATTATCTCCGCCATGCCCCTTCTATGATGAGCTTCCGCCGGGCCTTGAAGACCTGGCTCTTCAGGCAGGCTTTTGGGGTGGGTTAGGTTTTTACTGTTATGGTTTTAAATTTTAACGTTTTAATGTATTGTTTTTTATCTTGTACGTTGCCCAGAGTGGCTGGACAACCAGCCAGATGGGCGACTAATAAATTGAATAAATAATAATAATAATAAAAATAATCTATACAGTAGGGCCCCACTCATACGGCAGGTTCTGTTCCAGGCCCCCGCCGAAAAGCGAAAACTGCTGGAAAGTGGGGCCCGACTCAGCTGGAGCACGGGGAGCTCCAGCCACTGCGCTCCAGCTGCAGGCGAGCTCCCCATGCTACAGCTGATCCCTGTCAGCTGGAGCAATTGATCAGCTGGAGCGTGGGAGCTTGCGCTGGATCACTGTCAGCTGGAGCACGGTGGCTGGAGTGTGGGGCGTGCTCCAGCTGATTTCTGGTGGCTGGAGTGTGGGGCGTGCTCCAGCTGATTTCTGCCGGCTGGAGCACAGTGGCTGGAGCTCCCTGCGCTACAGCTGATCGCCCTGCTGGCGCCGCTGTATTAGCTGTAGTTAGATTTTCAGATTGCTGACAATATGGTACATAGATTTTGCAATGTCTGGTAAAAGGGAATGAAGTAATTTTATTAGCCCTTAAGAACACTTGAATTCTTGGCTTAATGTTAATTACACACAAGCACTTTAGAATTGGTGCCAGTTCAAAATCCCTGAAAGTGGTTATTGGTCAAATGTTGTGTGGGCATGCTCTCCCTATACCTATATTCTAATCCTATAATATTTTAAATATAATAGTTTAGAACCCCCTTTGAAAATACATTGTCTCACACATACCTTGCGGGTAACGTGTAGGAGAAGTTTCTGGTTGATTGTCCCAACATTACAGAAACTATTGACATAAATTCAAAAGTCAATTTCCAATATAACACTGGATAGGCCTTGTAGTGGATTGCATCAGTGTGTACACATGAAACGATTGGGTTGTTACTAAAGAGGAAGCTGTTCATCCTTAAGTCCCATTGAAACCAATAGGACTTAAGTGCTATTTGTGTCAGAATTTGTGTCAGAATTTTCTTGTAACATTTACCCTCTTCCTATCACTTTCTCATAAAATGCTCACTAAAAGGAAGTGGTGTTTTGTTTTTTTTAACTTTTCATTTCAGAAAATATTCTGAAGCCCACCAGATTTTCAAAATATCAGTTCTCTTTTCTCCACAGTGACCTTTATATAAGAGATCCATTCCCTCTTTTCTTACTATTAGCAGATACCTACATTCTAATCTGATTTGTGGGCCCTCCTAACTGTTTTTTTAAAAAAATACATGTTCCCTTTCCAGACTCTCTTTAGAGCTCCAGCTGAGTAAAGCAGTTTGATATAATTGTGAAAATTATAGCTGTAGACTTCCTTGACATTCTCAAGAGCTGACTGTTGATTTATTTGGAGGGTGGTTTTCTTTATTAAGGATGATTTAAATGAACTACATCTCTTTATTTGGCTGCAGTTCTCCATTGGACTTCTATATTTCCATGTTGACGCTATTTGAACAGCGTCTCTTCACAGCAGGCTGTTCAGATTTGCCTTACTCCTAACCTGCTTATTTTCTTTCAAACTATAAATGCAACAAACATGTAGGTATGGGAGATCTGGTAGTCATTATACAGGTGGACCTTTGAACATCTTTTTGCAAAGTCCTGTGTCAAAGATACTAGAGAAAAATGAGCAGTCATGGGATGAGGGCACATTCTCTTTTTTTTTTTTAATAATTTTTATTCAAATTTTCATAAAACATAGAAAACAAAATCATAAAACATTCAAAGACAAAAAACAAAACAAAACAAAAATGATTAAACAAAAAAAAAATAAAATGTTGACTTCCCATTTGTCACATATCAAATCAGTTATAGGTCTACAATATATAACAATCCTGTCTCTTAAATCATATTATAAAATCACTTTCCTCCAGTAGTTATCTTAATTAATCATCAAATCTCATAAACATTACTTTATTCTTTCCACAAAAAGTCAAAGAGAGGTTTCAATTCTTTAAGAAATATATCTATCAATTTTTCTCCAAATAAACATGTCAATTAATCCATCTCGTTAATAATTATAATAATCTTATTGTCATAACCATAGTCCAAATAAACATTTCGATTAATCCATCTCATCAGAATCTGTTAGGTCCAATAATTTCAATAGCCATTATTCCATTATCCCTATTAGTTCCATCTTCCATCTTCAATAGTCCTGTTAAGTCCAGTAATTTCAGTGTCCAATCTTCCATTATCAGTATTCCATAATAATCTTGCTGTTGTAGCCATAGTCATATAATAAGAGTCTGATGGGAATTTCCTCTATCCCAAATATTTTCTTGCCATCCATTCTGAACAAGTTGCTGAAATACTGTTGTAAAGTCATATCTGTGTTCTTCTTTTTTACAAAATGCACTGGCTCATCTCTTAAGAGTTTTTCCATTGTCACATGGCTGCAGTTAATTCCATAGATTTTCTCTATATCAAGCTCCATCACATCATTCCAGTCCAGAAGATTATCCAAGCCATTGATAACTTTATCTCTAATATCTTCATTAATTTCTTCAGAGATAACGTTAAATTCCAAACAGTAGATTTTATTTCTAAAATCCATAAACTCCAGATCTTTTTCCAATTCCACATTTGTTCCAATCTCCAGGGCTTGTATCTTCCCTTTATTTTTTCTTTTCTCATCTCTGATCTCATTCTCCTCTCTCACAGGGTCCCCTATTTCTTTAAGCTCCTGCGTCATTTTGCTCAGTTCAATTTTCAGCTCCTTACTACCCTGTCGCAGGGTTTGTTTCGTTATCTCAATCTCATCCATTATTTTCTGAAACATAATTACTTCCAGATTCTCAGCCACTTTCTTGATTGCCATTTTTAAAACCACGAAAACAAAGCAAAACAAAAATAAAGAAGAACCACTTCTTATTTCAGCAACAATTGGGTTAATATTCCAGGCTTGATGACATCACAGTATAAACAGAGCAACCTGCCTTATCTCTCTATGTTCAAGAATGCAAAACAAATTTAGTTGCCAGCATCAAAACAGTTAGTGGCGTCGTGAAGAAGCAGATTCGTCAAAATAAAATAGACCAAAAAAAGAATAGTCCCAGACAATATAATATTCCTCGGAATAGAAATCAGGAATAGAAATCCCTCTTCTGTTTATTATCTTTAGAATGCACTTCCAGGACAGCTTTTTGCGACAGAAACAGAGATAAGCTGTTAATTTCGTGAATAACAGAGAAGAGCTATATCTCACCCAGAAGTTGTCCAAAGCCGATCAATCTGACAAATCTCCTTTTGCTGCAACAATTTAAACCAAGTAAAAAAAATAATAGAAAGAAGGGTGCTTGCCTGTTAGTCCGTTCTCTCTTTGAAGAAAAGATAAACGTATCGCTTAAGCAGATAGAGCTTGTTAGAAAGTCCGTCCGGCATTGTTGGCTGGACCTTATCTCATAAATTAATGAAATCCAGTCCTCCCAACAAAAACAGGCTTTGAGGTTGATCTCTACGTTTCTCCCTGCCCGGGAGAAATTTCATCAGTCAAAAAAAAAAATGTTCTGACTGATTTATATCTGAATAAGCTTCTTTTGAGGCGGGAGCCCATCCCAAAAGCAGGCACAAGCGAAGTCACCCTTCCCGGAAGTCGGGATGAGGGCACATTCTCCAATAGTTGCAAACAAACAAACAAACACATGGCTATGGAATCTAGCCCTTACATTCCCTCAGTAAGGGCATTACCCTTTATCTCCATTTCTTGACCTAAGTTGACAAGATTGGATAATTCATAAGAACATAAGAACATAAGAAGAGCCTGCTGGATCAGGCCAGTGGCCCATCTAGTCCAGCATCCTGTTCTCACAGTGGCCAACCAGGTGCCTGGGGGAAGCCCGCAAGCAGGACCCAAGTGCAAGAACACTCTCCCCTCCTGAGGCTTCCGGCAACTGGTTTTCAGAAGCATGCTGCCTCTGACTAGGGTGGCACAGCACAGCCATCACGGCTAGTAGCCATTGATAGCCCTGTCCTCCATGAATTTGTCTAATCTTCTTTTAAAGCCATCCAAGCTGGTGGCCATTACTGCATCTTGTGGGAGCAAATTCCATAGTTTAACTATGCGCTGAGTAAAGAAGTACTTCCTTTTGTCTGTCCTGAATCTTCCAACATTCAGCTTCTTTGAATGTCCACGAGTTCTAGTATTATGAGAGAGGGAGAAGAACTTTTCTCTATCCACTTTCTCAATGCCATGCATAATTTTATACACTTCTATCATGTCTCCTCTGACCCGCCTTTTCTCTAAACTAAAAAGCCCCAAATGCTGCAACCTTTCCTCGTAAGGGAGTCGCTCCATCCCCTTGATCATTCTGGTTGCCCTCTTCTGAACCTTTTCCAACTCTATAATATCCTTTTTGAGATGAGGCGACCAGAACTGTACACAGTATTCCAAATGCGGCCGCACCATAGATTTATACAATGGCATTATGATATCGGCTGTTTTATTTTCAATACCTTTCCTAATTATCGCTACCATGGAATTTGCCTTTTTCACAGCTGCCGCACACTGGGTCGACATTTTCATCGTGCTGTCCACTACAACCCCGAAGTCTCTCTCCTGGTCGGTCACCGCCAGTTCAGACCCCATGAGTGTATACGTGAAATTAAGAGTTTTTGCTCCAATATGCATAATTTTACACTTGTTTATATTGAATTGCATTTGCCATTTTTCCGCCCATTCACTCAGTTTGGAGAGGTCTTTTTGGAGCTCTTCGCAATCCCTTTTTGTTTTAACAACCCTGAACAATTTAGTGTCATCAGCAAACTTGGCCACTTCACTGCTCACTCCTAATTCTAGGTCATTAATGAACAAGTTGAAAAGTACAGGTCCCAATACCGATCCTTGAGGGACTCCACTTTCTACAGCCCTCCATTGGGAGAACTGTCCGTTTATTCCTACTCTCTGCTTTCTGCTTCTTAACCAATTTCTTATCCACAAGAGGACCACTCCTCTTATTCCATGACTGCTAAGCTTCCTCAGAAGCCTTTGGTGAGGTACCTTGTTAAACGCTTTTTGAAAATCTAAGTACACTATGTCCACTGGATCACCTCTATCTATATGCTTGTTGACACTCTCAAAGAATTCTAATAGGTTACTGAGACAGGACTTTCCCTTGCAGAAGCCATGCTGGCTCTGCTTCAGCAAGGCTTGTTCTTCTATGTGCTTAGTTAATCTAGCTTTAATAATACTTTCTACCAGTTTTCCAAGGACAGAAGTTAAGCTAACTGGCCTGTAATTTCCGGGATCCCCTCTGGATCCCTTTTTGAAGATTGGCGTTACATTTGCCACTTTCCAGTCCTCAGGCACGGAGGAGGACCCAAGGGACAAGTTACATATTTTAGTTAGCAGATCACCAATTTCACATTTGAGTTCTTTGAGAACTCTCGGGTGGATGCCATCTGGGCCCGGTGATTTGTCAGTTTTTATATTGTCCATTAAGCTTAGAACTTCCTCTCTCGTTACCACTATTTGTCTCAGTTCCTCAGAATCCCTTCCTGCAAATGTTAGTTCAGGTTCAGGGATCTGCCCTATATCTTCCACTGTGAAGACAGATGCAAAGAATTCATTTAGCTTCTCTGCAATCTCCTTATCGTTCTTTAGTACACCTTTGACTCCCTTATCATCCAAGGGTCCAATTGTCTCCCTAGATGGTCTCCTGCTTTGAATGTATTTATAGAATTTTTTGTTGTTGGTTTTTATGTTCTTAGCAATGTGCTCCTCAAATTCTTTTTTAGCATCCCTTATTGTTTTCTTGCATTTCTTTTGCCAGAGTTTGTGTTCTTTTTTATTTTCTTCATTTGGACAAGACTTCCATTTTCTGAAGGAAGACTTTTTGCCTCTAAGAGCTTCCTTGACTTTGCTCGTTAACCATGCTGGCATCTTCTTGGCCCTGGCGGTACCTTTTCTGATCTGCGGTATGCACTCCAGCTGAGCTTCTAATAGAGTGTTTTTAAACAACTTCCAAGCATTTTCGAGTGATGTGACCCTCTGGACTTTTTTTTCCAGCTTTCTTTTTACCAATCCCCTCATTTTTGTGAAGTTTCCTCTTTTGAAGTCAAATGTGACCGTGTTGAATTTTCTTGGCAATTGGCCAGTTACATGTATGTTTAATTTAATAGCACTGTGGTCACTGCTCCCAATCGGTTCAACAACACTTACATCTTGCACCAGGTCCCGGTCCCCACTGAGGATTAAGTCCAGGGTTGCCGTCCCTCTGGTCGGTTCCATGACCAACTGGTCTAGGGAATAGTCATTTAGAATATCTAGAAACTTTGCTTCTTTGTCATGACTGGAACACATATGCGGCCAGTCTATGTCCGGGTAGTTGAAGTCACCCATTACTACCACATTTCCTAGTTTGGATGCTTCCTCAATTTCATATCTCATCTCAAGGTCTCCCTGAGCATTTTGATCAGGGGGACGATAGATCGTTCCCAGTATTAAGTCCCTCCTGGGGCATGGTATCACCACCCACAACGATTCTGTGGAGGAGTCTGCCTCTTTTGGGCTTTTGAGCTTGCTGGATTCAATGCCTTCTTTCACGTATAGAGCGACTCCGCCACCAATACGTCCTTCCCTGTCCTTCCGATATAGTTTATATCCAGGGATAGCCATATCCCACTGGTTTTCTCCATTCCACCAGGTCTCCGTTATGCTCACTATATCAATGCTCTCCTCTAAGACCAAGCACTCCAGTTCTCCCATCTTGGTTCGCAGGCTCCTAGCGTTAGCGTACAGGCACTTGTAAGCAGTGTCTCTCTTCAAGTGTCTTTGGCACTTGTGGTTAGGCCTGTGGTAATTTTGCTCTTCTGAATTTATATCCTGTGCCCCTGCTCTCACAATGCCTACTTCTAGGCCTACCCCTTTTAAAATTTCATCATTTCTTTGGTTTTTATCCCAGGGGGGAGGTTATTCCGAACCGGACCTTTCTCAGCTCCTGTCGGGTTTCCCCCCTCAGTCAGTTTAAAAGCTGCTCTGCCACCTTTTTAATTTTAAGTGCCAGCAGTCTGGTTCCATTCTGGTTCAAGTGGAGCCCGTCCCTTTTGTACAGGCCCGGCTTGTCCCAAAATGTTCCCCAGTGCCTAACAAATCCAAACCCTTCCACCTGACACCATCGTCTCATCCACGCATTGAGACTGCGAAGCTGGGCCTGTCTGGCTGGTCCTGCGCGTGGAACCGGTAGCATTTCAGAGAAAGCCACCTTGGAGGTCCTGGCTTTCAGCATCCTACCTAGCAACCTAAATTTTGCTTTCAGGACCTCACGGCTGCATTTCCCCATGTCGTTGGTGCCAACATGCACCACGACCACTGACTCCTTCCCAGCACTGTCTACCAAACTATCTAAACGACGGGCGATATCCGCAACCTTCGCACCAGGCAGGCAAAACACCTTGCGGTCTACACGCCCATCACACACCCCACTGTCTATGTTCCTAATGATCGAATCACCCACTACAAGGATCCCTCCACCCCCTGGAGATATATCCTCGGCACGAGAGGATAGCTGCTCATCCCCCAAGGAATGGGTCCCTTCTAAGGGATCGTTTCCCTCTTCCTCAGCTGGATGCTCTCCTTCCCCGAGACCATCGTTGTCCATGATAGCAGGAGAGCTATCATCGTTGGAGTGGGACACAGCTATAACGTCCCTAAAGGCCTCCTTTCTTTGAACCACCTTGTTGGTGTGGAAGGGGTGGGAGAATGCATTGGAACCATCCCTTTCCCCTCTCACGCCATTTGTGGATATCCAGAACTTTTCAGACTCTGGGAAATATTCTCAATTCCAAAGTTGGGAGGGTATTGGCCTCTTATTGATTGGTGAAAAGCTAAGAGGTGTTCGATATAACTGGCTGCACGTAATGCAGGTATGATCTTATTCTTAAGCTCTGTAAGAAAAAGATGGGCACATGCCAACTGACTCCTTTTGAAACTATATGTGTATACTCCAGTGCAGCCTTTCCCAACCAGTGTGCCTCCAGATGTTGTTGGACCACAACTCCCATCAGCCTTAGCCAGCATTGCCAATGGTCAGGAAAGATGGGAGTTGTGGTCCAACCACATCTGGAGGCACACTGGTTGGGAAAGGCTGCTCCAGTGTCTCTATGAAAGGGTTGGCAGCTATGTTATATAAGATCTTGATTGCTGCTAAAATGGGTAACACTTCAGGACTGAAAAGGATATGGGAGGATGAACTGAGGGTTCAGTTTGAGGATCAAACCTGGATGCAAATTTGGTCCAAGCCTCCCCTAAAGACTTCTGCTAAAATACAAGAGTCCTCCCTTAAAGGTCTTTTACATTGGCATTGGATCCCATTGAAGCTATATTGCATAAATAATCTAACTTTGCCGTTGTGCTGGCGGGGGGTGTATTGGTAGGGTCTTTTCTGCACATGTGGTGGGAATGCCCATCGGTTCAGGTATTTTGGTTAAATATCTTTGGGAAAATATCATATTACTGGACAATTCCTGTTCCCTAATCCAGCTCTAGCTCTATTATCTACCACACAGCATTTAGAGACTGCAATTGCTCATAAGGATTTAGTGTTTATTTTATTAGCAGCTGCTAGACTAGAAATAGCAGCTCAATGGAAAACAGCTGAGGATCTCACAACCAAAAGGTGGCTAGACAGAGTATGGGAGATTGCCCTGTCTGAAAGGCTGATGCAGTACAGCAAGGTGCTATGTAGTTTATCTCAAAAGGACAAAATTAACCAATTGTTTGGTCCTCATTTTTGTCATACATGAATAGATTTGTTTCAATGAGGTTCCCACCAATTCCCCAAATTTTGCTTTGTAGAGACTATTTATCCCAGTCTGAAACTCTTAATAATAAAAATATAAGGGAAAAAAGTAACTTAAAGAAAAAACAAATCAGGAAGCAGAGGGAAGGGATGAAGGAGTAGTTCTCATAATGGAGATCTGTACTGGAACTGGTCCTAGTATTTACTGTGTTTATGAAGTCAGGGTGAGCAATGATATAGCCAAATCTTCAAAGGCCACCAAAATATTTAGGATGTTGAAATTCAAAGCATGCTGTGAAAAGCTGCACTACAATCAATCAAAGCTGGGGGAGTGTGGAGCAAAACGGCAGAAAAGATCCGTTGTCAGCAAATGCCACATGAGACAAAATTAATAAAAAGCCCTGATTTCACCTATAACCCAATGGAATTGAAATGGTACCTACCCAAGCAAGAGATCTTAGGTTCATCATGGATAACTTACTAGAAACATTAATGGGAGTAACAGAAACTTAGGATGGTGGTGATAGAGAACAATTCAACACACGCACACAGGTCTGGTGGGGTTTTACGGCAAGGTGACAGTGACATCTGTAGCCCTGCCACACGGGGCAGCTTAGGGCAAAAGGGAGAACTCCATGACGGCAGAGTGATGCTGATGTGTCTCTGCAGGCGACAACCAGTAGTAGGCTGATGGAGGCACCTCTGCTCAATCCAGCCTTCTGTCCTGGTGCAAAGGGAGTTTAGACTGCTCTGCCAGTGTTTTGCAATAATAAAAGAAAAGCAGATTTAGTTTTTAAGGTAGGGAAAGAAAATTAATCTGCTAAAAATAAAGCTGTGAATGTAATGCGGGACTACATTCACCAAAGCTCCTTGACAATTAAAGGGCAGAGGTAGTAGTAAAGTAGGTGTTAGACAAATGTGTCATTTTTATGCTGCGTAATATTACATTTTGGGGGGATAATAAATATTCCAGACAATAATACTTGGCAGTATGGGCTTTCTTTTTTCTGATGGAATTTCATTTTATGTAATTTGGCAGAATTTATTTAGCAGCACCAGGACTCCATAAAAGCGCATCGAGAGCAGAGCTTGAGGGGCTTATTTATCCCAAGTCTGCATTTGTATGAACCTGTTTTCTAAAACAGCAAATGGAATGTTCTTCATTTATTACTAGTGCTTCTAGCGGTTTGTGCAACATTACTTCAGTACTCCTTTTGGGTCTTATCAGTGGCCCATCTAGCCCAGTTATCCTGTGCTGAGTAGTGCTCAGATCCAGATTGTCACGGCAGTCTTTAATACCGCATGATACCATGAGAGTTCTCCCTACCTTTTCACTTTGTCTCTAGCAAGAGTTCCTAGAGTCAAGGAATCAGAAGGGTTCTCCTTTAGTGTTCTGACTTACATGAATTTCTCAAAAGCAGGAATAGAACCCTGTGCGATGTGGCATTTAAAGTGTTGGACTAGGGCTAGGAGACCTTTGCACAACCGAACTTCCCCTCCCTCTCCACTCCCCTTGCTGTCCCCAGATCTGCTCTGGAGATTGGGGAAATCCCCAGGGGGTCTGTGGAGAGAGGAGAGGGAGGGAAGGGAAGGTCCTTTTGCATAGCCAGAAGTCCTGATGCTAATGCAGAGATAAGGAACCACAGGCCTGGGGCCCAAATGTGACCCTCCAGGCCTCTCTCTCTCTCTCTCTCTCTCTCTCTCTCGCCCTTGGAATGCTCCCTAGGGCCACATCTCCTCTCTCCAGGCCACACCCCTCACTGGCCCTACTTTGCACCCCAAGGACTTTTGCCTGGCTGGGATATGTCCTTCAGCTCTGATAATACCTTTTGCTTGCCTGGATGGAAGATAGAGAGGGATGTGTGAATGTGCATAGAAACTAGCCTAATGTACAGAGGTAACATTTACATGCATTGTGCTGCCCGCTTTTGCCTCTGGCCCCATCGACCACTGGCATATGGCCTCTGGAAGGTAGTCCAGAAGGGAATGCCGTGCTTGGGTGAAAAAGGTTCCCCCCCGTGCGCCAACAGAACTACTTTGTTGGATATCACCCCATGATTGAAATCTACACTCAGCTCTGAAGCTCACTGAGTGACCTTGAGTCAGTCACTGCTTCTCAGCCCTAACCTACCTTACAGGGTTATGAGGATAAGATGGGGAGAGCCATGGTAGGAAAAGTGGAATATAAATGTAATAAATAAATAATACTTATATATTTGATTAGTCAACGATAGAGAATTCCAGCTCATTTCATGCCAAAACAACTCTTCATCAGGGACTGTAATTCAAAAAGTAATGAGCAATAAAATCAATATTAAAATAAAGGTCACAATCCAGCACTTAGAAATCCCATTTATTGTAATGGGCAAGAGTTAGCAAATAAATGGGACTTGACTCTGCCTAGATTATTCCCTTAGATTGACTGATTGATTATTTATTTATTTATTCCCTTCCTTCATGAATTGATTGATATGAGGTATCCTGAAGCGATTTACAATCTAATAAAAACATATATGAACAGTTACATATATAAAAACATTTTTTTAAAATTAAAAAACAAATATCTACAGTATATAGTCCTAAAACATTGTATCAACAATCCTAAAGCCTGTTGGCATATTACATAAGAGAAAAGGTGCACATATTTCAGCGAGGTATATGTTATATGTAGCCATTACCTTTCTCCAGCCAAGTCCCAGGCTTATTCATTCTTGCACTCCCAAGTGACAGTACTGCTTTTTTCTACTGCCACCACTGTGAAGTTGTGCCTTGGTATTGTTGAAAGAAAGTAAAATGAGAGTGCTTGGCACAGGTGAGAAGCATGGTCATGCTGCATGCCTATTGTGCATACATATTCTTCTGTCCAGAAGTAGCCCATGTGGTGGGTCAAATATGTGGATCTGCCCTCCTGACACATCACTGCAGCTTACCTGGATGAGGCAGGGCAGGACAGAGCACATCAGTTGGAGTGCTGGATTGGTACTGCTGGTGCATCCACACAGTCTCAACCTCGCCATCACCCTGCCCCAGCCTCATCCAGGTAAGCTGCAGTGATGCTACAATTGGGAGCACAACACTAGTTCTGCCCAGACACATGGGCTGCTACTGTTGCAGGTCATCACTGAGCACTCCATAGCCTATCAACATACGAATAGCATAATTGAGTACTACAAACACTCAGGTGTCCAATAGCAATTGCCTGTGGAAAGTTTGCATTTTCTGACAATATCTGTTCTGTGAACAGGAAACAGGGCTGTGTCACAAGCTGTTTCTCTGACTGATTCCATCCCTGCATTAGGAGAAGATGTGTTCCTGGGCCAGAAGCAGACCATAACCAGTAACATGTGTCTTCTAAACAGGTTAAGCTGGCGTTGGTAGGTTAGTCCTGCTGATGTTTGCATAGGAGTTTATGGAAGGAAATAGAAGCAGTTAGTAATGCCATACGTTATTTGAACTAGTAGTAGGGCATGACCTAAGTCAGAGGTGAGGAATCTTTTTTCAGCTCAAGAGCTGCATTCCTTTGTGGGAAATCTCCTGGGACCCTCATGATAGTTGTATGTGTGGCCAGAGGCAAAAGTGGGTAGAGTGATAGATGTGACTCTTACATGTGTATAGTAGGCCATATTCTAGCAGTTCAAAAGTTAGATGTTTCTAAACACATGCCCCACAGGTGCATTTCTCCATCCAAGCAAGCAGGAGACATTATCACAGTTGAGGACACATTTTAGTCAGGCATAAGCACTTGAGGAGGGCATGCAGCAGAGCTGATGGAGGGCATGGGTTGGGGAGAAGGGGCATGGCCAAAGGCTAGATAGAGAGGCTGGAGGGCTGCATTTCACCCCTGGGCCTGAGGCTGCCCATCCTTGAGCTAGATGAAATCAAACTGTCTGATCTGGAGCCATTCACAGAAGTTTTATAATATACTGAAGAACTGGTATTTTCCTCTTGGTTTTTGAACCCTTGGATTTGATCCTTTCGTAAGCATTTTGGTGTCTTATTTTCCTTTTATCCATTCCTGACCGTTGAATAACTCTGGCTGAAATAGTTTTGGATTGTCTGAAATAAGCTTTTGCTGACACTATCCAGTATTAAAAAAAAATTGTATTGGCACACAAAGCAGAACAATGTGCATCCCTATTAGTTTATATGGGTGTTGTTTAGATCATTTTGTAGGCAATTCTGTTAGGAATTTCTTAGGGCCGGACTTCCCAGGAGGATCCCTCCGCCTGTGCTGCCTCTGAGACGGGCTCCCGTCTTGGATGAAACTTATCCAGTTTAAATTCAGTCAGAAGGCTCTTTTCTGACTGGGAATAATTTCTTCCGGTTAAAGAAGAAACGTGAGATTTCCTACATAGCTTTGTTTTGATTGTTGGAGTCTGGAATTCGTCAGAATTGTCTGTCTTCCAGCAGCCCAGACAGAGCGAGGATTTTTATGCTAGCTCAGCTGGATAAGTGACCCGTTTTTTTATACGGATTAACAGGCAAACATCCTCCTGTCTACATTCATCATTTTCTTATCTATACAGCTAAAGAGATTTGTCAAAGTAACAGCAATTGAGATAACCTAGGTGAGGTAAGACTTTCCTTTTTTTATTCACGGAACTAAGGGGGAAGAAAATATAAATAGCGTATCTTTTTTTTATTGCAAAAAGCTGACATGGAAAATAGCATCTAAAGATTAAACGGACGAGAGATTTCTGATTGGAAGAGATAAGAAATCTTTTTGATTTACTGGCTGGGACTATTTTTCTTGATCTACTTTTTTTTTGACGAATCTGCTCACTCTCTCTGCTACTAGCTATTTCGACGCTGTGAACTAAAGCCGTTCTTACACTTCTGGGCAGATAAGAG
The DNA here is from genome assembly GCF_030035675.1 of Rhineura floridana. Classification (NCBI taxonomy): domain Eukaryota; kingdom Metazoa; phylum Chordata; class Lepidosauria; order Squamata; family Rhineuridae; genus Rhineura; species Rhineura floridana. The sequence continues at coordinate 87,994,355 of NC_084488.1, forward strand.
ATAAGGGCTGTCTAGCGTGTGACGTTAGCTGGAAAGATTAACTCCTTTGTAACTGGTTAAAGAAATAAGCTGCTCTTTGTTTGGGACATTGAAAATTGAAGGAGTTTTGTTCCTTTGGTTTTAAGAATGACAATTAAGAAGATCATGGATGTACAAGAAGGGACTTTATCTCTAGACATGTTTCAGAAAATAATGAATGGGATTAACTCAATAAAACAAGAACTGAGAAATAATAGACAAGCGTGGAGAATTGAATTTCACGAAATGAGACAGGAGCTGAAAGAAACTCAGGATTCTATGAGAAAGGAGAATAAAGATAGATCTGGAAAACAAAAAAAGGATGAAAGAGAAATTAAAGGCAAGGTTCAAACTATGGAGATTGGCTTAATTATGGACATGAAAAAAGATTTGGATTTCCTGGCTGTGATGGATTCTGGAGACAAATATTATAGTTTGGAATTCAGCGCTGTCCTTGATGGAATTGAAGAGATTGGAGATAAAGATATTATCAGTTCAAGAAAATTCTTGGACTGGAAAGATTTGATGGAACTTGAAATGGAGAAAGTTAACAGAATTAATCCCTGTTTTGTGTCAATGGAAAAACCTTCGAGAGATGTACTAGTGTATCATGTGGAAAAGAGGAACAGAGATGCGGCTTTGCAACAATACTTCAGTGATACGTTTGGATTTGATGGCAAGAAAATATCTGTGATGGAGGAAATTCCTATCAGACTTTTATTATATGATTATGACAGCAAGATTTTTGGGTGCGTAAAGATGGAAGATGGAAGATGGACCCAATATGGATAATGACAGAAGAGCGATTTAAAATTACTGGACTTAGTAGATTTGATGAGTTGGATTAATTGGCATGTTTATTTAGAAAAAAAATTGATTGACATATATCTCAAGGATTGGAAACTTCTCTTTGACTTTTTGTGGAAGATTAAAATGATATGATGTTAATGAGATTTGAAACCAACTAAGATAACCGTTGGAGGAAGGTGATTTTATAATCTATTAAGAGATAGGTTTGTTATATATTATAGATTTATAGCTGAACTATGACAAATCGGAAGTCAATATTCTTTTATATATATATATATATATATATATATTTCTTTTTGTATTGTACTAGTTATTGATTTGTGTTGTTTTCTTTTTGTATTGTTTTGGTTTTGAAAATTGGAATAAAAATTAATTGGAAAAAAAAAAGGAATTTCTTAGGGCCGTGCTAACGTTCTTAGGCTCAGTTGGCTTTATTTTCACAGCATGGGGAACAAGCCAAAGTAATATGATTAATTCAAACATGCTATGCAGAATCTTACCAGCTTTCTTCATTGCTCCCCCCAACTTTTCCTGGATTGTGAGGGCACCAGAAAATGCCCCGCCCTGCTTTTTGCTGTTATTGTTCCACTTGTGTTCCCAATGGACAGACTTTGGGTTTGAAGTCTTTTTTCTCTCTCACTCAACAGTTTCAGTGCGAGTCTGTAAAAGTAGCTCTAATGTTAGAAGTTTCTATCCTGCCCAGAGTGAGACTCACGAGATGGAGACAAGGCTGGAATGAATTCCTGTTTTATTAAAGTAACATCGAAGGCAATGCGTTTCATAGGCACGCTATGCTAACTCACTACAGTCCCTAACTTAAGCATACTCTGCGGCGTGTAAAGAGAGTTGACTCAGCACCCAGATCAGGGGGGTGCAACCTTAAATAGGAAAGGTCTTCACTCATAATCTCTGACTCCTTCGTAGACCCTCCCTCTGACCGAAGCGCTTCTCCCGGCGTCTTGTGTGGGGCGAAAGGGGGCATGCCTCCGCTGGCTCATCTGACAACACAGTCTCGAAAGGTGTCGGCTCGGCTTCAGGAGGCAGGGAAATGCTTGACGTGCCATGAGGGGAGGTGGAGTTGGCACACGTGGCAAGACACCCCCAAAGGGTTCTGTTGGGGCATCTGGAAGTTGGGGCGTGGTCTTCTTCGGAGGGAGAACTGACCATGGGAACTGGCACAGTGTCAAACACACCTCCTCCCTCCTAATCCAGGAAAGTCTCAACACCCTCTGATTCTTCCCCCTGCCCTAACGGAAGGAACGGAAGCTCATCCAGCCGCCCTGCTTGATCCTCCTGAGGGCACTGGGGCTCAACAGTTTCTAAGCTACAAACAATTATTTTCTTATTCAGCTAATCTACTTCCAGTATTGATGAGTCATCTCTGCTCTTCATAATAACAAAAAGAAAAACCCATAACAAACTGAGCTCATCAGTGAGCAAGATAAATGAAGTATATGTATTTTTGTATTCGATGGAAGCCATTGAATGTGAAGAAAGAATGTTAAAAAGACAATTGAATTGCTATTATGATGCTGAAGATAGTAAACTGAGGGGAGAGTGACACACTTTTTTTCCAGGATTTTGTACGCAAGAATCCACTGAGTTTCCAACCATCTAAACAACTCCCCAAAAGTGAAGCAGCTATACCACAATACATAATGGCCCGGATCCAGAAATGGTGAGCTGTGGCATTCAACTAGGACTGCAAGGTCACTGGATAGAAATGCACAGTCCCATCACCACTGCAATACTGATGGAAGTGCAGTCTTCTTTCAAACTCAGCAGCATAGAAGGGAGTTCCATTGGATTCTTTCATCCAAATGTTCCCCACATTGCTGTTTGCATCTAGATGTGCCCCACATTGCTGGGGAAGGACTGTAGCACAGTGGTAGAGCATCTGCCTTGCATGCAGAAGGTCCCAGGTTCAATCCCCAGCATCTCCAGGTAAGGCAGGGAGACCTATCTGTCTGAAACCCTGGAGAGCCACTGCCAGTCAGAGTAGACAATACTGAGCCAGATGGGTCAATGGTCTAATTTGGTATAAGGCAGCCTCCTATCCAGACATGCATCTGCATCCAGTCTGCGCTTTTGGTTCCCAGTCTACCAAAGGGATCTTCTCGAGGATGTTTGCTTGTATACAACAGCTAATACAATGTCCATGTGTTACCACTTCATGTATTACATGTTTTTCCAGATAAGTAGAAGCACAAAGGGCACAGAGAACAGGAAAACAAAGAACCAAATTAGCTGTACAGTTTGGATAGGATTGCTTGTAAGAAGATATCAAAAGAGTTTACTAATAGGACTTAAAGTTCCCCCAACGTGAAGAGTGAGTGTGGAGGACTGATAGTTGGACTGATAGTTGATAGAGTGAGGAGACCCAGGTTCAAATTTCCACTCAACTAAAAAGCTCACTGGATGGCCTTGGGCCAATTGCTATTTCTCAACCTAACCTACCTCACAGGGTTGGGAGGATAAAACGGTGGGGGGTGGGGGCGGAAGAAGCATGTACACCATCTTGAGATCCTTGGGGGAAAAGTGGGATGTAAATGTAAGAAATAGAGTAAAAAATAAAACTGTAGGTTCTTCTAGATTAAAAGGTTAGTCAACACAACATATGCTTCCATATTTACTAGAACAGAGCACAGCCAGGACCACAATCCGAAGGCAAATGATGCAGGAATTTTGCTGAAGCCAAGCATGCCTGGATCTGGTCATGTATGCAGCCATGCATTTCATGGAAGAAAAGCAGGATAAAAATATAAGAAATAAAATAGGAGGAGTGATTGTTGTGGAACAACTAACAGAGCCTGACATAGCCACATTTATATGGGAATGGGACAAATTTTTCAAATGTGCAGACTTTGCACAATATTTATTATAAATGAGAAACTAGTCTCTTCTGTACATTTCCTTGATATTTCTTTCCTCTAAATTCAGTTTAAAAGGTGATGGGGGGGGAAAGGGGGCACCTTCTGCTATCTTTAATAAGCCTTTAAAAAAGCAACTACCCCGACCACCTGGAAAATGTTCAGCAGTATCTAATCAAATAAATATTGAGAAGGGGAATATAAAAATTAATCTGTCTTACGGGGCTGCCAATGCCAGACAATGTTACCCAGTTGACCTCACCTTTCTTCAAATCAATCCATGCTTGGCTGATTTACCACAAGTCCTAGAATTCAATTCTGTGGTTCCTGCAAGTTCGTCTTTGCATCACAGTGTAATCCAGTATTCCTCACTCTGCAACTCGATCCAAGATGAGAATGAGGTGAGGAAAACAGATGTTTGATTCCCATGTATAGAATCCTAGATTCAAATCTGTCTAAACAATGAGTAGATTTGTTGGACTTGGCTTGTTAGACATGGCCAGTGTTTCATTAAGCAGGGTGGAACTTGTCAGTTTTATGGCAAGGGAGCCATTTAAACATACCATTGAACTCCTTTGTGTAAAAATCCCCACACGTGTGTGTCTGCCATTATAAAAAATGCACAGTGTGGAAGAGAAACAAGTGTGTGTTGGGATATGAGCCAATGATACTGTGCTTTTAAGATAAAGTCTATTTGGAATGCATTACTTACTTTATTTCCATTAGTATTTCACACGTTCCCAAAGGCCCAAGGCAGGCAATAAGATGTGTTAAACGCAATTACAGCATACTAATAGAGAACATAAAAGCCAATTATTTAAAATAGACAGATCCTTAAGCCTATATTAGTGGTGGTACTGCAGGAAATGGGGGAGGGCAAATAAAGGACAAAATAGGTTGTGGGGGCAAGTTTTGTTTCTCTGTTTTGAAGGGGATACAGCAATCTCATCTACTTGTTCATCATCTGCATTTTGAATTATGTTCAGTTATCAGTGAAATGTGACTGTAATTGGGAGGCATGTATCCATCCATCATCTAATACTGTCTATGGAAGAGGCAAAGCACTATGCTCCTATTAATGTAGGAACTTAAGGGCCATGCTGGACCTGTCCAAAGACCTATCTAGTCTTATAGTGGCCAACCAGATGCCTGTGGGAAGCCCACAAGTAGGATACGAGTGCATTCGTCCTCTCATTATGGTGTTCCTCAGCAGCTGGTATTCAGAGACATACTGCCTCAGATCTTGGAGATGGCATAAAGCCATATCCTCCATGAATTTATCTAATCCCCTTTTAAAGCCTTTCAGGTTTGTGGCTGTTACTATATTTCATGGTAGCTACATTTGCCATAGTTTAGCAATGTGCTTTGTGAAGAAGTCCTTCCTTTTGTCTATCCTGAATCTTCCACCATTCAGCTTCATTGAATGGCCTCCAGTTCTAATATTTTGAGAGGGGAATTAAAAATTCTCTCAATCTACTTTCTTCACACCAGGCTTCATTTAATACAACTCTATCATCCCCTCCTACCACTGTAATGAGGCACTTTTAGCAAAAGTGCCTAATTTCTTTTGTTGGTGGTATTAGTGTTAGTGTTTTGAAAGCCACCTTGGGCAATTTGTTGGAAAGTCAGTATCTAAGAGAGATAAAAGGCCCTGTGTAGCCTAGCACTACAGATTGGCATGCAAGAATGAATTTCTCAAGCTAATTTGATCCTACTTTGCGTAGGAACCATTGAATTTGTGGTTTGCATATTTCTAATTATCTGGCTATTTTGAAGGGGAAATCACAACTATTACTACACTACAGAGCTATCTATGATTGTTGGTGCTGATATAATACAAGCCAGGGAACAGCGCAATTAAATATTTCAAACATGCCTAGTGCTGTTTGCTTATCAGCTGCCAATACCAAGCATACAATTATGTAGGTCATATTGAGCCAAACTTAAATAATTTCCTTATGTAAACTGTTTTTACTACTAAATTAATCGTTTGGGCACATTCTGCATATAAAATTTAACTTTTAACAGTCTCCTCACATTACTGAAAAGCCACAGCGGCAGACATTTTTCTGCCGGATGCAGAGCAGCAAGCAGAACCCTCTCCCCCACTAACCAGCCTTTTTTTCTTTTCTTTTTTTCTTTTGGCACCTGAGGCAGAAAATCCCACAATCATTTCTTCCATCTCCTCTTCCCTACCTAGTACAGTAATACCTCCGTCAACAAATCCTCCAGGAAAGAATCTCCTTTTAACAGTCTTTTTGGAGTGGGTGGGGGGGTGCACACTCTGACATAGAATGTGGCTCCATGTCTACTGGATTGCAGCTGCTGCAAGTAGCTCTCTCGCACATGGCTGGAATGGCACTCCATGCCAGGTGGTGCAGGCGCCTCCGCAGTAATGAGTGCTTTGGGTGCTCTGGAAGCACTGTTTACTGCAGATGTGTCTGCTCGAGTGTAGGGAAGGATGGCACAGAGAGAGAGAGAGAGAGAGAGAGAGAGAGAGAGAACAAGCACAGGGATATTATGGTGGTGGCTGCTCCTTGCCTGCCTGTCTGCTCGAGGGTACGGAGAGGGGAACTGCACTCAAAGCTTTAGATTGCTATAGCAAGATGACACATAATAGAAAAAATGCAAGGCAGTCATCCCTGGATGCATTTTGGAAGAAGCCTTCAATTAACTTATTGCTGTAATAAAAACACAGTAATATTGGTAGCCTCATCTCTTAAGATGCTGACCTGTTCTGTTCCCCCCCCCCATTGCTGCTGGTGAAGGGTCCTGAGACAGGAAAGAGGCCATTGCATCTGCTTGCCCACCCTGTTCCTAGGTGCCCTGCCAGCCCTGTTACTGATTCTAGAGGAGAACAATGGAAACAGCTTTGGCAGATTGACTTGCCTCTAGCCCACAGATCTGATAAAACGGTTCCTCCTGTACAGGCTTTTTGGAGTCTCCATGAGGGAGTCACCCTGTTAATTTTGTGCTGTTGAATGTATTAGCCAGTAGGAGAAGTGAGAAATGTATTATTGGGTGGTAATTGGAATTGCATTTTTGCTGCCCAGAGTGAGAGTCTGGTTTATTTGTGTGCATTTTGCCTAATAGCAGGGCTGGTCCTGCACAAATGGGGCCAGATGTAGTCATGGTGCCCAAAATCATCTGCCTAATAGTAGGTCTGGCTCTGCACATGCTTACCCTTATGTCAAGCATTCGAAAACCACTTACTGCTGAAGTTACAGAGTGGTCCTATAGATTTAAGGAGGCATTCAGTGATACAAGTAGGAGTGTGTGGTTAGTGAAATAAACTACATATGCCATAAATGGAATACTGGGATCAGCAGTACTGGGTGCAAAAAAAGTCGCAAGGAGTGATGTTGAAAATAGTTTCCAGTGTTATTAAATTCAGTGCTGCTCTGAATCATCCATCACACCTCATCTGTGCTTCCTAGAGTGTCCTAGCCTAAGTTCTTTGCTTGCTACTCTTGCTAGTTTGTGTATGCTGTAAATACTTGGGCTGGATCTCCCAGAGCTGCTCGCTGGCTGGGATGTTACATGGTCAAGCGAGCATATTAGAAGTGTAGATGGCATTGTGACCTAATAAAAGAAACCAATTGGACAGATTTTACACAGATGAAAACTGGATAGATTAACGTGAACAAGAAGTTAATATTACTGGTTTGTGCAGTAACTGGCAATTTTTTAAAAAAGACTTAGATGATAGGTCAACACAAAAGTGTGTATAATGGTTGACAAAACAGTAGGAAGAAAAATAGTATATTAATGTAAGCATGACATTGATAGACAATTCCCCTGCTTGTATTTATCTGAGAAAATAGATGCACATTTTCTAACATTGGCCTTCATATGTCAGCTGAAGACATTTTTATTCATCCAGGCTTTTACTGTTTAAAAATGTTGTTTAACAGCAACATTGAGTGTGTGTTTTAAACTTACTTTGTTGTTTCCTTTTATATTCTTTATGGTTTTATTGATGGACAATGTATTTTGTTCTGTGTTTTCCTGAAGAAAGAAATTTCATGAGAAGTTCTGCAAGTATTGCTGGCCCTCCTAACCTAAATCTTTGTTCTGGGAAAGGGAAGGCAGACCTGCTCAGAACTACAAATTGCAGAATGCTGAGCAGGAAACTGACTCTCTGTGTCTATTTCCACTTCAGTAGGAATAATAGCACAGCTTCAGTTTAGTTTGTGGGTTCTGGGACTTGTAGTGCCAATCCATAATGTGTCTGCCTTATTCTGTCCCAAGGAAAGTTTCTTGGTCTTGGGGAAGGAAGAGGCTGCAAGGAAGGCACTCAAGCACCCTGGAGGCTTCCCAGTGTTTGCTTGCTTTGTGTGCAAAGCCTCAAGCCTTTTCAGGGTGGCAATTACCCATCCCCATTACAAGCGGGCACTCTTGGAAAACAAATGAGTTTTTCCTTATGGATTCAGCATGAAAGCTAATAATTATCAAGTTGATTTAAAAACTGAGCCAAGGTTAGTTCACCCATCACTAGTTTTATGCTGCTATTGACTACTGCCTATCTGTAAAGATGCTTAGTTAATTTCAAAAAGTAGTAATAAAATGAATGATAGGGCACAGATATGGACACCAATATCTGGGATGTGCAAAGGGGAAAAGGACAGGGGGACCACATGATATTGTGAAATCGCCACTTTGTGTGTGGGGCTGAACAATATTTTGTACACTTTTTACCTCTACAGAGGATTGATTTAGTTATGTGGGTCACCAAAATTCTGTTGTGCTGACTCCTTTTAACTGCAAGTTTTCACCGACTGTATCTATCTATATAATAAAAATATGTCACCCTGTCATGCTGTGCAGTTTGGCACTGCAAACTGCACAGTGTGACTGAACCATGCTGGGCTCAAGGCAGGGGGGGAGGGAGGAGGAAGGAAGGAAGGTGATCAAGACTGAGCAGACAGTGGAAGAGTGCATGGGCAGCAGTGCCATGGCTGACCCATGGACCCTCTTCATGAGAAGCCTCGGCATTGCTACCTCAAGGCCTCCTTTTGCTCCAGGCTGTGGGGGCAAGAGGGAGGCCAGGAAGCAACTTAAGCATGGCATCAGTGGCGACATTAGCCTGGACAGCCTGGCAAGTGGAAGGCTTGTAAGTGGCCTAGATGGGTGGAGATGGAATTTGTTGGGGGCAGCAGCGGCTTAGGAACAGGTGGGGCAAGTGGGTGAGGAGTGTGAGCAGGCCCATCGCAGTTGAAGTGTGCCAACACCTGCAGGCACTGGGGGATATGGCAAGGAAGGGTTGGCAAGGGGAGTGAGCTGATTGAGGTTGGTTTGAAAGTGCCTGGGGTGTGGGGATGGTTTGGGAGTGCCAGAGGTGGGGGTGGTGGTTTGGGAGTATCTGTCATATCTTTGTGAAGCATACTGTATTTTGTAAGAAAATTAATAAACCTTAAACAAAACTATGCAGGTAAGAAGACAGCAGGGGTGTAGGGGCTTTCCAGTGTTTTGCACTGCCTGCAGCATGTACGACTATCTGCCTGTTGGACAGAAGTCGTAGGTGTGCTCACGGTGCAATGAGCTCCTGGCTCTCCGGGAATGACTTCATTTCCTTGAGGCCAAGGTGGCTGACCTGGAAAAGCTGAGAGAGGCAGAGAGGTGTCTTGAGGAGGCCTTCAGGGATGTTATAACTGTGTCCCACTCCAAGGATGATAGCTCTCCTGCTATCATGGAGAACGATGGTCTCGGGGAAGGAGAGCATCCAGCCAAGGAAGAGGGAAACGATCCCTTAGAAGGGACCCATTCCTTGGGGGATGAGCAGCTATCCTCTCGTGCCAAGGATATATCTCCAGGGGGTGGAGGGATCCTTGTAGTGGGTGATTTGATCATTAAGAACATAGACAGTGGGGTGTGTGATGGGGGTGTAGACCGCAAGGTGTTTTGCCTGCCTGGTGCAAAGGTTGTGGATATCGCCCGTCGTTTAGATAGTTTGGTAGACAGTGCTGGGGAGGAGTCAGTGGTCGTGGTGCATGTTGGCACCAACGACATGGGGAAATGCAGCCGTGAGGTCCTGAAAGCAAAATTTAGGTTGCTAGGTAGGATGCTGAAAGCCAGGACCTCCAAGGTGGCTTTCTCTGAAATGCTACCGGTTCCACGCGCAGGACCAGCCAGACAGGCACAGCTTTGCAGTCTCAATGCGTGGATGAGACAATGGTGTCGGGTGGAAGGTTTGGATTTGTTAGGCACTGGGGAACATTTTGGGACAAGCCAGGCTTGTACAAAAGGGATGGGCTCCACTTGAACCAGAATGGAACCAGACTGCTGGCACTTAAAATTAAAAAGGTGGCAGAGCAGCTTTTAAACTGACTGAGGGGGGAAACACGACAGGAGCTGAGGAAGGTCCGGTTTGGAATAAACCTCCCCCCTGGGATAAAGACCAAAGAAATGATGAAATTTTAAAAGGGGTAGGCCTAGAAGTAGGCATTGTGAGAGCAGGGGCACAGGATATAAATTCAGAAGGGCAAAATTACCACAGGCCAAACCACAAGTGCCAAAGACACTTGAAGAGAGACACTGCTTACAAGTGCCTGTATGCTAATGCTAGGAGCCTCCGAACCAAGATGGGAGAACTGGAGTGCTTGGTGTTAGAGAAGAGCATTCATATAGTGAGCATAACAGAGACCTGGTGGAATGGAGAAAACCAGTGGGATACGGTTATCCCTGGATATAAACTATATCGGAAGGACAGGGAAGGACTTACTGGTGGCTGAGTCGCTCTATACGTGAAAGAGGGCATTGAATCCAGCAAGCTCGAAACCCCCAAAGAGTCGGACTCCTCCACAGAATTGTTGTGGGTGGTGATACCATGCCCCAGGAGGGATTTAATACTGGGAACGATCTATCGTCCCCCTGATCAAAATGCTCAGGGAGACCTTGAGATGAGATATGAAATTGAGGAAGCATCCAAACTAGGAAATGTGGTAGTAATGGGTTACTTCAACTACCCAGACATAGACTGGCCGCATATGTGTTCCAGTCATGACAAAGAAGCAAAATTTCTAGATATTCTGAATGACTATTCCCTAGACCAGTTGGTCATGGAACCGACCAGAGGGACGGCAACCCTGGACTTAATCCTCAGTGGGGACCGGGACCTGGTGCGAGATGTAAGTGCTGTCGAACTGATTGGGAGCAGTGACCATAGTGCTATTAAATTAAACATACATGTAACTGGCCAATTGCCAAGAAAATTCAACACGGTCACATTTGACTTCAAAAGAGGAAACTTCACAAAAATGAGGGGATTGGTAAAAAGAAAGCTGAAAAACAAAGTCCAGAGGGTCACATCACTCGAAAATGCTTGGAAGTTGTTTAAAAACACTATATTAGATGCTCAACTGGAGTGCATACCGCAGATCAGAAAAGGTACCGCCAGGGCCAAGAAGATGCCAGCATGGTTAACGAGCAAAGTCAAGGAAGCTCTTAGAGGCAAAAAGTCTTCCTTCAGAAAATGGAAGTCTTGTCCAAATGAAGAAAATAAAAAAGAACACAAACTCTGGCAAAAGAAATGCAAGAAGACAATAAGGGATGCTAAAAAAGAATTTGAGGAGCACATTGCTAAGAACATAAAAACCAACAACAAAAAATTCTATAAATACATTCAAAGCAGGAGACCGTCTAGGGAGGTGATTAGACCCTTAGATGATAAGGGAGTGAAAGGTATACTAAAGAACGATAAGGAGATTGCAGAGCAGCTAAATGAATTCTTTGCATCTGTCTTCACAGTGGAAGATATAGGGCAGATCCCTGAACCTGAACTAACATTTGCAGGAAGGGATTCTGAGGAACTGAGACAAATAGTGGTAACAAGAGAGGAAGTTCTAAGCTTAATGGACAATATAAAAACTGACAAATCACCAGACCTGGATGGCATCCACCCGAGAGTTCTCAAAGAACTCAAATGTGAAATTGGTGATCTGCTAACTAAAATATGTAACTTGTCCCTCGGGTCCTCCTCCGTGCCTGAGGACTGGAAAGTGGCAAATGTAACACCAATATTCAAAAAGGAATCCAGAGGTGATCCCGGAAATTACAGGCCAGTTAGCTTAACTTCTGTCCTTGGAAAACTGGTAGAAAGTATTATTAAGGCTAGATTAACTAAACACATAGAAGAACAAGCTTTGCTGAAGCAGAGCCAGCATGGCTTCTGCAAGGGAAAGTCCTTTCTCGGTAACCTATTAGAATTCTTTGAGAGTGTCAACAAGCATATAGATAGAGGTGATCCAGTGGACATAGTGTACTTAGACTTTCAAAAAGCGTTTGACAAGGTACCTCACCAAACACTCCTGAGGAAGCTTAGCAGTCATGGAATAAGAGGAGTGGTCCTCTTGTGGATAAGGAATTCGTTAAGAAGCAGAGAGTAGGAATAAACGGACAGTTCTCCCAATGGAGGGCTGTAGAAAGTGGAGTCCCTCAAGGATCGGTATTGGGACCTGTACTTTTCAACTTGTTCATTAATGACCTAGAATTAGGAGTGAGCAGTGAAGTGGCCAAGTTTGCTGATGACACTAAATTGTTCAGGGTTGTTAAAACAAAAAGGGATTGCGAAGAGCTCCAAAAAGACCTCTCCAAACTGAGTGAATGGGCGGAAAAATGGCAAATGCAATTCAATATAAACAAGTGTAAAATTATGCATATTGGAGCAAAAAATCTGAATTTCACGTATACACTCATGGGGTCTGAACTGATGGTGACCGACCAGGAGAGAGACCTCGGGGTTGTAGTGGACAGCACGATGAAAATGTTGACCCAGTGTGCGGCAGCTGTGAAAAAGGCAAATTCCATGCTAGGGATAATTAGGAAAGGTATTGAAAATAAAACAGCCAATATCATAATGCCGTTGTATAAATCTATGGTGTGGCCACATTTGGAATACTGTGTACAGTTCTGGTTGCCTCATCTCAAAAAGGATATTATAGAGTTGGAAAAGGTTCAGAAGAGGGCAACCAGAATGATCAAGGGGATGGAGCGACTCCCTTACGAGGAAAGGTTGCAGCATTTGGGGCTTTTTAGTTTAGAGAAAAGGCGGGTCAGAGGAGACATGATAGAAGTGTATAAAATTATGCATGGCATTGAGAAATGGATAGAGAAAAGTTTTTCTCCCTCTCTCATAATACTAGAACTCGTGGACATTCAAAGAAGCTGAATGTTGGAAGATTCAGGACAGACAAAGGAAGTACTTCTGTACTCAGTGCATAGTTAAACTATGGAATTTGCTCCCACAAGATGCAGTAATGGCCACCAGCTTGGATGGCTTTAAAAGAAGATTAGACAAATTCATGGAGGACAGGGCTATCAATGGCTACTAGCCATGATGGCTGTGCTGTGCCACCCTAGTCAGAGGCAGCATGCTTCTGAAAACCAGTTGCTGGAAGCCTCAGGAGGGGAGAGTGTTCTTGCACTCGGGTCCTGCTTGCGGGCTTCCCCCAGGCACCTGGTTGGCCACTGTGAGAACAGGATGCTGGACTAGATGGGCCACTGGCCTGATCCAGCAGGCTCTTCTTATGTTCTTATCTTTCAAGATGGGTCAGGAGCAAAATATGTTTGGAGCTGCTGCTTCTTTGCCTTTTGCAAAAAGTCATACAGATATTTTGCTTTATCTCTGTGATATGTTGTATTGCTCTGTTCAGTGAAGGCTCCAGAAGATACTTCTTTTTCAGTCACACCAGGACATTAACCATTAACCACAGTTTATAAAGCAACTGGAAGAGATTGCCATAATTGGAAAGAGTTTGACATGGAGTTTCTGAGACATCTTGTAAGCACATTCCATAAGAACTAAGTAGGAGGAAGCATTTTGTCTGGGAACAGGGAAAGAGTTATGCATGTAATATACTGCTCTATAAAGAAAGGAGCTATTTTGTATGGTGCTCCTTGTTCACCATGATAAACGAATCCTTGTTAGTGATTCTGTTCAGTTCGATAGGCGACAGGCTCTGTGGTTGTTACCTGTTCACATACACTCTCATGGGTGGCATTCGGTGCCAATCCTACTCAGAGTAGACCCATTGAAGTTGATGGACATGACTAATTTATGTTCATTAGTTTAAATTGGTGTACTCTGAGTAGGACTTAGTTGAATACAACCCTGTGTTTCCAGTGATATTTTCTTGTTCTAGCTTTCTGTTCACTGTCTCATGAACACATGCTAAAAATGGTGCATAAAATTTAAAATGTTCTTATGGAGTTAGCATTTATGTACCTGATGTTAGTATCATAATTCCAAAAATACATATAAACACTAGTTTTGCATCAATCTCTACAATTTGTCCTTCTAGTCTGTAAAAGATATGCTGTTAGCACTGGAAGGATGTCCTGATAAGAAAAGGTTAGTAAATACGAACATAATTTTATGCGTGCACACACACACATAATTATTCTTGTGTTTTACACATATGTCCTGATCAGATATTACATTTAGAGCTCAGAATCAAAGTGAATATGTCATAGACATACCCCCTCCCCAAATGAAAAGTAATACAGCTGATATCAGCAAGGCTAGTCTCCTTGCCACTGAATGCACAGGGTCAAGGGTTCTTGCTTTCTCCTTTCCTCCATGTCTACATAGTCCTTGTATGTCAAACATTAGTTCACCTAACCTCACAGGTTATCAACAGCAGTCGTCTAGTGTAGGTGGAGAATAGAGGAGACCCCACTCAAGAATTTCTGAGTCTTGGGAGGTACCAGAAATTTTCTAGTTGGTAGTCAGACTTCAGACTGCAGAACAATCTTTATTATATATGGTATTTATTAATATCTTGCACACTACAACTAATATATATATACTTTGATGTTAAATGGATATATACATATACTTTGATGTTAAATGGATATCCAGCAACTTCTTTCATGCTGATATATATCAGCATGAAAGAAGTTGCTGGATATCCATTTAACATCAAAGTATAAGATTCTGAAGGCACATCTTGGTTAAAACAAATTATAATAGATGGCCTGAGTCAAATTCTAGGACATACCAAAGTTACAAAGCCAAAGTTACAAAGTACATGGAAATACATGTCATGATACATCACCTATTAGATGTCATGGATGGAATAGATGGATGGTTCTCTCCTGCATTCTTCGAGCTCCTGCCCCCCCCCCCCAGCAGACCTGAGGGGTCCTGAGTGCTATACAGCCTGGCTTTTTATACACTTTCTTATCAAAGGAAGGCATATTCCCATGGTCATCAGCTACTGCCTGTTCACAGCTCTTTTCTGTGCCTCCTTCTGCAACTTCATCAGGCTCTCCGTCAGGTCTTTAGTCTGACTCCTGATGGGACTTCTATTCTCAACTCTCTGGAAAGTCTGGTTTGCCCTGTCTGCAAGCCTCAGCCATGCCATATAACGATCTTCCTTTTACTTCATGTTGATAATAAACATAACACATTTTATCTCTGTGTCTGTACTCTGCTTTAAGAAAACATTGTTCAGAAGGGGGGGGAGGAACCCATTTTCAAAAAAGATCTTTTCCTCTATGCTGTGCTGTATGCCATACTGAGCTACTAGCTAAGCCATTATAAGCTTATGAAAAGATTTCATTACATTTTATGCATGTTTTAAGCCATTATGTGGGCTGTCCTATAACAGCAGTCATCTGTATTGGAGATCATGCTAAAGCGTGAATTTGAGAATTTGAAGAGATCTCAGATTCTAATGAATGTGGCATCTAGTCAAGTCAGATGTTAACTATCCAGAGAGGTGAGATAGGGAAAGCAGGTGGGCAGTGTAGACACATAAAAGTCCAAGTTATGTCCGATACAAGGTTTGGAAGTTGACATTGGACCTAGTACTATGTTTAGGAGAACAGTTGTAACAGATGTTTATGTTTTGTTTTTCTCTTTTTTATGCATTCGGGGTCCCTTAATTTATCTGTTAGATTAGGTAAATATAGATGACATGGGGCTGTGCCCCTGCTCGCTTCACTTGCCAACCCTGCCAAACCCACCTACCCCTCTCTAAATCCCCCATTCCCTGGGAGATCTCACAAAAAACCATATCCCTTTCATCCCCACCCACAGCAGCAAGAAGATGAGAAAGACTTTCTTTCCTTTGTGGCCTTCTCCCAGCAGTGATGGCAGCAGTGGCAGGGAGGGAACCAACAGGAGGAAAACTTTCCCCTTGCCCCCCCCCCCCCGGTAGCAGCAGGGGGAGGGGGTGGAACTAAGAGAGGAGAGAAGGATCTTCCCCTTTCACCAGGCCAGGTGGGGAAGAGGAGCACCAGCTTCTGGTCAGCTGTTGTTTACCGCATCATCTGTCAGCACCCATATGAACTACTGTGTGATGACAGCCTTACACAAATATAGATCTAGGAAGACATTTTTCTGCAATGTGGAGATGCAAAGTCCTCTGCTGCTACCACATGAGCTCTTCAGGAAGTACAAATAAAAGAATGGGATTAGATGGCTTACTTACATTTTCTTCTAGCAGGGCAAAATATGAAATGCAGAGATGAAGGTTTTGAAATTTTATGGAGGCAACCTTTCCAGGAAAGGCCCTTGTATCTATGTCTACTTAATTAAAAACATTTAGAATACTTATATTTCACTTTATAGCCCCCAAAGACTCTCAAAGTGGCTTCAAAAAGATTTGCACAATACAGCTGCATTGTATTACAATCTTATTTTAATGCAAATCCAGGCGCATTTTCCTTGAAGAACAAACCAGAGCTAGAAATTTTCAGTTTACAAATCCTATGATTGGGAGAGGTTACCTATGGGCTAAGTTGGGCAAGCTTGTTTGTCTGACTAGCTCTACAGTGGAAAAAGATAGAAAACCATTTATAAAACATGGGTGAAAGAACAAGTAGTGCTTATGTTATGCATGTGAGGGAGGATCCGTTGTGAAGTTGGGGGTAAAAGCTACATATGACAGCTCAGACTAGGAATAAAGAGAAGTAGCCACATTTAGTAGTAGTGGAGTTCCAAAATGGCTCATGGTTTAAGTGGCTTTTGTTTGTATTTCCACTGTAGAGAGCTGGTCAAGCTAAAACGTGCTTGTCCATAGCCCGTAGGTAACCTCAGACGGTCATAATCAAGTCCCTAAACTGACTCTGGCTCTCTGTTTGCTCTGACTCTCTGGCTCTAGTTTGCTCTAGTGTTTCAGTCCTACAAGTTCTGATTATTTGACAAGCCTCTTGGCAAATCCAGTCTGACATTTTATTTATTTATTTATTTGCTTTGTATCCCACCCTTCCAGTAGGAGCCCAGGGCAGCAAACAAAAGCACTAAAAACACCTTAAAGCATAAAACAGACTTTAAAATACATTAAAACAAAACATCTTTAAATGTTACACCAGAAATTCATGGTCCATGGCAGTGGGGCAGCTGGCTTTCTCTAGATTGCTTGCCCTTCTCCATCCCTGGCTTCTCCCTGGACACCTTATTTATCTGGCCTTATTTGGCCTTATTTCTTATTTACAGAGCCAGTGTGGTGTAGTGGTTAAGGTGTTGGACTACAACTTGGGAGACCAGGGTTCGAATCCCCACACAGCCATGAAGCTCACTGGGTGACCTTGGGCCAGTCACTGCCTCACAGCCTCATGAAAACCCTATTCATAGGATCACCATAAGTCGGAATCGACTTGAATGCAGTACATTTACATTTATTTCTTATCTGTTTCTCTTACCTAGAAATCTAGAACTGTTCCCAGCTGACTTCCTGTAATTCCAAACTTGTCTTGCTTTGTCAGGAGTACTTTGGAGTATTGTTCTGCAGAAACTGTTGAATGAGTCTAGGGACTCCAGTTTGATTTGCTTTAGGCTTTGTTCCTGCTTTCGGCTCCGGAGCAGTCTTGCCAACATGGCCCTGACAGCCCTCAAGTGGCAGAGCTCAAGCGTAAGCCTTTATCAGCAGACAGAATGCCGTATCTGTATAGTGAATCTGTTTTAATGCAGATTTATCTTGACAATGCCAAGTATGGCATTTGCTGTTCTTCACTGTGAACCATGGAGTTGGATTTCTTTTTTGCTGCATCTTGCTTTTTTGTGGGATTACTCTTTGTTGACTCTAGAAGATATAGTGAGTCTGCAATAACACAAATGACACAACCTTGGAAGGAGAAAGCCTAGATTCATCCCATGGATCAGAGAATTATAATTCATAAAATATTTATGTAGTACTATATAAATAAAGGGGAAAATGGAATCTTATGTGACTTAGCAGAAAACTGACATGTCAGCATGAAATGTTTTGTCTCATATCCCACAACCAAATCCAGTGTACTTTTTTCATGAACAAGTATGTCTAATTCTTTTTTTAATGTATCCTTGAACTTGTTTCAGAATACAGGTGGGCCCCGCTTATACGGCAGGTTTCGTTCCGGACCCCCGCCGTAAAGCGGAAATCGCCGTAAAGCGGAACCCCATTGAGTATAATGGGGCACGTTGCGCAAAAATGATGCAAAAATGCCGCAAAAGCGGCAAAATCTGCTTTAAAACGGGGAATGAAAGCCGCCGTATTAGCAAAGCACCGGGAAGCGGGGCCCTACTGTATACCCTATTTCTCAACATATTAACTGTAATATCACCCCTTGCTAACGAAACTGCTTCCTTTCTCCTGTGCCAGAGCCAATGATATATTTGAAACTAACTTGCTGGGTGATATCCCTGCATCTGATGTAGTAGATCAGTAGTAGTTATCAGTTCTGTAGCAAAGGAAGGGCAGAGAGACGGCTGTTGGCAACTCAGCTTCTAGCATTCTTAAATATCTCTGAACTCCAGGCTGTAACTGAAATCATCAAACTTTCTAGGGTCATGAAAGGAAGAAAATGAACTTTTTATTTCATATTAGGTATACTGTAACCCCTAATCGGTATGTTTTGTCATCACTTCTAAATTAATTTTATGAGAATTTACATTCTGGCTTGTATAAATCTGTTGTGTGACTAAGTGGTAGATTAAAAAAAAATGGTGAAGTGGGCAGAGCCAAATAGTAATGTACTGCTGGGGGTGGGGTGTTAAAATACTACAGAGAGGTAGGCTTCATTAATAATTAATAATAATTAATAATAATTGTTAAAATACTACAGAGAGGTAGGCTTCATTAATAAAAGACATCTGGAAAAATCCAGTAAGGTGAAGGAAAGTTAATTGATGGCCAAAGCTAATTTCAGTTGAATTCAATGCAATGAGGTTGCTGTGCAATGAGGTTGCACTGCTGTTGTCCTTTGATTTTGTCTGGGATCCCCAACTGTTGCGCTCTGAAGGTCCTTGCATTTATCTCACCTTAACAACAACAAAGCTTTTCAGCCAGAAAGACTTGGATTTCGTCTAGTGAAGAGTCTGCCAAGGGATATACTGGCAAGGATGTTTACTGCAGTGTACATTCTCAGCTAGTCTGAGTGGATAGTTGGAACTATAATCTGTACAAATTGTAACTGATTTAATGTTGGTTAATCTCCTTTTTTTTTGTCTTTTAAAGCCAGCAGTTGCTCCTGTCTCCTGCCCCTCTCTCCCTGTCTCTTCCTCTTAACTTTGAAGTTCAACAACTGCTAAAATATGAAACCTAGTTTCCAAACTGTTTGCAGCTCAAGGCAAATAACATGAAAGGACTTTTCCAAATCACTTTTTGCTGTTCAATCTAACCTCTGAAAAATCCAATCTGCTCATTCGTTGACATGATTTGAAATAAGCAGCACTGTGAGCCATCATGCAGGTGTCATGATTGGTAATGGATAGACTAGTGCATTTACTGAAAGCGTTGTTGCAGAAGATGGATGTAAGCATGGGAGTGATTTTATAACATCTGCTTGTAATTTAGCTGTTTTACTATGTTTTATAATGTGCCATCCATATAAAAGGTTGGGATAAATCCTTTAATATTGCTGTTTGGATGCACAGTGCCTCAAGGATGATGTTAACCTCTTTCCTTTTTATTAAATTAATTAGGGCCTATGCATGCTTACTCACAAGTAAATCCATTTAATTTAATAGGACTGCAGTCACATGCAAGTGTATATAGGCTGCAATTCTGTTCATACACAACAAGGAGTGAGTCCTGCTGACAGTGGAACACCACTGCCAACAAGTCCCAAAGTTGGATTCCTGGTCTTGATTGGCTCTTGACATTCAGCTTTGCTCCTAAGATTGTCCAATGCAGGTAGCAGGACTACCTTTTGTTATGAAGGATCCTATCCCTCCCCTAGCCTCAGCCTTAATATTACCACCTTTTATTGCAGGTATCTCCTCCCCTCAGGAAGACAAACCATTAATTATCTTCCCCCAAGAGACTATGTTGTTTAGTCTTTCTTGCTTCTAAGCTATTCCAGCATGCAGTCTTCCCATTTGAGCTGCTCCGTGCTTTTGTTTACCTCGTGGAGCCTCCACGTGAGCTTCCCTGCCTTGCTTCCTCTACTCTGTTCCTTTGCTTCCATCCATGGTTGTTTTTCCTCTGGCTGGTTAGAAACCTTAATTTCATCAGGCTAAGGAACCTTAAGGAGACACAAACCTCATCCTCTCCTTTAAAGAAACTTCTACTTTTGAATCATAATGGAAGAGTTCTGGGAGCCCAAATTAATGCTAGAAATATAGTTTTACACCAGAACGTTTATTGTGAGCATTGGCAAGTACTTTCTTGATATGCCAGTCACAATCTGCATATATTGAGAGGTAGACTTTGGTGTACACCCAAGAGACTAGTCACTTTAAGAGCCCCACTTGTGACCTCATATCTTTAGGTAATGGAGAGACTCCAGGAAACCCACTCTTTTCTGTCTTTTCTCCTTGGAACACGTATATAAGTAGCCCTTCATTCCTTCCACTATTAGCATTTCAGTTCTTCCACTTTTCTCTATGTCCTCCATTTCCTAAATTTTGCTATCTTTCTGCCCTCACATGGCACTTGCATTCTAGAATGTCACTTGCATTCTAGCATCTTCCTGGTGCATCTAGGCTTCCATTTCAGATTGTCAGATTCCTTGTGCTACTCTTCACCCCTTGTACAAAAAAGATCTCTATGTCACAGCAACAAGGTAAATCTAAGCTCTTGGCCCAGGCAATGTGGATTTGGGTAAACCATACAATCTTGCTTTAGCTAACCATATTGTTCTAACATCAGCTTTGTGTTTGGTGGTTCAAGGCACAAAGTGGTTTCATTCTCAAATGCCGCTTTGAGTGCTGCAAAAAAAGATTTACTCTTTGAACATAAAATTGGGACTCAGTGGTTCTTGTTAATTCCCCCAGATAAATGAAAGGTGTAGTACAGTCTCCCTCATGATGTGCAGTGGTTCTGGATAAAAGATCTCAAAATATCACAGCTCCGTAGTTTCATAATGTGGATATATCATTTTAAATGACTCTGTTGCCATGACAATACATATACAAGTGAAAAGTATGAATGTTGCTTAAAACCAAGCATACCGTTTTGTTGCATTGAGTATTTTTTTAAAAAAACACCCTTCTATTCATATTGAAGCTGTTCTTGGAAACAAAACCAAGTTTCTCTCGGAAGATTATGAACTCATTCCTGGCATGAATCCAACCTTGGGCACCTGTTGTTGCAAGAGCACAATGAAAGGCATCTTCTTTTCTTGTACTGCCAAGAATATAGTCAACATTTAATACTGTTTAGTAGAGAGGCTTGTGTGGACACCGTATTCTAGTGCGTAAACTTTTATTATTTTGTGATAATCCTCTCATATTTTCAGAGCTTTGAGGAAAGCTTACTTGATTTCCTTATTTGCCAAACAACACAGTATGTCAAGGGCATGCCAGGAATAAAAAATACACAGTAGGAGCCTGTGATGTTCCTGCTTATATTGTAAATATGGTAAGTGCTGGTTATATAGAAGACATATGGTAAGTGGAGTGAAAGAGGAGGGGGACTACATGAGCAGTAAAATGCTGGATGATTCGCTGAGCGTTTGAATGGCTGGGAGTATAAATGGAAGAATGACAGTTGAATCAGGGTTGTGGATGCTGGAGGTTGAGAGAGGTGAAAGAGAAGTTTTGGTGGTGTTTGGAGGTTGTTGTTGAAAGTGAGTCAGAGTTCTGAGGCAATTAGTAAGAAGTCAAGTACATAACAGTATATAGATGAAACCATACACTTGTGAAACATTCCTTAAGTAATCTTGTTATTTCTAATACTAAATAAATATTTCTTGGTTAAACAAAAGCCTGATTCCTTCAGCTGGGATACACATACCAGGGGGAATAGCAAAGTAACCAAGGCTGAACAGTTGTATCAAATGGTGGCAGCGGCAGATCGGAGGAAAGTGTATCCAGTCCCACAGAGAAACCCAGGGCTGTATGCTTCAGAGTCAAGGGGCTGCAGGGGGGGTTACAAATTACCTATACCCATTGACACAAGGTATCAGAATAGTCAGGGAGAGACTAGGCACAGTCTATTGGCTAAAAGGGTTACAGAGTGTCGGGTGGTGCTGCCTAGCAGTGGGATCTTTTGAGATGGGTGCTAGTGCTGTAAAGGGTAAGAATAAACCTGACGTTCCTGTCTGCTGGTAGCCACAAAGTGAGAGCTTCACAGGTGGTGCCAGGGAAGGACGTCACAGAGCCTGTTTCAGATTCACCTATAAGCAGCAGTAACTGCTATTACTTAACTACCTGTATGTAACATAAGTAAATCTTCCAATTCATTTAGTTCAAAGGTGGCTAACTCATGAGACATATCAGCCCCCACAATCATTTCCATGTGACCCCTGCAGACTCCCCTCCAATCTAGCATTTTTAAAGAAATCAAAAGATATGTTTTCTGATTGCTTATCTTCCATACTAGGCTTTTCAAGCTGTTTTCAAGTGTTTTGAAAACGCTTTCAGTCCCCAAATCAGGTACCTCCTCTTAATCTTTTAAAAATGGCCTCTGCCATTGCAAGAAGGTCTTGGAGCTGAGAAAACTAGAAGGAGGGCTCCTTCCTGTTTCCTAAGACCTGCCAATGGTGTTACAATTAGTCAGACCATTGGTCCATCCAGCTCAGTATTGACTGCGCTGATTGGCAGTAGCTCTCTAGCTTTCAAACAGGAGTCTTTAACAGCCCTATCAGGCGTTGTCAGTGTTAAGCCTGTGACTTTTTCTATGCCAAACATGTACTCTACCACTGAGCTATAGTCTATTTCCATGAAATTGGACCTCGTTAGCATCTGAACTAGGGTTGCCAGGTGTCCAGTTTTTGCCCGGAGACTCCGGATTTTTGGGGTCCTTGCTAGGTCTCCAAGTGAGTCAGCTTAATCTCCCGACTCTCAGCTTTCCTTTTGAAAACGATTAAGTTTCTAAGTGGTCTGGTTCACGAGATATATACCAAAATGTCAGCCACCATCCCCTGCAACTTCTGTGAAATGATCTCTTAGATGGCTGCTCTAACCCTGTCCTTTCAGGTTTGTAGCCAATAAGTGAAGTCACAGTTGTGATTGACAAGGGATTTGTTGGCCTCCAGGCAGCACTAGACCCCATTGCAAAGATAGAAACTTTTTTTTCCTGTTCATCTGCAAATCGCATAAATTGAGTACATATATAGCTTTCAGTAGTACCAAACGTCTTTTTTTCTCTTGTGTGCAGGAGTCAAACAAGTTTAAATTTTACTGAGCTGTTGAAGATGGCACTGTTTTGAGAACCTTCCCAATATGAAGCTTTAATCCAATACTTGCCTTTCCGGGAGTAAAGCTGCAATGCTAATCCCACATACCCAGAGTAAACCCCATTGAATTCAGTAGGACATACTTTTGAGTAGACATGGTTAGGATTGTGCTGTAAATTAATGAGACTTTTGAGTGAACATAGCAAAGAATTGTGTTTGTGTTGTAAATCTTTCTCTCTCCCTCTGATCCTATTTTTAAAGCAATTAGGCAGGGCTTACATAGGTATCACTGCTTTTATTATGTAGGAAACGAATACTGATTTTATTTTTTATTTTAAAAATGTTCTGCAATGACTAACTGGTTTTGACAATAATCTGTTATATGGGGTCTGTGTATTTTTACCTCTCCAGTGTATGCTTGTATATGGAGCCTTCCCAACAACCCTGTGAGGTAGGGTTGGTGATTGGAAGCCAAGGCAGCTCACAACAAGAAATAAACCCCTTTAAAATCCAATAACCATAAAAACAAGTACAAACAGTTGCAAAACAGCTTAAAGTGGCATGATTCTGAATTTTCGGTAGAGTGAGTGAAGTTCCTTATCACTTGAGGCTGCAGTTCTGTGGACGCTTCCCTGTTTGAGTAAGCCCCATTGAATACATTAGGATTTGCTTCCAAGTAAACAATCGTAGGATTGCACTATAAATACTTTTACAGGTTGTGTAAATAATAAACATTGACAGTCTTGCTTATATAAATATTTCTTCATACTATGTCCCAATAAATATCTGATTTCACACTATGATTGTACAGTATTACTTTCTCTACATTTCCAGTGTGCTCTTCTTTCTTGGAGTGTTCATGGTTCCCCTCTGTTGTTTTCATCCTGAGGAGCAGATTAGGCTGAGAGATGGTGAATAGCCCATGGTCACCCAGTAAATTTTATGGCTCATTTCCTTTTAAAAATAAATTAAAACTATTTACATGCAGGCAAAGTTTATGAAGCAGATTCACACAATTCATTTAAAGCACATCCACCTTGCATTTAAAGCACATGACGTCCCCTAAAGCAGCCTTTCCCAACTAGTGGGCCACCAGTGTGGCTGGACCACAACTCCCATCAGCCTCAGCCAGCATTGCCAATGATCAGGAAAGATGGGAATTGTGGTCCAACAACATCTGGTGGCCCACTAGTTGGGAAAGGCTGCCCTAAAGAATCTTGGGAACTGTAGTTTCCCCCTCAGAGTTATAGTTCCCACCACCATTAACAACTACAGTTCCCATGATTCTGTGGTGGGATTTATGTGCTTCAAATGTGTGTTAAATGTGCTTTAAATAAATGATGTGGATCTGCCCTTGGTATGATGCGCATTCATTAGTGAATTGAAACAAACAATTTTAAAAGATACCTTTTTTAAACAGGAAAGGCTCACTGCTGAGTGGCAGGGCATATGCTTTGCATGCAAAAGTCCAAAATTCAATTTCCGGTTAAAGACTATTGCCTGGAATCCTGAAGAGCCAATGCTAGTCCATGTGATCAGTACTGAGCTGGATGGTATCAAATGGCCTGAGTTGGTATAAGGTAGATTCCTTTGTTCCTAAAAGTGGAAAGAGACTCAAGGACCACAGTGACTCCAAAATTTATTTATGTATTTTATTTACAACATTTATATACAGTAGAGCCCCACTCATACAGCAGGTTAGGTTCCAGACCTGCGCTGAAAAGTGAAAAGCGCCGAAAAGCGGATCAGCTGTAGCGCGGGGGTCTGGAACCTAACCCGCTGATCGCACCAGAGGAGGAGAAGATCAGATCTTCCCCTCCTCGGGCACGATCAGTTCGACCAGGAATCTGATCGCGCCAGAAGAGGAGAAGATCAGCTGGAGCACGCTTCAGCTGATCTTCCCGTCCTCTGGCATGATCAGCTGGAGTGCGGGAGTCTGACCGCCCCCAAGGAGGAGAAGATCAGCTGGAGCATGCTACAGCTGATTTTTCCGTCCTCCTGCATGATCAGCTGGAGTGTGGGGAGCTCCAGCCCCCCCCCGCTGATTGCCCCGCTGGCGCTGTATTAGCGGAACGCTGAGAAGCGGAGCGCTGAGAAGCAGGGTCCTACTGTACTGCTTTATCGTAAAAAATCTCAAAGCGGTTTAAAGAAGGAATTAAAACAATAAAATTATTGGCAAAACAGTTAAAGACAGGTATTTAAAAACATTCAAAATAGTAAAACCAATAATGAGTTAAAAACAGATAAAAAACACAGTAGCTTCTACCAGCCTGGGTACGCTTGCCTAAACAAAAATGTTTTTAGCAGGTGCTAATAAGAGTACCATGAAGGTGTCTGCCTAATGTCAATAGGCAGGGAGTTCCAAGTGTAGGTGCTGCCACACTAAAGGACTGATTTCTTACAAGAGCAGAACAAGTACTATGTGATACCTGTAACATAGAAAGCACACTTTGAACTTGGCCTTGTAACAAATAGGCAACCAGTGCAGATTTCAGAGCAGATATATTATGTGCTGATAAGGTCTCACTCATGTCAGCATTCATGCCACAGCAACCTGCATTAACTGCAGCCCCTGAGTCAGGTTGTACTGCATGGGGTTTTCTGTGACATTGGCTGACTAGCTGCCAGGACTTTTTAGTTTTGGTTAGGAGTCCTGTCTGGTTGTGGGATGGTGAGTTTTCTGCCTTACTCATGGGAATTTTGTTGTGGTTGGTATGGTATTGCATTTAGGAAATCATTACTGTCTTTTCTTTTTCTATTTATATTTCATACCTTTGACCTCACTCCCTTACATCCATAGAAGCAACAACAGTGGTTCCATGCGATCAACTCAACCTGTTTAAACTCACTGATGATGCACCTTGTTGGTTGCATGACAGTTTGTTTCTTGCGCCATAGTGGTAAAAGAGAATTCACATACTGGGAAGTGTGGCTGCTATTGCTGTTGTTCCCAAGCTGCTGTCTATGAAGGTAGACCAAACCATGTGCTTTTTCTCTCTGTCAATTATTATTCACTGGAATTGAGTTGGCTGTCAAAGTGAGTTTATAGCAGCCCACGGGGTAGACAGAATAGTGTCTTCTAACTCTTATTCATTTCTCAAACCTCTTTCTGAAATGAAGGGTCAAATCTGTAAAGACGTTTGGAGTAGCCATGTTAAAAGGTAGGGGCAGGGCATTCCAGCCAGGGTGTTGACAACCCTGCTTAGATATGGATATATTTACAGAGGATCCCTAGTCAAGCTTTACCAATGGGGTTTAGTAAGTGTGTTTAGAATTGCAGCCTTCGAGGGCATCCATCTTTACTCCTGAGTGCTCCCATATGACATCTCTACAATACTAGGTTCCTTTCTTCCTACAGTGGACTTCTGGTAACTGTCCTGTCCTGAGGGCATTTAAACCCTTCTTTCCAGAAGCAACTAGACTAGATTAAATGTTCCCTACCCAGGGTCCATCTTTTAGCTATGATTTCTATCTTAATTTCCAATCAGAGAAATGTTTTTGTTTGAATTGTATGCTCCAAGCAACTGTGGTTGATGCTTAATGTACCATGCTTAATAACATCACTAGGGGCCGCCCCATGACATCACTCAGGCCTGCCCCAATGACATCACTGCGACCTGTCCCCGTGACATCTCTAGGGCCCGCCCCTGAAATCTCAGGGTTTGGGATGCTTCTGACCTGGCAACCCTAATCTGAACCCAGGAGGTATGTGCAGGATTGGACTCTATTAGGTCACATGGAGATGAAGCCCTAATAGGGTGGACCATATGCTGTCTAAATATGAGTGGATTTGCCGAGCAATTAATGGCCAATAGAATATGAACATACACTTTATATTATGACAATAAATTATCTTTACTGGCAGTGGCTCTCCAGAGTGTTGGGCAAAGGCCTTTCCAGCTTCCTATCTGATAACTTTTATCAGAAGGGGGAATCTCAGTCCCTGCAGCTCTCAGTCTGGCTCTTGGGACTCTCCCTAGGCAGCACCATCTCTTCTTAGGATCTTCCTCAAATATTTTTACCTGGTTGTAATGAACTGTGATGATGCCTCCTGCTTGGCTGGATGGAGGATGGAGACAAGTGTGTGTAGAAACCTCTGGGTTTTACATGGCTGGAATGTAGCCTACAGTACAAAGGCAAGAGCCCCATCCATTGCTCTGTCTGCTATTGCCTTTGCTCCCCCTCGCTACTGCATGTGGCCCTTGGAAGGTTGGCCTTGAGGGAAATTGGCTCTCAGGCTGAAAAAGTTTCCCCACCCTGCTTTAACGAGTTGCTAGGTATTTAATCTGGGGATTTCTGCATGCAAAGTATGTTCTTTGTCATGTGAGTTAAGGCCCATCCTATGACCTCATACCCATATAACGAAAGGAAGGAAGGAAGAAAGGAAGGAAGAAAGAAAGAAAGAAAGAAAGAAAGAAAGAAAGAAAGAAAGAAAGAAAGAAAGAAAGAAAGAAAGAAAGAAAGAAAGAAAGGCAAAACATGAAGGCTGCTGGAGAGGAGATATAATTATTTTGCTCCTCTGGTACTTCTACTGCTCTGCTATGCCATGGTTTGGCTTAGCATGTTATCAGAAACTTGGTTTGTGGTTTAGATCTCTCCAGACAAATCACGAGCTGTAACCAGTTTTGTCCAGTGCTTTACAGCTCATAGTTTTGTCTGGAAAAGAGAAACCATTAGCCCAGGCTGAGATGACAAGCTAAGCCAAACTATGGCTTTTCTCAGTGCAATAAAACACAGAGGAGAAACTAAGTGGCTGCACCCTCTTCTCTGGGAGCCTGCGCATCTGCTCATTTATGCTAAGCCATGGTTTAGCTTAGTATTATGTACAAACTGGGTCTATTATCTATCTATACACACAAGCATATAAAATACGTATTATGATGCACACATGGGAGGAAGGGCGGAATATAAATTTAATAAATAAATAAAAACATATAAACTGAAACATTTTGTATGTCATTTGTAGAATACGCTATTATTCTGGCTTTTAAAATATAATTGTTTTTTAATTAAGCTACACATTTTCCCTTTGAGATATTTCAGCAAAGCACTCATATACACACTTGGTAATTACTTTTATTCTGTCTGTATACCTTATGAAGTTTTAGTTATTGGCTCATTCATTAATTCAGCCAGGACATCTCCAGAGATACTCTTGTATTAACCTGAATTTCTATCCAGCCCCATTTCATAAGCTTAGAGAGAAAAAAACAACCTAATATCTAACAATATCAAATATGCTAAAAATACAGATTAAAAATATACAACCTAAAATTTTCCCATGCCAATCACCAGCAATGGAAAGCATGCTTAATGAAGTCTTAAATAGCTCGTGGAAAATTCCCGTGTTCATACTTCAGCAAATTAGTGAGAGTGAATTCCCAAGGCCAGAGATCATCTGTTGAGCAAGCCCTCGCCAGAGTTATGTGATGGAAACCAAGACATTGCTTAAGGGGTTGCTCTTAGTAGGATGGAGGGAAAGGAATGAATTCTGTGTAAGGAATGTTAGGACCAAACTATTTTAGACTGGTAGTATCCAGCACCCTGGATTAGGAACATAGGAAGCTGCCTTACACCAAGCCGGACCATTGGCCCCTCTAGCTCAGTACTGTCTGCATTGACTTGAGGTTTTCAGAAAGGAGCCTCTCCTAGTATTTCATGGAGTTGCTGGGGATTGAATCTAGGACCTTTTGCATGCAAAGCCTGACTTCTGACTGAGCCACAGCCCTTCCCAAATTATGGGATGATGTTTAAGAGGCATACAAAGTCACTAATACCCCTAGTAACCCCCTTATCCCTTGAGGCAGTGTGCTCTGTAGAAGATGTAAACTCTAAGCAACTAAGGCAGTACCATGCTGAACTCATTGGAAAAGACTCTTATGAAGCCAGGATGATGGATGCTTGCTTAGATCTCTATTTAGTACGATTGCTGCTATCTTATTAGACTTGCGTACTTGGCCACTGCATGATCTGAAGATCCAGTGATGGATCAAACAGCGAATAATCAGTATAAATGGGATAAACTATACGACTGTAGAATTGTTATAATAGAAGTAGTGTAAGTAAAACCACAATGATTGTGGAGATGAAGTGCACAGTTTATTTTTCTTTTGCCACTTAGCAGTAAGCCAAAAAGTCCTCTATCATGTCCCCCCTCACTTGCTTTATTTCTAAACCAGAAAGCCCCAAGAGTTGTAGTATTTCCTCATAGGGGAACTGGTCCAGCCCTTTGATCATTCTGGTTGCTCTTTTATGCACCTTTTCCAGCTCTACGGTATTCTTTTTAGATGTGGTGACCAGAAATGTACATGGTATTCCAAGTGTGGCTGCACCATAAATTTGTATAAATACACTATGATATTAGAAGTTTGATTTTCAGACCTTTTCACTGATTTGAATGCTACCAATTAAAAGCCAGATGGTGTGTGCTAGAGAGATGCCTCCTTAACTGGAGGACTGCCTTAGTAAAAATAAAACTGACCAAAACAAAGGTGAAATTTGGAGATCACTTTTCAAATCACAGGTAGCCAGTGCTGAAGATTACTAGGATATAAAAAAGCCTTCCCTAACTTGGTGCCTTCCAAATGTTTTGTACTACAGCTCCCATTATCCCTGACATTGGGTATGCTGGGGTGGGGGTTGTTGGGAGTTATAGTCCAAAACATCTGGAGAGCATCAGGTTGGAGAAGGCTGATGCAAAGAATGGTTGTGGTGTTCATAGCAAAAGCCTTGTCTGATCTCCATGCCAGGTGCCCATGGGGGCTCCTTTCATAGATGCCAGTCATTTTGTGGAATGATGAAAAGTCAGTATTAGTTTTTAAAAAATCAGTATTAGTTTCCTACAGAATAAAAACTGCAATACCTGCCTACTTACTGCTGAAGTTACAGAGTGGTCCTATAGATTTAAGGAGGCATTCAGTGATACAAGTAGGAGTGTGTGGTTAGTGAAATAAACTACATATGCCATAAACCATTCTTGACTCCCAGCTGTCCATGGAGGCTCAGGTCTCGGCTGTGAGCTGGGCGGCGCTGTATCAACTCCATCTGATATGGAGGATGTGCCTCTACCTTCCCAACCATCTGCTCCCATCTGTGGTACATACCCTGGTCTCCTCTTGCCAAGACTACTGTAATGCACTCTACGTAGGGTTACCCTTGAAAACAGTCCGGAAGCTGCAACTGGTACAGAATGTGGCAGCTCGCCTGATTAAAGGCAGGTGCCGGCGAGATCACATCACTCCAGTGCTGAAGGAGTTGCACTGGTTACCGGTTGTTTTCCGGGCCCAATTCAAGGTGTTGGTTCTGACCTTTAAAACCCTGTACGGTTTCGGCCCAGTCTATCTGAAGGAGCGCCTCCAACATCATCAGGGATGCCTCAGCTAGATCAGCCTCAAAAGGCCTTCTATCTGTCCCACCAGTTAAAACAGCTAGACTGGTGAGAACTAGGGAGAGGGCTTTTTCAGTTGTGGCCCCCACTTTGTGGAATTCCCTCCCAAATGATCTCCGCCCTGCCCCCTCTATGATGAGCTTCCGCCGGGCCTTGAAGACCTGGCTGTTCAGGCAGGCTTTTGGGGTGGGCTAAGTTTTATTATTGTTGTTGAGATTTTTAATGTTTTAATGTATTTGTATGTTTTTATTTTGTATGTCGCCCAGAGTGGCTGGACAGCCAGCCAGATGAGCGACTAATAAATTTAATAAAATAAATAAATAAATAAAATGACAGGCCTGTAGTTTGCCAAAAAGATACCTATCTGTTCAAATGGCATATCTGCAAGCAAACATGATTCTTTTGAATTACTGTAGACATGTCAGCCATTGTTTTATGAAGCTTTCTATTCATGAGTTTACAGTGCAAGTACTTCATAACCTAAGTTGTTTCTTGAATTGCATATCCTCATGTTGGACAGAAAGGAAGATTTGATTTTATTCAGAGTTCAGAGTTCATAGGAAATTGATATTTGCGTGGCAAGCATTAGGTTTCCTCCAACTTTCACTTTTTTGTATGTGTGTATGTGTGGGTTCCATCTGTACAGATTTAAAATAAGAAAGCTAATTTTGCAATCAGATTTTTTTCCAGAAAGCAAACAATATTAACGGTAAAGCTAAGAACATTAACTCCAGCTTCACAACTGTGCCAAAACTTATGGCAAATAAAACAATAGCCGCATACACATGCTTTCCATCTGTTGCGCTGTCGTTGCCATTTGTCACAATGATAGCAGATAAAATAGGTCATCATACAAAGCTCCATTGGGCTCTGATGTGCCCAGAGAGCTCTGCTTTGAGCAGGAGATGCACAATTCATGACAGTATTGGGGTAATGCTGCGCGTACACACTGTTGTGGCATGTATGGAAGATTCTCCAGCAAAGTATTGAAGTAAATAATGTGGTTCTTGCTTGAGCAAAGCTTCTTGTTTACATTGGAAGTTCCCTTGTTCTGTTGGAGCTGCTGGGTTGATAAAACAGTGGGAGTTTCATAAACATTTGTTAGAAATGCACAGCCTGGAAGGATCCTGTTCAGTATCTTGAAAATATCAAGGTAAGATAGGAATAAAGTATTATCACTACTTTAACTATTTTCGCCCCACTATTCAGCTGACTTACAGCAAGGCTTACAGATCAATAATAATAATAATAATAAAACAATCCCTTACCTGAGGCATACAATATGAAAGACCTCACACAAAAGTAAAAGGGAGAGGAGGAAAAAAGCCACCTGTAACAGTTCTTATGATGACCAGCTGGGATGGAAACAATTGAGCTAGCCTGATGGAATGGCTGCTGCTAGGTGGACAGTTGCATGTTGAGGACTCAAATATAAAAATGGGTTGGTTTGTTTTTAAAACCTTCATAATGTCTAAGCACATCCTGACTTTCATAGGTGCAAACCAGATAGACAATGCAGTCCCCAACTGTTTCCATCTCTCCCACCAGTGTGTGCCTACCCACTCCTATCCCCTCCCCACCCCACATACAGAGTGTGTACATACATATCCACCCTTAGGGTCAGCTGTTCCAGATAATAGAGCATCACTATGAAATGCTCCTGGCAAGGTGCATTCATCAAGGCAAGGGGCAGGTAGCTTTGCTCTGTCCCTGCTAAACCTCTGGCCAAACTTTAAGGGCAGACCTCCATACAGTGCATTGGAGACCCTGAGAGCTACAAAGGTAGGAACTAATAGGGGGCACTTGGCATCTGTCCATGGCAGGAGTAGGAAACCTTTGGCTCTCTAGATGTTGGATTACAGTTCCCACCTCCATTGACTATTGGCCATGCTAGCTGAGGTTGATGGGAGATGTAGTTCAGCAACATCTGGAAGGTTAGCGATTGCTCACCCCTGGTCTATGACATTCCTGAAAATGAACCTATAATTATTTGTATGATGTCAAATTCTGAACTTTTTTTTTTAATGCAAATACACTGTGGACCTTGAGCTTCTCTTCTATTACCAGTGTAAACCGCTATGTGAACTTCCTGGGATTTAATTAACTGAGCTATGCATGGAAAGAAGACCAGTGGGACTTATTGGAAATACTGCAGAACAGTGAAACATTTGGATTGAATTTTATTCTCACATCTTAATATTCATAAAAGTTAAATGTGTGATTAAGCAAAATGCACAACTTGTTCTTCTACCAACTGTATGGGCTAGACCCAAGCTGTTGTAACTCATACCTTTACAATCAACATAGGCGTTATTAATAGTGACCACAAAAAAAAGCCATAGAATATACAGAAGGAGGATATTTTATACCTTGATCTTTCTTTTCTTAGGACTCATTAGGGCCAGGAAGGGCATATTTTCTTTCAGGTTGTGGGTTTTCATCTCTATCCATGTTGCATCAACAGTTTTCAAGAGACCAAACACTCAACTGTCTGTATATATGTGATGAGAGAGGTAGAGAATTTTTAACGTATTGAACAATATTTCAAACAAATCTGCTATGAATCCTGGAAGGATGCATTTAATTACTTAAACCATATAATTACAGTAACTAACAAAACAGAGTTATTAAACACTTACAGTAAAAAGTTTTGGCTTCTGCTTTCTTCATCTACTCTGACATTAATCTAAAGGATGCATTGTTGTTGTTGTTAATAATAATAATAACAATAATAATAATATACGTTGCTTGTTACCAAAGTTTTCAAGCAACTTACAGCAATGTTAAAAACAAAATAAACATACCATGCTATAGAAACAAAACAATAAAACAATAACACTCCTATGCAGCCACAGGAAGCTTTGGCAGCATACTAATAACAAGCATCATCTCCATCAAAGTGGCAGCTATAGAACACTGAAGATGGAGTATATAAATCTGTCAGTAATGGGGAACTTGTAACCCACCAGATGTTGTTGGCCTCCAGTTTCCATCAGCCTCAGCCAGCAGGATCAACGGTCAGAGATGATGGGAGTTGTAGTCCAGCAACATCTGGAGGGCCATAGGTTCCCCATCCATGATATATAGCATTGAGCCTCTGTGAAAGCCTCCTTTGTGAAATTAGACACTCTAAAGCCAGTTCTTAAACTAAAGCAGAGCTGGGGGACCTTTGGCCAGAGCTTGGAAAAGTTACTTTTTTGAACTACAACTCCCATCAGCCCAATCCAGTCGCCATGCTGGCTGGGGCTGATGGGAGTTGTAGTTCAAAAAAAGTAACTTTTCCAAGCTCTGCCTGGCCCTCCAGATGTTGCTGGACTACAGCCCCCATCATCTCTGACCATTGCTTGTTGGCTGAGGCTGATAGAAACTGGAGTCCAACAACATCTGGAGAGTAGGAAAATTCCCTATCCCTACTCTGAACAGTTTGCCTCTGAAAATCCAAAGTTTTATTAAATGGTTTCTCTTTATTAATGTCTTTGATAATGAAACCCATGCTTTGCTGCCACTTGTAAAATATTATGGATTCTAGTCAACTAATCCCTACTCAGAGTAGACCCACTGAAATAAATAAACCTAAGTTAGTCATGTCCATTAACTTCAATGGGTCTCTTCTGAGTAGGATAAGCATTGATTACCACCCTATATTTTGTTCTGTACAGGAGCTATTTGCTCTGATGTTGGGCCTTATTTAAATAATGTATATGCTGCTTGTCAGCTCTACACTGCATCAGCAGTGTCAGGGGGGGCTGGAATTTCCTGGGTCTTTGGCAGGGAAGGAAAGTCCTTAGCCAGCAGTCGGGTTGTAAATCTGCCAGGCCTATCCGAAGCGTACTTGCCGAGTCAGAAGTCCAGAAGCGAGGTCAGTGGAGGTCCGGGATCAATTGCCAAGGAGGTCAGTCAAAGAGATGCTGCAGGGAAACTAGGTCTACACAAAGCCACGCCTGATGTTGCAGTCAACAACAAGCTGCAGCCAAGGTGTGCCTTATAAAGAGCAGGATGGACAGCAGGTGTGAGCCCTAGCGTTTGGGCCTTAAGGAGACAGGTCTGCCTCTCTTCTGCCTGACCTTCTGCTGTCTACGTTCTGCAGGTGATGGGGGAGTATCCTGTTCACTGTCTGTGTCTGGCTGCAGGGCCTCTGCTGTCCCTGGGGTGCTCTGCAGCTGAGGGGCAGAAGGAGCTGGATTCTCAGGAGGCTCCTCCATGTCTCCTGCTGCTCCTGGGTCTGCTGCTGTTACTCCTGAGTCGTCCTCATCTGAGGAGTCCTCTGACAGGGCCATGACACTATCCCCCACCCCACGACCAACCCCCCGCCTCCCGCCGGGGCCCGGCTTATCCGGGTAGCGCTGGTGGAAGCTCCGGACCAGACGAGGTGCATGCACCTGCGCCGCATCTTCCCATGAGCGTTCCTCAGGGCCATACCCCTGCCAGTCTATGAGGTACTGGAGGTGGCCCCGATGCCTCCGGGAGTCCAGGATCTGCGCTACTTCGAATTCCTCTTCCCCGTTGACTTGTATCGGTGGTGGGGGCCGTGGTTGACTACCCAAGGGGTGAGGCGGGAGAGCGGGAGTCAGCAGTGATCTATGGAAGACAGGGTGAATGCGGAAGGAGGCAGGGAGTTGGAGCCGGAACGCCACCGGGTTAATTTGCTGGGTGATTCGGAAGGGACCTGCATTCCGAGCCTCCAGCTTGTGAGACGGTCGTTGCGAACGCAGGAATTTGGTTGAGAGCCATACCCGGTCGCCTACCTTCAGCGGCGGGCCTGGTTGGCGGAGGCAGTCAGCAAAGCGCTTATACGCGTCCTTGGCCTGCTCCAGCTGCTCCTTCAGGACTGCCTGCAGGGCTTGCAACTCCTGCAGCATGACATCCGCAGCGGGGACCGGCGACGGGGGTCGCACTGAGGGGAAGAATCGGGGGTGGTAGCCGTAAGAGGCAAAGAACGGGGTCTGGCGCGTGGAGGCATGCACGGAGTTATTATACGCGAACTCTGCCAGCGGTAACAGATCCACCCAATTGTCCTGTTGGAAGCAGGTGTAACACCGCAGGTATTGTTCGACGGTGGCGTTGGTACATTCTGTTTGTCCATCTGATTGAGGGTGGTGGGCGGAGGACAAGTGGATCTGGACGTTCAGGGCCCGAAACAGGGCCTGCCAGAACCAGGCGGTGAACTGGGCTCCTCGGTCAGAGATCAGGTGGTCGGGGAGGCCGTGTAACCAGAAAACCTGGGTCAAGAACAGTTGCGCAGTTTCTGGGGCAGAGGGTAGGCCGGCACAGGGGAGGAAATGGGCCATCTTGGTGAACAGGTCTACGACTACGAGGATGGTGGTCATTCCCCGGGAGGCCGGTAAGTCCGTGATAAAATCCAGGGAGACCGAGCGCCAGAGCCCGGGGGGGTAGGCAGTGGGAGCAGGAGCCCCGGGGGCTTGCCGGGGTGGCTCTTGGCACGCTGGCAGGTATCACAGGCCGCTACATAGTCCTTGACGTCCGCTTGGACCCGGGGCCACCAGAAATCCCGTAGGACCAGGTGGAGGGTTTTATATGTTCCAAAATGCCCTGCCGGCTGGCTGTCATGGCAGAGGTGGAGCACCTCTCCCCGCAGAGCTCCCGGGGGAACGTACAACCGGTTCCGGTGATACAAGAGGCCCTGCTGCAAGGAAAAGGGGCTGTCCCGGGCGGGCATCTCCATCCCTGGAGACGCCAGGTCTCGAAAGCTACTTTGATGGCCAGTAACTCCTTCTCCCAAATGGTGTAGTTCTGTTCCGAAGCGTTGAGTTTCCGGGAGTGGAACGCATAGGGGAGCAGGGACTGCTTGCTCCCCACCGGCTGAAGTAGGACCGCTGCCACTGCCTTATCCGATGCATCGGCCTCCACTATGTAAGGTCGGGTAGGGTCGGGTTGCTGGAGGATGGGTTCAGATGTAAAGGCGTGTTGGAGGCGCCGGAAGGCCTGTTGAGCGGCCTCGGTCCAAACAAACTTCTCTTTGCCTCGAAGCAGGTCTGATATGGGTGTGGTGAGTTCGGAGAAGTGGGAGATGAACCGGCGGTAATAGTTGGCGAAGCCCAAGAAGCGCTGCACATCTTTGGGGCTTCGCGGAGCTGCCCAGTGGAGGATGGTCTCAATTTTGGCGGGGTCCATCTGGATACCCGAAGGCGAGATCCGATGGCCTAGGAAATCCACGGTCGTGAGGTCAAAGGCACATTTTTGAGCTTGGCGAAGAGGCGGTGCTCCCGCAGGTGCTGCAGCACCGCTCGAACGTGCTCTTTATGTTCCGAGGGGTTCCGCGAGTAGATCAGGATGTCATCCAAGTAGATCACCAGGAAGCGGTCTAGGAGGTCCCGGAAGATGTCATTCATGAAGTGCTGGAAGACGGCAGGGGCGTTGCACAAGCCAAATGGCATCACGGTGTACTCAAAGTGCCCATAATGGGTGCGGAAGGCCGTCTTCCACTCATCGCCCTCCCGCATATGCACCAGGTTGTAGGCCCCTCTCAGGTCTAGTTTGGTGAAAATGCGAGCGCCCCGCAGCCGCTCTAACAGTTCTGGGATCCGGGGCAGAGGGTAGCGA
Source organism: Rhineura floridana (assembly GCF_030035675.1). NCBI lineage: Eukaryota > Metazoa > Chordata > Lepidosauria > Squamata > Rhineuridae > Rhineura > Rhineura floridana. The sequence goes on from NC_084488.1 coordinate 88,031,546, forward strand.
TTCCGAACTGTAATCTGGTTGAAGGCGCGGTAGTCATTGCACAGCTGGAGTTCCCCACATTTCTTTTTGACAAAGAGGACAGGGGCGGCTGCAGGGGACGTGGAAGGGCGAATGACCCCTCGGCGCAGGTTCTTGTCGAGGAACTCTCTGAGGGCTGCCAGTTCGGGTTCTGACAGGGAATAAAGCCGGCCCACAGGAATCTTGGCTCTGGGGAGCAGATCAATGGGACAGTCGTAAGGACGATGGGGCGGCAACTGGTCTGCCTCTTGCTTCCCAAACACATCCGCGAACTCCCGGTACTGTTCCGGTAAGGCCTCAGGCACGGAGCTTGCCTCCTGGGTCATCAGGATGCGCTCCTTCGGCCTCCAGCAGTTGGCTTGGCAATAGGGGGATCTGAGGGTCAGTCGGCCCGTGGACCACTGGATGATGGGGTCATGCCGCTGGAGCCATGCCAGGCCCAGCATGACCGGGAAGTGGGGTGCGGCAGCCAGGTAGAACTGGAGGCTTTACTCGTGCTCCCCCAGGGCCATGTCGAGCGGCACTGTCTCCTGTACTACAGGGCCCGAGGCGAGAAGCCGGCCATCAATAGTCTCCACCAGGAGAGGGCGGTGAATGGGTTGACTAGGAACCCGGTGGAGCTTGGCAAAGGACACGTCCATAAAATTGCTGGTGGATCCTGAGTCCAGCATGGCGGGTACTTGTAGGGTCCCCCTTCCGGGGACTGTCAGTGCGATCAACACGGTCAGATGCTTGGGCGGTGAGGAACTGAGGTGGCAGGCCCCTTGAACCATGAGGTTGCCCCGGCTCAGGGGCCTGTGAAGGCCGGGGCATGGGTGTTTCCCGAGGCAGGAGCTGTGGGTCGTTTCGCAGAACACTGGACTGCAAAATGTCCCGGGGCCCCGCAATACAGGCAGAGGCCCTGTTGCCGGCGTCGCAGCTTTTCGGCCACAGAGAGACGTGGCCGAGCCCCTCCCAGCTGCATCGGTTCTGCCGGGGGTGTAGGGTCCTTGCCGACAGGCTCCAAGGGCCCAGCCACTGGGGCTGATGCTCTGTAGACTGGCCGGGGTCGGTTGGCAGCACGCCTGCTTTCCAGCCTCCCGTCAATCTGGAGACACAGGCGTATGAGGGCTTACAGGGTTCCAGGGCGCTCCACCCTAGCTAGCTCATCCAGGAGCTCATCCGACAGCCCCTCCTGAAACTGGTCCATGAGAGCGGCTTCGTTCCAGCCCAGGGTTTGTTGCAATAGATAAAAGTCTGTTACATATTCCCCCAAGGGGCGTCGGCCTTGCCGCAGCCTGCGTATCCGGCGGTTGGCTGTGGCAGATTGGACTGGGTCCTCAAACATAGCCTTCAGTTCTCTGGTGAAGGCGGCGAGGTCGTTGAGCACAGGGCTCCGCTGGAGGAGCAGGGGCGTGGCCCATCTAGCTGCTGCCCCGGTGCAGAGGTTAATCAAGAATCCCACCCGGGTCTTATCATCTGGGAAGGCCTCTGGGCGTAACTCCATGAAGAGCTGGGCCTGGGCCAAGAAGGCTGAGAGCTGGTCGGAAGCCCCAGTAAATTTCTCTGGGAGAGTCACAGGGCACTTGGCTCTCCCTGTAGGGAGAGGGGGTGGGGCTGCTGCTAGCTGGGTTTGCAAGCCTTGGATGGCCAACAGCAGCTGGTCTACTTGTGAGCGCAGGAGCAAGTTTTCCTGCTGGAGTTGTTCCATGGTCAGCACTTCCCCCACTACTTTGTTGCCTGCTTTGTTTGGGCTGACTGCAAACTGTCAGCTCTACGCTGCATCAGCAGTGTCAGGGGGGGCTGGAATTTCCTGGGTCTTTGGCAGGGAAGGAAAGTCCTTAGCCAGCAGTCGGGTTGTAAATCTGCCAGGCCTATCCGAAGCGTACTTGCCGAGTCAGAAGTCCAGAAGCGAGGTCAGTGGAGGTCTGGGATCAATTGCCAAGGAGGTCAGTCAAAGAGATGCTGCAGGAAAACTAGGTCTACACAAAGCCACACCTGACATTGCAGTCAGCAGCAAGCTGCAGCCAAGGTGTGCCTTATAAAGAGCAGGATGGACAGCAGGTGTGAGCCCTCAGTGTTTGGGCCTTAAGGAGACAGGCCTGCCTCTCTTCTGCCTGACCTTATGCTGTCTACATTCTGCAGGTGATGGGGGAGTATCCTGTTGACTGTCTGTGTCTGGCTGCAGGGTCTCTGCTGTCCCTGGGGTGCTCTGCAGCTGAGGGGCAGAAGGAGCTGGATTCTCAGGAGGCTCCTCCGTGTCTCCTGCTGCTCCTGGGTCTGCTGCTGTTACTCCCGAGTCATCCTCATCTGAGGAGTCCTCTGACGGGGCCATGACACTGCTTAATATTTTTAGTAAAATATCTGACCAGTTTACAGGTCCTTGATGTTATCTAGAGATGAGAAGGCCCAGACAAAAAAACTGGAAAATTGGGTTGTGTGCATGTGCTGAATTTTTCTGGTTTTTTTCCAGGAAAAAAATGAGGAAAAACTGGGGTGTGTGTGTCAATTTTTCCAGCTTTTCTCTGGCCTTTCACATTTCTAACTTATCAGTTAACTTTCTTTTGGATATATGCATACTTTTGTACTCTTGTATCTATTGTTTTAAATGCATCATTTGTTTGAGGGGTTGATAATAAAAAATGTCTCTTTTAAAAAAAGAAAAAAGAAGAGAAAGACCAAGCATTATGTGTCTCATGTATTCCTGACTGCTTTTATAGATCAATCCTATGCATGACAACTCAGAAGGAAGTTCAGTGGCAATGTATCCAGCTAACTTTTACTCAGAATAGACCCACTGAAATTAATGGACCTAAGTCAGTCATGCCCATTAATTTCAATAGGTCTACTCTGAGGATAACAAATGTCGGATACAGCCAATTGTGTTTAGGGGGCCTTACTATCAGGAAAGTGTACATAGGAATGGAGTCATAATAAATGACAAAAGTCAGCTGGCAAATGTATAACAGGAATGAATAATTATTTATTAAACTTTATTTCTCTTCTGAGGCTAATCTTAGCTGTGGCTTATAAGATAACAAAACAATTTATTACAGCTTAGAAAAACAACCAGCTGTTACTTTTTAAACTCTGGTGCTGAACAGAATTAATTAGTAAACGTTTTGCTACCTTCTAGCACAGCTTTTTTTCTAAGCATGCACGCACGCACGCACACACACACACACATACACACTGAGCCTGTCTAAATATCAGAAAATCTGTATGCATGTTGTCATCCAAAATTACTTGTCCTCACCCTCCCAATTTTCTTGCTTGTTGTAGCATCCCATTCACTCCTGCAGAATAAACTAAGGCAATAACTAATCTTTTATTACATGAACACAGAGCCTAGCAGTGTGAACAGTGTCACAGCACAATACAGTTTAATGGCACTGCCACAGACATTACTAAGTTGTGCATTATATCATTGCAGTTCTGCAGTTCTCCATTGCCTGGGAATTGTGTGTTTATTTAGTATTAGGAAACAAATGAGGTGAGGCACCTTGACAAAGACCTTACTAATTTTCATTGGTTACTCCAATTTAAAATATCATCTAGCATTCTCTTGGCACTAAACATGGTTCTGTAATCTTTTTTTTTAATGTATTTATATGATTAGTTTACACTCTGTGGTGCTGGCATGGAGGTATCTAAAGAATTAGGATTTGACAACCGAATTTGCGCTATGAAATAAAATATTCTGGACTAGCATAAAAATAAGGAAATGGCAGGCACTGATTCACATCAATTCAATTTCTTATGTTTCCTTGGCATTTTGAAATATTATAGGTGCAAATACTATACTGCAGTTCAGGCAAAAATCAGGGACTGGGCTGTAGCTCATGGATAGAGCATTTGCTTTGCATCCAGAAGACCCCAGGTTCAATCCTTGGCATCTCCCAGGGCTGGGAAAGAGCTCGGTCTGAAATCCTGGAGGGCCATTGCCAATCAGTTTGGGCAATACTGAACTAGATGGACCAAGGGTCTAAGTCAGCATAAGGCAGCTTCCTGTGTTCCTATCACTGGCAAGGATGCAGTGTCATAGAATGTGCTCCCCTTTTCCCCTACATGTGGTCTTTACAGTTCAACTCAATGAAGCATCTGTTTTACACATACAAAAGGTTATACATATTGTTATGAGCATGGGGGTTGGGATGGATGATTCCTGGGGGTCCCCTTCCAATCTCTGATTTGGAATCCTATGCCTTGGGGACAGAAACTCACTCTGCTAGTCAGATGAGTCTCTCCTTTGTTAACCAAATAGATTGGCCAGGTAAGATAATGGGCTTATCAGTTGCCTAGCAACGGTGAATGAGCCAGGAAGACCCTTTTGTCATTGAAACGAAGAGATCATCCACAAAAGCTTCGTTGTGATTGTTGGGGACTGGAATTCATTAGGATCGCCTATGAACGAAGGTGCAGCCAGCAGCACCAGACGGAGCCAAGGAATTCAGGCAAGCTCAAACTGACTAAGCGAGACGTTTCTTTTCTTTTAAGAAAAACGCGTTTTAACAGGCAAGCATTCTTCTGTCTATTCTTATCAATTGGACTAAGTTGTTACAGCAAAAGAGATCTGTTAAAGAATCAGCAATAAAGAATCCCTGGGTGAGTTATACTTTTCTCTTTTATATGTGGAATTAAGGAGGAAGAAAATCGAAATAGCCTATATTTGGCTTTATAGCAAAAAGCTGACCTGGAATTGAGCATTATAAAGATACAAACGAATGAGGGGCATCTAATCTGAAGAGGAAAATTTGATTTATATGAATATTTGAGAATTATATGTCTGGGACTATTTTTTCCGGTCTACTTTTTTTGTGACGAATCTGCTTGTTCCCTATGGCACTAATTATTTTGATGCTGTGAACTAAATTTGTTTTGCATTCTTGGACACATAAGAGATAAGGCAGTTTGTGCTGTCTAAGATGATGATGTCAACAGGTTTGGAATATTAACTCCCTTATTGCTGGAAAAAGAAGCAAATTATTCTTTGCTTGGGAATTGTGGCTATATTGGAAATTTGAAGGGTTTTTTCTTTGGCTTTAAGAATGACAATCAAAGAAGTGGCAGAGACCCTGGAAGGGGTTTCACCTCTGGATATGTTTCAGAAGATAATGGATGAGATTAAGACAACGAAACAAGAACTGGGACAGGGTAGACAAGAGATGGCAACTGAATTTGGCAAAGTGAAACAGGAGCTGAAAGAAATAAAGGATTATATGAGAAAAGAAGCAGATGAGACCAAAGATATAATTGGACAAGCAATAGAAGATGAAAAAGAAATTAAAGGGAAGGAGCAAATTCTGGAGATTGGAACAGATATATCAAATGTGGAATTGGAAAAAGATTTGGACTTTATGGCCGTGATGGATATTAGAGACAAAGATTACTGTTTGGAATTTAGTGCTGTTCCTGAAGAAACTGGTGAAGATATCAGAGATAAAGTTATTACTGTCTTGATAAAATTTCTGGACTGGAATGATGTGATGGAACTTGAAATAGAGAACATTTACAGAATTAATTTTAGATATGTGACAATGGAAAAATTCTCAAGAGATATGTTGGTGCATTTCGTAAAGGAGAGGAACAGAGACATGACCTTACAACAACATTTCAGTAATACATTCAGAATTGATTGCAAGGAAATACTTGTGATGAAGGAAATTCCCATCAGACTCTTACTATATGATTGTGACAGCAAGATTAACATGTGTGCAAGGATGGCAGATGGATGATGGAATTAATACTGATAATAGAAGAATGGCTATTAAAATTACTGGACTTAGCTGACTTGGTAGGGATGGATCAATTGACATGTATATTTGGAGAAAAACTGATGGATATATTTCTCAAGGAGCGGAACCTCTCTTTGACTTTTTGCGAATAGAACAAAATGATATGATGTTAATGAGATTTGATGATTAATTAAGATAACTACTGGAGGAAAGTGATTTTGTAATATATTAAGGGACAGGTTTGTTATATACTATATACTTATAGCTGATATGCAACAAATCGGAAGTCAATATTTTTTATTATATTAGTTATTAATTTGTTTTCCTTTTGTTTTGTTTTGTTCTTTGAAACTTTGAATAAAAATTAATAAAAAAAAGAGAATTGGTGGGAACTTGTCCGGTTCAGAGCAGGAATCATGAGTCGGAGACGAGGGTGCAAGGAACTCTTGCTTTATTAACGTAACGGATACATCAAAGGCTGAGCGCCTCATAGAAAAGACCCTATGCTAACTCACTATAAATCCCTAACTACCCTCTAGACGTGCTCTGCAACGTGTGTTGAAAGTTGACTCAACGCCCCATTCACAGTGTGGCAGTCTTAAATAGGAGAGGTCTTGGAGCGTAACCTCTCACTCCTTCGCACGCACGCCCTCTGCCCTGTCTGCTTCTCCCTACATCATGAGCGCGGTGAAGGGGGGCGAGTCTCCATGGGCTCATCTGACAGAACAGGGTCCTCATCTGCAGGCGGGGAAGCAGAGGGCTGGGAAGTGTCGGGTGTCTCTAGGATACTGCTTGGCACAGGAGGAGTTACTGCTCTTTTGGAATCCTCCCCTAACAGCTCCGTGTGGGTCCTTGATGGCTGAGCGCTGTCCCATTGAGGGGCAGGGCCATCCGTGGGAGCTGGCGAGGTGGCTAGCTCGCTCTCTTCCTCAAGGTCTGGGCTAGACTCAACAACAGCTGGATCGTCCATGCCCGCTGATGGCTGAGGTGCCTGCAACTCATGCCTTCCCCCTCCTTGATCCTTAGGAGAGAGGCTGGGCTCAACACCCCTGGGCTCAACAGAACTGGAAGGCAGGCAGAGAGACTGGCTCTCTGCACCATGGCCTTTGCGGTGCCTCCTGCAACCCAGATAGAAAAGCTGGATATTGGACTGCTGATGCATTGAACCCCTCCATCCTTGAGCCCAGGTTGGAATGTGTGTAAATAAATAAACCATATTTCATAAAGACACCACAGGGACCCCCGAAATCTCACCGCTTGGGAGATTGGGGGAGGTGCACAACAATATCATTTATTTATTTATTTATTAAATTTATTAGTCGCCCATCTGGCTGGCAATCCAGCCACTCTGGACGACGTACAAAATTAAAACATATAGTTACATTAAACTATTAAAATCTCAACCAATAATAATAAAACCTAACCCTCGATCATGCATGTCCTCTCATGCCCATTTTCTCTGTCCACCTTGAAGTTTTGAAGGGTGTTCTACAGGAATATTAATTTTTTCACTTCTTGGATTACTGAAATTTACACATTACAAGAGAAATGATTAAACTGTAGGTTATAAAGTGAAGGATGTGTATTCAGATGTCTTAAAATGTGCCACTTTACAAATTAAGAGAACGTTAAGCAGAATTAAGCTCCTTTGTAACCAATGTATTGAACTCCACTGCTTAAATTTTGTTTGGGATGTAATTCTACACTCAGTTATAGATGCTTAGACCTACTGAAGTCAATGGACTGATCTGGGTACAAGCCAATTGTATAAAACTTGTGCAGTCTGGTTGGCAGAAACAAACACCACTTTAGTTATTGTTTGCACAACTTCTTTAACTAAAGTTACATGTTCATAGAAACCAATAAAGCCTGGTGTAACATCTGTATCCATCTGGAAGTAATATTATAGTACTGTTCCTGCAAACAATTGTGCTATTGAAATGAATATAAAACAAGCTTCCAGTATTGTTGAATAAATATTGTAAACCTCTCGTTATGCTAGATTGCTTTAAGCCTCTTCTTAAATTGGTTAATCTAAGTTTATATTAGATTGGTGGAATAACTAGCCTGATAAGCAAAAAATCCTGACCAAAAGAGATGATAACCTGTGGATGAGTCAGGGGTAATGAATCAGCTAAATACTTATGCCCAACATTTATCTTACAGAAATAGCACAAACAGTATCATTCCCACTACTTAACAGTACTTAAAACCTGCAAAACTGTTATAAGATTTGTTACTAGATCATTGTTTAGCACAGAGCTTGGAAGTAACTCGTTATTTTTAACAAGTTACTTGTAATTCGTTACAATTTTAAATAACGAGTGGGTAATTCCATTACATTTGGCAAGTAACGGAACGACTAGTAATTTCCCTACTTTTCAGCTGCAACTTTAACGTTTCCACGTTAGGTTGGACGTTACTTGGGGGCAGGAACAAGGGGAAGTCAGCTCCTGGCTGTGATTGGTTAACACAAGACATGTGCCTCACACTGATTGGACCTCTGCGCAGACTCTCTCTTCCCTCGTGATCTGTGTTAGGAGGCACGAGGGAAGAGGTGAATAGGCAGGGCCTGCTAGCGTCTGAGAGGAAAATATGGACGCCGGAGGAAAAAGCCAGGGTAAGGACAACGGAGGAGAAGGCAGCAGCAGAATGGCGAAGAGCTGTGGAGGTGAGTGACGATGATTTGTGTGTGTGTGTGTGTGTCCCCGCAGCCCCTTCTGCCCCCCGTGGCATTTTTGCCCCCCTGCAGCCCCTTCTGCCCCCCCACTGCCTCTCCTTGCCTCGTTGCCGCCCCCTCCATCAATCACAAGGCACTTCTGAAACTTTGGCCTATCAGAGCTTGGAAAAGTTACTTTTTTGAACTACAACTCCCATCAGCCCTAGGCAACATGGCCACTGGATTAGGCTGATGGGAGCTGTAGTTCAAAAAAGTAACTTTTCCAAGCTCTGGCCTACTTCTCTTCCTTCCCCCCCTTTTTGAACTCTCCCCCTTGTTCCTATGCATACCTGTGTGCTGTATTTATCCAGACAGAGCACTCCTGCCTTTTAAAATGCCAGCTAGCTTTTTATTGTATATTTATTTGAACTCCATCTTTCTTTTTATTTGTGTTTTTGTCCTGTTTAATCACAAGACTGAATTGTATGTGGGACAAAAACTGTCTCAGTAATAATAATAATAATAATAATAATAATAATAAATCATTAGGCGTATAATAAATGGCTTAAGGCTGATTTTTTTGTTCTTGGCAGAGATGAGGTGAGAAGTAGGGTCCTTGCAGCTCCTCCTCTCAGTCCCCCAGCTCTCAAACTCATGTTCTGTGAGAAAGAGAGAGATTCCCAGTCCCAGAGAGAGATAGACTGTTGACAATCTCTGCTAATATCTATACAAATGTACATAACATGCATCACCTGAACTCACATGATCTAGAGTTACCTTAGATCTTGCAAGATTTGCAAATGAGAAGCAATAGGGTTTTATATTAGTTCTGATTGTCTATTGGGCTATCATAGATTATATGTTTTTTTCATTTTCTATGGCAAAAACTCCAACTTCAGTGGAATTTATGTGATGTGTTCTAATCACTTGAATTTGGCTAATGAATGCTTTATTCTTTCATCAGAACTTTAGCAGTAATACTAAAATATTAATAAAAAAGAAAAGGGAAAGAAAAAATACTTTACATACATCATTCAGCTGTATTGCTAATTATAGATATAGATATAAAAGATAAACGGCATTTTGTCAAAAGTATTTTTGTCTACATTTTATACCTCATCCTTGGTTTTCCAAGCTTGGCATGGAATGCTTCTCATACAGAGTTAATTTGAAATGCTGCATATTTATTATCATAATCATCATATTCAAAATAAAAAATATATGTACCGCCTTCAAGTTGATTCCAACTTATGGTGACCCTATGAATAGGGTTTTCATGAGGCTGAGAGGCAGTGACTGGCCCAAGGTCACCCGGTGAGGTTCATGGCTATGTGGGGATTTGAACGCTAGTCTCATTTTGTTCTCACAACAACCCTGTGATATAGTAGGTTAGACTGGCCCAGGCAGGGTTATTCAGTGAGCAAAAATGATGCAAATAGGATCTCTTTTAATTGTGCTATCGACCTGCTTACTTCCACTCTGACTGGGGGATCTTGCAGCATGGGGAAGAGATGGGGGCACATCACAGCTGAAGTTCACCCATATAGGAGCATTATCTCTTGTTTATTACAGAGACGCCTGTTGCAGGTTTTGCTGCTGAGAGCAGCAGTCAGTTAGTGCGGCCACTTGAGTCACAGCTTGTTGATCCTGAGGAGGCAAAACTAGAAAGTGAGGTTCAGAAAGGAGGCCCTGTGCATGAGGAGGAGGAGGGCATGAAGCAGTGCCAGTTGCCCACAGCCACATCTGCAGAACAGCAAGTACCATGGTTTGGCTTTGAGAAAGCTTGTACATTTGTGAGCCAGAGTGTTGTACGATGCAATTACTGCCTTCCAAGGATCAAAAATCTGAGATCAGCTGTTTCCTCCTCATCCAATGTGAAGAAACATTTTGAGGTAAGCCTTTGTCATGCTGGTCCTCAAAGAGTGTCCATTGTCTATTTATGTTTAAATTGTGAAGTTCCTCTTCCATTTTTTCTTGGATTCATGCTTTGTTCTTCTTCCTCAGAGGGCACATCCTGAGAAGCTGAGAGCAATTGAAGAAGCAATAAAGGCAAGGAGACGTGGCCTTCCTGAACCAATGCATGACACCTCTCCTCCCAAAATGCTGAAGCAGCAGCAGACAACCCTTGAGAGGTGGGGATCTGGCAGGGAGCCTGTCACCCAGAGCAATCTCGACAGGAGAATCATTAATTTCATTGTAGAGGAGACATTACCACTTCAGACTGTGGACAAACCATCATTCATTAATCTGGTTCGTATTGGACTCCCCAAAGATCTCACCATCATATGTGCCAAGACTCTGAGAGACAGAATTGAGAAGAGAGCATGCCACATGAGAGAAACTCTTGCAAACCGAATGGGTGCTGTGGCATATATAGCAACCACTGCAGATTGTTGGACCAATGGCAAGAAGAGTTACTTTGGGGTAACAGCCCACTGGATCAACCCAACTACCCTGAAACATGAGGTCGGGGCCTTGGCTTGTAAGCGTCTGAAGGGGCGCCATACATACGATGTCCTTTGAAAAGCACTGCATGATGTACATGTGCAGTACAGGATCCACAACAAAGTTATGTGCACTACTACAGACAATGGCTCCAACTTTGTGAAAGCGTTCAGAGTTTTCATGGCCAAAGAACCAGTGGAAGCTGCAGGCACCAGTGACGATGATGGCTATAACCAGGAGGAGGAGGAGGCTGAGGTGGAGTTTGTGCCTATGTGTGAGATCCTGGACACAGGACCTGAGGCAGAGGAAGAAGCTGCAGACTCAGGAGAGGATTTTGTTTTACCACCACACCAGAGATGTGCTAGCCACACCCTCAACCTTGTGGCAACACAAGACATAGAGGCCATGCTTTCTGACTCCTCCAAAAGTAGTCTTCTTGGTCCTTTCAAGAAACAGTTTCGTTCCTTGATGGGAAAGTGCAGCAAGTTGTGGTCCAAGCAGAACCAGTCAGCCCAGATTGCTGAGTATATCCGTGCGCAATGTGGTGTGTATCTGAAGGTACCGAATAAGACCAGGTGGAATTCCACCTTTGATGCGTTGAAGCAACTACATGAGCTCCTGTCAACTGTGCCACTAAAAATGCATGCCATAATGGACCGCTGCTCCTTGTCCAGGAGCACAGCTGCTGAGATTGAAGTGGTACAGGAATACACAGAGATTATGGAGCCACTAGCCCAGTCCCTAGATATCCTGCAACGGGAGAACGGCATGTTCATGGGGTATTTGCTACCAACGCTCTGCAATCTGGACCGCAAGTTAGAAGGACTGGAAAACAAACCTGAGAGGTACACATACTGTTTTCAGCTGCTGAGAGGTGTGCGCGAAGCCCTAAGAAAGCGGTTTGCAGCTATCTGGGAGGACAAGAGGCTTCTTCTGGCAGCCTGCCTACACCCTCGCTTCAAACTAGATTGGCTGGAATCGTGTCAGGCCACCACCCATACCAACAAGTAAGAACATTAGGGAAGCCCTTTGGGTGGATTACTCCAAGGGAAATGTTGTCTCAAGGGAGGCATCAGAGGGCTTAAGGTGGTAGGCAGGGGCTGGGCCTTTTCTTCCTGGGGCTCCTCATCACAACCTTGGGTTGCTGCAGGTAATCCTTAAGGGTCTGCTGTGCTGCCCCATGAGTGTGGTGACTTGGTCACCTTCCTACCTTCCATGTCATCATCCACAGGCTCAGGCTGGACCCTGAACCAGGGGACATGACAAGCATCAGGAAATGAAGAGCAGATGATGGTTTCCTAACATATATGTGTTAACATATCCTCTCTCTTTCTTAGATACACAATGGAAGCCTTGTTGAAAGCTGAAATAAAGATGGGTGTACTTAATGAGGACAGTGATCAGTCTTCAGATAAAGACCAGGAAGGAGATGACTTAGCAGATGACTTCTTTAACTTTCTGCCCCAGGGCAAGAAGTCAGCAGTGGACACTGCTGAGGAGGAACTGGTGAGGTACCTGAGGTCTCCCAGCAGGGAAGTGTCATCACTCCATGGCTTTCCACGTGTGCTGCGGTGTTTTTTGCAGCACGACACAGGCATGCCTTCAAGCGCCGCAGTAGAACGCCTGTTCAGTACTGGTGGCAACGTAATGACTGTAAAAAGACATTCCTTGTCTGACATGCTCTTTGAGCATCTTGTTCTTTTGCGACATAACAGAAACATATTATAAAAGCATTTCAAGTGTAAAATTTGATTTCAAGAGTTGAGGTATCTTCATTGCTTGGGGGGATGTGAGATTCTGTTATGCCATTATGTTAATCTTATGGATAATTTTTTTTATTCTACTACCCCCTGTGTGTGTGTGTTCATTTTTAATATTGTTTTAGGCTTCTTAGATGTGCAGCAGCCAAGGCCAGCACCTTGTAGGAGTTTTTTTAAAAAAGTAACTGAAATGTAATTGTAGTGATTACTTTTGAGAAAAAGTAAAGTAATCAGTTACTTTCAGAGCAATTGTAATTGTAATGGTAATTACTACTTTTTGGGCCAAGTAATTGTAACTGTAATTTATTACTTTTTAAAAGTAATCTTCCATGCTCTGGTTTAGCATGTGCTTATTCTTTATAAATGGTGTCTTATTAGCTCTGATAATGAATTCAATCCATGCAGCACAATACTTTTGTTTTGGTTTATAGATTTAAATTTAAACTTTTTCCTAACATTGTTCCATTCATTTAGGGAGCAGCTAGAAATTGTCTATTCAGGTTTTGGCAAACCAATAGCATGTTTCTCACCTACTGTTGAATCCAAAAAGCAACTTTTGTCAGATATGTTATTTATTTAATAAAATGTATATACCACTTGATTGCAAAAAATCTCTAAGCAGTCTACAAAAACATTAAAAATTATCAATTAAACAATTAACAACAAGTAAGTAAAACATTTTTAAATAATTAAAACAGTACTAACTAAAAAGATTAAAGCTCATCAACATCTGCGTGTCTGGATTGGCTTACCTAAACAAAAATGTTTTATTCAGGTACCGAAAGGAATACAGTGGAAGTGCCTACCTGATGTCAATAGGCAGGGAGTTCCAAAGAATAGGTGCTGACACACTAAAAGAATGATTTCTTGCAAGAGTGGAACTAGTACTATGTGGCACCTGTAACAGTGCCTGTCCCATAGATCAAACTGCTTGAGTGGGCAGTGCACATACAGAGTAAGGTGGTCCCATAAGCAGAGCCTGGAAAAGTTACTTTTTTGAACTACAACTCCCATCAGCCCAATCCAGTGGCCATGCTGGCTGGGGCTGATTGGAATTGTAGTTTAAAAAAGTAACTTTTCCAAGCTCTGCCCATAAGTAAACTGCTAAATTTGTGCAGCTTGGTTTCATACTCAACTTGTATACAACTGCAAAGCATCTGTTTCAAATATACTGTTATTTAGTAGTGCTGTTGGTTTCATTTCCAGCAAAAGCTACTATTAAGTCTGAGGGAATTAATTGCAACCATGGTTGCAAACCTATGAGCACTTACTTTGTAGTAATTCTCATTGAACTTGGGGAAATTACCATGCTCCTTTTCATTGGGTTCAGTGGGACTTATACCCGATTCTTACATTACCTGGGAATTAAATGTTTTCTGCTATCAGGTAGTTGATCCCATGCTGATGTTGGCCATTCTTGCAACTTCTGTCCATGTGGTATGGCTAAATTTCGTGAGTAAGCATCATATTAGGATGAGCACACACCCTGATTCGATAGGCATTGGTAACTAGTGCATACTTTTTCACCAACATTAAAGCATTTGTAGAAGTCACAGACATTATAGGGGGTGATGTCGAAGCAATTGCAGACACACCATTCCAGGTAACATCAGAACTGGGTGTTAGTTGCTTTGTATGCTAACTTTCATAGAGGCCCTCTTTGAATAAGCATGTATGGGGGGGAGGGAATATTAAAGGACAATTTGGGGTAATTATGTCAACTCTGAAATAACAGAATATGCTAATGCTCTTGTATTTCTATGACTGGTGTTGCAAAAATCTACTAAATGTTGTTTAATCTCTTCAGCAGCCATAGGCATTGGTTTGAAAAAGAAGAGGGAAGAAGCATCGAGTGGTTAATGAAAAAATAGTGTCAAAATGTGAGATAGACATTGGTTTCCAGGGTTCTTAATATTTCATGTGTTTTCTCACTAGCAGAAACACTTCTACAACTTAAAAATATTTTATTTTCTAAGCCAAACGGGTGTTTCCTGATTTGGCTTTTAGAATACTACTCGGTAATTGTCATGTTGAATCTATTTTGTATTCATTTGGGTGCCATATGTTGTTTTTAATAGGAATTCCACAATTACCCTGACCTCCAATTTTGCCATTTAAAGATATTGTCCTATTACAGAACATTTCACCTACAGTAGATATGTTTACCATGTCTAGACTGTCCGAGTGATCACGATAGTGTGTAAATTTATCTAACTTACTCAGAAAGTCGTATTTTCCTCACAGTGCAGTCCTCTACACACTGTGAGCAAGTTTGATTGAAATCCATGGGACTTCTGTGTTACGTCTCTGAGATTGTGTGAGTTTGAGGGCAGGGACAAGATTCTCACTGATATTTGTAATCTGCCCTGGGAGTCTTTTCTCTCGTTTTTTGGCAGAATAGTAGGATAAAAATGTCAATAATAAATAATTAAATAATAATGGAGTGTGTTGTGAGAAAATAATGTTTGTTTCTCGCTCTGGCCAAACAAGACGCTAACAGCAGTTTAGGATAAAAACTTCTTAAAAATAGTTTATTAAAAAGGAAGCACTCACACCAGCAATTCAGAGTGAGTGCGGTCGACCCAGACTGTTTCATTCCCCCGATATTTATACCCCTCAGTAAACAACTTACAGGAAGCTTACAGTAGGAACTCCATATATGGTAATATTACAGTGTGTTACATTGAACTGGTTCCACCAGTGTATTCCCTGAGTCATGCTTCCGGCCATAGTACATGAACAGCTTGTATTACTAAGATGGCGGATATAGACATCTGTTGTAAGATGGCGGTGCTTAATCAAAACAGTAGATAACTCTCAAGGATGGCCCTCAAGGAGGTGCTTTAGTGTGTCAGAGGAATTAACCCTTAACAAGTGCAAGCTCAGTTGGCAAAGGCACAGATTGAGATGCGGGAGAAATTTTATTTAGTTCACATTTAAAGGCAAATCCACCTAATTCACACTCTCATAAACTATATGCACATTGAAAGGCAGCAATCTTTCAAAATTATACAATGAATGCAGATCTTCAGCCAGGTGATATGTACATAAATACATATTCACAGGGAGACCAAAATGCTTATTTACAAAGCCATTGTACTACCAACCTTACTGTACGCCTGTGAAACATGGACCATTTATAAATGCCACTCCCAACTTCTTAAAAGATTCCACCAACGCTGCCTCAGGAAAATTCTGCAAATTACTTGGGAAGACATAACATAACATAACTACACTTGACCTTAGCCAAAAGGCCGAGAAGCGATTACTTGGGAAGACAGATGGACTAATGTTAGCGTTTTGGAAGAAGCAAAGACTACCAGTGTTGAAACAATTATCCTTCAACACCAACTTCGCTGGACTGGCCATGTTGTTCGAATGCCTGATCACCGTCTTTCAAAGCAGCTACTTTACTCCCAACTTAAGGATGGAAAACGGAATATTGGTAGACAGAAAAAGAGGTTTAAAGATGTTCTTAAAGCGAATCTAAAAAAATGTAACATGAGCATTGAGAACTGGGAAGTCTTGGCCAATGAACGTCCCAAATGGAGGTCGGCTATTATCAAAGGTGCTGTGGACTTCGAAGAACCACGAATACAGGGCAAACGGGACAAATGAGGCAAGCGGAAGGCATGTCAAACAAATCCTCATCGCGGCCATCTTCCATCTGGAAACCTATGTCGTCACTGTGGGAGGCTGTGTGGATCCAGAATTGACCTCCACAGTCACTTACGGACCCACTGTTAAAGACCTTGCCCTGGAAGACAATCTTACTCGGCCATGAGTGATTGCCAATGAATGACAGAAATACATATAGAAGGGTAAAGTGTGCATTACAAATGCTGATATTAGTGAAAATAACATACAAAAATGCAATATATTATGGAAGAAATGCTTTACAAAAGTGTATATTAGGGGAAATTGTAAGCAAAAATGTGTATCTTAGGAGAAATTCACACTTTAATGCTGATTTCCCTCCCCAAAAATAATTACATACTAATGTAGAATTGTAGAGAACTGAACTTGGAAAAATGAGAAACTGAAATAACAGATTTTCCCATCCCTACTTAGGTACAGGTGGAAGAAGAGTAGTAGGGGTGAGGAGATATAAAGTGAAGCTAGAAGGCCCGGCACTGCAACAGATAAGTATGCCTTCTTCAACCTGATGGCCTCCATTTGTTTTGGACTACCCCCCCCCATCAGCCCCAACCAGCATGGCTGATGGGAGGACTGATGGGAGCTGTACCCCAAAAGAGCTGGAGGACACCAGGTTGGGGAAGGCTGCTGTAGAGCTCGTGCCACAATAAATGTGTTGATCTGTAACAGGGCTATCCTACTCTAGTTAAGAAACAAGTCTTCCTGAGTGCAGCTGGATATATTACAGGGGCTAATTAGCAGTCATTCTTCTTCCAGGCAAGCCACCTGGAGGTCAGCCAGAAAAGGAAGCAGCAGAGCTGTACAAAGTGAAGCCATGTTTTAAGGGCCCCAAAGGAAGTGAGGAGGAGGGAATCCTACAGAAAGTAGGGAATTGTCCTCAGTGACATCATCAACACAAATGAGAAGGCATGCTCATCTTATAGTGGCTAGATTCCAGGTGGAAGGGAGGGGGCTGAGCTTTATCACAGGTTTGAGATGTGTGGAACTATGAACAGGAAGTTGCCTTGGAGCTTGTGCATTACTCCAGCAGCCTGCTCATATGTCTTTGCATAGGCTTGCCTCACACTTTTGAAGCATATGGCTTCCTCCAAAGAATCCTAGGAACTGTAGGTTGTTAAGAGTGCTGGGGATTGTAGTTTGGGGGTGAACTGCAGTTCCCAGGATGCTTGGGGGAAAGCCATGACTGTTAAAGTGGTATAAATGTGCTTTAAACATAGGGTGTGGATGTGACCTTAGTCACACAGGACATGGGACAGGGAAAACATCTTTGGAAGGTAGCAGCAATACTGCAACCACGTGACAAGGCCGCAAGAAATGGCCCCTGGGAACTTATGGGTGTTTAGTGTCTTGCCCTGTAAGTGAAATGGAATGACACCCTACTGCAGGTGTAGAGAACCTTTGACCCTCCAGATGTTGCTGAATTACAATTCCCATCCCTGGGCATTGACCTTTCTAGCTCTGATGGGAGTTGTAGTTCTGCAACATCTGGAGGGCTAAAGGTTCCCTACACCTGCCCTATTGTTTTTAAAAAGTGTGTGTATTCTACATTCTGAAATTGAACAGAACTAAATGGAAAGTGCCAGAAGTGGAAAAACTACAATCCCAGTGATGTATCCTTCATGTCAAGACTTATGTTCAACCCATTTTTCCTGTTCATTAATTTGGGAGGAAACTGTGATAGAATGCCTTGTCTAAAATCACCTGAAAGCATTTTGAGGTGTTTGGGTAGATTATAACAATGCATCTTGAAGGTCTTTGTCGTAGCAGAATTAATTAATGGTGAATTTTACACAAATATTGCCTACATAGAGAATCTCAAACAATTTAACTGTTTCAAATTTTGTTGACTGGCAACTTGAATAAATGAACACAGCAATCTTAGCTGTTCACAGCGCCTTGGCATTTTCCAAAACCAAGCCTTTCTGTTCATTTCAGGTGATTAATCTTTACTGTTATGTGCACATGTAGACCTGGAACCTGTGCGTTAAAGGCATGGTGTTGCAAAGGCAGTCTGTGGACAGCAAGAACAAGCCGTCTAGTTACTTAGACCAGCGAGCAACCCTAACATAAAGGCTTCAAGAGTATCACCTGTGACCCCTTCTGGTATATTGTCAGAAGAAGGCCTCCTTCCCTTCAGCTCCTTGTTTGGGTCAGAACTAGGTGATGGTGCACAGGGCTGAATCTCCACCTGTCTTCTCTCAGGTCACCTATTTAAAGCTGTAGTCCTGTGCTCACTTACCTGGGGGTAAGCCACACTTAACAGAGTGGGACGTACTTCCAACTAATGTAGGACTGTGCTTCATGACACTTGGTGCACTCAAGTCCTATTTGTAGCATATATACATTTTTCATTTTTCTCCTTAGTCTAAAATCCAGTTTCTTCTCTCTCTCTCTCTTTTGTCTTTCAGGTATCAAATCCATACAGGTCTTCAGCATTCTGTCATAAGGCCCACCCAGCCTAACTGTTTACCGCTGGATAATGCAACACTACCTCAAAAGCTGAAGGAAGCCGGCTACTCAACACACATGGTTGGCAAATGGCACTTGGGCTTCTACCGCAAAGAATGCATGCCAACTCAGCGTGGGTTTGATACATTTTTTGGCTCTCTCTTGGGCAGTGGGGATTATTACACCCATTACAAATGTGACAGTCCTCGAATGTGTGGCTATGACTTATATGAGAATGACTTTGCTGCCTGGGATCATGACAATGGCATATACTCAACGCAGATGTACACACAAAAAGTGCAACAAATCCTAGCCTCCCATAACCCCAGAAAACCTGTATTTTTATATATTGCATACCAAGCTGTCCACTCTCCACTCCAGGCACCAGGCAAGTATTACGAACGGTACAGGTCAATAAACAATATAAACCGACGTAGGTATGCTGCTATGCTGGCATGCTTGGATGAAGCTATCAGCAATGTGACTCTTGCATTAAAGAGGTACGGTTATTATAACAATAGTGTTATCATTTACTCATCAGACAATGGGGGGCAGCCAACAGCTGGTGGAAATAATTGGCCTCTCCGAGGAAGCAAAGGGACTTACTGGGAAGGAGGGATTCGAGCTGTTGGCTTTGTTCATAGCCCTCTACTCAAAAATAAGGGGTGTGTGTGCAAGGAGCTCATACACATAACAGACTGGTTCCCTACTTTGATCACATTAGCAGAAGGACAGATTGATGAGGACACCCAACTGGATGGCTACGATGTGTGGGAGACCATAAGTGAAGGCAGACGGTCTCCAAGAATGGATATTTTACACAACATTGATCCCATCTATACCAAAGCCAAAAATGGCTCATGGGCAGCTGGCTTTGGGATATGGAACACAGCAATTCAGTCAGCAATCCGAGTGAACCACTGGAAACTATTGACAGGGAACCCAGGATACAGTGACTGGGTCCCTCCGCAGTCATTTAGTAACACCGGCCCCAGTCGCTGGCACAATGAACGAGTTTCATGGACCGCTGGAAAAACTGTATGGCTGTTCAATATCACGGCTGACCCGTATGAGCGAGTGGACCTTTCCAGTAAGTATCCAGAGGTAGTAAAGCAGCTATTGCGTAGACTCTCAGAGTTCAATAAAACTGCTGTTCCTGTTCGATATCCACCTAAAGACCCCAGGAGCAACCCCAATCTTAATGGGGGAGTGTGGGGCCCATGGTTCAAGGAGAATGAGAAGAAGAAAAAACCCAGCAAAAGCAAAGCAGAGAATAAACCAAAGAAAAATAAAACCAAGAAGAAGCCTGATAGAAGAAAAGGACATTCCCTAAGCTGTTTTACTGGTAAATAGTTTCAGTTGTGTCTTCTGCTGCAATCCTAAGTATAGTAACTTGGAAAGACTCTACCAAAAGCAGTGGCAGTTAAACCTGCAGGTAAATGTTTTTAGGCTCAAGATGCCATTGCTAAACCAAAGCAAATGGCCTCCAGAATTCATAATTTTTTGACATACCAGCACAGTAAAAAAAATCCCATTTCTGTACTATTGCCGTTTTTATTTTGCCTTGCATGGTAAGAATAGAAACATATGAAGGGTGCAGTTAACATTGCTACCTTCTCTTCTATACAAATGGGGTTTACTCACATCATATTGCTCACACCATAGGGGAATGGCCATATCTCAACAGTAGAGCAAATACTTTGCACACAGAAGGTCCTAGGTTCAGTCCCCAGCATCTCCAGGTCGGGCTGGAAGAGACTCCCGTCTAAAGCTCTGGAGAGCTGCTGGTAGTCAGTGTCAACCATTCTGAGCTAGATGGACCAGTGGTTTGTTTCAGGATAAGGGAGCTTCCTATGTTCCTGTGCTGCCTCTGAACCCTAGTCGGTAGAATACGTGGTGGTATGTATTCAAATTCACCTATTTATTTTAATAACAGTGTAAATAATTATACTGGTAAATATTCTCCATTGATTGGAGAAAATTAATACCAAAAAGAATAAAATGTTAAAATGAATTTGAGTTGCCCCCTCATGTTGTCTTGATGAAGCACAGGCAACAATCAAGCTACTAGAAATAGCCTGAAAAACTTGTGAAAAAGCTGCATCTAATTAAATTTTGCCTAACTTTCAATTGGAAAGGATTTTTTCCTTCCTAGAATGTGCCAGGGTGCAATCCCTTTCAATAAAAACAAGCTATGGACACACATACAAACTGCTAATACATGGTTATAATTACAGAAACATGTATAGCTGTAGACTGAAACTCTGTGCTGGGCCATGCATGCACAATCCCACTGAAATGGGCACAGTATATACCTGTAATTGTGCCATTCACCAGGTGTTGCTGTTGACCACCTGTAGTGTCTAATAACTTGTATACCACTGGCACTGTCCAAAACCAAAGGTCATGTACACTCCATATGAATTTCCTAGATAGATAGGCTTTCCCCTTTCATTGCAAGGAGTATTGCATTTATTAAGGTGACTAGCAAATAGCCTGCACCCAGAGGAGTTCCATGTGAGCACTGAAGCTTTGTTCAGATGATGATAGACTTTAATCATGAAGCATCTATCATACATTCTTGGCTTAATGGAGTTGCTTATATGCAAATAATGTAGCTAGGGACAGAGAGTCAATGAACTAGACGTGCAACCTGGCCCCAGCGCCAATTGTAGAAAGCAAGAATCCATAAGCACAAGCTATTCTGCAGCTGATAATGGGGAAAGCTTGCTCAGGATACACAGCTGATGACTAGATGGGCATAGTCTATGTATGGTTCACAGCTTCTGCTTATGAAGTCAGGAAACAACTCTGCAAAGGGGGAAAAAGCCTTGCCCACATTGCCCATCCCCAACATCTGTGGTGGAAGACCAGCAGGTGAGGCAAAATAAAGACTTCCACTTTTCATTTCCAGGCTCCAGAGGTTGCCATTCAGGCTGCTGCTATTGGGCCATTGTAAAGTAAGGATGGGACTGGAAAACTAGGCCCAATCCCCATTCCTCCAAGGATGTGGAACCTGTGACACTCTCCAAATGTTGCTGAACCACAGTTTCCATTGTCCCTGATGGTTTGGCCATGCTGGCTGGGACTAATAGGAGTGGAAGTCCAACGACATTCAGAGGGACATAGGGTCTCCACCCACATCACTACGCATTAGCCCACATGTTTCCTCACCCTGGCACAACAGTTTGTGGGGAACTTTTGTCCCTCCTGATACTGCTGAACCAAAATTCCCACCAGCCCCAGCAAGCATGGCCAACGGCCAGGGATTATAGGAGTTGTAATTCAGCAACATCTGGAGAGCCAAAGGTTTCCCACATATGTTGTAATAGGTCTTGGTTGTGAAGGAAGCTAACCAAGGGAAGAAGCAGCAGTCTGAGTAAAGGGAGAGCAGCAGCAGCAGCTGTGACAGGCTGGTAACATTGCAGCAGCAGACCTAGAAGGGAGGGGAGCAAGTGGAAGACTGTACTTTGCAAATACATACAGTATATGGTAATTTATTTTGAGTTACAACACATCCGTAACTTTATACTCCCATGGCTTTCATGCGGATAGTTTATTAGTCCACTGTTATTTCTAAGAGAACGTTGTTTCATGTAGCATTATCTGAAAGTACTGTAAAATCAGAAATGACTGTAAAAGGAGGAGTTATTTGGCTGCATTACTTCATTCTATGTTTTTCTGCAAGCACGCCCAGATGATTGTTTCACAAGCACGTCGATTATTTCTTTATCAAAGCAAAAATATCATCTGTTTAAAGAAGAGGGAGAAAAGGGGGAAAGGAAAAAAAAGTTTAAACATTTTATTTATGTTTCTATTAAAAATCATTTATTTTTATGGCAATAATCAGAATAGCCTCTCATTCTTTTTCGCAACAAGTCAGAAAACAACTTTCACATTTTGAAATGGTCTTTCAGTTGTTTATGCTGAAATGCAAGTTTGTTTTTATGCCATTTGCTTTGGACAGAAATTTCTCTGCATCCCCCCTTGATCAATGCAAACCTTCACTGCTACTCTCACAAGGCAGGTGAAGAGCAGGAGATGGGTAGAAAGCCTAAGGCCTCCACTCCTTAACTGCTGTTGGCCTTCAGCAATGGTAAATGAATATTATACCATTTCATGAAAAAAGAACCCATAAATAATGTTTGATAAGGAATGCCCCGCTCATTAGCCACTCTTGCTATATTGTCATCTCTAGAACCTTCAACGGACTGCAATTCCCCTCTTGATTTTGTCATTTATGCACAAAAAGTTTGAATTGCCAGGGCACATGAGAGATGTTTGTAGTGGCTGGTTGTCAAGTGAGATTTCTTTTCCTCTGTTCCAGACACCTTATGGGAGGGAAAGATGAGATCTGCAAATGATAAATTAGTCAAACATAGATTGGCCTGGTAACATCAGCGCAGATTCATATCATGCATGAATCAGAAATACTGCCCCTGCTGAAGTTCCATTAAAGGTGCAAAAGTTCTAGTTTTTTTGTCTGGTCTTATCTGCAAGGATTCTGGAACTCTCATTAGCAATATTGCACAGCAACGCAAGGGGAGAAGGAGGAAACAATGAATGGAGAAACCACAATATGGTGAGTTTATACTTTCTACAACAGGAGTCGCCTGGGGTCTAAGTTGGCCCATGAGGCCATTTCTTCCAAACCACACCCATCTGCCCATCCATTGACACACTGGGTGGTGTCAGTCGATGGGTAGTAGGGTGGGGTTGAATCCTGTTGGGGACTGCTTCGCACTGCAGAAAACCAGACAAGCTGAAGACTGGGACCGATATATACTGTTTGTCCAATGAGTTTGTTCTGCCATAGTCATCAACAAACTATGCAGCCTATTGAGGAAGACTGCATTTAAATATAGAATACTGAGGACACAATACTTTTGTACAGATCATCATTCTTTAAAATAAAATTTAAAGGCAGACCCAGTTTGGTGTAGTAGACTCAGTGTTTGACATGTTTGGAGAAGAGCTAGGTTTGTATTATTATTATTATTATTATTATTATTATTATTAATTAATTAAGCTTATAAACAGCCCGACTAGCAATAGCTCTCTGGGCGGTGAACAAAGTACAGTAAAATCATAATACAATACCGCAGGACATAAAAACAATCAAAAATCAATTACAACAATTTGTATAAATTTAAATTAAACTAAATTAAAATGCTTCGGTGAAAAGAAAGTTTTTCACTTGGCGCCGAAAAGAAAACAGCGTCGGCGCCAAGTGCACCTCCACGGGGAAACTTCCACAATTCAGGGGCCACCACCGAGAAGGCCCTAGATCTTGTCACCACCCTCCGGGCCTCCCTATGAGTCGGGGCCCGGAGGAGGGCCTTCGTTGTGGAACATAGTGTACGGGCCGGTTCATATCGGGAGAGGCGTTCCAACAGGTATCATGGCCCTGCGCTGTATAAGGCTTTATAGGTTAATACCAACACTTTGAATCTAGCCCGGAAGCTTATTGGCAGCCAGTGCAAGCGAGCCAGAACAGGTGTTATGTGCTTGGACCGCTTGGTCCTTGTTAGCAGTCTGGCTGCCACATTTTGCACTAGCTGTAGCTTCCGAACGGTCTTCAAAGGTAGCCCTACGTAGAGTGCATTGCAGTAGTCTAAGTGTGAAGTTACTAGAGCATGTACCACTGATGTAAGGTCCTCTTTACTCAAATAGGGGCATAGCTGGGCTACCAACCGAAGTTGGTAGAACGCATTCCTTGCCACCAAGGCTACTTGAGCCTCAAGTGAGAGGGAAGAGTCAAAAAGGACTCCCAGACTACGAACCCGCTCCTTTGGGGGGAGTGTAACCCCATCCAGGACAGGGTATATATCCACCATCCGATCAGAGAAACCATCCACCAACAGCATCTCAGTCTTGTCTGGATTGAGCTTCAGCTTGTTAACCCTCATCCAGTCCATTGTCGCGGCCAGGCATCGGTTCAGGGCATCGACAGCCTCACCTGAAGAAGATGAAAAGGAGAAGTAGAGCTGTGTGTCATCAGCATACTGATGACAACGCACTCCAAAACTCCTGATGACCTCACCCAACGGCTTCATGTAGATATTAAAAAGCATGGGGGACAAGACTGACCTCTGCGGGACTCCATATTGGAGGACCCACGGTGTCGAGCAATGTTCCCCAAGCACTACCCTCTGGAGATGGTCCACCAAGTAGGAGCGAAACCACTGCCAAGCAGTACCTCTGACTCCCAACTCCGCGAGCCTCCCCAGAAGGATACCATGGTCGATGGTATCAAAAGCCGCTGAGAGATCAAGGAGAATCAACAGAGTCACACTCCCTCTGTCTCTCTCCCGACATGGGTCATCATACAGGGCAACCAAGGCTGTCTCAGTACCAAAACCGGGCCTGAAACCCGACTGCAATAGATCTAGATAATCGGTTTCATCCAATAACGCCTGGAGCTGGTCAGCAACCACTCGTTCCAGGATCTTGCCCAGGAATGGGACATTCGCCACTGGCCTATAGCTGTTAAAATTTTCTGGGTCCAAGAAAGGCTTTTTCAGAAGTGGTCTCACCACTGCCTCTTTTAGACAGCTAGGGACCACTCCCTCTCGTAAGGAGGCATTTATCACTTCCTTGGCCCAACCAGCTGTTCCATTCCTGCTAGATTTTATTAGCCAAGAGGGGCAAGGATCCAGTACCGAAGTGGTTGCACGTACCAGTCCAAGCACCTTGTCCACGTCCTCGAGCTGAACCGGCTGAAACTCATCCAATAAAACATGACAAGACTGTGCTCCAGACACCTCACTAGAATCAACTGCTATAACTTGGGAGTCTATGTCCCAACGGATGCATGAGATCTTATTCTGGAAGTGATCGGCAAACTCATTACAGCGGACCACCGATGAGTCTATCGTGTCCTGAGGGCCAGACTGAAGAAGCCCCCGGACAACCCTAAAGAGTTCCGCTGGTCGGCAGAGGGATGACTTAATAGTGGCAGCGAAATGTTGTTTTTTCACTGCCCTCACTGCCCCTACATAGAGCTTGGTCGAAGCACTAACCAGCGCATAATTGCATCCGTCAGGAGTTCGCCTCCATTTCCGCTCAAGCCGCCTCCTATCTTGCTTCATCGCTCTCAACTCTGGAGTATACCAAGGAGCTGTATGAGCTCTACACAGGAGAGGGCGCGCAGGAGCGATCGTGTCAACGGCCTGGGTCATCTCCGCATTCCACAGATCAACCAGGGCTTCAACAGGAGCGCCAGTCCTATCAGCCGGAAAAACCCCCAGAGACCTTTGAAAACCTTCAGGATCCAGTAGTCTCCGTGGGCGGACCAATTTAATAGGTCCCCCACCCTTGCAGAGGGAAGAGGCTACTGAAAGTCTGAACTTCAACAAGCAGTGATCTGTCCATGACAAAGGGATAGATGTAAAACTCCCCACATCCAGATCACTATCCCCATGTCCAGTAGCAAAAACAAAGTATCTGCTCAGACATGAAGTTAACCGGGTAAACTTTGGCCAAGGTAAGCTCTCTAAGCCTAATCAACATCGTAGGAGCGTCACGAAAAAGCGATGAATGCCATCTTGGAGGAAAAGCAAGAGACAAATCTGATATATAGCCACTTGCGCCTTTCACAGCTACAGGAGAGTAGCAAATTCTAAATTTTAAAGAGAAACAGACTTTTTGTGGTCAGGAACAGGGAAATACATTGAAAAGTGTGGAATGAACAAAGGATGAACAGGAAGACATAAAAAATGTCCTGCAAATAAATCAGGATGAATGCTTATAGTATAACTGCCCCACAAACAAATCAGAAAAAATGCTCAATAAAGACTGGGTGTAGTCTAGCCTCCATGTAGGTGTACAAGCAAATCAGGAGAAATAGTGAACAGGTTGTCTGGAGGAGCCTTAGGTAAAGGTTTTCAGATCACAGCATCTCTGTGTGAGGAATGGGTTAAACTTCTGCATTTCTGCTTGTCCAACAGGTTGAGAATTGAAATCCTGCCTGAAAAATCTGCCAGCCCTTTAAGACATAAATTGACTCAACTGTGACTCTCTAAATGGACTTGAAAATACCTGGTTGAAGAGCATCAGCCTGGTTCTGGCTGGCTGCAAGTGCAGAAGGTCACTGCCTCCCAAGGCTGGATTAATGTGGTTGGGGGCCCTGGTGCAGTTCACCAAAAGGAGCACCCTCCCCCCACAAAGGAATGCATGAAATAATTAAAAAAATGGTCATGTCAGTGAAACAGTGGATATCCTAAACACACTAACTTTTTAAAGCATAGACAGTTGTGGATATTCACTAATAGGCAAGAAACCTCACAGTTTAAGAACATACCTATAGCCAACAGATATTTCTATCAAACTTTAAAAAGCAGGGAAATTGGGCAGCTTTAGTGAATGCACCAGGAGAGCAGGAGACCTGACCTCTCTGAGATATTGTACTGCCCTGCAAATTTGTAAAAATGCAAACAATTTGGGTTAGTTTTTCACAGTCCAATCCACTTCCTTTACAATCATGCTTAGGAGAGGTGAAACTGACCACGGGATGGGAAGGGGAAGAGCAGGAAGGGCAGGGGGAGGGGGGAGAGGGGATGGGACCAGGCAGGAAGGGAGAAGGGAGGAGGAGGGCAGGTTATATCATTTGCATGCTTATTGAGTTCAGTGGGATTTACTCTCGAGCAATCATGCTTAGGATAGGTCAAACTGACCATGAGGAAGGGAGGGCTGGAGAGGGAGAGGGTAAAGGCAGGTCTGATTATTTGCATGCTGATTGAGTTCAATGCAATTTATACCTGTGCAATTATGAGGACAGGTAAAACTGACAATGGTGGAGGAGGAGGGGGATGGGAGAGGAGAGGGAAGCAGAATGAGGGGAAAGGAGAAGGAGGAAATTCAAAGGGGGGGAGGGCAGGGCAGGTTGGTCATTTGCATGCATTTTGAGTTCAGTGGGATTTACTCCTGTGCAATCATGCTTAGGATAGGTGAAACTGACCTGGAGGAGGGGCAGGAAGGGGAGGAGGAGGGGAGCAGATTGGGTGGGTCGGTGCGCACTGGACAGAGGGAAACCCCTTTCCTTTTCAAATGGAAAACACTGAATAGTATAGTTTTTCAGTGTTTTCCTCACCTTTTTATCTCCCACCCAAATTTAAACCAAAACTGTCACTGGCCACATCCACATCAGACCTTTATTTCACTTAATTTGTTTTATTTTATTTATTATTTGATTTATATCCCACCTTTCCTCCCAGTAGGAGCCCAGGGCGGCAAACAAAAGCACTAAAACACTTTAAAACATCATAAAAACAGACTTTAAAATACGCTAAAACAAAACAACTTTAAAAACATTTTTTTTAAAAAAAGCTTTAAAACCATCTTAAATAAAAAGGGTTAAAAGATACTGTTTAGAGAGAAAAAAGGTTTAAAAAACATTTAAAAGCAATTCCAACTCAGGCAGACTGGGATAAGGTCGCAACTTAAAAGGCTTGTTGAAAGAGGAAAGTCTTCAATAGGCACTGAAAAGATAACAGAGATGGCGCCTGCCTAACATTTAAGGGGAGGGAATTCCACAGGGTAGGTGCCACCACACTAAAGGTCCATTTCCTATGTTGTGCAGAATGGACCTCTTGATAGGATGGTATCTGCAGGAGGCCCTCACCTGCAGAGTGCAGTGATCAACTGGGTATATAAGGGGTAAGATGGTCTTTCAGATATCATGGTCCCAAGCTGTATAGGGCTTTGTACGCAAAAACTAGAACATTGGTCTGGTAGCAAATGGGCAGCCAATGCAATTCTTTGAGCAGGGGGGTGACATGTTGGTGATACCCTGCCCCAGTGAGCTGTCTTGCTGCCGCATTTTGCACCAGCTGCAGCTTCCGGACCAACCTCAAGGGCAGCCACACATAGAGCACATTACAGTAATCCAGCCTGGAGGTTACCAGTGCATGGACAACAGTGGTCAGGCTATACCAGGTGTCTTATCAGCTACAGCTGGTAAAAGGCACTCCTAGCAACAAAGATGGATCCAGGAGCACCCCCAGACTACGAACCTGCACTTTCAGAGGGAGTACAACCCCATCGAAAGTAGGCAACTGACCAAACTCGGGAACCACCAACCCACAGTGCCTCCGTTTTGCTAGGACTCAGTTTATTGGCCATCATCCAGCCCACCACCGAGTCCAGGTAGCGGTCCAGGGCTTACATGGCCTCTCCCGATTCAGATGTTATGTGGAAATAGAGCTGGATATTGTCAGCATACTGCTGACACCTCGCCCCAAATCTCCTGATGACTACTGCCAAGGGCTTCATATAGATGTTAAACAGCATGGGGGACAAGATGGTACCCTGCGGCACCCCACAGAACAACTGTCAGGGGGCCAAAAGACAGTCACCCAATGCTATTATTTGAGAGTGACCTTGAAGATAGAATTGGAACCACTGTAAAACAATTGCTCCAGTACCCATCTCACCAAGACAGCCCGGAAGGATACCATGGTCAATGGTATCGAAAGCCGCTGAGAGATCAAGTAAGAATAACAGAGTTGTATTCCCCCTGTCCTTCTCCCGATAGTCATCCATCAGGGCAACCAAGGCCGATTCAGTCCCATAACCAGGCCTGAAGCCAGACTGGGATGGGTCAAGAAAATCTGTTTCATCCAAGAGTACTTGCAATTGAAGGGTGCTGAGAGTTGCTAGGAGATGCCCTGTTCCCCTCAAAGAGCTTCAATCAGAGCGGCTGACTGTTAAATCCCTCTAGCCACTGGCTCTCTGTCAGGGGAATAGGAGTCTCTTCTCAGCACCCTTCACAAACTACACTTCCCAGGATTCTTTGGGGGAAGCCATGACTGTCTAAAGTGAAATCAAAGTCTGATGTGGGTATGTCCCCCTGATTAGCTAAGCCAAGCAGCTGTGAGTCTGGCTTTTAGAACACTGACAGTTGGTTCTTACTGAGCATGGCTGGACTAATAATTGAGTTCAATGCTAAATTTCTTAAATTAATTAAAAATCAGTGAGGCATTTTTTTAACTTTTAAATTGCAGAAAAGGAAGGTCAGAGTGTGGGGCAAGGTCAGTAACAGGATTACAGGTACTTTGAACATGGCTGATTTTTAATTAATTTCAACAGATTATGAGAACTCTGACAAAAAAGTCCAACAGGAGTCTGTCTTTCCCCTCTCTTTACACACTGAACTCTCGATTCTCTTACTGTTTTGTATATCACCACGAAAACATAGAGGGTTGTTCAGCAAGCATTTCTGAGTTCACGACTATAATTTTTGTATGGTTTTGTTTTGAAATGAGCTTATGGGAAGCATCAGAATGACATGGGGAGTACTTTCAATTTAACATTGCAGAATGCAAAAAATCCATGCTGGCTATAATATACAGCCCCTTTTATGGCTGTATAATATGGACATAACCTGCAGATGAGTAACTATTTCCTAGCATCTTTACGAAGCATTATTAAACAAGGATATATATGATCATAGAATGTAACCTGATTAGTGAAAAAAATACAATCAACTGGCAGCAAAAAGAGTAGAAGGTGGGGCTGCATTGTTTAGCTTCTGCATTTTTTGTTCATACTACATAGTCACTGTGCTATTGTGCACACACCTTTAAAATGAGAGGTCAGAAGTGGCTTTGATGCTGGTTTCAGCTTTGGCATTTCCCTTTATTTGTTTTCTCTGTGTTGTATTTAGCAACGCTTTGCATGGGTTTAAAAACCAGTATTTCTTTTAAACTACAATCTGGAACATTTTAAAAGCTGCACATTTTTGTCCATGCAAATCTGCATTTGATACGGATATATGACAACAAAAGGATTAAATTTGTTTGCACTGAATTGCATGTATATAAATGTGTCTCAAATGAATCTGGACTTGATTAAGTAACCAAACTGGGAAAATAAGCCTGTGGAACTAAAGATGCTTTTCTTAACCCTGCAAACTCAGATTTAAAGTGCAAATATGACAGCATTAAGCCTGGAAACTCACATGGGGAGATGAGGAGTTAGCTCTTGTTGCCACCTAGTCCGACACCAACAGGAAACACCAAAAACTGTGCAATCTATGGAAAAAACAAATAGTATTCTTGGTGAAAGTGATTGCACATGGTTCTTCCATTGTCCTTATTTTTTCTATTAGGTGCATATGGCTAACCCTACCATGTAGGCAAAGTAAGAAGGCCGGCTCATGGGAGGGGTGAGTTTTTAAAGCCTGTGAAAATAGGAGCCACCATTTTTCTGCCATCCTTTCTCTCATATTTGCCAGACCACCATGTCCACAAGAGTGGCCATCACCACCAGTGTACCAAGGCTCAAAGCCCAAGGGAGATGTACAAGCAGATCCTCACCATACATTTAAAACACATTCAATGCACATGACTTCCCACAAAGAAGCCTGGAAACTAGTTTGTTAAGGGTGCTAGGAAATGTAACTCTGTGAGAGGAAAACTTCCCAGGATTCTTTGGGGGAAGTCAGGTGCTTTGTGCTTTAAGTTCATGGTGTGGATCTGGGTGTCACTCCTGTTCTCTCTCCATTTACCACCATTGCTGCCATTGTGATTTGCTACGGATGGGAAGGGGGCTGGCAACGAGAGCTTTGGGGGAAGTTGAGTAATTTTTTTCCAAGGCAAGAATTGAGAGAGCCCATCTATCTCTAAGGACTTATTACTGTGGATGGGAAAGAATCTGATGGGAGAATTTGAAACTGCTGTGTCTTTCCACTTAAACTGATAGTTCTAATGGGACAGAGCTAATATATTGGTTTCAGCCTGGTACCTGTACTTACTGAACTGAGGAAAGAAAAGGGGCCTTGACTCTCTTTTTCTTTTTCTATGAAAAACAATTTTGAGTGGAGAGGTAACATGAGATTTGAGACACTTTAACCCCAACAATTGGCAGGGGAATCCCTGTTTTTAGTGTCATCCAGCTTGTGTCTGGATAGCTTTGACCCATGACAGGGTCTTCTCAGTGGTGGTTTCCTGTTTTTAGAATGCTTCCTTCCTGGTAGATGCATCAGTTTCCCACATAATTAACTTTTGACCCATGCATTTGATGGCTGAAAGATACTGTTCCTGGCAACCTTGCCTTTATTAGATGTGAAGGTTTCAATTTGTTTTTAAGTGGTTTTAGATGTCCTAAATATTTTAAATTTGGGGGGTGTTTTTACATTGTTTTTAAATGTATTTTATTTTTTGTTAAATCAATGCACTTTTTGGTCTTTGTTGATAGGATAGAATGATGGTGGTGGCGGTGGTGGTGGTAAGATGCTATTTCCTCCTACTAGCTATTTATGAGCTCAAAAATCCCTTTCCCCCCAGCTACAATTTCTCTGGCAGGGTTCCAGAAATTCAATTATTATTGGAAATATTTCAGTGAGGCCAGCAAGGAAAGGATTAAACATCCATTCCTCCATCCCACCTACTTTCACTCAAATCACAACATCCAAAGGCTGCTTTTTATTTGAAAACAACTTTGGGGGATTTGGTACATGTAATGTGCAGTTTGCTCTGCGGTGGACAGGGGCTGTGGTATAAGCAATGGGGAATAAAACATGCTCCTTTTAATTGTACAGGGACATTTAATGGTAAAAGTCATCAAGACAGCAAAACAGTAACACTTTCAAATGAATATTGTGCAGTTTCCGTATTTTACAAGGACTATAATTGCAGTTATCTTGCACATTCTACAAAGAGGACAAGTTCTCAAATACTCTATTGCATATCAACTTAATATACCAAATGTTCATTTCTTGGGCCCCTTGTTTCCATAACTCTGCAATTACACCTGATATGTCACAGTAGTATAATTTTGAATTATATATTTAAACTGCTACTAGGAAATGTTCATTTCAGTAAATGTCATCTGTGTAATCAACTTAAAATTATGCCAGACAGTAGGCACTCAGAGTCTCCTGACAATGTTTTCTAAACTTTACTTAAAAGGTCATTCATTTGCATTAATTATAGAAGTCCACATGAGTGTGTTTTAAAAGGGGGGAGAGACACCTTGATAGAAATACAGCACTGGTCGTAAAGATGTGTTATGTCTTTGGGAACATAAAAAGACAGTTTTTGAAGGAAACATGCAATCACCCATGCTTGTTAAAATCTTGTTGATAGTAATTAATCTGTTAATCTAATAACAATGAATTAGATTACTGCATTTGAAAAACACGTAAATAGGAGTTGAATTCAACTTTATGACAAACCAATTGATTTAGGAGTAATAACCATGGTGTTTATGTTTTGGCTGCTTAGTTTGATCTTTGATAGGATACAGAGGATTGTCCCCAAATCCTTAGAAATTTGTTTTCCCTTTGGATTGGTTTTTTTCTTTGCCAGAAAAGAAACAGATGGAAGAGAAAGAACAAACAGTTGCCAACTGAATTAAATTGTGTTTGACTGTCAGTTTTTGTTACACGGTTCAGGAAAACAACGCTCAGTCTCCTGCTTTGGTGAATCTTCAAGGGAAAGGAGTTCTACTTTTGTTTAAATATTGTTGCTGTTTGATTGTGGTACCAGTAGCGGATGGCATGGTGGGGTTACACCACTCACCTGGCCTTCTGTTGGTTATGTCACTGCTGCTTCTAGGAGGTAGAGAGGGAGGGGCAAGGTTGGCACAGTGCAAATGCACCAGCAGAGCCAATCCGGAGCTTCTGCTGGTGCATTTGCACAGCACCAACCTCCATGCCGCCTCGCCCCTTTTCTCTATCTCCTGGTAAGCAGTAATAGCATGACCAACCGGAGGTCAGGTAAGGGCCAGGTGAGGAGATGCCACACCATCTGTTCCTGTGCATAGCCAATAGATGCACTCTCAGTCTATGATATGGTTTGTGCTCCTTAACTGTAGGAAGAAAGTTGGAGGATGGTTCGTGCCAAATTTCAGGTAGAAAGGATAAGAGATGACTTGTTTTGAACATGTTAAATTTTGACAAAATATTCTAGTTCATTGACAAGTGTGGTTTATTTTTCTTTTATTGACTTCACTAGGGTACTTTTTTCCAAAACAAGCTCTCCCTTTGTACTTTGACATTTTGAAGAAAGAGCTACAATTCCTAGAGTTCCCTGGGAAAGGGTTTGATGGTTAAACCACTCTAGGAATTGTAGCTCTCTGATATGAATAGGGATCTCCTAACAACTCTCAGCACACTTAACAAACTACAGTTCCCAGGATTCTTTGCAGGAAGCCATGGCTGTTAAAGTAGTATAGTACTGCTGTAAATGTAAGGTGCAGATGTAGCCTTAGAAAAATGTAACAGAAATTAGTTGCCATGCCAAGACCCTAAAAGGGAACTTTTGCCATTAAAAGTTCCATAGAAGGCAGTGTTGTGCCACATGTGGGTTTTCCTATTACAATGCTACAAGAAGGGGAGAAACTTCACTTGACATGCTTTACCTTCAGGGTACTTCATAAAAACAGAGGAGCAGTCTTAAGGGCTACACCCAGCTGCCTTAGATAAAGTGCTTTACGTAATACAAATGCATGTTGAGCAGACATAAGTAAATTATGGCTTCCTGACTGTTTTCATGTTTCTGTTTACAAGAGTTTCATTCTTACTAGAGACAAGGAGGAAGCCTTTTGAGCTATAATGCTTCCTCTTTCTTTGACTCCTTTCAAATTATAGGTGTTTATGATTCTCCTGCAAATAGATCTACAGCTTCCTTACCCCCAGAATATGGAAGATATTTATTTATTAGATTTATATTCAGCCCTTCCTCCCAGTAGGAACCCAGGATAAAGGGGAGAAATCCAACTGTCAGTAAATTAACAGCTCTGTGTGCATGTTAACTAACTAACTAACAATAAAAATATAAGTTACAACAATAAATAAGAAGGTGACCACACATAAAATTGGGAAATGTTGACAAAAATTCCAATTAAGGTCAAACTAAGGCTTCAGTCCAAAATAGACATGCTAGGTAGTAACCTTTATCGAACACAGCGGAACTTATTTTCATGAAAATGTACATAGGGTTGGACTAAAAGAGTAGAGAAGAGCATTATGTCTTGCAGCCAGGAACTCCTGCAGGTGTGAGGAGCTGATCCTTGGATGAAAACAACAACAAAACCAAAAATGGTGAAACATGAGGAAATGGTAGTCATTTCCCCTCCCCCTTTCCCTGCCATAGATTATTAGATAGACTTGTCTGGCAATTTCAGGAATGCTAATTCTTATACATTATGATTCACTGGAAAAGACAATAATGCTGGGGAAAACAGAAGGGAGTCGAAAAAGAGGAAGACCAAACAAGAGATGGATTGATTCCATAAAAGAAGCCACAGACCTGAACTTACAAGATCTGAACATGGTGGTTCAGGACAGATGCTATTTGAGGTCGTTGATTCATAGGGTTGCCATAAGTTGTAATCAATTTGAAGGCACATAACAACAACAAATTCTTATACCCCTGATTTTATAATGAAACATTTTCAGTATAACATTGCAACTTTAAGTTCTAGGAATCTGTACATTGGGTTGCTACCTTTTCCCTGATCAATGTTCTGTACCTTTCAGTACTGCAGGTCAGGTGGAAATTTAACATATGCAGCTTATCCCATCATGGCACACCGGAAAACATGGTGTTTGTTTATTGAGATAATTGAGCTTTACATTTTGGAGGGAGGATCTCTAAGCAGTTTACAGCATATAATAAAATATAACAAATACAGAGATTAATTGCTGCAAACAGAATATCCTCTTAAAGGTCAGAAAACATTACAAGTAAAAACCAAATGCAACAAAATACAATAAAAATTCCCCATGTTAAAGCATCATTAGCGGCTAAACAAAATCACTAAAGCAGAAAGTGCGGCTACCCTTTCCTGAACTGTAATGTGTGCCAAACACATCTTTAGCACTCTCCCACATTCAGACCTCGCTCTTAGGTATTCTTATCAACCATGTCCATAACACAGTTATTCCACAACCAACCATACATAACAAAGTGGACATCTG
Source organism: Rhineura floridana (assembly GCF_030035675.1). Taxonomy (NCBI): domain Eukaryota; kingdom Metazoa; phylum Chordata; class Lepidosauria; order Squamata; family Rhineuridae; genus Rhineura; species Rhineura floridana. The sequence continues at coordinate 88,067,171 of NC_084488.1, forward strand.
GTCTACAAAGAATCCCTAACAGGATTAAACATAATTTACAACTAGCTCATTCACCTGCCTTGATTCTAGAGCAATACAATGCCATACAAACAACAGCATAAACACTTCCGCCCTCTCTCTCTCTCTCTCTCAGGTTGGACTTTAACTGCCATTACCACCACCTCCAATATAGAAAGAACTAAGTAATTACAAAATACTCCAAATCAAAACCACTCTGTGCTCTTAAAACATGATTTTCCTTGCTTGAAGTTTTGAAAATTCTGTTGCTAGTTCTTTTAGATCCAATTTTGTAGATATTTCATGTTTTGTTCACATTGTGGCAAATCCAACAAGTCTCTCTTGCGCCATTGTTAATACAGATGTCTTTTTATCAATTTTAACTTTGAGAAGCCTTATTCCCCACTAGCTACAGAAACTGGCAAAGTTAAAGAATCCATAGAGCTATAAAATGTTTGGAAAATTGTCTGTATTAATCAGCCATCTTTCTTAAAGGCATACATTTACAGAGGGAGTGACTTACAAGGTTGCTGGATAGTTGGCCTCTACTATATATATTTAAAACATCATAAAAACAGACATTAAAATATATTAAAACACAACAACCATTAAAAACATATTAAAACAAAACATCTTTAAAAACGTTTTTAAAAAGCTTTACAAACATTTTTAAAAAGAAGCTTTAAAAATATATTAAAAAGCAATTCCAACACAGATGCAGACTGGGATGAGGTCTCTACTTAAAAGGCTTGTCTAAAGAGGAAGGTCATCAGTAGGCACCGAAAAGATAACAGAGATGGTGTCTAATAATTAAGGGGAGGGAATTCCAAAGCGTTGGTGCCACTACACTAAAGGTCTGTTTCCTATGTTGTGCGGAACGGACCTCCTTGATAAGTATTTGCAGGAGACCCTCACCTGCAGAGCGCAATGATTGACTGGGTATATAAGGGATAAGACACCTAAGTAAGAGGTTGAAGTAGGGCACAAGAGCCCTCAAACATAAAGCCTTTGGATCCACAGTCTTCTGCTCCAACATAGCATCCATTTCACAGAAGGCAAGTCATTTTCCCAAATCACCTCTAAATAAAATATACTGCCCATACCCACATGCACACCCTTTCCTTTCCACACAGGCCTTGCGTCCTCATTTTTTCTTTCCACACACTATCTTTCCTTCTTCCACTGAGGCACAGGTACAGCTGCTCACGTGCAATCTGGTAGAGAGTCTAAGAAAACTGTGTCAGTGTGAGTGAAGAAAAGCTGGTGGTCATTAAAATTTATAATTGTGCAATGAAGGAAGCGGAGACTGAAGGGCACTCTGGTAGGTCTCTGTGAGCACACTGGTCTATCTGGGGTCAGTATGGTGTAGTGGTTAGAGTGTTGGAGTGGGGAAATCCAAGTGGTCTCTACTTGGCTATGAAGCCTACTGGGTGCCTTTGGGTCAGTCACTGACTCTCAGACTAACCTACCTCACAGGTTGTTGTGAGGATAAAATGGAGAGGAGAAGGAGGATTGTGTAAGCTGCCTTGGGTTCCTTGGAGGAAAAAAAGGTGAGATTTTTTTTTAAAGTCTGACTGTAGTTGGGCTGGGTTGCTACTATTAGCCCTGCTTGTGGCTGCAACCATCTTGCTCATGATGTCATGACAAAGGGACACTACCACCAGTAGAATTTGTTTTGTGATTTTTTTCCATTAGGTTTATGGTGCTCAAATTAGTGTGATTTTGAAAGAAAAGAGCCCCCCCATATGTGAGGCCCAGAGCAATTGCCCTCTGTGCCTCCCCCCAAAATGCCCTGATTAATGCTGTTACTTTACTTTTATGGGCCATCTTATTCATTAACATTTATGTTCCCTCTGTATGCACACGGGAATTGAAATAATGACAACTAACTGTTCCACTAGCAGCAGCCATTGCAAGGATTCCTGCTAGCAGAACATGGCTTTCCCCCCCTTCTCTTGTACCCCCCCCAATCAGCCCCAAAGTACACAGGGGGAAGAAAGGGGAGATTGCTCCATCAGGCAAGCAGAAATGTTTGTGCTGACAGAGCAATCTGGGTTCAAATCCTTCTCACAAGTCTCCTTTTCTGGAAAGATTTTGGGGCAACCCCTTAATCTTAATTCCTTGCTGAACGACTAAAGGTACATGGAACAACATTCCCTGACATTCGTTTCTTGCTGTGCTCCCCCGCTCTGTTGTCTCCCCCACTGTAACCATCTTGGGGGGGGATGTTAATGTACCTGAGGCTCTGCAAAGCATCATGTAGACTGATGGTGCTGTATAAACACTAGTGAAAACTGTATCAGTGTATGAAAATATCCTGTGTGAACCACCAGCGCATGTAGTCACGTAAAACGCTATTTCCTCCACCCCTTTTGAAATACAGACAAAACCACCACAAGGACCTTAACTTTAATTTTTTTTTGGAAAAATACAGAAATACAAAATAAACTTATAAAAATGAAATCACAAAAGGTTAATATGCAAAGCAAAACTAATCATTATTTATATATTCGTCTGGTCTGTCCGCAGAGTCATATTTATCACATATGATTTATGCCTCCTTTGCAACACACTCTCTGGAATAAAGTACTGGCTCTACATTTCATTCATTAGAAGTGCATATTGCGCTGGTACTTTTCGAAACTCCTGTCCTCATGTAAACTGAACCAAAGTAAACCACACTGAACAGAACTGGTTTTGTTTTATTTGGTGCTTAAGCAAGTGAACCTTTTTGTGTCAGCTTCTCTGACATAGCTAGGAACCAACCCTTTTTGTCCCATGTTTCTACCATGGCTCCCTCAAGGTGTTTCCAAAAGCAAGGCACAGCCATTCTCTCTGCTATAAGCAGGAAGATAACAAGCTTCTCATCCTTGGCCTCTGTGTTTGGACCATCCTCAATGTTTAACAGTACCAATGTAGGAATTGTTAAGGACCTTAATTTAGGATGCAATCCTACACACTTTTACCTGAGAGACAGTGAGTGGCTCAGGGGTTACGTGCCCTGCCACCTGTGCAGCTGTGGGCAAGCTGCATAGTCCCAAGGAGCCTAGTTGTCCCCCAGCTGGCAGTTGTGGACAAGGAAGGGGCTGGCTTGTGCAGCTGTGGCAAGCTGAGCAGGCCCTAGCTAGCTGGGGAGGACTAGCCTCAGAGAAAGGCAATGGTAAGCCTCCTCTGAATACCTCTTGCCATGAAAACCCTATGAATACAACCATTCATAGGGTTGCTATAAGTCAGAATCAACTTGAAGGCATATAACAACAAGAAGTCCCACTGAACTCCATGGAGCTTAACATACACTGGATTGTGCTATTCTACTTTAGATGCAGCTGCACACCTTTGACTGAGTCTCAAAATTAGTATATTTGTTAGACATGCTGACCTGGGACAGAAATGACACCATTGAACGTAGAGCACCCCCTACTGCTTAAGTATAAGAATTTCACTAGGTTTTGCTTTTTTAAAAACAGTCATAGTAGCACAGAGATGAAATTCCTTTCTTTTATAAGAAGGGGCATATGGATATATCCCCCTTCCAAAAAAAATCTTATTTTTAAATTGAAACATAATAAGGATTTGATTTACCTTTGTTAATGAAAAAATAGTGTGTATTAGATTCTGTGCATCCCTGTGCCAAGGAGTTATGGACCTCATTGAACAAGGGCAGGCAACATAAAGTTCTCACATTGTATCTGGCCAAGATTCCCCTTTCTTTCACTCAGAAAAAAATAGCAGGTAAGTAAACTATCACACAATGGAAGTATAGGGCTGCAAAGGACGGGGGAAACCTTGGTAGGATGAATAAAGCCTGCAGGATTTACATTGCCAACCAGATTATGAGTTTCTCTTCAAGCCAAATCCTTAAATCACTGGTGGTAAGGAATAAATGATTGCAGTCTAGTTCATGCTCTCTTAGACATACATACCTTAATAGAGATCTCAAGAAACATTCCTTCTTCTCTAGCATCTTTAACACTGCAGTAGCAGTGTTCAGGGCCAAGGGAAATGTACCTTTCTGTGGCACCCCCATTGGTAGTATGTTGCAGCATTCAGAACACCAGGAAAGAGAAGCATTCAGCTTAAATTCTGAACTGTAGAAGAACTCTTGGGCAAAATACTGCTCAATTTGTAATGGAGCTGAGCATTATAAACTTGGACAAGTTTCATGTTGGGCATGTTTAGCCTGGAGTTTCATCTTGGGCATGCTTAGCCTGGAGAAGAGAAGACTGAGGGGAGATATGATAGCACTCTTCAAGTACGTGAAAGGTTGTCACACAGGAGGGCCAGGATCTCTTCTCAATCGTCCCAGAGTGCAGGACACGGAATAATGGGCTCAAGTTGCAGGAAGCCAGATTTCGACTGGACATCAGGAAAAACTTCCTAACTGTTAGAGCCATACGACAATGGAACCAATTACCTAGAGAGGTAGTCAGCTCTCTGACACTGGAAACATTAAAGAGGCAGCTGGACATCCACCTGTTGGGCATGCTTTAAGCTGGATTCCTGCATTGAGCAGTGAGTTGGATTCGATGGCCTTATAGGCCCCTTCCAACTCTACTACTCTATGATTCTATGACTCTATTCTAAGCCAGGCAATTAAGAACCTTGCCATCACTAAACAGAATAAAAACATCACAATGCAATGCAGCAAGGCTATACTGCACACATTATTTGTGGATGAGATATCCTACTATTGGCATTTGTTTTACGTTTTCTGACAGTGTAGCACAACACTAAGTATAATATGTGGGAACTTGGGATCCATACCTTTAAACAAATGAAGATTTGGTTTTCCTAATTTTGGCTGAAGTTCCCATAATGACTCTCATTCTGTCAAAAAGTTTTTCTCTTTACAGTTTTGAAAGCTGAGAGCTCACATTTGTTATTATTCTAGGCAGCTGCAAAGGAAAGTATTTATATTTTTTTAACGGAAATTGCTTGAGCATGTATTTGGAAGTGGACCTATATTAAAAATGTAAGTTGTAAAGAATAATGTTACTCTTAAAATGACAACACTCGTTTAGTGTTGTCATTTGAAGAGTATATTGTTCTTTATTCTGATAAAAAGGAGAACGGTGCAAAAAAAGCTGATCTTCATCTTTTGATAATAATAAGAACAACACCATTGTATATTTGTTGGATATAATTATGAATCTGTAATAATGTTTGTTCACAAAATATTAAAGTGATTAGTACTATAGCTTTGTGACAGAGAACCTGCTTTGCATGCAGGTGTCTGTTTTGATCCCCAGCATCTCCAGGCAGGGCTGGGAGAAACCCCAGCCAGGAACCCTGGAGAACTACTGCCAGTCAGTGTAGACAATAATGACTTAGATCAGGAATCACCAAGCATGGCACACATGGAGGCCTCAGTTCATGCCCACAGCCAAGGGAGGTGGATTCTAGCCAATCTAGGAGAAAGTTATGAAGCAAAATGTGCAGGTACCCTTCTAGGCAATTTCTATGAAACCAGCCAGCCTAGCTGCTCCCGCCTTTCAGTGTTTTTAGCCAATGAGTGAGGTCAGAGCTGTGACTGATAAGTGAGTTGTATGGACACCAAGGGATAGGAATTCCTGGCATCCTAAAGAGATGCTCTTTCCCCCTCCTCTTTAGTGCATTTTACTGCTTCCATCTTATTTTCTAGTAGTCCGCGGGATCGCTGTAGTTTACCTTTCTTTTTTACTTAGCAACCAGGGTGCATCTTTCCTGTGGGTTGGTTCATCTGAGATCAGGTACTCCCTAGAAGTTATTTTCTGCGAATGCTACTACACAATAAGTGTGGGTGGCTGTTAAAAAATCCCCATCTCTCAGATGGCAAATGCAAAATGTGAAAACTTTGCAAAGAGGCTTAGACATATCTCCTGCTATGTAGGAGCTGATGTTCAGGCACTCATTAAGAATCCACTGTATATTTAACTTACAGTACAATGGTATACATGTCTATTTCAGAAGTCTCTTTGTGTTCAATGAAACCTACTCCCAGGTCAGTAGGTACAGGATGGCACTTTAGGCTTTGGTTTAAGATTGGCAATGGGGAAAACAGGATTCTTGTGCCTTTAATAGCTGCATCTCCACAATCAAGACCAACAGGACATCACTGACTTCTCACTGTAAGCATGAAGTTGTCTGGTGGTTGGGTGGTGGTGGTGAGAGAAACAGCAATGACTGTACTCTAATTTGGTGATATGTCACACCCCATGGCAGCCATTTCATTCTATGCCATGCCCCTATAGCAACCATTTTGTGACTGGTGCCCTCGGTGCTCCCTAAAAAATCAAAATGTGTTCCCTGGTTGAATAAATTTGGTGACCCCCTAACCTAGATGGACCAGTTGTATGTCTCAATATAAGGTCTTCCTAGCCTATGCTGTCTGAGTGTTGTGGGGGCTGTAATCATTAGCAAATTTTAGTGGAACAGCTGTGAGTTTGTGCAGACTGTCAGTGAATGGTTCATCTTGCAGGCTAGCTGCATATGACTTAATAAAGTGCTAAGGAGATTATCCACATATTGCCAAATCAACACAACACTTTATTAGCATAACCCAGCGTCCCTCAACCTGGTTATCATTGAGATGTTTTGGCCTACATCAGCCCCAGTCAGCATGGCTGTGCTGGCTGGGGCTGATGGAAGCTGTAGCGCAGAACATCCAGTGGGCACCAGGTTGGTGATTACTACTCTAGTTTATCATTTATTGCTAGTGTTTTTTTCTCTTTCTGGATCATTTATTTACACAAAGAAGCAAAAATGGACTGCGGCTCAGAAATAAAATTATTTCAGTATAAACTTTCAAAAAGCATTTAGGATTCCCAAATTATTTTGTGATTAGTGGCAGGTTTCCAAAAAAATGAAACAATTAGGCTTTATACAGTAAAAATCTAGTCTCGGATTAGACTTGGATTCAGGCAATACCTTGATTAATGCTGTAAAATACAACTTGATGATGTAGAAATTCATAAAACCTTTGCTCATTGTTATATTATTTCCTCAAAATGTATGGTAACTAGAAGCAGAAACAAAATATTCTTACTATTTTACTATTGAATATTCTTGAGCAAGAGAGAGAGAATGTTGGCTTGAGAATTCCAATTTTGTGTATGTGTGTGCGGGGGAATGCCACAGAATAAATGGTTTTTATGTAAAACATCAGTTTTTATACTCTTCTTCATAACCAACTTCCTGCACCACCCCAAAAGCTTCTGAAGGTTGAGGGTGCACCACAGTAGCACCCCAAGAGGGTTCAAGGAGCTTTTCTTGGAAGGAAAAATATATACACTTCCTTCCTTCCTACCTACCCCCCCCCACACACACACAGAGGCGTCTTTGGATTATCCTGGCCAGCAGAAAAAATCTACCTTGTGTCAGAACATTCCATACATAAGAGAATTAAAAGGCTATTTTCATAACATTTGTTTTCTTTGGTGACGATAGCTCCATAATAGGAAACAACCTTAAATTAATTAAAAATCAGCCAGGCATTTTTTAAACTTTTAAACTGCAGAAGATGAAGGTCAGAGTATTGGGCATGGTTAGTAATAGGATTATAGGTACTCTGGGAGTATGGCTGATTTTTAATTAATTTCAACAAATTATGAGAACACTGACAGAAAAAAGTCCGGGTCTGTTTTTTTTCTTACGGTTTTTCCAAAAGACAATATAGCCAAGGCCTGTGCTTCCTTCAGTTAATGTGCTTGCTTTCCTCTTTCCAAAAAAAATGTCTCTCATACAGTTTATAGGCTTCTTGGCTTATTTTCATAAAACTCCTGGGATTCCTTGAACTCAAAGCTGTTCTGCTTGTGAGTATTCAGGGTGTAGTTTCTGAAGTGTTTTCCCCTCTATGAAGGAAACCCTGTCTGTTGGGCTGATCTTAAGTAGGATCTGTCTGAAGGAAAATGTTAAAAGTAGCCTTTGAGCCAGAATGAGATGCCAAGACTTGAAGAAACTGGATCCAATAGCACTAAAATACTACATTCAGCAGATAAGGGTCCCTTTACAGCCTGTGATTATGTTAGTTCTATGAACTACTTCAAGAAGACATCAGCGTGAAGTAAAATGAACTCCTGTCACATTAACACTGAGGGAAAGGAATGTACAGAGAGGAAGGAATATACTGCCAAAAAGATGGCAGTTTTTCTGAAGAAAAAAGCAAAACACAAGAAAGAAGAACAAACTTAAGTGAGAAGAATATACATTCTGTTATCACCTAGTCTAAAAGCTAAGATGGTATGAATGGGGGATGGAAAAATATTTAAATGCATCTTCTGCTGTATAAATGTGGAAATTTTCATAGCTTGCTCTGAAGGAGTTCATTTGCTATGATGGATTTCATTCTGCAGAGCTTGGAAAAGTTACTTTTTTGAACTACAACTCCCATCAGCCCAATCCAGTGGCCATGCTGGCTGGGGCTGATGGGAGTTGTAGTTCAAAAAAGTAACTTTTCCAAGCTCTGAATAAACTATGTTTATGCAGTTCTCTTCCTTAAGAATCTTGAAGGGATATTACGAAGTTCAAACCGGTCAGTGGGGATCAAACTAGGCCTTTCCTGCTATCACTGGCATCCACACACACACACAAAAAGTGATTGAAATGCTGCAGCAACTGTGAGAATTACCTTAGCCTATATTTATTGCTGGCAAAATGCATTTCCCATCTATAATTCTTTCAGATATATAACTTACTAATGTTTTCTGCAGCCTGTACCTCAAGGCCTTTTAAAACACAGGAAGAAATCAACCTACTTTCTACTCAATGCAAAAGATTAACAAATCAAATATTATGCAGAAGCTATGCCTCTTTCATAGAGGCACCCTGCAGAAATTCTTTTGGTCATAGTCACTTTATTTGAGGGGCAGATTGGTACATTCAAAGAAACACTGATAGTGGAAACTCAAGTAAATTACACTTTCATGTTTCACACTTCCAGTGAAGCATACACATCTGTCCTGATGCGAAATACAGGAACTCTTTTTGGCTGGAGCTCGGACATCTGTCTTCAGTAGAAATGCACAGTACGGCAGAAGCAGCAACACACAACTCACCCTTGTCCCTTTGTCAGCACTTCTTTTTAGAAAGCTGTACCTGTAGTTCCCCATATGGAAGATTATTTCTTTTCCTCAAAGGAGTTTGTGGATTCATTCACCTCTCTCATTTCTGTGACCCTTTGACACCCCCTTCCTTAAATCCCTGCATTTCCAAATCCAGCACAAAGCCCTTACCTTTCAAACTCTTTGTGCCTGCCTCCATTTCTCTTGTATCCAAAGGCATCCCCATCTGTGACTCACTGTCCAACATCTCCATCACACTCAGTCATCCAAAAGCCAAACAAACTCCACCCACACTACCTCTTTTGCTTGGAGGAAATGCCTTCCAGAACACCTTCATGTAGCCAGTTCTTACTTCCATCTTTGGTACAACCCATTAGTCCATATATGCTAGTGTATGTAAGCATAAGTGTATGTAGGCTTACTATATCTAAGCCTAAGCTCAGGGATGGAGAACCCGTGGCCCTCTAGATGTTGTAGGACTACAACTCCCATCCTCCCTGACCATTGATCATATTGGCTAGGAGTTGCTGCTCAGCAACATAGGGAGCACCACTAGTTTCCCAAGTGAAATAAAGCACATTTTTCCCATGTACCTGTATCCCCATTCCCTTCCTCTCTCTGTGTGTCTCCCCTATGATTTCTGATTGCAAGTTGTTTGGGGGAAGGACCAGTCCCTGTATATTCTGTAAAGTGCACGTTGAAGGAGCTGGATAACCAACTGTTATTTTCATAACCTTGATTGGAAGAAAAACTGTTGAGTTTTTCAACCTTACAATGCAGTGCCTGTTTTAAAAGGTATCACTAGCATGAAAGGAGATGGGAGAGTTTTATTATACTTGACCTTACCACTTGTGGAGCCAAAACTCCTCAAAGGGCTGCTAGCATGGAGCTTCATAAGCTTTCAAGGATAACAATTACAATGACTGAGAATAGTTCTTAAACAGCAAAAAGCCAAGTTATCCATGAATAATTGCTTTCATTGTATGGAAGGCATATAAAGATAGTTCGCTAAGAATGAGGGAGGGAATTTGTTTGGTTTGCTCTTAAATCCCTTGCTATCCTAGCAAAAATTGTGCTATTTATAAGATATTCATATTAGACCATTTGCTCCCACTTATTAAAATTAGGGGACAATTATTATATCCGTGTCTACACTGTGTAAGGTAATTTGTTTTAGCCGATCAGTTCCATTGAGTATATGTAGATACTGTTTAAAAGCATGGATTGGACATAGATACATAGGAAGCTGCCTTATTCCGAGTCAGACCATTGGTCCATCTAGCTCAGTACCATCTACACGGACTGACAGTAGCTCTCCAGCATTCTGGACTGAGTACTCTCCCAGCCCTACCTGGAGATGCTGGGGATTGAACCTAGGGTCTTCTGCGTGCAAAGCAGATGCTCTACCACCGAGCTACGGCCCTTCCCTTGGATTAAGACAAACTTGTGGATGGAAATATAAACGATACCAGAAGTCTTCCTTCCAGCTTCCCATAGTGTGATAGACAAAACAATGAGATGAAAATAGGAATGAGAGAAGAATGTGCTTATATGTAGTACAGAAAGTTGCAATTTTCAGTGTTAGGAATCTGTAACAAAAACTACAAGCTCACCTTTGATGCCTTAAGTTGTGGGAAAGCTGGCTGTTTTATAAACATTTGTTGTGATTGCTTTCCTTTCCATTTTCTTTTTAATACATCAAATAAATTCAATAGGGAGGATAAGAATCCATTTTCCTGAACTGGCTTCTTATTCAAACCAGGGAGGCACAGAAATTGAACACATGATGCAAAGCTTGTTTCTGGACACAATTCAAGATGCTAGTTTTAACCTTTAAAAAAACAAACCAGGAATGAGGAACCTGTAGCCCTCTAAATGTTGTTGGATGCCAGTTCCCATCAGCAGGGTGAATGATGTAGTCCTACAACATCTGAAGGGCCACAGGTTCCCCATCCTTGCCTTAAGCGTTTTGGGGCTAGGATACTTGAAAGACTGATTCTTCCTGTATGAACTTGCATTATATTCAAGAGCTGCTGGGACTGGAACTAGGAACCAGGAACCAACCATTAAGCTACTAGGACTACAGGTTGGGGATGAGATGGCCCCCTAACTGCTGTTAGACTCCCAGTTCCTTCAGTCCCAACCAGCACGGCTAATAGTCAGGGAGAAGGGGAACTTAGTCCAACAACATCTGAAAGGCCACACCTGCAAGTACTCCCAGACTCATCATTGGGTTTCCTAAATAGGAAGGGCTATAAAGACTTCCTATTCAGGCTGGGACTTGACTTGGGCAGTGATTCCTTGGTTTGATTCCTGCTTAATGCCTGCATACAGATTATCCTTAGAGACCCTTCTTCAAGTGTCCTTGCTTTGGAGATGGCTTCCTGATGAGAGAGCCAATAATTGTACCTTGATTATGGAACTTCCTCCTGAGGGAAGTCTTCCTGGTGCCTATTCTAGTAACTTTTAGGAAACAGGTAAAATTATCTTGTTTACCCAAACTTTTGGTTCATCATTTGTGCTTGTATGAACCAATAGATTATAATGATTAGTGTAGTTGTCTTTGGCTATGTTCATTGTTTGTTGCAATCTGTGACTGCTGATATTTGATTTGCACTGAATACTTCCATGTGGCAGAAATAACAATATTTTAAATAAATAAATGTGTTCAGGCCTTTATCCACACTGTGGTAGATTTCAGTCACAATTTTGGAAAGGAAGAAACTTCAGCATCTACTATGTCAGGAAATAAACTAGGTATTCTTAGTGGTTGCTGCTCATGTTTTGAAGTCTTTGAATACCTAGTGTGACACCATTTAACTGAACCTAGGGAGGATTTCATTTTTGTGGAACTAAGAAGCTTTATGCCTGTCCCGGTTCATTGCCCTTGCCTGGCTTTGACTTTGTGCCTGCCTTTGACTTCCTTTCATTGCTATTTGCTGCTCTGGAACTTGACTCCTGCCTACTTAGGACTACATACTTTTTTTCTGGGAAACTTGGGCTGTGTCTACTGCTGTGTGAGCTTGGTGCTCACAGGGTAAGCAGGCAGGGTCCAGTCCAAGTACAGAGTAAACAAGAATAGGACCTTGGATAGTCCCAAGGGTACCCTGCTGCTGAAGCATCCTCCTCCTATGGCAGATATAGAAGATGCCTCTGCATGGAGTTCTTCCTTTTCTCAGGTTTTAACAATACTGCAAGGCCAAGAGGAGAGGCCCAGTTACTGCTATCTACTGGCTTTACTTCTTCTAGTATCTCATAAGAACTTCCTCAAAATCACCAGCACTGGACCCCAACTATTTTTCTCCTGTAAGACTGCCTCCAAAGATACATTTATAATGCCCAAGTCTTTCAGCTTGTGGAGAAGTGGCTCTTCATCCCGGTATCTCAGACAATCCCATACTACATGATCAACTGTTTCCTCCACTCCACAGATGTCACAAAGGCCAGTGTCAATCTTTCCAACATTGAACAATTTACTCCAAAGAGCGCAGTGCCCTGCCAAAATCTTAAATAAACTAACTTGTTCCATCCATCCCTGCTCATTAACAATCCATGAGCCTCCCAAAGTTGGACAAAAGGGAAATACCCTCCTATCCATGATACCCGGTTCCCACCACCTCTGTCATTCATTCGTATGCAGGGAGTTAGATCCAGGTGAAGTCTTATGTAGGCTGATGAGAACTTGAGTATGGTAAGCTCCATCTCCCTGGAGGTGCTGGTTGGTTGGTTAAAGAGCCATCACCATATTTTGTAGTCTTTGACTTCTGCAAGACTGGAGAGAGAGAGGTACTTCAGGAGACTCATTGTCTGAGTCAGAAGATGGTGGGAGGACTTTGTCCATCAGAAGGGAGGGCCCTGAATAAGGCACTTTTAGTTCTCTCCTTATCAGATTCCTCCACTAAGCATTGCAAGATCCCCAGGCTGTAGGTCATGACAGGTTGGTGAGCACCTCTTCTGGATCAAAGGACCTGACTCCCTTGAGTATGACCTTTGCTGAGACCTGATAATTGAAAGTTGTAAATAGGAAGGAGGAAATAGATATCTTTCACACAGCTGCTTCACACTCTCATTTTATGATCTTCAGGAAGTGGAATCCATTTTTGGATGGAATTTTCATAATTCTATTTTTAGGTGGGATTATGCTAGTGTTATCCTAGTGGGCTGTCTAAGACTGAAGTAGGGGCAGAAGTCAGCTCAAACCCTGAACCTTCTGGGATCACATGCAACCCTTGGCCTGCTTTCAAAAGTCCTCTGTGAGCAATCAGCTCAGTCCTTTGGTTAATGATACAGCCCTCCCCCAGCAGCATTTTGGTTTGGGAGGAAAAGAGAGAAAGAGAGAGAGACAGTGGCAGAAAGAGAGAAGGGTGGTGCCACCCACTTCTGGCTCTGGCCCATCCACAACTGGCTTTGGTCCCTACCACAACCAGAATGTGGCTTCTGACAGATTGCCCTGAGGGAATGGGGTTATTGACAGAAAAAGGCTACCCACTTGTGTTTAGTTGGAGCCCAGCATCTTTAGTCATTGCTGCTTGCCTGGGCACTCTGTATCCTGTCAGCTCAGGTAGTTTTAATGGGTCATCTCACCTTCCCCATCACAACTTCCCTGTGCATTCCTCTGAATTTCTTGCCTGTGCAACAAGCCTCCTTACAGGTATCTTCTTTACAGACCTTTTGCTCATCCTTTCTGCTCTCATCTATTTCTATTCCTCTCCCTAGTTCTACAAGCCTCTGCTCAGCTTCCTCAGGTGATCTGATTAACCTGCTTGCCCTCACTGGATTCTGAATCTGCTGTTTTTGTAGCATAAACTGTTTCTTATCTGTTTAACAAAGTCTAGTAGTAGAGTGAAATTTCCCAGTGGAAAAGAACCAAGTACAAAAGAGCTAAAATAAAGGTTTGATATATGAAGAAAGGAATGTAAAAAGAGACAGAAACATTTGGAGGCTGTAGTTAATGATGCACTTCAGAAGTGGTGTACTTTCTTGTTCCTTTTCTCTTCCTTTGCCACCAGGTGATCTAAATTATTGACATAATCTAGAAAATGCTACTTTATTTATGAATCCAGTTCATCTCAAAGTCTTTTAATAATATCTAGTTTCCTGTGGATTGTATCTCACACCTGGTTACCTGTTAGCACAAAATGTGCACAGACATATGTACACATCATGCACACATCCCAAAACCCAATCAGAGAGGATTACTTAGGTGGCAGTATATGTAATGTTAAAAAAAAAACTGTGACACACACACACACAATTTACCCAGAGCAAAGACATTTCTATTTTTGGATATGTTCAAAATACTCCATTAGAAAGCAGCAGTGGGGATCCTCCAGCCCCTGGGCTCCATTTGACTTGGCAGAGATCCTCATTTGGATCCCAGGGTTGTTTTCTCCAAACCATGCTCCCTGCCACACACCTGATGTCATACGTGTAAGCAATCAGAAAGAAGGAATGTGAGGCATTTCCTATATCTTCCCAGCTATAGAGATTTGCTGTCTTCCAGCAGGAGCAGCATTCAGGAAGAAGTGCAGGTACAGGAGCAAAGAGAATTATATCTTGTGCCTTTCACAGCTGTGTCACTGTCACAAATTAAACAGGGCAAGCCTTTTCTAGTATGGAAATAAAATTATAAGGAAAGCTTTATCTGTTGACATTCTGTCTGTCAGACATCTAATTACTTGTGTGTGCCTCCTGGTTTACTTTTGAGCCTATATGTCAACACAGCAGCTTGTTACATTCTGAATGCTGGGGGCAAATTCTGAGGATGAACTTCTAAAGAACTAAAAAGGGCATCTAGATGAACTTGAACTGGTTTGCTTTGTAGGACAAATTTGAACTGGAATGTTCATCTTAACAATTAACTTTCTAAGTACTGATCCTTATCCTGCAGGTTAGACTGTAAACTTATACCCAGATTTCTGGGAGTAAATCCTGTTGAACTCAGTGGTCCTTATTTCGAAATAGACATGCATAGGATTGTGGTGTTACAGAGCAATCCTAATGAGGGACCAGGAATGACAGACATGATGGATCTATCAGTCACTCCCAAGCCTGTGGTGATCATGACACAATGGTGGTGGTGGATTCCCCCCCTTCTCTCTGTCAGCTCCAGGCCATTGTAGCTTATGGGCCCCTCAGGGGCCCCTTGGCTTTGGATGCAAAGCCACCAGCACTCTGCCATGAAATATTCAATTTGGGGGCTTACTGCTTCCTACTGTTGGGCAGGGGTACTGTGGGTGATAGTTTCTACCCACTAGGGTGAAGCTGGGGCCTCCACTGTGGTAGAGCTGCCCATGTGTGATGCTTCCCTTTGCTTGTGAAGGCTGGCGGAGAGGCAATTATGCACCATTCTACACTCTCCCTGCTCCCCACATACACATCCTATTAACATGGGGGATAGGATTGTGCTCTTAATCTCCCATCTATTTTCCATTTATTATATTTCCTTTCCTCCTTGAATTTTTATACGTTATTAATATTTCTTCCTGTAAGCTCCATTCTTAGAAAACTCACAATGACAAAAGTATTGCTTTATAGAAGAAAACACCATTTTAGAAAGAGTGCCTAATTGAACCCCACTCCAAAAAAGACATATTTTTCTTTTACATGTTATTTTAAATTGCTTTTAAAAATATTTTTAATAGTAATACTTGAGGAGTTTGTGAATCTGTTCCATCCTAGGCTTGACCCTACCTGCCTTTGTGCTAAGAACTGTATTCTGCTGTTGCCCTTAACATAGCATCACCTGGGCTGGCCCAAGGCATTTTGCCGCCTGAGGCAAAGGTCAAGATGGAACTCGCTCCCCCCCCAAGCATTCCATGTATGGAAGCCTTACTTCAACACTGGCAAAAAGGATAGCATCCTCCAATGCACCTAAAGAAAGCAGTCTAATTTAGGGGGTGCATGAGAGGCATGTGGTACATGCAGTTATGATCTCCAACAGAGGGAAATGGCTTGAGGCTCAGGAGGACCAGCTAGGGGAGGGGGAATCTATTGCCACTGTCCCCAGCATCTGCCACCTGAGCCAATAGCCTCACTCTCTGGGGTGTAGTCATTTGGGATGTTGGGGTGTGTGTGTCTTAGACCCCTTACTTTTTGGGGATCAGGGTCCCAATTGGGTCCCTATGTCTTCAGCATCCTACAAGCCAATCAGCATGAAAGGAGAGTGCATTTGCCACTGAGAAGAATCTTCTATCATGTTTTCTTGTCCCTTCCTGCTGACTGGAGCCAATGAGAATGAAAAGAAGCAAGTCAGCCACTGAGAAGACTCTTCTTTGTAGCTAACACACTCTCCTTTCATGCTGATTGGCTCCTAGGGATGTCTGTTGTTATGGGAGAAGGCTCACACAGGAAGGACTAAGGAGTGTGAAGATGATGTGAAGAGAGCATGTGAGTGAGAGGGCATGGCATGATTATCATGAAGGGACCCTGCACTTCTGAATTTGCCACTATGCTACTGCTTACTCTGCCTGATGGTGGGACTGGCTCTGATGGTTACTGCTAAATCCTAGCCAAGCGCTCCCCCCCCTTGATTAACAATGTTCTTTTTTTCAGACAGGATAGACTTTAAATCACTGATATGACACTCTAAATTCCTAATCTCCAAATATTCTTATTCGGTTTCCCCTCTGGGTCTGCAAGTCAATATCTCCTAGGCAAATGTCCTAACTACCTTGTGAATATATTAATACACTGCAAGAAACAAACATATTTTAATTTTTTTAAAAAATATACTAACCTCCTGAGAATCTGGGAAGGGCAAAGAGAGCTGCTTTAGCATAAAATCATCTGGCTTGCAGCCAGCAAATGGTTATATTGCTTGGTGTCTCATAAATCTTCATGAAGTTTATGAATTCCCTTCTGAGGTTGAATAACCAATATGCTGCCTTTTATTGCCATTACTGCTTGCACTTTTTATACAGTGAAGATTTAAACTTGGAAGCTGCAGGCCAGAATTTGCTATTACTGGTACTGAATGGGGTGGTAATCAGGTGGTGTGCAGATGAACTGCCTTCACTGAAAAGTAAATAAATGTGTAATTTGCAAGCACAATGTTAAAAAGTACACTATATCACTAAATATTTTAACTGTAAGGAGCTTCTCTTATTCTGAATACAGTGATCCATATCCAGACGTGGACGCTATAAACCAGGGGTAGCCAATGTGGAGCCCTCCAGATGTTGTTAGACTTTACTCTCCCACCACACCTGACGGTTGGCCATGCCGATCTAGGCTGATGGTAGTTGGAGTCCAAAAACATCTGAAAGGCACCACATTGCCTACCCCTTTTACGATTTTTACGATTCCTGATCTGGAGTGGAACATCAACAAACCCAAAGTGTTTTAACAAATCTGTAGAGTCCATACCATGCAGATAGACTGTTCACCAGGATGGCAACCCACCTTGCTTTTAAACATTCAAAAGAACCACCAGTGACTTTATCTCTCTCCCCACCCCGCACATGAAGTTCAAGTAAAAAGGCCAGTAGAAAGAGTTGTCAGATGCTTGATCAACTACAACGTTCTTGAGCTGAAACCAGCATTTTGTTTGTGTGCAAATATGTCCCCAACCAGTCTTTAAGACAACTTGCTTTCCATCACCTTATTTCTGGCATCTCCCAGCAACTGGAATCATAAATCCCATAGAGAAAAAGAACCCAGTGATTGTGCTGCTGGTATATATTTATACTCAGAAGAAGAAAAATTACGGCACCTTAGTTCAAAGAGAGGTAATGCTAGTCGCTCCAACAAGTGGATAATTTCATTCTTTGCTTATCTCACAGTGACATCCTTAAGGGAAGGGCTGTAGCTCAGTGGTAGAACATCTGGTTTCCATGCAGTTCAATCCCAGCACCTCCAGATTGGGAAGGTCTCCTGCCTGAAATCCTGGAAAGTTCCTGCCACTCAGTGTGTAGACAATGTGTAGACTAAGCTGGATGAACCAAATGGTCCATCTTCATGTAAGACAGTTTCCTGTCTATAGGGTTTAATTTTAGAGGGGTAGCCATGTTAGTCAGTTGCAGCAAAAGCAAGAGTCTTCTTGTGGCACCTTCAAAAAAGAATATTTATTATAACATAAGCATCTGAGTGCCAGAGTGCTCTTCATCAGCTACAAGATGTGGTCCTCTAAATGAGCAGGGATATATATATATATATATCCCCTTTTCAAAGTGGGAAGATTTTTTGTTAACAAACAATGCAAGAGAGAGCAGTAGGTATGTTGCACAACTATGCATAGTGCAAATGAGTGCAGAATCCATTTGGGTGGATCCAGGATCCAGCCCAACCAAAATGAAATTTAAGTACACAGTTAAGTCTTTATTTTCTGCTGATTTCAATGGGATTTAATGCTGCTTCTCTTTTCTCTCTTGCTTGTATCCTCATTCATTGCCATCTATTTTATTCACATTTATTTGTTCATTTAAAACTTTTATCCTTCACTTGAGACAGCTTACAAACATGCTTAAAGCCATCGTTAAAAACATAAACAAAACAAATCCAAAACAGTAAAAAATTATCAGCGGCATATGTGGTAGTCTCATAAAACAGACAACAAAGCAAAACTGAAGTCTTAAACAGGAACTACCCCAGCAACAATATAAAGAAATGTGGCATATTCCTATTTATGTCAACAGGTTAGCCATGCCTAGTTTATATATCCAAGCCATAAAGTAGGATAAGAACATAAGAGCCCTGCTGGATCAGGCTAAATGCCCATCTAGTCTAATATCCTGTTCTCACAGTGGCCAACCAGATGCCAATGCGAAGCCCACAGGCAGGACATGAGTGCAGCAGCACTCTCTCCTTCCATACTTTCCCACAATTGGTATTCATTTTTTTTTCAATTAGTTTTTATTCCAATTTTCAAAACCAAAACAATACAAAAAGAAAACAACACAAATCAATAACTAGTACAATACAAAAAGAAATATATATATATATATATATAAAAGAAAGAATATTGACTTCCGATTTGTCATAGTTCAGCTATAAATCTATAATATATAACAAACCTATCTCTTAATAGATTATAAAATCACCTTCCTCCAACGGTTATCTTAGCTGGTTTCAAATCTCATTAACATCATATCATTTTAATCTTCCACAAAAAGTCAAAGAGAAGTTTCCAATCCTTGAGATATATGTCAATCAATTTTTTTTTCTAAATAAACATGCCAATTAATCCAACTCATCAAATCTACTAAGTCCAGTAATTTTAAATCGCTCTTCTGTCATTATCCATATTGGGTCCATCTTCCATCTTCCATCTTTACGCACCCAAAAATCTTGCTGTCATAGTCATATAATAAAAGTCTGATAGGAATTTCCTCCATCACAGATATTTTCTTGCCATCAAATCCAAACGTATCACTGAAGTATTGTTGCAAAGCCGCATCTCTGTTCCTCTTTTCCACATGATACACTAGTACATCTCTTGAAGGTTTTTCCATTGACACAAAACAGGGATTAATTCTGTTAACTTTCTCCATTTCAAGTTCCATCAAATCCTTCCAGTCCAAGAATTTTTTTGAACCGATAATATCTTTATCTCCAATCTCTTCAATTCCTTCAGGGACAGCGCTGAATTCCAAACTGTAATATTTGTCTCCAGGATCCATCACAGCCAGGAAATCCAAATCTTTTTTCATGTCCATAATTAAGCCAATCTCCATAGTTTGAACCTTGCCTTTAATTTCTCTTTCATCCTTATTTTGTTTTCCAGATCTATCTTTATTCTCCTTTCTCATAGAATCCTGAGTTTCTTTCAGCTCCTGTCTCATTTCGTGAAATTCAATTCTCCACGCTTGTCTATTATTTCTCAGTTCTTGTTTTATTGAGTTAATCCCATTCATTATTTTCTGAAACATGTCTAGAGATAAAGTCCCTTCTTGTACATCCATGATCTTCTTAATTGTCATTCTTAAAGCCAAAGGAACAAAACTCCTTCAATTTTCAATGTCCCAAACAAAGAGCAGCTTAGTTCTTTAACCAGTTACAAAGGAGTTAATCTTTCCAACAAACTAACGTCACACGCTAGACAGCCCTTATCTCTTATCTGCCCAGAAGTGTAAGAACGGCTTTAGTTCACAGTGTCGAAATAGCTAGTAGCAGAGAGAATGAGCAGATTCGTCAAAAAAAAAGTAGATCAGGAAAAATAGTCCCAGCCATAAATCAAAAAGATTTCTTCTCTCTTCCAATCAGAAATCTCTCATCCGTTGTAATCTTTAAAATGCTATTTTCCATGTCAGCTTTTTGCAATAAAAAAAAAGATAAGCTATTTATATTTTCTTCCCCCTTAGTTCCGTGAATAAAAAAAGGAAAGTCTTACCTCACCTAGGTTATCTCAATTGCTGTTACTTTGACAAATCTCTTTAGCTGTATAGATAAGAAAATGATGAATGTAGACAGGAGGATGTTTGCCTGTTAATCCATATAAAAAAAAACGGGTCACTTATCCAGCTGAGCTAGCATAAAGATCCTCGCTCTGTCTGAGCTGCTGGAAGACAGACAATTCTGACGAATTCCAGACTCCAACAATCAAAACAAAGCTATGTGGGAAATCTCACGTTTCTTCTTTAACCGGAAGAAATTATTCCCAGTCAGAAAAGAGCCTTCTGACTGAATTTAAACTGGATAAGTTTCATCCAAGACGGAACTCGTCTCAGAGGCTGCACAGGCGTAGGGATCCTCCTGGGAAGTCTCCACAATTGGTATTCAGAAGCACATTGCCTCCGACAGTGGATGAAAGACAGGATGAAAAACATCTCTGCAGAAAGTCTGTCATCATAACAGCAGGCATTAGATTCTAAGTTACAAGAATTTTACGAATAATTTGGGCTTCTTTATTACTGGCATCCATTTCAGACATTACAGGGCAAAAAAAGTGCACAGATTCTGTGCTGTGTCTAAATAGAATGAGCAAGCTGATGAGTCCAAGTGAAATGGTAGATTTTGTTTGTTAGGAGCCATTCTGTCCTATTATTTACAACCTCCCTTTAGCTTTTATTATGGTTTGGCCACTAGTAGTGGATGCTGATGCATGGGCAATCAGTGATGCAGATCATCTCAACCATTTGGATGCTCAGCTCACAACCACCTAAAGGGTGAGCTGTTAAAATTGGTTTTCCCCATCAGAATGCCGGATGTGGGATCAAGGGCAACAAGTGGAGAGCTGGCTGCTAGAGTTGCTAAGAAATTTATGTAGTCGAGTCCTTTTGGATTTCCAGGGGGTAGAGTGCTGCTGTTGCTTTGGGCGTGAGGTTGTGAATCTAGCATTGTCTGCCTTATTTCTGCCCCTGCTCAATCTGTTTAAATACAGGTGCTTTTTTAAAAAAAAAAAATAATAAATCATAAATCTCCAGTATTAGCACCTACAAAAGTGAAGTGACCCTGTAAAAGGCTACTCAGGGAAAAGGGGCACAGAAATCTATACTGTTTCATCTGTGATGGGGAAGCCAGTGGCACTGATTGTCTGAGCTGGTACAATGATTTGGAATGGTTGCTCAGGAAACAAAGCAGTTTGCAGTCCAGCTTCTGTGTTGGAAGCAAGTGCTGTCAGTTTATCTGGGATTAACATCTTCTACAGGATACGGCTGAGGACTGGAAGGAGGGCCCAGGGGGTAGGAAGCTAATGGATAGAGAGCCAAGAACAAGGAAGCTGAAGTGTGCTGGATCTTGATTACATTCAGGCTGCATACACCGTACATTAAAGCATGCTTAAATCACATACTTCCCCCACAGAATCTTGGGGACTGTAGTTTGTTAAGGGTGCTGGGAGCTTTAGCTCTGTGAGAGGTAAGCTATAGTTTGCAGGATACTTTGATGGAAGCATGTGCTATAAATTTATAGTGTGTATAAGTGTCACTCTTTGTTATATAACGTTATATACAGGTCTTTGGCAGGTTACTTAATGCAGTCCTGGAGCAAGGTTCTCTTTGCCCAGGGGAAAAGGTTAATGGGACATTTTGGAAGATGGTCTGTACTTGAGGACACCGTGTTGACACCAGGCACAGTGAATTCATGGTATCTGGGTAGTTGTTATGTGCCTTCAGGTCAATTACGACTTATGGCAGCCCTATGAATCAGGAACCGTACAGAGTAGACAATGGACAGGGGTTCTCAGACTTTCTACCTCTGCAGCGTATTTGAGATGGCTGAAAATTACTGAGGCCCATCAGTCATTAAATAGTGGTGCAGAGACAGCTAGCCACAAAATGGTGGTAAATGGAGGCTAAATTTGGCATAATCAGCTGGCAATTACATAATTTTTTACCAATATGTAATCCATCTTGTAATGAAATGGACTGCCTTCAAGTTGATTCTGACTTATGGCGACCCTATGAATTGGGTTTTCATGGTAAGCTGTATTCAGAAGTGGTTTACCATTGCCTTCCTTTGAGGCTGAGAGGCAGTGACTGGCCCAAGGGCACCCAGTGAGCTTCATGGCTGTGTGGGGATTCAGACCCTGGTCTCCCAGGTCGTAGTCCAACACCTTAACCACTACACCACACTGGCTCTCAATCCATCTTTAGATATTACTAATTTTTTGCCACAATGCTTCCTTGTGGAAGAGAGTTCCATAGCTCCTCTAGCTGTGTAAAGACATGTGCTCTGGAGGTATTGTGACTCAGCCTTCCTATTTTAGGCAGAATTTGCTGATCCAGAGGCTCAAAGCAGTGAAGGCTTTTTCTTTTGTATTTTTCCATTCCCATCCCACATGCCTCCAAAGTATTTTTACCCATCTCCTGTAATTTTGTCTCCCATTCTTTTATACCATTGTTGTACTTTATCCCCTCCCCCCACCTTCAAACTGCCAGTTTCTTTCGTCCTTTCTCCCTAGTCCTTTTATTTCTTCCTCCTATAACCACTTTCCTCTGTTATCCCCTTCCTATTCCATTTATTTATAATAATAAATGCTAGCCTTTTATCACACGTTTTAATTTCCTTCAACCTTCTCTGGCCCTTTCTTCTCAAGAGGAGGGTGACATTCCTTCTGTCCTTCCTCCTGAACCTCTCTGTCTCCCAGCCACCTTTTACTCAGCATGCAAGGAGTTGCTGGAGCTGGCATTGATCCAACCAAAAAAAGTATGGCATGGCTAAGGAGTAGACCGAGCAACTGAGGAGGCTAGGCTGTGGCACTGAGACCCAGCTAAAAGTGGTCCAAGGTCACTTGTGGGTCCCAGCCCACTGGTTGAGAAACAGTGGACTAGCACAAAGAAGGCTGTTGGAAGGAAGTGTGGGTTGAGAATCAGGCTTCAGGAAAAGTGCCAGGGAGGCATGGAACTGAGACAAGAGGAGACACTGAAAAACCACACAGTGCTTAAGAGATAATGTTACCCAGTGAATAAGTGGGACACCAAATGCTGCAGCTTTTCTTCAACCTAAGGGAATATGGACCTGGTAAGCAAGCTGGACAGGATACCACAGGAAGCTGCTTGAAGAGCAGGAGAGCCTAGCTGCAATCATCCAAGCTCTGGTAACCCCTAGGTTAGACTATGGAAATAGGTTATATGCAAGGTTCCTGTTGAAGACATTTGGAACCTGTATTTGGTGTAAAATACAGTTGTGAGGGTGCTAACTGGGATCAGGTGTTTCTAGGCTTACCTGTGTACCTAGTTACCTGTGTACCTAAACTCATATATACACAAGAACTCACAGAAGCGTGGTTTTGGGGATCTTTAATCTGGAGGCAGTTGTATATCACAGGGGTTGTTGCACAATGTTAATGCCAATTTACCAATACCAACACACTTGTTGAGCAGGGGCAATTTATTAGAACCGATAAATGTAAAGATATATGTAGATAAAACCATATTTTTCCCTAAAGCAGTATTTCTTTAGGCAAAAAATGTCTTTGTGAACTGAAACACAAATTGCCACATTGCAGGATGACAAATTGGTTAGTAGTTACAAGATAATCACTTAAGGCCTTTGATTTCAGCAGGTCTGCTCTGACATAGTTGGATATCAACCAATGTTTTTACTGTGAATTGTATTTTGTATTTTATTGTTTATGTAAACTTCCCAGAGAACTTGGTTGTACGGGTTGTATACAAATAAACAAAACAAAACAAAACAAATTATTTCCAAATATTTATAAACATGCACTATGCTGTTTGAACATCATATATTTCTCCAGTAGTACTTCTTTAACATCTTTCGCATTACATGTCTAGATACAGTTGACAATAAAAGCAAAATCCATCAAAATAGGTCTTGCTATTTTTTAAATCAAGCATATATTGATGGAAAGCACTGGTAAAGTCTTCCTTTCATAGCATTTATGAATGGTGTCTTCTCTTCAGTAGCAGGGAATACCAATAATCAGTTATGCAAAGTAGTCAAATGCAGTTGCAAAATAACATTACAAGCAACCAAGACAATATGCCTTTTATTTTAATAGCTTTTCTCTCCAATTAACCCACATTAAGAGAATGACATAGACACAACTGCTGCACAAACAATAGTCATCAACCTAATGGTATGCTATATTAATCCCTGCCTTGGACTATAAATCACTTTATATATACTTTCACAAGAATATGAGAGAATGTCTCACTTGAGCCAAAAAATATCATTGAGATGATGATGACTGGACTCATAATGTGATAACTGAATTCATTCATCTTTTCCTGTCATCATTATAGGGATTTTTTAAAAAAAAAATCTACATAAAAGAGAGACATTCACCAGGTCTTCATGTTTTGAAACATGAAATATATCCAGCACTAAAAAAAAAAAAGTTTCTTTATATCAGCCTCTACCAACATGGTGCCCTAGCCATGTTGGCTAGGACTGATGGGAATTGTAGTCCAAAACATCTGGATGACACCACGTTGACAAAGGCTGCAGCTGCCTTATGAAACGATAGCTACTTTAATTAATATTTTTCTTTTGTAAGCAAAATATTTGAAGGGTCAGATTGGTCTTCCCTTCATATCCTAAAGTTGGATGAAACTCAGTGGTTGTCTTCAGAAATGTGTACACATCATGCACAATATTTCCATTCAGTTTTTAAATACCAACTGTACCCCTCTTCAGAAGTTATCAGCTGGAGGGGGGACACACATAAATCAGGGACGTGTTCAGTCCTGCCCCATGCAACTCTTCCAGCTCCTTCATGCATTTAAAGTATACTCCTCCAGTGGAGAGCTTCGTGTGTTCGAGGAGGTTCCCCGGAACCTAATTCTACACCACTTCCCTCTTCAGGTGATAACACATGAAGAGGGCTCCTGGCTTCTGTGCAAGATTATTAATTTTGTTTATGAATTGTTTCCCATTAAAACATATTGAGGCAATTAACAAGAACAACAATTTCAAATCCGATACAGACAGGTATAAGAATTGCCACTTAAATAGCCTGTTGAAAAAGGAAGGTCTTCAATAGACCCTGAAAAGATGATAGAAAAGGTGCTTGTCTGATATGTAAGAGGAGTGATTTTCAAAGAGTAGATGCTGCCCAGGGCGGGTGCTATCATTAGGCCAACTAGGCAGCCGCCTAGGGCGCAGACCTCAGAGGGGCGCAGTACTGATCTTTGAGGGGCACAGTTTTATACAGATTAGTTTTTTTAACCCTTGGAAAAAATGCAACTGAAATAAATTTAGCAGTTTCCCGTGTTGTGCTTTTCATTTTTTCTACAAGACATCTGTTTTTGAAAATTGAAGTTAGCAATTTTTTTGTGGGGGAGTGTAAGTAGTTAGCCTTGCCTAGGGTGCAAAATAGCCTGGCACCGGCACTGATGCTGCCACACTAAATATCCGATTCCTAAATTGTATGGATTGAACCTCCTGATGAGATGGTATCTGTAGGATGTCCTCTTCTGTAGAGTACAGTGATCAGTTGGGCATTTAAGGGGCGAGATTATATTTTAGATATTCTGATTCCAAGCTGTATAGGGCTTTATACACCATATACATCCATAGTATCAGGAAGGATGTACTTCAAGTCTAAAGTAGTTATTGCCGTCATTAATGTATATATTCCATTTATCAGTTACTACCTTTAAAAGTAAACCTGGTGGTGAGTCCTGACAGGACTGAAGCTGCACAGAGCCACTTATCATGAAGTTAACAACCTCTCCAGAACAACTGATGTTTGTTTATAGCATCCAACACATAAGACAATACCTAGGCACTTCAATTTTCATCTGGTATACGTACTTAAAGATAGAACATACACCTACGTATATTTACTTAAAGGTAAATCCCACTGAATTCATTGGAATTTATCTCCAAGTAAGTCTGCATAGTCTTAGACAATAAAACCTAAGTTCCTACACACTCGTTAGTTGTGTCAACAGCAAACATAATAAGTATCTTATGGCACCTTACAGCCTAAGGCTGCATTCCTATACATATTTACCTGGCAATAGGGTTGCCAGGCTCAGGGCCTGAGAATGATTCTGTATCTTTGAGAAGAGAAAATTCTGCCAAGTACAGGTTTTCTTGCAACACTGTAATGGGAAAAACCACAAGGTGAAATTCTCCCTTCCCCCTGCACAACTCTTAAAGATACAGAAGACCTGTTAAAGCAGCCTTTCCCAACCAGTGTGCCTCCAGATGTTGTTGGACCACAACTCCCATCAGCCTCAGCCAGCATTGCCAATGGTCAGGAAAGATGGGAATTGTGGTCCAACAACATCTGGAGGCACACTGGTTGGGAAAGGCTGTGTTAGAGGCTGGGCCTGGCAACCAAGAGGTCTTCTGCATCTTTAAATGTTGTGCAGGGGGAAGGAAGAATTTCACCTTGTGGTTCTTCCCATTACAGCGTTGCAAGAAAACCTGCACTTGGCTGTATTTTCTCTTCTCTTAAAGATACAGAATCATTCTCAGGCCCTGAGCCTGGCAACCCTACCTGGAAATAAGGTCCACTGAACTTAGTGGAGCTTACTGCTAGCAGACATGCCTAGGATTGTGCTGTAACAATTTATTGTGGCATAAGCATAGGCTTGTCATACAGTAAAACTGTTAGCTTTTAGGATGCTACAACTTTCTTCTTTTGAACTCACTAATATAGGGTGGTCATGTGCCTTGCTTTACAGAGGACAGTCCTCTAGCTGAGGTGGTGTTGCTCCAAGCAGGGTCAGCGCCAGGTGTGACTGGGCCCTTGGGCACTAGCCTGCCCCAGGCCCACAGCACCATACAACCAACACCCTCTCCTGATACAGGCAGTGTGGGGCCTAAATAGGCCTGCCCGCCCCACCTACATCTTGTGTCAGTGCACACCCTGCCATCAACCAAGATGGTGGCAGGGATGTCAACCTCTTACGCAACACTCCTGCTGCCATCTTTGGTGATGGTAGGCATGTGCGCACAGCACATGAAGCATGAACTCTGATGTGCTAACACAACAGATAGGTGGGGCGGTTGGTCTTATTGGAGCCTGCACTGCCTGTATCATGTGCCTGTGCGTGCGCATGCTTGGGAGCTCCTGCTCCGTGATCTGCAGCAGTGTCGGGTTGCATGACCAGATACTGCTGCAGAACATGGAATGGGAGTGCCACTCTCCCACCCTAAGGAGTGGCCCCTCAAGGGCCCCCCTGGGTCACAGGCGCCTTCAGCCTGGGCCCAACCTTGCTGCCCCCTTGCGCTGGGCCTGGCTGCAAATCCTGTTTAAAGATAAAGAACCGTATGAGATGAGAGCAGGGGTCTTGAAGTTGCCCATCAACATTTAGCACCTGGACAGCAGACTGAGCAGGTACACAGGTCGCCTGGTCCATCTTCCCCACAATGAAGCCTTTTGGATGCCACAAGTTTCTTGTTTGAACTTCTATTTAAATTATAGATATTTCTAGGTTTCATCCAATCATATACTGTAAATAGTAGTGTACTGAGTCAGTGTTATTATGACTGTGGTTGATTATGTCTGTAATCTATTGTTCTTCCATTGATTAGGGCTGCCTGAAAAACAAATTCAGGCATCCCCCGCAATGGGTGTTTCTTTTCCTGTTCTTTTTCTTTCTAGAATGTTCAATTAAAAGAAAATAGCAGAAAACGCCAATTCTGACTCCCATTTCTTTCTGGCTAAAGGGAAACAAAAGGACTTAATATAAACAGCATATGAAAATGTTATGCATATCTGTGGAAAGGCCACAGTTCAGTGTTAGAGCATTTGCATTGTATGCAGAAGATCTCTGGTTCAATCCCTGGCATCTCTAGCATGGTCAGCTAGTATAGAATCTATGAACAATACTGAGCTTGATGGACCAATGGTCTGCCTTCATATAAGGCAGTTTAGTATGTGCCTATGACCACTTTCATTTATTTATTTTGGAATATTTACATCCCGCCTATAAACTGAAGTTCTTGAGGCAGCTTACAGAATATTTAAAACACAATAAATGTATATACATTTATCCTCTAGTTCTCTGTCTCAACAGGTTGCCTCTCTGCAGCTGAATCTCCTGGCCTGAAACTGATTGTTGAAGCAGGTGGATGTTAAGCCCCTGACAGATCAGGATTTCCTCAATGGGTGGCTGCTGCTGCTGTCTTTCACAACCACTGGGTCTGGTGGCAGATGCAGGAGGTGCTGGAGCAGTAAAGATGTTAGAAACCTTTTGTGATTATGCATTTCCTCTTTGTTGGTGATGTGTAAAAGTCCACCAAAAATAGAGAATGCCATTAAACTCAGTGGGACCTACTTCCTGCAGTAAAAGCACAGATCAGGCTGTAGTCTGACACATGCTTCTTTCACAGTAAATCTCATTGATTTTGAAAACGCATGCCTAGAATCAGACTGTAATAATAACAAATTACTGTTTGACTCATCTACATCCAGACTTTGAACCAGGGGTGACTAAGCAGTAGCCTGCAGGCTGTACATGCCCCTCCCAAAACTATTTTCAGTGGCCTGTGACACTTGGCATCTTTTTTGTGCTTTCTTTAATTGTGTGGTTCTACCTTCCACAGATCATGCTCAAGTGCCTCAATGCTATTTTCAGGTATTTTGAAGAGTTTTCCTTTAAGTCAACCCCCTTCCTCACAATTTTTGAGTGGTAAATTTCTACATCCACAGTGCTTCCTGAGCTCTTATGAACATTCCATGCGTAGCCTTGTCTTTGGCTGTTTCTGCTACCTGTGATGCTTAGGCTGTCAAAGGTGGAAAGCATGAGCAGTCAGTCCCAAGAACTGCCAAAAGCATCACAGTAGGGGCAGGATGAAGCATCGCAGCTTGAATCTGTCAGCATACAGCTGCACTTTAACCCACCAATAAATTCAGCAGTGAGCTCTGGATAAGAAAAAAGGGGGGAGGGGAGTTCTCCATGATGGGACAATTCAGTAATTAATTCAGAGGGCAATGAAATAACTTGGGGGGGGGAGGAAGAGGGCAGATAGAAATCATTTCCAAATGAATCAGACTGAGAGAATAAATGGTGAGGAAGCAAAAATGGATGGAAAAAGGAGACAGGGAGTTCTCCTTCATGGCATACATGGATTCAGGTGGAGGGCAAGGAATTAATATTTTGGGGAAAAGAGTAAACATCAATGGATTTACTTTTAAAGCAGCCAGTTACATTTTGGGATGGGAGAGGGAGCATTAATTCCAATGTTAATAGTTTCTTAAGTAAGGTGGAGGCTACAACTAGAGTGTACAGCTGAGTGCAAAAGAGAAAAAGGTAAGACTTTTCTGCTTTGGACACACCCACTTTAATGCTTCAGACATGCCCATTTTGACATGTACCCTCCCCTGAAACAGATTAGCCAAACTTGTTCTAAAACAGGGGTGAGGAAACTTTTTCAGCCCATGGTCCACATTCCCTTTTGGGCAACCTAACTGGTGGGGCCAGAGGCGCAAGTGGATGGAGCAATGAATGTAAATACTACCTCTGTGTAGTAGGTTCTACACACACTCACACCCCGTGTCCTCCATCCAGACAAGCAAAAGGCATTGTCAAGAGTTCAAGGGCACATTCTAGGCAGGTAAAAACACGGGGGGGGGTGAATCAGCAGCAGTGAGGAGCATGACCTGAAGAGAGTTCCAAGGGCGAGATAGAGAGGCCTCAAGGGCCACATTTGACCCCAGGGCCTGAGGTTCTCCACCCATGCTTTAAAGTAAAAAACACACAAACCATTTAGTCCCATGTGCAGTGCCTCAAGCCCCACTTGGTCCAGCTGAACTTGCTCTTACTGATTTCAGTGGGGCTTACAAGCATACAGAAGATTGCAGCCATTCAGTGCAACCCTATGCATATTTATTCAGAAGCCACCATGTGTTCAGTGAGGCTCACTCTTAGTAAGCGTGCATAAGCAAGCAGCCTTCCCTGTTCTACGATTCTAAGCATGCATGCAGAGAAGAAACCTTCTGTGCAGTAGAAGTTACTCCAAGGAAGCGTGTATAGAATTGCATCCTTAGATTCTTAGAGCGCTATTCCTCCCGCCCCCATATTTCCATAAAGGAAAATAAAGCACAATACATCCTTTTTTTGGGGGGGGATATCGATCCATAAAGGTAAACCTGTCTACTTAAATAAAGGTAGAACTTTTCTAATCAGGACTGGGAAGAGGACAGCTGCGGTGCCGGCGGAGGCAGCAGCAGAGCAGAGCCTGACATGTCAAATCTTCTATAAGCTGTCTCCTAACCCCTCTACTACTACTTCTGTATAAAACAGGTTGAGTTATCTCGCGAGAATCTGGAAACTGCGTTCTGTTCACTCTCTATTCTCCTCTCTCCCGTTTCCTGCCGGAGACTGGCTGGGTGGAAAGCACGGGTAGCTTGTCGATTATGACGCCACTGAATGGAACGCTATGAAGGGCGGATGGAATCACCCAGGGGCGGGGCAGCTTCCCTCCCACGGCCTCAGCCTGGGAGCAGAACTAGTGGGGGGGAAGAGCGGCCCCAAGAGCCTCCTCCCATAGGAAGGTTCGGCTAAAAGCCGGAGTTTCAGAAAGGGGGGAAACTGCACCGAGTGTTTTTTAGGCGAGTGCAAATGTAGGTGACCCCAGGAAATCGCAACATCCTTCCCTTTGCATCCCCGTAAGGAGAAAAAAAGCCTTTGAGCTCGCTTGCTCTCTTTTTGCGTGCGCAGCTACTTTGCTTCATTCAGTCGATCATTTCGGAATCGTATTTGCGTGTTCACGCATCTACACGCCCTGGGAACAAAGAGTCGGAAAGGGACGCGCGAGTCTTTTTTTTTTTTTTTTAATAAAAACCTTCCGCTCTCCTCTCTAACCACCTCCTGCGGGTTAAAGCAATAGGAAAGGCAGGCAGGAGGGAGGGAGGGAGGGAGGGAGGGAGAGGTCAGGCCGCGTCCACTTGCCCAACTGTCGCTAGAGGGAGGTGTGGTACAGAGCGACGAGAGTAGGCAGCCTGCGGGGGAGCCGCCGAGGCGACGGCGGCCGGAGAAAGAGCGAGCAGGAAGGAGAAGCCGCAGCTGCAGCCGCTTCTCCAGCTCGCGGTTTCCCTGCGTGGTTGGATCTAGCGCAGACCCCTTCCGAGGCACTTCCATCAACGCAGCTGCCGTGGGAGGGTTGACTTGTATGAAGGGCAGGGAGGGCACACGAGGCTGCCTGGTAAGAGACGAGTCAGCCGTCCTGCCTCCTGGTTTTTTTCTCCTTGTTCCCTCCACCTCCTCAAATATATTTGATTATTAAATCTGTCGAGGCTGCTGCCGCCGCCCCCACCCCTTCTACTTGCTCTGTTTCTCCCGTCTGCTGGTTTCGTGGTATCCCTTTTGAATGGCACCTTTTCTATAGGCAGCTCACTCGGGCTTTTGAAAAGGAGAGAAGGTGGACAAGAAGGAAGGTCGAAGCAGCAGCAGCACCGCGCCTCGGCGTTCCCACCAGCTCCAAATCCTCATAAACAAACAAGGCAGCCGGGAAGTCAGAAGAAGCTGCTGCCAAGAAGGAGCCTGACGGAGAGACTCGCCCGGAGGAGGAGGTGCGCGTTTGCCCTCCCATCTCTCGCCCTGTCCGCCCCCCTGCTGAACCTACCTTTCCTCCTTCCCTTCCTCGGAGGCGCCAGCAGGAGCAAGCCGTGCTGATGATGGCTTCAACCACAACCTGCACCAGGTTCACCGACGAATATCAGCTCTTCGAGGAGCTGGGCAAGTAAGTCCGGGAAAGCCAAGGGACAGTTTGTTTAAGGGCGATGGCTTGGCTTGGGATGGAAACGGGGTGTGGGGGGGAGAGAAGTGGGAGAACAAGGGGGCTGAGAAGAGAGAAACGGTTTGGAGAGCTGGGAGGAAAACTGCGCGGGAGGGGGAGATTTGGTCGGAGGGGGAAAGGTGTGTTAGGGCTGATCTCTGTCCCAGGTCAGACCTTGGCGAAGGGTCAGGGCGTTAGATTCAGTGTAAGGAGAGAGAGAGAGAAATAGATAGGTATATTTGAAGGAGACACAGCTGCCTTCCTTTCTCTCGCCCTTCCTTTGCATACAAAGTCCGCTTTATGCCTCAGGCGGTTGGGTGCCGCGTTTATTGCTGCAGGAAGTTCAGTACTGTCAGTAGAGTGTATATAACGTATATGAAGGATGTGTGACTGGGCTTCCCTGCCCCCCTTCCTGCGTTGTTTATCAGGGATTGTGTCGTTCTAGCCATCAGTCATGTTAGAACAAAATATTGGCACAATATTCTGCACCATTCTCGCCTCCGTTTGGGGTGGGGGCTCCCAGATGACTAAATTTGCCCCTGAGCAGCGTGGGTGGCTTAAATATTGTCCAACAAAACAATGACAACCCTGTCTGTGTGTGGGTTTAAGACACTCAGTCTACACTCAAGTGTTAGGAAACATAAAGAATCGTGCCTATTATTATTATAAGCATGGAATTCTTAGAATTCAATCGAGTAGGTCTGGCTCTTTGCTTTCCCTTTTTATATGCATCTCTCTCCTTTCCACCCATTTTTTAAAAAATGTGTGAATTCAATACAGTGTAATTTTGTTATATAAATGACTAGAAAATGCTTGACCGGACATCAGGAGTAGTATTAATATGGTGAACATGTCATAAAGAACAGTCTAATTCCAGTGCGCTCTCTCTGCAAGGGAATTGCAAATGAATGCTCTTGCTCACAACTGCATCTATTCAGATTTATTGCATCCTAGCCACTCTAGTGAGACTTGAGAGTTTATGCTTAAATAAACACAAAGTGCCATATTTACAGGACAGGAGGAGGGACTTCTTTTTTAAATAAATAAACCAGCACCTTTTTTTTAAAACATTCCATCACAGGAATATATTAAGGCAGCACCCTATGCCTTTGAGTCAAAACCCTGTGGAAATGTACACAATTTTTGTATGTCAACACCGCCACTTATAATGAGATGTACATTTATTCAATCTGTTAATGATATGGCTTATGCTCACATCTTAAATACAATTTACTGTTACAGTCCATCAAATTAAGGCTGATTGCCATGCTGTGCTCATTTTCATGCCTTCACATATTGACGCTGCTCAAATTGGTTAATGCTCTCTAAATTACTAGACTGTTTCTTAAGTAGTGCAGCCCTAGTCGAAATTGATGTTTCTCTCATTTATTGGCTTACAGAGGGGCTTTTTCTGTGGTGAGAAGATGTATGAAAATCACTACAGGACAAGAATATGCTGCCAAAATTATCAACACTAAGAAGCTATCAGCAAGGGGTGGGTATTCTCATGCTAATATAAAATACTTTGTTTTTATGCAGATTTAAGTGAATTGTGATATAAAACAATATTGATTGCATGGAGTGAAAAAGGGTTTCTTTTTTATAATGTGTTTTCCTGTGTTTTGGAAGATCATATTTAATTTTGCATATTCCTATGACGCTGCTTAGAGGCTACCTGAGTGCTAGTTAGATGAACTATTTAGACTTGAAATTTCTAAATGAGCTCTGTTACGTTTTGAGGAAATAACTGTAGAAAAGGAGATCAAATTTTAATTGAATTGCACACTCCTGTTTTATTTACACATGAACATAATTCACTATGGCATATTTAACCTGGAGGGGAACAGCACCCTTGAGAAAAAAATGACTTGCTTCTCATATCTCTACATTTTTGGTTGAAAGTAGATCTAACTTTATTAGATGATCTGTAAGCCAAGTGGCTATGTTTAAATGAAGTATCTTTATCTTCTGTAGTGTGTTGTTTTTTTCCTCTGTATGCCTTCTAGATTTGCCTACTTATGCCATAGCGGTTTTACATGAGTTCCATTGTTTTGGATCCAGAGCTTTCTCCAAAATGCTGTCAGCATAATCCATGTCTCCCAAGCAAGTCCTGCTGAAAACAGTCTGTTTCCCATATATTTTAGTGACACTTGTGGAGGATATTTTCTTGGTGGATTATATCCTATATGTATATATTTGACTATTTTGACTAATGGAAGCAGGCATATGGTGGTGTATTCTTGGTAAATCCACACTGAAGTGCTTGCATGAGGATGCTGAGGATTATGGATTATTTTTTGTTAACAGCTGTACTTTCCATATTAATTTCTGGTCATTTTATGAGCATGGAAATGAATCAAACTGTTTGTTCAGTGTGCAAACCTTTCACTTATGCACTGGTTTTGATTTTTTAAAAATATATGGGGAAGCTATGGAATGAACATCTGTCTGCTTTTCTTAATAAGCTAATTTTATGTGTGTTTTACTGTATGTACCTTGACTTTTTAATGCAACTATAACAGTTCTGGAGAATAGTGTTCTTAGGCTGCCATCTACAACCTGTCTGGCAGTCTTGAGCCCAAAGCATGTTTACTCAGGCTTAGGTCCTAGCTAGGGAGTTAAATGGGATCCTTTTGCATGTTTACCCAGAAGTAAGTTCCATTGTGTTGAATAGGGTGCATTTCTAAGCAAGTAGCACAAGTCTTAATTAAGTCAGAGTGAGTTTCAGGGCTTTAGTATTACATTCTTAGCTTTTTTGTAATGTTTAGTTATATTTAGCAATGGCATTTTTGTATTATATAAAATCGATCAGGTTCAGTGCATTTTAACTTAAGCAACTCAGATATGAGTATTAATCCCCAGGTATATGAGCATTAACACAAACATTGTTAAAATTGCAATAGGACTTACTGGCTCAAACTATTTCTATAGCACTAATGTGCAATTATTAATTAGATACATAAACCTGCTTGTGCCATATTTTTAGTAACAATTATACTGAAGAAACAATAAGGAATTTCCAGTACATTTTGGAAATTGCTTGAACACCTGGAATAGATAATGCTTGCTTTGTTGGCTGTAGGGAATAGAATTCCCAATAGTTAAATATCTGAGTTACACTGAATTGCCTGAAAAAGAGTTCTGTGCAACATAAAAGCATGATTATTTCACATTATAAATTGATTGAATAAAAGACAGTCACCCTTATTCAGTAATTTGTATATTCACAAATATTGTTTCTAAGTTGTGAATCAGAACTGTTAATTCATTGTTGCTTTTATTCTAACGAGCATTTATTTCTCTTTGTGGTATTAAACTAGGTGTTTTCTGTAACCAATTGTGTGTGCGTGTGTGTGCGTGTTTGTGTGTATTGCATCTGGGATATCAGTTGTACAAGTTCTTAGAAATTCCATTTTGTGGATCTGTTGTGGAAATGAATACTATTTTCTTTTCTGGATTTAAGCCCAAATAGTGGTATAGTAGTTAAGGTGTTGGACTATGACCTGGGAGACCAGGATTCAAATCCCCACACAGCCATGAAGCTCACTGGGTGACCTTGGGCCAGTCACTGCCTCTCAGCCTCAGAGGGAGGCAATGGTAAACTCCCTCTGAATACTGTTTACCATGAAAACCCTATTCATAGGGTCACCATAAGTCGGGATTGACTTGAAGGCAGTACATTTACATTTAGTGTAAGAGTAGGCATATAGTTTGTCTTCGGCTCATGTATATATCTTGTTGTGTATGAGAGATGAAAGTCTATATATGGTACAAATCTTGATACATTTCCAAAATGTGTTAATAGGCATGGAACATTTATTTTCTTTAATGATAATGGGTGGTATCCAACCAAGTCATACCTGTTCAGATTAAAACCCAGAGTGGATTCTACTGTCTACTGATATGGAGCCACCACTGGCTGAGAATGTCCCTTGTAACCCTGTATAACTCTGGAGAAGCCGCTGCCAGGTAGCGTAGACAATGCTGACTAAATGGAGCAGTGGTCAAACTCGCCATAAGACAGCTTCCTTTGTTCCTTATGTACTTCCTAATAATATTTTTGACATGCAACTCTCTCCAAAGGCAGGAAGAGATCAAAGGCATGGAGGTGAGTAGAGAAGAAGGAGAAAAGTGAAGGAGAATAAGATATAATGAAAAAAAAGTAAATTTCAGGTTTTATGTAGTGGAGAGCATGATATGTCCATTTGTTTTGCAGAAGTTACAATATTTTTGGGGTGCTGCGAAGCACTATATTGAAGAACTATTTATGTTAACCTCTAGCACACTCCTTCAAAAAGATTTGGCACAAATAGTATGCATTAATAATTTTAAAAACCCATCATTTTTTTTAACATTGACTGTCTGTGGATCTCTGTTGTAGATCCATCTCAGAATATAAGCTGGTTCGGGTCCAGTCACTCTGCAGATGGGGGTTCCATATCCCCCTCTCTGAACTCCTTGAAAGAAGGGCAAGAAAATAAATAAATAACCCATGACAAATTATAACCATGTTACCCAATTATTTCCACTTCTGATTGTGATGAACTTGAATCTAAGAGCCAGTTTACATAACATAAACATCACGTATTTAGTTGAGATGTGATCTTGCAGAAAAATGTGGGGATTGCCTCAATTTAAAAGCATATTATTTGAAAATATAGGACCGTCTGTGGTGTATGATCATCAACTGATGAACATATATGTGTGAACCAGCCCTTAAACATTGTGAATTTTAGCAGTGTGCAGCAGCTGTGTATTCAGGCTTGTGCTCTTGGCAATGTTTAGCCTTAAAGACTGCCATTCCTTCTGTATATTTCTTGTATATCTATGTGTATTTATCTGGAAAACATAGGCTTTCTCTTTGAGCATAGCTGAAGTCAAACAGTAGCTTGTTTATCATGCTAGGAATGCTTTCTGAGATTCTAAAAATGCTTTCTCTTTCATATCCAAGGCACTTTAAGCAGGAAAAGGGAATAGAACCTGTAATTTATTTTTTGGCATCCTGAGGGCATACTTTCTGTGACTCTGTATGGCTAGAGGCGATTTTAGAAATCATACGGCTAAATCAGTGTTCTGGATCCATTTGTACATTGATATTCTTACTTGGCAATTTCAGACAAGTGAGTGATCTCAGTAACATGTATAATTTTTTAATAGGTTTACTCTCAAGCACTTGGGTTCCTCATCTCAGCGGGAAGTGTTGCTCATGTGTGTCTGTTGATCTGTAGTAACTTCAGTATCTCATTTTCTTTGCACCAATTTTTTGTTGACTAACAAAATACTTTGATGTTCCAAGAAGAACAGTTTAACGCTGTTTAATTCATAATTTAGTGGCAACATCTAGAAGAGGTTCTTTTATAAAATAAGTCTCTTGAATCAAATAAGAAGGCATATGTATAAGATAAGAGCTTGTAGCAGAATATTTCTATGGGGCATATTTGGTAAACATGTATTTGAAGTTGAATTCAAAAAACTGCTGAGAAGAGAGGGCAACTAGAATTTGCTCTCCCCACTTGTCCTGTTTAACCCCTTTTCTTCTTGTGCCACTGCTGCTCCTCCCACCCTGCCCCTGAGCCACTGTGCATCTTCACCTTCTTTGTTCTTGTACTTCTCTTGGAGAAGGAAGTACATAGCTTTTGAAGTACCCTGGCTGGGGATCCCTTCTTCCACCACAATGGAACAGATAAGGAAGGGGACAGAGGAGGAAAAGAGTTTAGCCCCCCCTCCATTGTTTATGTGGTGGTGGGAATCTGAGCATGCTCATCTGGCCTATGGTTCCAAATTGGTTATAGCAGCTTGATGAGGGCCTCATTTTTCTCTTAAGCCCAAGGTGGTCCAGCATGCACAGTTGTTTGTGGAGCAGGGAGTGACTGAGCCCCCAAAAGGATCGATGTTGAATGTTAGGCTCAGAGACCCAACAGGATGTGTTTACTTGCACACCATTTACTGAACATCTGCCATCTTCTTCAGGCCGCAGAACAATAGAAGAGCCTTGCTGGATCAGAACAAAGGCCCAGCTGATTCACTTTCCTGCTTCCCACAAGCCTTTTGGAATATACAACAAGGGCATGAAGATAATAGTACTCGCGTCTGGTATTCAGTGGCATACTGCTTCTGAACATGGAGGTGCCAGGTTGCCATCATAGGTCAAATAACATTCACTTGCTATCATCCCTGAATTGATTTAGTCCTACCCTTTTCTTGCCTGAGGAAAATTAGAAGCTTCCCTTCAGCCACAAGAATTTGCTGGTTGGCAAGCTGAAGGTCAACACCAGTATTGGTGGTGGGATTCTTTTGCGTACTAGTTGCTGGGGATCAAGAGTGAGAGAAGGCTGTTGCTCTCGTGTCCTGCTTTGTGGGCTTCCGATAGGCATCTGGCTGTCCACAGTAAGAACAGGATGCTGGACTAGATGGGTCTTTGGTCTGATCCAGCAGGGCTCGTCTTATGCTCTTATGGTGAATACCTGCATGTTGGCCTTTGCTCCTGGGGATATTCCATAGTTCATATGTAGCCGTAGTCTGTGGGGGTTTAAGGGACTGGATTCTGCTACCACCCCTGCTTGTCTTTCTACCTTGTTCTTGGCAGACCTGCTCTACCTTGGCTCAGAACCAAGACCACAGTTCCTGATGGGCCCAGTTGCCAAGGGTGCAGCCAACTATGTTTTACTCAAAGTAGACTCATTAAAATTAATGAACCTAAGTGTTAGTAACGTCCATTAATTTCAATGGGTATACTCTGAGTATGTCTAATATTGGATACAAACCCAAGGTTTTTTGCCACTGTTGCCAGTTGTGCCTCCCAAGCGGCATTTAAGCTGTCCTTTCCTGCTTCTTCCTTGTAGGCTAAGAAAGAGGAGACAGATAAAATGGCCTGAGGATCACACTGAAGTATGTTGGACACCTTTTATATTTACCGTTTGGCCACTTTGTTGTAGACTAGCTTCTGTGCTGGGAATGTTCTTCTACCTCCTGATAGTTCTCATGGAAAGAAAATAAGCTTCTCTTCCATCTGTATAAACAGACGGCACTGAGCAGGGCAAGTTTCTGTTCCAAAGATCATACAGTTTTTAACTGTCAACAAGGTGGGAAGACGAGGGACAACAAATGCTGTTGTACACATACGCTTAGCTTAATTATGGAACATAACTCTTTCTCCAGGCGAGTCGCCAGAGGAAATGTAGTTCACTTGTACCACAGTACCCTCGTGTAGGATAACATGATTCAGAAAAGGATACTCTGGGACTACTAATGGGCATCATTCCAAACAAATAGGTTGTGAGGGAGCAGTCATGATGTTGCCAGGGTTCAAAATTAATTGGTTTGGAATATGAACTATTAAGTTCTCAGTATGAAAATAGGTTTGAGGTGAGCTCCTTGGCACTGAAATAGATGTTGAGCAGGTCATAGATTTAAATCAAGAATATTACGAGGTTATGCACCAATTTTCTGCCTATGCGGCCTGCGTTCTTTAGGCTGGGAAGAGGGCTCAAAAAGGCAGCTGCTGTGTTGGCATATGTTAATTGATTGTTGAAATTGACTAGTTTTTTCAAATGGGTGTGTAATTTACAGAACAAGACCCTGATTCCTAAGTTGAGTCCTGTTGGATCAGACCAAAAGCCTATCAAGTTAAGCATCCGTTTTCCCACAGGGGCTAAACAGGTGCCTATGGGAAGCTTACAAGCAGGCCATGAGGGCAGTAACAACCTTCCACTGTTGTTTCCTAGCAATCAGAATTCAGAGACATAGTGCCTCTGGAGGTAGCATGTAGCCATCATGGCTAGTAGCCAGCCCTGCATCTGACTTGAAGAATCTATTGGCAGGGGATTTCCAGGATAGAAAAACCTTTGTGTCCCCAAAGGACAGGACACACTAAATAATGTGTGCTTTAGGTGGTGTGTTGGAGATGGCTGACAAGGTGTGCTAAATTTATAGTTGAAAATGTTGGACAGAAATAATTCCTTTCTGATATAGTAAATTAGATTGGAATTGTGTTCCTGGCAGCGGGTGGATAAATTGTCCACTGAAAATACATAAGTTGTGTAAAGCCATTTACTCAGCCATCATTAAGTGGTGCAGCTGAAGAATGTGAGGCAGGATCATTGCCATTAAAGGCTTGCTCTTGAAGTACCTTCATTTAGTTTTCTGGAGCCAAGAGCTCCAGATTTCTCAGTTGAACTGTTCTAGGCTTCTTTACTTGATGAATATTCTTACTTGCCTAATGGCAATCAGTGCTCAGCTTCTTTGCTAATTTCAAATTAAAGCAGAAGAACGTATTTAAATAATCAACACTTTCATTAAGCTTTTTGTCAGGTTGGTGCATGGAGTGCAACCTTGTTCTGTTCCTGCAGCAAGCTTACCTTTGTAGACTAGCTTCCTAAAATAAATACATTTGTGTGTTTGGCAGGCAAAATTTAGCAGCTGTCAATGAGACTGAGTTAAAGGCTTCCTTTGATGGCCAGCCACATTCTATGATAAATCTATATTGTTGTAATCATTCATTTGTTACTCTGAAACCTAGGAATTCAAGACAGGACTGTAAAAAATACTTCAGATCCTTTCGACTGAGCATCAAATTTGTAAGAGACCAGTTGACCTGAGACATATGATCATGTCAGGGCTGAAAATAACACATGTTCACAGTATGATGCAAACCATTTTTTTTTAGAAATTTCAGTATATTTATGTGTGTTGGGGTAGGGGACAGAGAGGATAGTGCATTTGTGTGAGCACATGCTAAGGTAAATCAACTTTAAAAAATCATTACATTCCTGGAGAGAAGATATGTGCACCTCAAACATTGATCATACCTGTGTATTTGTGTGTTCACTCATAAATGCTATTGCTGTGAATTGAATTTTTGGGTTTGTGTATAAGGAGAAAAGAGCAACAGTGCCCAACTTTCATCGTATATAACCAAGAAACTGCATGGTTAAATTCTCTAGTTTGTGTTAATTTGAAGGCCAAATTAGAATATCAGTTGTCCTCCATGCATTTAAACCTGAAATATGTACTCCATTCTTTAAAAAAAACAAAAAAAACGCACACACACAAACACAAAAATCGTAACTCTTGAACTCTGGAATCAGGGACAGAAACCCTCTAAGGACTGATTCATGATTCTAAACACTACTTGCATGTTATTTCATTGACTGTGTGGTAGAAAAAATGTGCTGTAATGTTTATGTTTCAGGTATTAAATTTAACATTTTAGAAGCAACTCTGCTATTACAAAGAACAGTGAGCTATACGTTTGTATGGAACTGGAGTCTCCCACACCCTTGGCGCCCATCAAAACCCCCTGGCCCCTCCCAATCTTAAAAAATGTTTTTAAAATGGCAGCCCCCCCCCCGCTTCTTATGGAGGTTAACTGCTTCTTGGTGAGGTGCTTCCTTGTTTTGTTATTTTGGTCTGCTTTATTTGATCAGCAGTTTATTTTCTGTGAAATGGGTATTTTGTGGTAATGTAATGTAATGTTTTATTTCTAGGCCGCCTTTCAGCCAAATAGGCCCCCAAGGTGGCTTACACACACAAAAAATACAAATACAAAATACAAATAAAAACAATACAATTTACAAAAAAAAAAAATCAAACTAACGAAGTCCTAACATCTCTAAAAAAAAAGGAACAGCAAACCAAAGCATTCATCTTCCTGGTAAAGTGCAGTCCCCAGAAAAATGTCACTAAGAGCAGGGGTGGGGGGCAAGGCAGGTGGAAATGCTTGCCCCTTGATGGTCCCAGCAGTCTCATCCCTGCAGCAGCACATCTCAGCCTGCAGCTCCTCCTGATAAGGCCCAGGCAGAGGGGTGGGGCAAGACAGGTGGAAATGCTTGCCCCTTGATGGTCCATGAATTTCTTAGCTTTCCAAATCTGGTGTCAGACCCAAGGATGTTAGGGACCCCTGTTCTTCAGAAGTCAATGAACACCCCAAATTGATGATTGCTCTGGGGTGAAAGACTTTGAAACAAGCAATAAACAAAACATCCAGTGCCTGAAGAGCTGTGTTCCTTTGTGTGTGATAACGATATGTGGAAGAACTGGATGGCAGTGTGTCTGTTCCATCATATTTTTGGAGCTTGGAACATTTATATCCAGAGACAGGGATGTTCTGAAATGAGGTCAGTTTCAAAACAGTTGTGAACTCCTTGGAAAGGAACAAAATGCTTGAAATCTCTGAACATGTGTGTAACGCGAGCAAGTGTGGGGGCGGGACTTCTTGAAGCACAAGAGTTACAGTAACAGTAGAGGAGGTGCCTAGGTATACCATAAGGAAGTGAGGACCCATACATGAGCCTGTTCTGCTGCAGCCATTATTTTTAGCTTTTGCTGTTGCAAGCATTTCCTGTTACTGCTCCGTTAATTGGGTTTTGAGTGTTGAAAGCAAGATCTCTTTCACTCTTCATCTGACAGGGTCC
Source organism: Rhineura floridana (assembly GCF_030035675.1). Taxonomy (NCBI): domain Eukaryota; kingdom Metazoa; phylum Chordata; class Lepidosauria; order Squamata; family Rhineuridae; genus Rhineura; species Rhineura floridana. Next base: position 88,109,700 of record NC_084488.1, read on the forward strand.
GCAACAGTTTTCCAGGAAGCATTAGAGATAATTGTAGGCAAATCAAGAGCAACATATGGCATAAATTGGTCGCTTTGCAAGGGAAATAAAGTGCGGTTTGGAAACATAGGTTCATATCCTAATGGTGTCCCTGATTGTCAAGGACATTTGGGAGATAAATCTATTATGTCTTAGCATCACTGTTTAGTTTGTGCAAGAAAAGAATGGCCAACCCTGGCTGTCTGTGCTGTCACATGGGCAGCTAAACCATGCCTCTTGTCCTTTTCTGAGGCTAGGCCAAGATGATTGTAAATCCAAGCCTTGGCCTTGATTCAGTGTCAGGCTTAAGTCTTGCGTGAGGATTTTCTCACCATGTTTCTGTCCCGTCTTCCCATTTTCTCTTTCCCTCTCCCCCCCCCCCCCCCCCAGCAGCCCATCAGGCTGAATTGTCTAAATACAGCCATGGATTATTATGTTCCTGTATTTTTCTACTCTTGAAGAACAGTGTGTTTCTGAAAAATGGAAAGACCCAGAAACAACTAAATACAGCCATGGATTGTGAGGATGCAACGAGCTGTGTGGTCTTGAGAATCTACATAGATGTTATCAGATGGTTGGCAACTAACAGGAAGTTAGTCTTTTTGCATATAAGGTCCAGATGCCAATTCTAAGGTATGCAGAGAGGGACAACAAACACACACTTGTATGCAATATGCAAATAACTGAGCATATTATCTCAAGGAAAAAAGAAATTGAGATGTTTAAAAACTAGCTTCCCATTTGTTTTTGTTTTTAGATTTATGGCGGTTCAAGACTTAACAAACCAGCTTCCCAGTTCTTGTTGTTGTTTTGTGATGGGCTAAAGCTTAGGAGGAAAATGAAACCCACAGACTCTTCCTGTAACCTAAGAGCACCTGCTTTGTTCACAGCCTGCTGATTTTGGCAGATGGCTAAAAAACCACAAATGTTTTCATATTTATGTGTGCAAATATAGCAAAATGAATGCCAGTATTTGCCCCACTTCTTCCTTTGTGCGTGGTTGTGTGATTAGGTGAAAGACTCCTGTAGCTGCATTTCTGCCTCATTGCCCTCCATGTGTGGCACACTTTGCAAAGATAATTTGAGGGCTTAAAGGATTATACAGAAGAGCAACCTTGCTCTTGCCCTCTTCCTTGGCCCATTGTGAAATGCAGGATTCAAGTATTTGAAGCAACCTCTTCTTTAACTGTTAGTTAATCATGTCTTGAAGTTGAATGAAACATCTGCTTGGAGTCAAAGGGCCTCATAAATCTAATCTGTCAGTTTATGCTTGGCATTTTAGTAGAACCATCCGTGTGTGTATATATTTATAACTCTCTTCCTCTTCATGTAATCCCAGTGTTACTGAAAATCTTTTGTACACCAGAGGCCTTATGTACATAATAGCAGCTGTAGTGCAGTTTGTTTTTTGTGTAAGATAATTAAATGGCTGGATTTCTCTCACCCCCCTTTACCATTGTTGCTCTGCGCTTGAGCTCAGTCAGTTTTAAAAAAGAATTTGTAGCTCAAGACATTTCATATCTGCAAATGTTTTCAGTTGTAGAGCATTTGTTTCTGTTCTTGACTGAATTCAGCATTCATAAAAACGATACTGACCGAAGGCTATCTTGCAAATAAGAATGAGTCTCCATTTTAAAACTTAAGTAATACTCCTTAAAACTTACTTGAACAATTATTATAATAGGTATGTTGTATCTGTTTTAACATCCTGCTGGAGTTCTCGGTTGTGAATAAGGGAGATAGGTAGTGTACAGCCATTGTCTATTTAGAGCAGGGGTGGGGAACCTCAACCCTCATAGCCAAATGTGGCCCTGCAGACTTTTCTATATAGCTACTAGGACTCTCCCTACACCAGCCGTTCCCATTCTTTGGGGCCCCAGATGTACTACAGTTCCCATAATTCCTGACCATTGGCCATACTGGCTGGGGCTGATGGGAGTTGTAGTCCAACAACATTTGGAGACCTAGAGGTTAGGAAAGGCTGTGCGTAGACCACACTCCCTCCCAGCTTTTCTCCGTTCCTCCCTCAAGTTCGTTTGCATGTCTGTAATATGTTCTTGGACTGTGATAATCTGTCTTGTGTGTATGGATGGAGACACAAGGTGTATCCTTTGCCATGCCCACTTATGTCTCTTGTCCCAACCACCACAGGCATGAATGGCACTCAGGCTGAAAAAGGTTCACTCTTTCAGGTTTAGAGTAAGACTGTCCTGTTGGTGTGTTTGAGGTACTGGGTGAGACAAAATAGAGAATCAGGAAATGGCCAGGCAAAACATAATTGTCTGTTTATATGTCACAAGTTTGCATGAATGTAGTGGAGTTCTGATCTGGCCATGCTTCATTATCCCATGTATTGGGGATGGAAGGATCTGGCCATTTTGGTTCTCTCTGTTTCACATTTTTCCAATCTTAAATTTGGTTCTCTACATTTCTGCAGCAATTTCCAATATTATTTTTAAAAAATCCTCATGAAAATTCTCTAGCACTTCAATGATATTTTTTCCTACTAAACACATTTTTGCATGCAGTTTTGATTAATGTACACGTTTGCAATCAATTTCTCCTAATATAACACATTTTAATATAATTTCCACTAATATATTCCTTTTTATGCACCCTTTCCCTTCATATATGCATTTGTGCAAACATTGCTTAGTTGGAGAACTTCATTGCAAAATTCAGATAAGTGGGAATTCCGAAGGATGGCTGTGTTTCAGTTATTATGTTGTTTCGATTTGATAAATTTGGCTTTAAATGCAATCTGAATTGAATTTTTCACCCATCCCTATCCTGCATATATTTCATTGTTAGTCTATAGATATTCAGTGTTCTCTGTAGAACTGGTTGTGTGCAAAACTCAACACAGAAATTCCATTCTCCAAGCTCCCTTGAGGACTCTGAGTGAAATGGCAAGGTAGTAATGTTAAATCTTAGTACCATAAGAACATTAGAAGAGCCCTGCTGGATCATACCAATGACCTATCTAATCTAGTCCTGGGCTCCTGCTGGGAGGAAGGGCAGGATATAAATCAAATAAATAAATAGTCCAGTATCCTTTTCTCCCTGGCCACATTCACACTGTACATTTATTCCACTTTAAACAGTCATGGTTTTCCCCAAAGAATCCTGGGAAGTGTAGTTTGTGAAGGGTGCTGAGAGTTGCTAGGAGACCCCTGTTCTCCTCACACAGCTACAATTCCCCGAGTAGTTTAACAGTCAGTCCTTTTTCCCAGAGAACTCTGGGAATTGCCGTCCTGTAAGGGGACTATGGCTTTCCTCTCAGTATCCTTCACAAACTACACTTCCCAGAATTCTTTGGGGGAAACCATGACTGTTTAAAATGGAATAATAGTGGAATAAATGTACAATGTGAATGTACCGTGGGCAACCAGATGCCTCTGTGAAGCCGTTGAGCAGAACTGAGTGCAATAGCACTCAGCTAGAAAAACAAGTAATTATCCCCTCTCCTCCGCAATTGTGTGTGCATCTGACAATGTAGACGCTAATCCATGAAAGCTTGCGCTGTATTAAATTTTTTAGCCTTCAAGGTACCACAAGATTCTTTGTTGTTTGGGCCCCAAGGAGTGGCTTATTCACAGGATATCCATTAGCTAATCAGAATTTTGACTGCCTCCAGTTCATCTCCCATTCCTTCAATACATAACAATTGTTGAGCATTTTTGTTCATGGCTTTGTACTCCCTAGTGACTCTTTTTAGATCCAAAGCTGCATAAGTATATGTAATTCTTGTGTATACATATATTGCTCTAGGTTGCACTTAGTACTGTAGGATTCAGTGAGATTACAGGGGAGGTTTGCTGTATGGAACATCAAGAGAAGGTCTGGAGAGGGTGGGGGTCAGACTGAATAAAAGAACCACGTAGCCATCACAGTCAAGAAGTTGGTGACTAGCTTCCAACGGTACAAGTACTGCTATAACAATTTTCCTATGCACACATTTATACACTCAATCTGCCAGTTTCCATTCTATGAAATAATAGCATCCTATTTCCATAGAGCTGTTCTACGAAACATCCATTTGATGATAAATGAGACCAGGTATGGAAGGTACTTTGAATGCTTATTGTTTATAAAGTATCTAAAAATCTACCCATTCTGTATGCATGTTAAAAACATTTCCTGCTTTGCACTGGAATCCAAAGTAATACTTAGTTGAGAACAAGTGTGGTACAGTGGTTAGGGTATCAGACTAAGACCAGAGAGACCTGGGTTCAAATCCCCACTCGGTCATGAAGGTAAAATGACCTTGAGCTAGTCACTATCTCTGTTTAAAAGGGTTGTTGTGAGGATAACACTAAGTGTGTGTGCGCGGGGGCGGGGAGACCAATAGCCTTCCATGGCATATCCTTCAAAAAATCAATCTGGGGTATTTTCAGAAACAGATTGTGGTATAGCATTACAGGAAGGGTTATCTGCTGTTCAAAGAGGAAAAGAAGGTCAGATACACCACTGGGGAGGCACACCCTAGCCTTTAGACATGCCTAAAATAGCTCTTTGGGTCCAGGCCAAGGACTCCATTTAGTGTGAAATATTTGGAGGCGAAGAATATTGCATATATCCAAACACAAAAATGGTATGTTATATTGTAAAATAGAGCCAGTGTGGTATAGTGGTTAAAGTGTTGGACTATGACCTGGGAGACCAGGGTTCAAATCCCCACACAGCCATGAAACTGACCTTGGGCCAGTCACTGCCTCTCAGCAGAGGAAGTCAATGGTAAACTCCCTCTGAATACCACTTACCATGAAAACCATATTCACAGGGTCGCCATAAGTTGGAATTGACTTGAAGACAGTATATTTACGTTGTAATAAATAAATAAATTTGTTCTTGCTTGTCAAACTTTTAACAAGCTATGGAATGTGAACATCAATTCATGCCTTTCGTAACCTAACATCTTTTAGTTAGCATGCTGCTTTTTAGAAGCCTTTGATGTTCCCCCATCCTAAATTAATCATAGATTGTAGCTGCTTATATGAAAGTAATATTCTGCAGTGTGATTGCAGGTGTTGCTGTGCTGATCATGTTGCACATTCATGTAGCTTTAGGAACAGATGGAACTCCTACCTAATATCCATATTTGATGATCTGATGGGATTTGGTAAGCATTTACATTTTTCATTTTAAACTCTGAAGGAGATGTGTTGGTGATTAACCAGGCAAGGAAGGCCTTGGAGTTACTTCTGTCATATATCAAACTTTGTACCAAGTTCTCGACGTTACTTGGGCCTAGGTCATATAAACAGCACATGAGACGGCAAGCCTATCTCTGACGTATACAGATTGCAGGTGGAGACTCATGACTGAGAGTCGTTCACCATGTGGAGAACAAAAAAGATTCTTGTACATTTAAAAAGAGTGTGGCAGACAGAAGCTGGACTAGTTTGTGGTGTATAAAAATATTTTTTTTAATCCAAGAGCATTCAGTCAATGTAACCTTAAGTCTGAAGAGGCTCAATTCAGAGTGCAAATAGACAGGATCTTGTGAGAATTGTGATGGTGAGTTTTAAATAAATAACAGTTGTAGCAGCCCCCAATTTGGAGTGAGACTATGGTTCTGGGAAAGGGGAGTTGTATCCCCTGTTTCTTCCCATGCATCCAAGAATCTGCTCCAGAAGGCCTGCCAACCCTCTGGAGCAGATTTTGAGTGCAGGGCGTGGGGGGGGTGAAAGGGAGAGAAGGGGAAAGTTCTGTTGTGTAAATGGAAGACGGTTGCGTGAGTGGAACAGCAGTACTGGGTACAACCTGTGGTGTGTGGATAATCTTTTTCACATATACTGTTTTCCCCAATGAAATCCCCCCACTCCCAAAGCAGCCATTTACTCCACAAGGGAAAACATGCAGGTATCATATGAGTACCTGAGAATTTTTCCACTAAAGGGCAAATAGCGGCTTCCAGGCAGAGGAGGGGGCATAATCAAGAAAACATCATGGGGTTCAAGGATACCCCCAAAAACACACACACAAGATTACAGTACTGATTTCAAATGGGCTCCACTGTTGTCAGTGCTATTCAATTTTTATATATAAAAAACTTGGGAGATTGGACTCTGAATCTCTCATTGTTGTTTCTTTGTCCCTGTGCACCGGAGCTTGGAAGTAACGAATTACTTGTAATTCATTACTTTTTTGAGGAACGAGTGGGTAATCCCTTTACATTTTGATTGTAATAGAACTAGGAGTAATTTTATTACTTTTGTGGAGTAATTGTAATGTTTCCAGCATTACTTTTGGGCATTACTTGGAGGGAGGAAGCAGGGGAAGTCTTCTGCTCTGCAGATTTGTGGATGAAAATCATGTGCCTCAAACTGGGCTTCTGTGCAGTGTTGCTCTTCCCTCATGCTCTGTGGGTGGGTAGGAGGCGATGAGGGAGGGGGTGGAGAGTGAGATGGGGTGTAGTGAACAATTGTTTAAAAAAATGGATGATGGCAGTGAAGAATGTTGTTTTAGGCTACTTAAATGTGCAGCAGCCAAGGCCAGCAACTTACAGGTGTTTTTTTTAAAAAAAGTAACTGAAATATAATTGTAGCGATTACTTTTGAAAAAAAGTAATTAGTTACTACTTTTTGGGACATGTAATTGTAACTGTAATTTATTACTTTTTAAAAGTAATCTTCCAAGCCCTGCTATGCATAGGATTGCTACCTCACCTATTTATTGTGAAAACCAGGCCCTGTGGAAGAGGGGAAAACTGCCAGTCCATAGGCTGGATGCAGCCTATGGGACCTCACCTGCTGAATGGAGTCAATAGAAGTTTTTTGTTAAGCCTAAATGCAGCTCAGGGGAGGGGGAATATCCAGGAGTGTAATAACCAGAAGGCAAGGGTTAACTCTCCCTGTCCTGTGCACTCCCTGGCTCCAATAGGGTCCTTAGTTTAAACATAGTTGTGGCCGGTTAGGGTTAGCTTGAGAGACATTGTGGATATAGGAAATGTGTGTGCGTATGAGCAGGTGTAGGTGGCCAAACCCACTGTCAGCTCTAGCCACACCCACTCTAGTTTTGGCGTGCCCAGTACAGACTGGCATGTAGCCCCTGGAAGCTTGGCCATATGGGGATGCATCTCTCGGCCTGAAAAAGACTTGCCACCCCTTCCCTAAGGGAAGGTTTCATATGGTACATGTGAAACTACAGTGCAGTTCTTACTGAGTTGGGGATTTTTGGTATTAGCTTATCTCCTGAAGCTTTGATTGGATTCCAATGAAGCAGTTTTATTGTTCCTCATTATTGTTGTAAATCAAAATGTCATCTGCATTTTAAGGAAGGTTTTATATTATCCTTACAGATAATCTTGGCTTGCCTTTCAAAGTGCCATTTCCTTTGCTTTAATAATACTAAATCTAGTTTCAAGACTGTAATATTTCTACCTTTATTGGGAATCTGAAACTCCTTGAAGGCTTGAGTAAATGTTAGTAATGGGGGGGGGGGACAACCTTTCGGTAAATGTGGTTATTGCTGCATATGTTTGTATTGTATTCAGTTCAGGATTTATATCGCTAGCACAAAAGCTGATTTTCAGTTAAGCATTGCAGAACTGCATCTTTTTGTCTCATCATTTGCATGTAGGAAGAAGAAAAATGAGACTTTTAAAGAGCATTATATATTTGTCAACATTTTAGACTAAAAGGCCAGAATTAGTAATACATGGGATCATAACCCCTCTAAAATGCCTTTGCATTAAATAAAAAGTGTAATTATACCCTGCCAGATGTAAGGTTTCAAATCCAGGTTCCTTAAAAAAGAAAAAGATATTGGGGCTGCAATACACGCATGCATGCATAATAAGTAGTCTCTCCCCTCTGTCCTCCACAGAAGGCAGCAAAACTAGGAGGTTATTGAGCCTCCATAGATGAACCGCCATAGATGACAGGTGGATGTGTTTTGGCTCACAAGTTGTGCTTGCCTGGCTTTCACAGGCCAGACTTCAGTGAGGTGATGACAGAGAGGGAGCAGATCTACTTTAGAAAGGTGCTGCTATGTATAATAGCAGTTGAGGAAGCCATGTCCCAAGATTAATGGAGAAAGGGGCTTAACTGATGTATGTAAGTGAAGCGACACCTCTCTGTACTACCTCTGAGGCTTATGAGGGGAAGCAAGACAAAAGAGGTTGTTTCCACCACAGAAATGTAATTTGAGATTTGACATGATAGCTTTCAACAGCCTGCTGCTGCTGTCACCTCTACACAAGGTCGAGTTGAACCTGCTGAGTACAGCCTCATGAAATATAACTAAATGAGAGGAATAACTGTTGCACTTTAGCCCTCACTTTTCAGTTTAGGACAGGGATGAAGGACATCTGGCCCTCCCATTACCCCTGATTATGGACTGAGGGGAGTCCAACAGTATTTGGAGGGCTGCAGGTTCCACAACCCTGAATTATAATATATATATATATATAATATGCATGATAAGAGATGTTAACCTTCATGAAAAAATGGAAATGGACTGCCTTCAAGTCGATTCCGACTTATGGCAACCCTATGGATAGGGTTTTCATGGTAAGCAGTATTCAGTCGAACACCTTAACCACTTGATGCTTTGGTTAAGCCTCTCAAAATCTACTGCACACTGATATGTGTGAATGGATTGCTGTTTGGTTGTGATAGCAGGTAAAAAAGCTGGAATGGGTAGGCCTGTTTTACAGCATTCTGCTAATACTTTAAGGGTGTGAAGTTGAACAGATTACAAACATAAATGCTTTAAGCATATAGAAAATAAAGAGCGGGGGGAAAGTTGGTTATGGAGAAATGTTGGTCATAGAGCAATGTTTATTTATTATTTATTTTATTTATTCCATTTATATATCACTTATATAGTGCCTTGCAAAAGTAATTAGATCCCTGACCAGTGCTCTCACATTACTGAATTACAAATGGTACATTGTAATTTTGTTCTGTATAATATTTTATTTTGTAACACTGAAACTCAAAATCAATTATTGTAAGGTGACATTGATTTTATGTTGGGGAATGTTGGTAAGAAACATAAAAAACTGAAACATGTTGCTTGCATAAGTATTCAGCCCCTGTGCTGTGGAAGCTCCCAGTTTACACAGAGGAAAAAAATTGTCCTATTGAGGACACAGTTACCTTACCATTGGCCTCCACCTGTGAACCATTAAAGTTGCTGTCACATTGTCAGGATAAAAATCCCACTGTTGAAAGATCATGGTGCTTTTGCAAGGCACTGTATTTAAATAAAACACTCAGTGTTGTACAGCATAAGTCAAATATCTTAAAACAGCAGATACAAAAAACTTACAATTGATAAAATACAGTTAACTGAACAAAACATCTTTAGTATCAACATATGCTATAAACATTGAATATAAAATTTTAAAAATCATAACATAGTAGACTAAACAAAATATCCCCTAGCCTTCAAAAACAATAAAAAACAAGTTAATAAGCAAGCATATTTTTAAACATAGTAGATTAAACAAAATCAAACCCATTTTTAATCATGATGTAATAAAGCAAAACAATGAAATCAGCCAGCCCCTTTATAACAAAATTTCATATAACTACAGATGAAAATAGATAACATTTCATTTACTCAAACACACCCTTACAAGATCAATAATCGTGTTCAAACATATCAACATTCTAAACCAACACACTCAAGCCTACTATTTTAATACACCTCAAATCACACTCTACAAGCATTCACATAATTCAACCTCACATCCTAAAAACAGCACACTCGCATATCCATACCATGAGAACCACTCAAATCTACATACATACAGCCAAATAATGCACACATACTGTCTCTGAATAAAACATTCATACCCAACACTCCCCCTTGTCTCTCATTCAAAGGGGCAGAAACTATCCCTACCAAGCTCTCACACTGGGGGTATAGAAACCACTTTTTCTAACATTGTAGGCAATGACACTTCCCTCATCTCTCAACTGAGGAACAAAAGCTATTTACATATCAGATTTCCACCTTAAAGATAGACAGGCTTTAAATCACAACAATTTGCCAGTTTGCTGTCTCTCTCCAGTAGTTGCGATAATTTTTCTTGGCGGTGGATGGATTCCAAACTGACTCCAAGATGACTCCAAGTGCGGTGCTAAGTGTGCGCTTAGCATCTCACTTTGCGCAACGCTGAGGTGCTTCCTCAGGCAGCCGCTCCCCTTTATATACCTGAAATATGACAAAGTTGTGGGCAAATGGCAACAGCTGCAGCAGCACACAGATCCCTTCCAAACACAATGTTAGTAAAGTCATCTGAACCATGAGCTTGGAAGTCACAAGAGCAAATGTTACCACTTTATTTCTCAGTGTGTAAAAGGAAGGGTTGTGAATTGGGTGGATATAGACAAAACCATGATTTGTAACATGTCTCTGCAATGAAAGCAGATTCCTGTAGAAGACCCCTCTTGGATATTCCACTGGAAAGCTGGCCCAGGAGTCTGCCTGCTTGATTTTCTCCCTCCCTCCCTTTCCTGGTATGCTCCCCTCTTTCAGCAAAGGATGGATTTCTCAGTAACCCATGATGTAACCAATGCATTTTGCAAATATTTCAAACCTTGGGGACTGTTACAAAAAAACTTCTCCCTTGTCTCAATTCAAATATGAAATGGAGATCAGTCTAGTCAATTTCAGGTAGTTCAGCCAGTGGTGAAAGCTTCTGTGAGTCTTCCCTCCCTCCCTCCCTCCCTCCCTCCCTCCATGTCCTTAGGTTAGCCCTTCACCTTGTTGCCTCCACTTTATATTTCCATCTTCCTTCACTTCCAATTCAAGTCTGCATATTGTAGTGGTCAATTTTTCTTTATATATAAAAATGGGTATGGATGTTTTGCACAACACTGCTCTTGCATAAAGCCTTCATATATATATATTTAAAATCAAAGACTGATTTAAGATTTGTAAATCTGTCTTCATTCCCACGTGCCTTCACTCCTAATACATGTTTAGCTGCCAATTTCTGTTGGTGTTTTTTAAAGAGATTTTGTGCAAGAGCAGTCATGTGCAAAGCATTTGTATTAATTTTTTTTAAAATTAAAAGGTTCATTTATGTTCTGTGAATGTGCCCTGAACATGCAGCAGTTGGAAATAGGCACACAAGGAAATAAGCTTTATTTCAGCCAGCACAAGGCAGACGTCTCTTGTACCTGCCTATTTATTTATTTATATATTATTTGATTTCTATCCCACCCTTCCTCTCAGCAGGATCTCAGAGAAGCAAACAAAATCACTAAAAACACTTTAAAACATCATAAAAACAGACTTTAAAATACATTAAAGCAAAACATCTTTAAAAGTTTAAAAGAAAAAATATATTGGTTTTTATAAAAAGGTTTTAAAAACACATTAAAAAGCAATTCCAACACAGACGCAGACTGGGATAAGGTCTCAGCTTAAAAGGCTTGTTGAAAGAGCGAGGTCTTCAATAGGCGCCAAAAAGATATCAGAGGAGGCGCCTGTCTAATATTTAAGGGTAGGGAATTCCACAGGGTAGGTGCCGCCACACTACCTCAATTGTTCACACAATTCTTCTTCAAGGGTCAATATTATTTTTAATTCAGCTATTTTGTGCAAGAGCAGTTTTGCACAAAACAGCTATTTTCATGAATGTTCCTTCAGCAAAAACTGGTGGAAATAGGTATGCTGCATCCTTTGGGCCGATGAAAGCAAAATGACTAGGTTGTAAACAGGCAAGCAGCAAATGGAAGTAAGGGGCGTGGCAATAAGTGGCACCCTGCAAAATATCACCACGCATATACAAAAAAATCCTACCCACACAATGTGTCTACACTGGGAATAACATGCAATTTTTATATTGGAATTTTTTCCCTTATTGTCTGTGGATTAGAAAAATCCAAATTAAGTGAGGGAGAAGTGCAGGCTGCCAGATGGATGTGGAGGGCATTGTTGCTACTGTTAAAAAAGAAAAAGAAAAAGTGAGGCACAAGCAGTTTCAAATCCATATTAAATTCTTGTGTTGACAAGCCCTTGTACATTGACTCCACTTTCTCCATTGAAAGGCAAAAGGAAACTCAGAAGAGATGTGTGTGTCAAAGCAATAATAAAATTCTCTAACTTGCTTTGAAAGATTGTGAATCATTTTCTGTGGTGACAATTCTTATTCCCTCGACAAGAATAAAAAGTCTTGTAAAGAGAACCTGCAACATAAAATAAAGCAGAAAGGTTTGTATCTTTTTCTGATGCAAAGAAATTGTAAATTTAGTTAATCTTTTTTGGTGATAGGTTTGTTTGTCCCTCCATAACTCTTTGGAATTCAGTATTTTAAAGTAGTATGCACTTCCATGTTAATATTAAGTCTTGTTTGAAATATTTAGTGTTCTCCATTAAATGGTGAATTTTAAAAGATGTTATCAAAACAAACTGGAAAGAATAGTACTTGGCTAGGGCAGATTGGAGGGCTTCCAAGGACCATTGTGAACCTGTTTTCCATTTTTATTAGCAGAATATCAGGTTCTAGATCTTACGTTTCAAAAAAACACCTCTTTCATATTGTATTGCTTGTACTTTACTATATTTTTCATGAGTACTCTAAGGAAGGCTGCAATTCACAAACCACTTGTGCCAGAGGTCATTTTTGCCCCTTTGAAGTCTATGAGCCATTCCATGCCTGTACTGGAGTAAGTGATCAAGACTGTAGCCCTCTCCCTTTGTTTGCAGAAGGGATTCTCAGATTATTTATGTATGGCATATTTAATTTATCACCTAATACGGGGCAGTCTTTAGGTGATTTCAATCAAGCATAAAGACATACAAAATGGTTAAAAACGGCCATCAAAATTTAACAAATAATATACAAAAAACCAGTTTCCACAGAAAATGAAAGTAAAAAAATCTTATTAAGCAACCCACGGCAACATTAACACAGCCTTGATGCAGCTGGATCATACTCCATCAAATCCTTCAAGAAGAGGAAGGTCTTAACTTGGCACTGGAAAGATGTCAACCTTGGTTCCTGGCATGCAGAGCATGTTCCTGAGAGCATTCCACAGTTGGGGGGGGGGAGGGTTCAGATAGTAACATGCCAGGAGACGCATGAGAATACTGGGTCCTGAACCGTATATGTGTTTTCTCTTTTAATGATATATTTTTGTTTTTAGACTATATACTGTTTAGAGATTTCTGAAATATTAAGTGGTATATAAATATTTTTAAATTTTTATTTATTTATTTATTTTATTTCATTAAACTTATAGACCGCCCCATAGCCGAAGCTCTCTGGGCGGTTCACAAGACAAGAAACATCAAAAATACAATAAACGTGTAGCAATATAAAAACACATTAAAAGTTTAAAATGTTAAAAAATTAAAACAATATCAGCGCATACTAAACATGTTGAAAAGCCTGGGTGAAGAGAAGAGTTTTAACCTGGCGCCGGAAAGATAGTAATGATGGCGCCAGGCGTATCTCCTCTGGGAGATCGTTCCACAGTTTGGGGGCCACCACAGAAAAAGCCCTTTTCCGCGTTGCCACCCTCCAAGCTTCCCTGTGAGTAGGAACTCGGAGGAGGGTCTTTGATGATGAGCGTAGTGTACGGGCAGGTTCATAACGGGGGAGGCGTTCCAACAGGTATTGTGGTCCTGTGCCGTATAGGGCTTTGTAGGTCAAGACCAGCACTTAAATAAGCAAATAAATAAATAAAGCTTTATAGGACAAAGCCAGCATTTCAAATTGGGACTGGAAACATCTAGGCAGCTAGTGCAGTTATGCTAAGACTGCTGTTATGTGGTCAGAGAATCTACTTGCCATACTAGCCTCGCTGTGGCATACTGCAGTTTCTGCACTGTTCAAAGACAGTTCCACGTACAGTGCATTACAGTAATTTAGCCTAGGGGTTATCAGAGTGTAAATCATTGAAGGTGAGTTATACCTGTCCAAAAAGGAATGTAGTTGGGCCACAAGCCAGACCTGTTGGTTGGAATTCTGTGCCGCCCAGACCACCTGTGTCTCAAGCAACTGTAATGGATCCAGGAGTACCCCCAAACTTCAGAACTGCTCCTTAATGGGGAGTCCCTGGCCCTGTCTAGAGCAAGTGATGCACTGTTCATCTAGTCTCATAGTGCTGATACTTTCAGTGCAAGAAGATAACTATCTACTCCAGTGTATATTTTGCACATGCATTTAGGATTTTATTTATTTATTTGATTTATTATTTAATTTATATCCCGCCCTTCCTCCCAGCAGGAGCCCAGGGCAGCAAAGGATTGCTGCATTTTAGGTTGTAAATCAAGCCCTGGGCAGTAGCAAGGCCTAATGATTGGGCTCCTGCTACATCAGCAGCCCCTGCTACTTGTGCCATCTGGGCTGGAAGGCAGAGGGAGGCAAATTGCTGAGGCGCTGACATAGTGATCAGGGCCAAATCGGGCCTGATGCTATCATGTGATGGTAGTGGGGCTGGATTAGGATCAAGCAAAACCCAAGCCTGCTCATCCCCTACCCACCCTTAGAATGCCTTGTTTTGGGGCTTTCCATGGGCTGCCTCCGGTAAGGGTTCTGCCAGCTGCACTTCTGCCCATCTATGCATTTGCTGGGTGGACCAAAGAGTTTCATGCCAGCAGAGTGATGTTGGCATCACTCCACAGGCACAGACCAGCAGGGCTGGCCACAGGGATGCCTCTGCCCAATCTATGTACGCCCAAGCCCTGCACAAAGGCAGTCGATCACAGTGCTCTGCAGGTCAGGGCCTCTTGCGGATACCATCTTATTAAGGGGTCCATTCCACACAACATAGGAAGTGGATCAATAGTGTTGTGGCACCTACACTTTGGAATTCCCACCCCTTAAATATTAGACAGGCAACATCTCTGTTGTCTTTTTGGTACCTAATAAAGACCTTTCTCTTTCAACAAGTGCTTTAAGTAGAGACCTTATCCCAGTCTGCGTCTTGTTGGAACTGCTTCTTAAGATGTTTTTTTAAAAAACTGTAAAAACGTTTTAAAGATGTGCTGTTTTTAATGTTTTTAAAGATGTTATGTTTTAACATGTTTTAAAGTCTCTTGCTTTTTATGATGTTGTAAAGTGCTTTTTGTGTTTCTGTTTGCTGCCCTGGGCCCCTTCTGGGAGGAAGGGTGGGATATAAATTAAATAAATAAAGCAGATTTGGATTGTGTTGCCAGTCTTTTTTTTCTGGATATTTATTACAATTTGTCCCTTTACTGGGCACATATTTTTGTGTTTGGAGGACCAAGATCATAGCAAAAAGCTACAGTCCTGGTCTATTAAAATAGATGGAGGTTATTTACTATTTATGTTAATAGGAGCAGGAGCAGGACCGGTGCCAGAAGGTGCCCAGGTTGTGCCCTGGCTGAGGGCCCCTCCTTAGGATGGGAGGGTTAGCACTCCCGTTCCGTGATCTGTGGCAGGGTTGACTCCCAACCCTGCCACGGATCACAGAAAGGGAGCTCCCAGGCACCCCCCTCAGTACAGTCAGTGTGGGCTTCAATAAGCCCACACGAATACCCCACCTAACTCTCCCGTTCTTGTGAATGAAGTGCATTTATTTATTTGATTTATACCCGGCCCTTTCTCCAGTAGGTGGCCAGGGCAGCATGTGCTGTGCGTGCATGCTTGAAATCAACTAAGATGGCAGTGGCCCAGTCATGCCTGGCGCTGGCCCTGAGCAGGATTGTATCTTTATTGGGTGGAGGGGTAGGCTTAAAATGAGGGAAGAAAGCATCAAATGCTTAAAATGAATTGGGAAAACTGAGGCTATTTTTCAAGGTTACTGGAGATGAATAATATGGAAGTCGTCTCACAACCATAGCTGTCTTTTTCACTGAATGCATTTATCGCAATGTGTGTTTTGCAGGTGCAGTTAGTACAGTTGTGCAAGTAGCTTTTCTCCTAGATACTATCTCAAACTTGCCTTCAGTTGCAAAATCCTCCATGCTGTTTTCCTTGAAGAACTGGTTATTTTTATGTCCATTTCAACATGGAATGTTTTTCTTTAGCATATATTAAAACACAACCATGATTTGTTAAGGTGTGTCAAAAAGTAAATGTGCACACTTACTACAGGTCAATTACAGTATACTTGTATTTAAAAGTCAATTAGATTAAGAAAGTTTGAACATGAGAAATGCATCATTTAAATTTTCAAGGCCCTGATAGTACAGAATAATGTTATTAAGGAGCCATTTTCTTAATTAAATGGCTTTATTCCAGCCATGGGACTGCAAACACTTTAATTGAGGAAGTAACTAGCAAAACCCACCCAGAAACACTGTTGGTGTCCATCAGAAACATGCTGGGTTTATTGAAGGAGGATGGAGCAGCTTATTTTCAATAATTTCCTGATCTTCCATTAATGTAATGCATGCTAGCCGTTGGGGGGGGGGGGAAGCACTCAGTAATTTGTGTGCATAGTCAGTTCCTGGCTTGCTAGAGTGGGAGGACTTTCCTCACAAGGAGTGCCACGCTTTCTTGAGAACTGCTTTCAGTAGCATGAACTTATATTGAAGGAAAACATTTGTTCAGGTGTGGCTTTCTGGTGTGTGTTGCATTTCTAGGGACAGATGGAGAATGATATGATACTGCAAGAGCAGACAGCAGTCTTGCACACCTCCTGACAAGGAAACTGTAAGACAAGAAAGAGTATGTTTTCTCTCTCTTTTAAAAAGATCCTGTGTGTCCTGAGTTGTCAGAAATGGACACTTCTTGAGCCGTGCAATAATTCATCTTGATCTTCCCATGCATAAGTGGGAGGAAGATTGCTACAGCATGAAATATCGCAGCATGGGAGAAAGATAGCTTAGTGGTGATGGACATGCTTTGCATGCAGGAGATTGCCCAGGTTCTCTGGCATTTATTTATTAATTAAATTTATATGCCGCCCTTCCTCCTAGGCATCTGGTAACAAAGATCTCTGCCTACTGCCAGCCACAGTATACCATAGTGGTCTAAATGGGCCAGTGGTCTGAACATAAGGCAACTTCCTATGTTCATGTGACAGCTTTTGAAGGAGGGTGGCCATGTGTTCTGCTTTACAGGTGTCAGTCCTCTATTTCAAGGGCTGTCTGGGCTGCAGCCTAAACCTGTAGAGAACCATAAGTAGGGAGAGCTGGAGGGGCCTTGAATTTGCCCATCAAGTTAGCACCTGGACAGCAGACTGAGCAGGTCACGGTCTTCCCCAATGTGGTGGGAAGTATTGTGTTTCTATTTAAATTATAATGATTACTTCTAAATTCTAAATATACCATATGTGAAATTTATGCAAATCTGTTTCTCCATTTCCCTTTTTTTCGGAGGGAGTGATGCGTAAGCAGCCACCATATTTTGCATTTTTATTTGCATTTTATTACTATAATAAATTATTACTATAATCCTTATCTGACAGAAAGAATGCTTTAAGTGGATGACAAAGTTCTAATTCTCAGCACTTTGTTGCATGATTTATTTATCTGTCTAAAAGTTTTATAAATGCTTAGCATTGAAAATGTTCCCAAGCAGTATATCACAATAAAAGCAAACGTAGCACATAATAGATAGCATAAGAGCACTATAATTTGATTTTATTTTTGTAAGCCACCCTGAGTGCCCTATTATAGGGTAGAAGGGCGGGATAGAAATATTTTAAAATAAATAAAATAAATATAAAAATACAACCCAGTAACATAATGTGTTTATTTTTTTTTATTTTTTTTTGGGCGGGGGGTTGTTTTAAGGTTGGGTGCCTGCCTGAGTGGTGGAAGCCTACATCGGCGTGGAAGACACGGAGAGCGGTCTATGAGAGGAGGAGGTCGATATAATATCTTGACCTCAATAAGGAGAAGGAGCCACTCGGCAGCAAGATAGAACTGCAGCCAGCTAGACGGACTTAACTGGGGGTAGGGAGGCCTGCCTGGGTGACAGGCACGGAGGGGGTTATGTGCAAGGTGGAGAGGGCTATGGTGGGGGGCCACGATAAGAGGCTAGGCAGCAGACGCTGGAAAGGTGTAGGTGGCAGGCCATGCCAATTTAGGGGAACGAGGGATAGATGCATTATATCCATCCCCTGTTCCAGGCCTGCTCACAGCCAGAAGAAAGCTGGGGGATGTACAACTCCATCCAACCTTCGACTGCTGCTGTGTAATGCCAGGTCTGTGGTTCGGAAGACATCACTCATCCACGATATGATTGTGGATGAGAATGCAGACCTGTTGTGCATCACGGAAACTTGGCTGGACGAGGCCTCAGCCCCGGTGCTTGGGGCCATGTGTCCGGCCGGGTTCCAGTATGCGCAGCAGCCAAGGGTTGGTAGGCGGGGAGGGGGTGTGGCAATTATCTATCGGGAGTCTTTGATTTTTACCAGACCTCCTCTCCACGAGACCACGTTTGTTGACTGCATGTACTGGAGGTTGGGCCCAAAGGGCAGTTTAGGAATTCTGCTTGTGTACCGCCCACCCCGCTGCACAGCTGACTCCCTGACCGAGGTGCTTGAGGTTGTCGTGGATGTGCAGGCTGTGTCCCCTAACCTAGTGGTTTTGGGGGATTTTAACCTGCACGCTGAGGCAGCTCTCACAGGAGCTCCTCGGGATTTCTTGGAAACCATGACTTCCTGGGAACTGCACCTTTGTAATACGGGGCCCACCCATGTAGCCAGTCATGCTCTTGACCTTGTGTTTGTCTCGGGAGGGGATGGAAGTGCTCTGAAAATAGGGGCTGTTGTTGTTAACCCCGTATCATGGTCAGATCACTATCTGGTAAATATAGATCTCTCATTGCTGCACACCCTCCGCAGGGGACAGGGACCTATTAGAATGGTCCGTCCCAGGCGCCTGATGAAGCCTAAGGGATTCCTGAATGCACTGGGGAATTTGGAGTTGTCTGAAGGTCGCCTGGTCGAAACCCTGGTGATGGAATGGAATAGGGAGATCACCGGGGCAATTGACCGGGTGGCTCCGAAACGTCCTCTCCCCCTGAATAGAACTCAGACTGCGCCCTGGTATACTCCCCGGTAGCGGGGTCTGAGACAGGAGGTGAGACGACTAGAGCGCCGGTGGCGGAAATCGCACTCTGAAGACGATCGGGCACTGGTTAGAGCAGCAATTGCAGCCTACCAAGTGGCAACGAAGGCAGCAAAGAGGGATTTATTTGCTGCCTCTATTGCATCCGCAGAGTGTTGTCCCAGGAGGTTGTTCCAAGTGGTCCGAAGCCTGGTCAGTCCAGTTGTGCAGGAACCCATAGAACTTTCTAAAGCCTCCTGTGACATATTTGCTAAACACTTTGCTGATAAAATTGAGCGCCTAAAGAGTGTGATTCCGTATGCCGTGGATACAGGAAGTGTGCCAGAGTCGGCCAGTTGCATTCTGGTCTGGTGGGATCGGTTTCAGCCTCTTCCCTCTGAGGAAGTGGACAAGGTGCTCTCTACTGTGAAGCCAACCACTTGCTTTTTTGATCCTTGCCCTACATGGCTCATTTTGGGCTGTAAAGAGAAACTGAGCGAAGGGATCAAGGCAGTGGTGAATGCTTCTTTAGAAGAAGGTGTGGTGCCATTAGCTCTCAAGGAGGCGGTAATAAAGCCCATTCTGAAAAAGTCCTCCTTGGATCCCCAAGATTTAAACAACTTTCGCCCAGTTTCTAATCTTCCATTCTTGAGCAAGGTCATCGAGCAAGTGGTGGCCGAACAGTTAAAGACACACTTGGATGAAGCAGATTATCTGGATCCATTCCAGTCTGGCTTCAGGACTGGTCATGGAACTGAAACAGCTTTGGTCGCTATGGTGGATGATTTAAGGAGGGCGTTGGATGAAGGAGAACATGCATTCCTCGTCCTCCTGGATCTCTCAGCGGCTTTCGATACCGTCGACCACGGTATCCTTTTAGATCGTCTGGAGAGAATGGGAATAGGGGGCACTGTTCTACGGTGGTTCCGTTCCTATCTCTCAGACAGACATCAACGGGTGGCATTGGGGGATAAGGTCTCGGACCCTTGGGCTCTCAATTGTGGTGTGCCACAGGGTTCTATCCTTGCCCCCATGCTATTCAACATCTATGTAAAGCCGCTGGGAGCCATCATCAGGAAATTTGGGCTGCGGTGCCACCAATATGCGGATGACACCCAGCTCTATCTCTCGTTTAAGTCCTCGCCAGAGTTGGCTGTGGAGACCATTTCCAAGTGCCTGGAGTCAGTAAGTGAATGGATGGGAGGAAATAGGCTGAAGCTAAACCCTGACAAGACCGAGGTACTGCTCGTGGGAGACAGGAAAAGATTAGGAGCTTTAGACCTGGTGCTCAATGGGGTAAAACTGCCCCTGAAGGACCAGGTCCGCAGCCTCGGGGTCATCCTTGATTCCCAGCTGTCCATGGAGGCTCAGGTTTTGGCAGTGAGCCGGGCAGCTTGGTTTCAATTACATCTAATACAGAGGCTGCGGCCCTATCTGCCTGTCCATCTTCTCCCACGGGTAGTACATGCCCTGGTCTCCTCTCGCTTAGACTACTGTAATGTGCTCTACGTTGGGTTATCCTTGAAAACGGTCCGGAAACTGCAGCTGGTACAGAATGTGGCGGCACGTTGATTATGAACAGCCGTCGCCGCAATCACATCACTCCAGTGTTACAAGATCTACACTGGTTACCAGTTGTTTACCAGGCCCAATTCAAGGTGTTGATACTAACCTTTAAAGCCCTGTACGGTCTCGGCCCAGCTTATCTGAAGGAACGCCTCCAACATCAACAAATATGCCGTCTGACTAGATCAGCCACTCAAGACCTTCTCTCGGTCCCACCAGTCAAAACAGCTAGACTGGTGCGGACCAGAGAGAGGGCATTTTCAATCGTGACCCCCACCCTCTGGAACTCTCTCCCTTATGATCTTCGCCATGCCCCCTCCCTGCCAAGTTTTCGCCAAGCCTTGAAAACCTGGCTATTCAGGCAGGCCTACAAGATCCCTGGGGTAGCCTAATTTTATTGGTTTTAGCTATGGGTGGGTTCGGTTTTGTTTTATATTGTAGTTCTTGGGTTTTTAAGTAGTTTGTATGTTGTATTTTACTTGATCTTGTACGCCACCTAGAGTGGCTGCTTGTGCGGCCAGATAGGCGTCCTAGAAATAAAATTTATTATTATTATTATTTAGAGTGACTAGTAATGATAAGCACTAATCAGGGAAAGCTTGGGTTAAAAGAGAGGTTTTTACCATGTGTCAAAAGCATACAAATGTCAGTGTGTGCTTTATTTCCTGGGGAAGAGTGTTCCAGATAGCAGGTGCCACCACACCTAAGGCCCTCATCACAAGATGTATAGCTGAAACTCCAGTAATGGGGAAGTCCAGTTGTAGTAATGCTATATGGCTATGAGTATTTTTTAAAACCCTTCATTGCTTTCAGAATGAGAATTTTAGTTCATCCAGAAAATCATGCATACCCAACAGGGCTTTGGTTTAATGTTTTTCAAATGAGTGCATCTGCCTCCAAAACCATGGCAAACCAATTTTGAAATGTGTGAGAGAAGCCAGGACAGTTTGTAATGACATTGAACTCTACTGTTCCATGAAAAGCCAAAACTTTAAGGGTGCATCTTAAATAGCATTCTGGATTGTAGCCATCTGTGCCTGGTAAGCTTAAATCTAAAGTTTAGAACTCTACTGGTCTTTGGGTGCCTAAATATATGTATGTCGTATGCTTCCATATTGTTTTCTACATGTGTTAGCAAATTTTATTCTACACATACCTATATCTTGCAGATAAAACATAAGCTGAAAACAAATGTGACTTTCTCAATATTGCTGCAATCAGAATGAGCAATAAATGTACATAAGGTGTATGTTGCTGTGTGTGTCCAGAGCCATATATAGTTGTGATCATAACACAAATGTCAGATTCTGCTTTTCGAACACAGAATTGCTTTCCTGTTCATTTTTTTTCTGACTGGCATTAGTATTTACTTAAAAAAAAAGATTGCAGATCTCCTCAGTTTTGTTGTTGTTGTTATGTGCCTTCAAGATGATCGCAATTTATGGCGACCCTATGAATCGGCGACCTCCAATAGTATCTGTCGTGAACCACCCTGTTCAGATCTTGTAAGTTCAGGTCTGTGGCTTCCTTTATGGAATCAATCCATCTCTTGTTTGGCTTTCCTCTTTTTCTGTTCCTGTTTGTCCCAGCATTATTGTCTTTTCTAGCGAATCATGTCTTCTCAATATGTGTCCAATGTATGATAACCTCAGTTTCATCATTTTGCTTCTAGTGATAGTTCTGGTTTAATTTGTTCTAACACCCAGTTATTTGTCTTTTTCACAGTCCATGGTATGCGCAAAGCTCTTCTCCAACACCACATTTCAAATGAGTTGATTTTTCTCTTATCCACTTTTTTCACTGTTCAACTTTCACATCCATACATAGAGATCAGGAACACCATGGTCTGAATGATCCTGACTTTAGTGTTCAGTGATACATCCTTGCATTTGAGGACCTTTTCTAGTTCTCTCATAGCTGCCCTCCCCAGTCCTAGCCTTCTTCTGATTTCTTGACTGTTGTCTCCATTTTGGTTAATGACTGTGCCAAGATATTGATAATCCTTGACAAGTTCAATGTCCTCATTGTCAACTTTAAAATTACATAAATCTTCTGTTGTCATTACTTTCGTCTTTTTGACGTTCAGCTGTAGTCCTGCTTTTGTGCTCTCCTCTTTAACTTTCATCAGCATTACTTTCAAATCATTACTGGTTTCTGCTAGTAGTATAGTATCGTCTGCATATCGTAAATTATTGATATTTCTCCTTCCAATTTTCACACCTCCTCGCAGTTTTACATGCACCTTAATTCTGTTGGCTTCAATGGACTTAGGCCCATATAGTCTTGCAGGGACTTGCAGCGGTCCTTGCTGCTACTTTGTTATGCATGACTGATTGTATCAATTCAACATTAACATACTGACATTGTAATATTTCAGAGAATGCCATGCAGTGTCATTTAATTTTGTGTGATGAATAAGCATTATATCAAGGGTAATTTACTCACTTTGGTGTTCAGTTATTTGCCTGTGTTTACTAGCAGATGCAGCAAAAAGAAATGGGACACACAATTTTATTAAGTTGCAATTACATTGGAAAGATACATACAATTTGCTGGAGATCATGAACAGAAGAGTGCTTGTCCACTCATGTTCTGCTTGTGAACTTTCCATAGGCATCTGGTTGGCCACTTATAAAAGTTCAACAAATATTTCCTCCCTTTCATAGACTTTTCCCTTCCTTTTCTGCTACAGCTTTCCACTGTGGGTTTCTGCTAGTAAGAGCATAAGAGTCCTGCTGGATCAGACCAAAGGACTACCTCCTCCAGAACGAATGCTGGAGGAGATAGACCTTTAGTCTCACCCAGCAGGACTCTGCTTTTTGCTAGTAAAAACTTAAGGAATGTTGGAAAGCTGTATCAGAGTGAAAAGAAAAAAAGTCTATGTAAGGCAGACAAAATTTGTTGAACTTTTGAGGATTTAAGAGCTCAAATCCCATTATGACTTTGAATTTTATTATTTTCTTTCAGTGTATTGACTATGGTATGTGTTGATTCTTCCGTTGAAATACTCCAGATTCCCCCCCCTTTACTCATATTAAAAATTCATCACTATGAGGTAATTGGGTGTGGATGCAAAAGTATTTTTGATATCTACGCCTGTTTAAAAAGATAAAGGCAACATTGTTGAAGATTTCTGGATTATTTATTTGTTTATTAAATTTGTCGCCCATCTGGCTGGTTGTCCAGCCACTCTGGGCGACGCACAACATAAAAACATATAGTTTACATTAGAGCCTTAAAATTCCAACAATAACACTAAAATCTAAATAAACTGTCCACCACCCCCTACAGAGGTTATGAGCTGCCTACACACTTTTGAACCGTCCTTATTATAAGACTTTGTTTAGACAGTACAAAACTAACATTTACAGAAGGTAAGGGGATATCAAGTCTTGCATTACAAGTGGACTTTGGTGTAATTTGTTCACAATTCTGTCTGGATTGGGGCACATTTATTTAAAATGTTTTGATACAGCTTTTCCAATATGCACCCAAGACATATTACAGAATACAGTAGGGCCCCACTCATACGGCGGGTTACGTTCTGGACCCCCACTGAAAAGGGAAAACCGCTGAAAAGCGGAACTCATTGAATAGAATGGTTCACGACGCCTGAAAACCGCCGTAAAAGTGGAACAAGCGCCATATAAGTGGGGCTTTAGTCTAATTGCATCTTACTGAGACCGCTGCATTAGCTAAGCGCCGTAAAGCGGGGCCCTACTGTATATCAAGAACATTAAATGTAATTAAACTAATAAAACCCCAAGCAGCAACATAAAATTATTGGTCACTTTGGAATACTACAATAGCATAACAAGTTGGAAAAATGGAAATGGACTGCCGACTTATAGCAACCCTATGAATAGGGTTTTATGGTAAGCGGTATTTCAAGGTGGTTTAGCATTGCCTTCCTTTGAGGCTGAGAGGCAGTGAGCTTCATGGCTGTTTGGGTATTCAAACCCTGGTCTCCCAGGTTGTATTCCAACACCTGGAAATAAAGACCCCTGAACTCAGTGGAATTTACTTCTGAGTAGGCCTGTATAGGATTGTGCTGTGAAACAATTTAAAATAATTGGGAGCGGCTTTGAGCTGTTGGCAAAAACAGCCTAATTTTTAAAATAAAGCATAGCTGTATAAGCTTTGCCCTCAAAGTCTGGTAACCAGAAATGTACTGTTCCTGAACTTGTCTTTGAGCAGTTGTCGCTAATAGCCATTGATAGACCTACCTAGCCTGACTGTTTCTAGTCATTTCTGAAAGTAATTCAGCTAATGATTAACACCACATGATTTTAAATGTGCATTGTAGTAAATGCTTCCTTGCATTTGTTTAGAATCTGCTGCTAAACATTTCATTTGAGGGATGGGTTGGGGGAGAGAACATATTTTCTTGATTCACTTTACCACTGGCTGCATTTGCACATCACAGTGAAAATTTCTGTGAATGAGCTCCGTGCTAGTAAATGCTACTCGATCACTTCTGCTTCACTTCTAGTAAGAGTGAAAACAAGCGCTGTAGTTTGGCTTATTGTTATCTGAACCAGAGATCATAGTTTGTTTCTCCCTAAACAAATCATAGTCAGAAGTCAAGGTTTGTTTTTGGCTCTCGGTTCTTGGTTTGTGTAGGAAACAACAAATCACTGTTCTAAGTTTGGACAGCACAATAAGCCAAGGTTTGTGGTTTGTTGCTCTCAGGAGTGAAGCAGGAGCAAACAGGCTGTGAGTTCTGTGGTTTACTGTGACATGCAGACATGACCACTTTTTATCATTATATAGTAGAGGGATTTTGATGTGCAGATACTTAGGAAAACAGACACATAGGAAAATAGGAAACTGCATACTGAGTCAAAGCATTGGTCCATCTAGCTTAGTATTGCCTATAGTGACCGGCAGCAGCAGCAGCAGCTCTCCATGGTTTCAGAGTTGAGTCTCTCCCAGCCTTACCTGGAGATGACCAAGGACTGAACCTGGGACCCTGTGCAAAAAAGCATATTCTCTATTACTGTAGGATCTTGTCAGCAAGTGCTGGGCTACCCAATTTCAGAGAAGTCTTTGGAAGGAGGAACTACTGGGGAACAAACAGGACAGTTGCATGAAAGCAATACCATGCCCTTTATCAGCCCACTGCCCAGCCCATTGTAAAACTAGAAGTAAGGCCACACTAAGTGCTCATAAGTGCTCATAATCATAAGGATTCATAATGTTCACAGATATTACCTATAGCAATTGTGGAAATGAAAAAGCTCTCAAGCTTCCTTGTGTGCCTGATATGTTTTATAATTGGAAATTATTTTGGCATGGATTTCATAGGAAAACACTTATTCACCACTTTACTTAACAGGGTAAATGGAGGCTTTTAGGCAAGCAAAACGCACACAGCAGGGAAACTGTTTTCCTCCCGGTTTTTCCATCATCAAAAGTGTCTTTATCTTTCTGGGTAACCACAATGCTTAAAACTGTGACCACTAAAAAGAGATGATGGGGCAAATGCAGTCAGGTTTTAGTGAGTATTCCATCTCCCCCCACTCTTACACACATGCTTTTGGAGTATGACCTTGAGCCAGTCACAGCCTCTCAACCTCATAGGATCGCCATAAGTCGGAATCGACTTGAAGGCAGTACATTGAATATCTCAATAATTTCTGTGTTACCTTCCCAAATACTTGCAGGTGCTTCAGAGACTTGCATGAGGCAGCGTTGTTTTGGGTAGCATGGCTTTTGCCGAAGTGAACTTGGTATTCCATGATCTCCTGCTTCAGTGGGTGAAATTCCTGCAAATTAGCAGTCCTCTCCCCAATGTTTAAACTGTAACACCTCTGCTAAAAGCTCATTTTCACAGTGTTGCATTCAAGTAGCCTTGGGATCCTAGCAGACTGCAGTCAGTCACAAAACATTACATATAAATGAGAATACCAATGGTGGACTTAAAAATGCATGTTTTCAGTCCTTTATTACCTAGCTATAATTGTGACTGCCTGACACAAATGTTTATTTGTTGTAAACAATATTTTATGCTTTGGTAGCATATTCTGTAACATGAGTGGCCATAAAGGTTAGAGAAATCCATTCAAGCATTCTTGTTTAATATTCTGTTTCTAGTATGCAGTACTCAAAATGTAAGTAGAGTTTCACATTTAGTGTAAGTTAAGCAGAGGGATTTGGAAAGTGAAAGCATATAAATACATGAATAAGTTATGTCGATAAATGTCATGGTCATGTTCTTGGTATTCTGCACAGATGTCTAATGAAGTATTAGATATTTCTTACAAATCTTTCTGATAAATTTTGCATGTTGTAAAATGATCATATTTGCCTAATTAAGGTAGCAGCATACTGATCCTAAAACCCTTGGACGTGTGGGTTGTGCCAGAGTTAAAAATCTGTGATACTAGCATAGCATCGTCATTTGGTGCTAAACTGTTAGGGATCCCATAGGGATTATGTGCTGACACAGCAAGTCATATTTTTCAGCATTCTATTGGATTTTCCCTTCATAGTGATTCCTAGCAGGCATTTATAGATGTAGCGTTTACAGGCTTAAATCCTTACTTGGCCTTCGGCACATAGGAAGGTGCCTTCCGTTCGCAGGAGGACTTTGATCCAGAGGAGGTTCCCAGTGGCTGAATGAGAAGCAATGATTCACAGATTCCCCCTTCCCCCGCCAACCCCCAGTGCTGCCTATCAGGATATCCCAGAGGGTCTCCCAGCTCCCCAGAGGAGATTTTGTGGGGTACAGGGAACAGAAGGGAGAAGCATAAAATATCTGCCCTCCCTTCTTCTGCCAGCAGGAGTATGTCCCATGAACAGAGTTCCACTCACAGAATCTAAACCACATGTTATTTTTTTTTACAGAGCTAACTTTTTACTCGTTTTCATGCTTATTTACTCTCAAATATCTCTGCAAGCTTTGCTTCTTAATAGGGTAATTGTGTCCTCCTGTGTGCTCACTCACAGAGAGAACTGTGGGATACATATTAATTCCACAAAGTCCGCTACTATATAAAAGAAGCATCACATACTGTCTAGTTTTGCTGGGGATTTTTTAACCCAACATACATCCTTAATTCCGCTTAATAGAATTTGAGTCGCTTCACTTTTATGTGGACGGTTCGGAGAGTATCATCTTTCCCATTTTATTTATTTATTTATTTTATTTATTTCTTAAACTTATATACCGCCCGACTAGCAATAGCTCTCTGGGCAGTTAACATAAAATACAATAAAATTACAGAATCTGATACAACAAGCATATAAAAACTACACAATCTAAAACCAAGTTACAAACATTTAACTAAGATTAAAATGCCTCAGAGAAGAGAAAGGTTTTAACATGGCGCCGAAAAGATGATAGTGTCGGCGCCAAGCGTACCTCCTCGGGGAGACTGTTCCACAGTTCGGGGGCTGCCACTGAGAAGGCCCTAGATCTCGTCACCACCCTCCGGGCCTCCCTATGCGTCGGGACCCAGAGGAGGGCCTTCGTAGTAGACCGTAGTGTACGAGCCGGTTCGTATCGGGAGAGGCGTTCCGACAGATATTGTGGTCTTTAATCGTGGTGTTTAATGTGGCCTTGGGTGGAGTTCTCATTATTTGAATCTTAATTGACTGAAAAAATGTAAGGTTTGGGCAGAGCTTGGAAAAGTTACTTTTTTGAACTACAACTCCCACCAGCCCAATCCAGTGGCCATGCTGGCTGGGGCTGATGGGAGTTGTAGTTCAAAAAAGTAACTTTTCCAAGCTCTGGTTTGGGTCAGAAATATGATCAACAGGCTGATACTGCCCTGCTAATATTTCACCTTGGGAAATGCTTCTCTGCTTTGTCATTAAGAACAGGATATTTTATCGGTGACTTCCGGGAAGGGTGACTTCGCTTGTGCCTGCTTTTTGAGATGAGCTCTCGTCTCAGAAGAAGCTTTTTCAGTTTTAAAATCAGTCAGAACGTTCTTTTTGACTGGTAAAGATTTTCTTCCGGGCAGGGAGAAACGTAGAGATTAACCACAAAAGCCTGTTTTTGTTGGGAGGACTGGATTTCATTAATTTATGAGAGAAGGTTCAGCCAGCAATGCTGGACGGACTTCCAACAAGCTCTAACTGATTAAGCGACACGTTTATCTTTTCTTCAAAGAAAAACGGACTTTAACAGGCAAGCATCCTTCTTTCTATTTTTTTTCACTTGGTTTAAATCGTTGCAGCAAAAAGATTTGTCAATGAATCAGCTATAAAGAATTTCTGGGTGAGTTATAACTCTTCTCTTTTATTCACGAAATTAAGGAGGAAATAAATTGAAAAAGCCTATCTTTGTTTTTATTGCAAAAAGCTGGCCTGGAAGTGCATTCTAAAGATACAAACAGAAGAGGGATTTCTATTTCGAGGAGGGAAAAAAATAAATAAATTTGATTTATGAACTTTTGGAGTATTATATGTCTGGGACTATTTTCTTTTTGGTCTATTTCATTTTGACGAATCTACTTGTTCACGACGCCACTAACTGTTTTGAAGCTGGGAACTAAATTTGTTTTGTATTCCTGAACATATAAGAGATAAGGCAGGCTGTACTGTCTACACTGTGATGTCATCAAGCCTGGAATATTAACCCAATTGTGGCTGAAATAATTTTTGTTTTTGTGGTTTTAAGAATGGCAATCAGGAAAGTGGCTGAGACCATGGAAGAAATTATGTTTCAGAAAATAATGGATGAGATTGAGATAACGAAACAAACCCTGAGACAGGGTAGACAGGAGATGAAAATTGAATTTGGCAAAATGACGCAGGAGCTTAAAGAAATAGGGGATCTTGTGAGAGAGGGGATTGATGAGATTAGAGATGAGAAAAGAAAAATTAAAGGGAAGATACAAGCCCTGGAGATTGGAACAAATGTGGAATTGGAAAAAGATCTGGAGTTTATGGATATTAGAAACAAAGTTTACTGTTTGGAATTCAACGTTGTCTCTGAAGAAATTAATGAAGATATTAGAGATAAAGTTATCAATGTCTTGGATAATTTTTTGGACTGGAATGATGTGATGGAGCTTGACATAGAAAAAATCTATGGAATTAACTACAGATATGTGACAATGGAAAAATTCTTAAGAGATGAGCCAGTGCATTTTGTAAAAAAGAACAGAGATATGACTTTACAACAATATTTCAGCAACATATTCAGAATTGATGGCAAGAAAATATTTGTGATAAAGGAAATTCCCATCAGACTCTTATTATATGACTATGGCTATGACAGCAAGATTAATATGGGATACTGATAATGGAAGAATGGCTACTGAAATTACTGGACTTAACAGGATTATTGATAATGGAAGAATGGCTACTGAAATTATTGGACTTAACAGGATTATTGAAGATGGAAGATGGAATTAGCATTGATAATGGAAGAATGGCTATTGAAATTATTGGACCTAACAGATTTGAACGAGATGGATTAATCGACATGTTTATTTGGAGAAAAATTGAAAGATATATCTCTCAAGGAACTGAAACCTCTCTTTGA
This sequence comes from Rhineura floridana, assembly GCF_030035675.1. Classification (NCBI taxonomy): domain Eukaryota; kingdom Metazoa; phylum Chordata; class Lepidosauria; order Squamata; family Rhineuridae; genus Rhineura; species Rhineura floridana. The sequence goes on from NC_084488.1 coordinate 88,139,719, forward strand.
CTTTTTGTGGAAAGAATAAAGTAATGTTTATGAGATTTGATGATTAAGATAACTACTGGAGGAAAGTGATTTTATAATGTAATTTAGGAGACAGGATTGTTATATATTGTAGACTTATAACTGATCTGCGACAAATCGGAAGTCAACATTTTATTTTATTGTTTAATTATTTTTGTTTTGTTTTGTTTTTTGTCTTTGAAAATTTGAATAAAAATTAATGATAAAAAAAAAGAACAGGATATTTTATCACATGAAATGAGGCAACAATATAACCAGTTAAGTAGCTGGCAATTTAATGGTCTCCCAAAATCTGCCACCTGAGATGGCCATCTTACTCTCCTTTGTTAAGGCCAGCCCTATACAATAAATGGTCTGCAGCTGAGTTGGGACATGGCAACAGCTTGGCACTACATGGACTGAGGAAAAGCCTTTGTCAGTCCAGAAAAGGCCTATGGGCAATATGTTGTCTTTTTATTTCTAAAGACACGTGTACATTGCAGGAAACCTCGCTTCATTCTGTTGCAATTTGGATTGCACTGTTTTAAGCGGGGGTGGCTAACCTCCAGCCCTGGGGACTCAGTCAGCCCCCGCAGAGAATATTGCTGAGGCTGCAGTGCAAGTGTGTTGGAGCATGACTTCATTAGTTGGATTAGGACCAGTGTGATTAGGATTGTGCCTTTGCTAAATAAAGTGGGGGAAGCGATGGGGGATTGTCCTGAGATAGCCATTTGGGGTCGTAGGTTCAAATCCCATTCTCCAGAATTGCATGTGGTGAGAATTTTTCACAGCACACATGTTTTGCCTGCTGGCAAACCATCCTAGGAGGGGTCCCCAGAGGGTTTTGCAGCCCTTGGGCAGAAAAAGGTTAGCCACTCCTAGTTTTAAAGCATATTTTATGCAAATAGAAGTATGAGAGGGGCTTGCTTGTCTGTTATATTTCTGAATTGCCCCTTTTAAAAAGAACCTCTTGGGCAAGGTTTATAGCTGTGCATTTTCGTCACATAGCAGCAGCACAATTACAACAACAAACTCATGATATACTCCATTGTTTTGAGAGAAGAGGATGCTCTGCCCACTGCTGGCATGCAGCCCCCCCCAAAAGTTATGCCCAAGGAGTGCAGCCCTCAAGAGAACAGCGATTCCCTAACCCTGCTTTTAAAGGTAGTAGGAGATTTGTCTTTTCTAGCTTGGTTTATGCTTGTCAGTTGTTTCTCTGTAGTTCCTTTCTCTGCATTTTGGGGAAGCCTGCCATATAATAAAAATACCATGAGTTCTCATGGCAGGCAGTTGTTCATCCTCTCATGCTTTGCAGTGGGAAGTAAAGAACATTTGAAGGCCAGGATCTCTTCTCGATCATCGCAAAGTGCAGCACACGGAATAATGGGTTCAAGTAACGAAGCCAGATTTTGGCTGAACATCAGGAAAACTTCCTGTTAGAGCAGTATGAAAATGGAATCAATTACCTAGGGAGGTGGTGGGCTCTCCAACACTGGGTGCATTCAGAGAGGCAGCTGGACAGCCATCTGTTGGGTATGTTTTAACTTGGAATCCTGCACTGAGCAGGGGGTTGCACTCGATGACCTTATAGGCCCCTTCCAACTCTACTATTTTTGATTCTGTGATTCTTTTGACCATAGTTGCAGTCAGGAGCTGAGTAGCAATAGAGGTGAATGTGATTTTTGCTCTGTGTCTAACACTGCTAGAATGCTAACATGAAAGATACTCTTGATGGCCATGGAATCAGAATGAGACTCACAATAGCTGGGGAGACAATTTTGTGTAGTGCAGGAGTAGAAAACCTTTGCCTGTCTAGATATTGGTGAACTACAGCTCCTATCAAGTCTGGCCATTGGCCCTGCTTGCTGTGGCTGATGGGAGTTGTAATTAGCAACATCTATAGAGTCAAACGTTACCTACTCCTGGTGTAGTGCCTTTCCTGCCCTCTTCTTATACACTTGTAGGGTCATCTAGTCTAGCTCAGTGCAGGATCTGCATGGATGTGATAACAGCATCTGTTACAGATAGCCATCCAGCCCCTGCTTGTAGCTAAGGAGAGCCCACCAGGCAAACTATTCCAACATATCTTACTTTTGGAAAAGCTTCTCCTAATGCTTAGCTGTGATCTGCTCCCTTGCAATTTCCACCCTTTGGTTCTAGTTCTCTGGAACAACAGAGAAGTCGTCTGCTCCATCTTCTGTGTGACGGCCCTTCACATACTTGAAGAGAGCTATCGTGTTTCCCCTTATTTTTCTTCTTCAGGCTAAAAGTATCCAGCAATTTGCTCATAAGACTTGATCTCCAGACCTCCCACCATCCTATTTATCCTCCTTTGGACATGCTCCAGTTTGACAAGGTCCTTTTTAAAAGGTGGTGTCCAGAATTGGACACAATACCCCAGATGTGGCCTGACCAGTACAGGACAGAAGGGAACTATTACTTCTCCTGATTTGGAGATCATGCTACTGTTAATGCAGCTTAAGATTGTTTTAGCGTTTTCAGCAACCAAGCTAGATCTCCCTATATTTGTGCCTTTTTAATTTTAACTTAAAGGCAGGTTCAGCAGAGTTTTATTCTGTTGAATTTCATCTTGTTTCAGCCCAGCAGTCTATTCTATCAAGATAATTTTGAATCTTGATTCTGCCTTCTGTGGTGTTATCTATCCCTTCCAGCTGCATGGCATCTGCAGATTTGATAAGCATCCATGCTCAACCTCATCCAAATGATTTATGAAAATATTGAATAGGAAGGGCCTTGGATAGACCCTGCTGTGCTCCTCTTGAGAAATCCCTCCAGGTTGACGCAGAGTCATTAATGAGCATCCATTGTTCAGTTCACCTAAATGGTGGTAGTATCCAGCCCACACTTGACAGGCTGGTGAAGCATGGTTTCAGCACTTGACCACGTCTCCCAGGATATCTTTGTCAACAACGTTCTCATGTTCTACTAAACTAGTAACTCTTAGCAAAAACGGAGTTGTGGTCTATGGCATGACTTATTAATGACAAATCCATGGTGGCTCCTAGCAATCAATGCATTCTTTTCTAGATTCTCACATACTGACCACTTAACAGTCTGTTCTCGAATTCCCCCCACCGGACCAGTTTGTGGTTTCCTGGATCCACCTTTTTGCCCTTTTCAAATTTGGAGAGATCATTGATGTTGCTGGCAGTGGTGTGGCTGTTTTCATAGCTGCTCTCTTAAGCTTCTATGCAGACCATATGGAGGATCAGCCAACCCCAGTGTGTGCTACCTAGCAAGCCAGGTAAGGTCAGATGTTTCACTTCCTGGGAGGACGGAGCATTTCTTCACACGGGTAGCTGAAAAGTCTGCATCTCCTTGCTGTACCTGATGAAGGTTCTAGGATGATGATGGTGGCAAATGCTTTCTCCTAGGCTTCAGATGCTGTTAACCAGACGTTTCAACTGAACATAGATCATCGTTCTTGGTGGCTAATTCTAAGCTTTTGGTATCCTCTTGCTCTAAGGGTCTGCCAAAATCTGACACTGAAGCATTGCAACACTTCATTTTCTAAATTTAGGGTGTTTCTAGACTATTGCTATTTTCTTCCAGAATTCAATTATAATTTGTGCAATTAAAGTTTTGATTTAGAGCTCTTGTGCAACAAACCCACTTCCCTCCAAAATTAGACCTTTTATGATAAGGAATGGGATAGGGAAATGCACTGCAAAGTGTGGGATAACATTTGCTTGATGCAATGTCATCTAGCCTCCCCACAAACAAATCAAAATGAATGCTGAATAGTCTGTGCTGTTTCTCTGCAAACGTTGTGCAAACAATCCAGGATGAATGATTAATATACAGGTCGCCTGGCAGCAACCTTAATCAGCCCTCACTTTATTTTCAATGATTTCCTTTTCTAGTATGGTTGTCATCCATGGTCAGTCCAAAAATAAATTTAAAATAAGGGTTTAAAAATGGTTGAGGAGGACTGAACAGGTTTAAAGAAGATAATTATGTAGTGCTGAATATACAATCCAGAATAATCAAGGAAAGACAGTTTAGAGCCATGGTTTCCAAATGTTTTTCTCCATGAACCACTTGAAAATTGCTGATAGTCTTGGCAGACCGCTTAATGGTTTTTCTGCTTGCTGTAGCAGTTGCATTGTGCTAGATGCTGTATGGTTTTTAATTGTATTTTAATTGCCATTTTTGTTTCTGATAGAATTTAATTTGTAATACAATAAAATACAATATAAGAAATAAAAGAAACATTGAAAATACAATTAAAAATCAATATAAATATTCAGTGTGGACATGCCATGGACCACCTGAATGAAGCTGGTGGTTCATGGACCATAGCAGGGGAACACCTGGTTTTGAGTACAGAAGGTATCTAAATATACAGCTGTGTAAATTAGACAGAAACAGAAGGAATAGCTGCATCATTGAATGCCTCGCTGTTGTATGGAACATTTGAGGCATCTCAATTCCTTCAGCTCTGATCAATTAAACCTTTAAACTGTTAGGTATGATCTAAGAGCCAGAATATTAATGTGTAACAGGTAGCGTCTGATACTTTAAATCGAGTTAGGAGCCTGCAATTAAAAAAACCTTTAAATAGAAGTCATATTGGTATAGCAACCAGAGCATTAAGCTAACTTGTCACAATATAATCGACAATTTTTTACAGAGGAGGGCATGCAATTAAACTAATTTAAAACTGTTCCATTTGGAAAGTAAAATGATGCAGGAGTGATGAAAGACACGATTAAGAAGGATCTTAGGTTTATTTTCTGTTTGGCTCATGAATCAATTACTTGTAACAGAGATTAGCATACTGAATGAGCTACTTTTATGGAAAATGTGGGCATCGTTCCATCTATAATACTAAAGTTATTAATGCAAAGATTACTTTGCTGCTTCTTAGCAGAAACTGTGAAGCATCCTTAACTGTGCATGCCCATTATAGCACTATTATGTGCATTAACATTCAGTGTTGCTCTTGGAAATGAAATTCATAGCTCAGAAATGGAGATAAAAGTTTTGCTGTACATATTAAAACTGATAAATGTTAATAAGAAAACTTAAGCAGAGAATACAGGATAAGGTAATCCAAGCTGTTAGGATCAATTGTTATTAATGAGGCTAAATAGAAAATTGAAATTCAGGTGATATAGTTGATGATGCAAGGTAATTAGAAATGACTTTTATTGCACACAATCTGGTTATATTATTGATACTGACAGCAGCAGCCTCCCCCACCCCAAGTTAGGCTATTGAAATGTTTTACTTTGTAAAAATAAATTCAGAGGTACGCCCACCCAGGAAACTCTGGCTGCACACTCTCTCGCATATTTTATTATCATTTTGGACCATTTAAAAATCTTTAAAATGTTGTTGACATCTCATTTCAACTAAATATCATTTTTTTTGTGAAATTTGGCATGAAAATACAGTGAGGATGCCAATTAATGTAGTTTTTCTTCAAGTCAGGAATGGGGAGGCTGTGGCCCTCGAGGTGGTGTTGGACCATTGGGCATACTAATGGGCTGTGATGGGGATCCACAACAACTGGAAGGGTTGCAGATGCCCATGGATGCCGTAAGCGTACAAGATTTTTCTAACATTGCAGATCAGTAGGAGGGAAGCACCCGGCATATATAACATTTACAGAGACTTACACTGATGCATATTTTCACACTTGAACATTATACCTAGTTTTTTTAGGTTCAGGCAACTAGTTTTCCACCATGCATTCCTCTTTTCTTTGTCTTTTTTCTTTTTGCAGTACAATCTTGAAGTTGCATGTGACTAGATCATATGATCTTTCAGTGAGATATTTTTGATCATTTTAGATTGTGCTGGTACTGCAGTTTGCATGTGTTACACTGTATTTTGTCATCTGTCTAAGGATATGAAGGGGCTGGTTTTCTAAAACATCTGAAATAGATGCGACTGCCAAATTTGAATGCATCAATTGTACACACAAATAAAAATAATCTGTTTTATACATAAAATACCATATAGAATGCTGGCACATGGTTTGTGTTTTGTTTCTGTGACGCGCTACAGTAGTAATCTATTCACATACATAAATGACTGCTCTCTCTATTAGGAAGGGGACCGTCCACGAAGTCATCAGTCATTACCTGACACAAAATCATGCAGTATCATGTAAAGATGTCACCACTGTGGGAAAGAAAGGTGACAGGTCTTTCATATGTCATATGTCATCTGTTATGTTGTCTTCAGTGAGATATTCATAGTTGGTCATTGTTTCTCAGATATGTTGACAGATTTTCCCCTTTAGCATGCCTGGCTTGCTTTCCGCTATAAAAAATGTTTCTTCTCAAATGAAGGAACAAAGTACAAATGTAGGCAGAATTGTTAATCTAGGTCTGCTGCCTGGGAATTAGCCAGTTGAGCCCTGTCTGTTGACAGTAACACACAAAGCCTTTTGTGGAAAACTCAAAGCTATTTGAGGATTTGACCCATTGATCTTGCTTTCTGGTAAGGCAGGATGGGCAATTAATTGGCTGAAGAAACCTGATAAACGTCCAGTTGCTTAACAACATGAAAGCAAACAATAACTAACATGTTTTTTCTCTTTTAGCTCATTTATATCTAACATAGCTGTAAGCTTGTCAACTGGAAAGGATGGCTAAATACAATTCAGATAAGCTGCACAGATAACTAATATTTAACTGAAATGAGGTGTTGACCTTGATATAGAGTTTATCCTTTCTCTAACTGCCATGTAGGTGTTTTATATGGATGTATGTTGAAGGTTATCATAATAATCAGAGCTTGGAAAAGTTACTTTTTTGAACTACAACTCCCATCAGCCCAATCCAGTGGCCATGCTGGCTGGGGCTGATGGGAGATGTAGTTCAAAAAAGTAACTTTTCCAAGCTCATAATCCACTTTATTGGCCGTTGGTCTTGATGATTTCCAGATAAATTTCTGTTATAAAAAGTTACACTAAAATTTACTATACTGAGTATTTTTCTGTCCCTTTGAGCCATACCTCACTCTGCTTTAAGTATGGGTATATAGCTGTTAGGTCAAACACCAGTAGTGTTGATCCATGTTTACATCTTTAAATTTTATCCAAAGATGGCATTTATTTACATTATCAAATACTACCAATAGATCTAAACAAAGGCTACAAATAAATATTTAGATGTGCCTTCAATATTTTTGTTATTAGATTATGTAATATAAAACATTGATCAATAGTACTATAATTTCACCTAAATTCACTTTTTCTCATAAACCAAATCATTTACAGTAATCCACACTTGTAATTTTTGGAGAACTTAATTTAGATGACACATTTATTAGATTGCTTTTGTAATTGTGAGTTTTTAATATATATATATATATATATAAACGTAATTGTGATTAACCAAACAGAGGTTTTTATTATATTAACAAAACGTTTCAGCTTCCGCCTTCATCAGCTGCCAACATACAAATGCTGTTACCAAGGTGGCAGTTATAGAGCTTTGAGGATGGAATGCTCAGAGGGGCTTCATTTGCAGAAGCTAAGTAGTGGTGGTACTGTCCTCCAGGTTCAGGCCATGTGGTGCCAATGTGTCCAGAGAGTAAATCCAAAAGTTCTCCCTTTTGGTCAATGCTGCTGGATCTGCTGGCATCTCTATCGCTGTAATGGAAAAGTCCAACAGGCTGTGACCCTCGATGTTAAAATGCTTTGCAACTGGTTGCTCCACTTTTTTTGTCAAAATTGCTGACTTGTGGTTCCTGAAGCGCGTGCGTAGGTCAGTTGTGGTCTTTCCTACGTATTGGATATGACATCCTGGTCTTTTGCACTCGATGATGTAAACTATATTGCAGGACCTGCAGGTGATGTTTGATGTAATATGTCCTGCCTGTCCTAGTGCTTGTAAAAGTGGCTGTCTCCCTGAGGTACACACAGGTGATACAGCGTTTGGAGTGACAAGGATGAGACCCTGGATTGGTGATAGGTGGCTTAAGCACAGCTCTCACCAACAGTCTGCGCAAATTAGGAGGTTGGCGAAATGCTATAACTGGAGGCCTGCTGATGGCTCTGGTAAGATGTTCAGAGTTTGCCAGCAATGGGTAGCTCTCCTTGATTGCTCAGTGATAGTTAGGAGATGCTGGATGGAAATCTACCACAAATGGAATCCGTTGCTCTCTGCTCTTTGACACCTCAGTATGATGGAGGAGGTTTTCTCTGGACAGAATGGAGGCTCGGTGGATGTTGCAATTCATAATATGTGGAGAATATCCTCTTCGAAGAAGGTGTTCTTTAAGTTCACTGATCCTTCTCTGGTATTTATCTTTAGTGTTGCAAATAAGTTTGATTCTCAGAGCTAAGCTATACACAATGTTCTTCTTTATATGCCTAGGCTGGCAGGATTTCCAGTTTAAATAGGTGTGGGCATCAGTGGGTTTGCTGTAGAGATCAGTGGCTATTTTGTTGTTTTCAGTGGTAAGAAGGACATCCAGAAAAGGGATGTGCGGATTGTCATTTGTACTATTAGATGTAAACTTAATAGAGGGATGGATAGAGTTGATGTAATTTTTAAATTGTTCCAAACTCTCTTTACCATTCGTCCAGACCATAAAGATGTTGTCAATGTATCGCCACCATATAAGTGGTTTGTTGATGGCCTTTTTGAGGATCTCCTGTTCCAGTTTGCCCATAAAGAGATTTGCATATGATGGAGCCATGCGAGTCCCCGTAGCTGTGCCTTGTAGTTGCAGGTAGTGTTCTCCATTGAATGTAAAGTTGTTACAAGTCAGGACTAGAGTAGCTAAAGGTGTGAGAACCTCTGTTGGAGGATTGTTCATATCTCTGGTGTTAAGGAACTCATTTAAAGCCTGAATCCCATCATGTGGTATATTGGTGTAAAGAGATGTGACATCTAAAGTAGCTAGTACAGTATTGTTGTGGAATTGATACTGCTTGTTTAAAGACTCGATTTTAAGCAAGAAGTCCTTGGTGTCTTTGATATATGATGGGAGGTTTGCACCAAGTTTTGTAAATTTAACTCAATGTACAGAGAAATCCTTTCAGTAGCTGTGTTGTTACCTGAGACAATTGGGCAACCAGGATTGTTGGCTTTGTGGATTTTAGGCAGCATGTAAAACCTTCCAGGGGTGGGATTTGGATTAACAAGGAGATCAGCAGTTTCCTCTTTAAGAAGTTTCCTACTTGTAAGGTTTTGTATAGATGTAATGATACAAGTATTGAGATCTGTGGTGATCTTTTCGTCAAGAAATCTATATGTTGTTTCATCCTTTAGTTCTCTTTGACCTTCTGCTATATAGTCTGTAGTGTTAAGTACCACAACAGCACCACCCTTATCTGCAGGCTTGATGACAATATCCCTTCTCATCTGAAGGTTCCTTAGGGCTATTAGTTGGTGGGTTATTAAGAGTCAGTTTCAATATGTTTTCCCTGGGCTAAGGAGTATAACCCCATCCAGAACTGGTCATCTGCCTTTTTGACAAACTTAGTTGATGTGTGAGTACATGGTGCTTTTTTTGGGGGGGGGGAGATACATCTATTCCATAATATGCAAAGCGGCCCTTAGTCCCTGTTAAAGCAAAAATTGAAAACTCACTTTGCTTAAAATCAGTGATTTGCCAACCTCTTCTAACGTGACCAAATTATTATTATTATTTATTACATTTGTATACCACCCCGTAGCCGAAGCTCTCTGGGTGGTTTACAACAATTAAAACATTAAAAACAAATACACAAATATACAAATTTAAAAACACGTCTTTTAAAAACAATTTAAAAACACATGCTAAAATGCCTGGGAGAAGAGGAAATTCTTGACCTGGCTCTGAAAAAATAACAGTGTTGGTGCCAGGCGCACCTAGTCAAGGAGTTCATTCCATAATTTGGGGGCCACCACTCAGAAGGTCATTTGGGGTCAACACTCCCTTGTTGCCAGACTTCCAGCTTCCCTTGGAGTAGGCACCCGGAGGAGGGCCTTTGATCTTGAGTGTAGTGTACGGGTGGGTTCGTGTCGGGAGAGGCGTTCCATCAGGTATTGTGGTCCCAAGCCATGTAAGGCTTTATAGGTCAAAACCAGCACCTTGAATCGAGCTTGGAAACATACAGGCAGCCAATGCAAGCAGGCCAGAATCGGTTTTATATGTTCGAACCGTGTGGTCCCTGTTACCAATCTGGCTGCTGCATTTTGCACAAGCTTCAGTTTCCAAACCGTCCTCAAAGGCAGCCCCACGTAGATTACTGCAATGCACTCTAACTTGGAGGTTACCATAGCATGGACAACTGAAGCGAGGTTATCCCTGTCCAGATTGGTTGGTGGCCCAGCTATGCCCCTAAGTTGGTAGAAGGCACTTCATGCCACCGAGGCTACCTGAGCCTCAAGTGACAGAGATGGTTCTAGGAGAACCCCCAAGCTACGAACCTGCTCCTTCAGGGGGAGAGCAACCCCATCCAGGACAGGTTGGACATCCACTATCCGGTCAGAAGAACCACCCACTAACAGCATCTCAGTCTTGTCTGGATTGAGCCTCAGTTTATTAGCCCTCATCCAGTCCATTGTCACAGCCAGGCACCGGTTCAGCACATTGACAACCTCACCTAAAGAAGATGAAAAGGAGAAATAGAGCAGCATGTCATCAGCATACTGATGGCAATGCACTCCAAAGCTCTGGATGACTGCACCCGATGGTTTCATGTAGCTGTTGAACAGCATGGGGGACAGAACTGACCCCTGCGGAACCCCATACTGGAGAGTCCAAGGTGCCAAGCAATGTTCCCCAAGCATCACCTTCTGGAGACGACCTGCCAAGTAGGAGCGGAACCACCGCCATGCAGTCCCTCCCACTCCCAACTCAGCCAGTCTTCCCAGAAGGATACTATGGTCAATGGTATCGAAAGCCTCTGAGAGATCAAGGAGAATCAACAGAGTCGCACTCCCCTGTCTCTCTCCCAACAGAGGTCATCATACAGGGCGACCAAGGCTGTTTCCGTGCCAAAACCAGGCCTGAAACCTGACTGAAATGGATCCAGATAATTGGTCTCATTCAAGAGTGTCTGGAGCTGGCCTGCCACCACTCGTTCAAGGACCTTGACAGCAAGTGTTCCTATGCTACTAGCTAAAAAACCCTGGATGTTTCCTGAAACTTGGGTCACAAGTGTCACAAAAATAGTAGTGGGTTTTTTAGATTAGAATCTAGACACAAATGAAAGTGGTGTGCACTGTATAATAGGATATATAATACAAAATTCCCTTCCTTCTGGGAGGAAGGGCAGGATATAAATTTAATAAGTAAAATAAATAATATATTGTTACAGATCTAGTAATGATGATATGACCCACGTATATTTCTTCAGTGCGCTCCCTTTCTCCCATGATTCCTAGTCCTTGTCTGTAGCCATCCGAGCCATGTCATAAACTTGCATTTGCTTTTAAATACCTTAACATGTGGGCTGAGAATATTAGGTAGGCTATATGTCAGCCTTCGCCAAACTGGTGCCCTCCAAATGTTTTTGGACTCCAACTCCCATCAGCCTCAGCCAGCACGTGTGTAAATTGCCTCATACAGTGTAGGGATGGGGAGGCTGTGGCCCTCCAGATGTTATTGGACTCTACTCCCCATCAAAATTGTAGTCCAACAACATCTGGAGAGCCACAAGTTCTCCATCCCTGATGTAGTAGATGTATCAGTCACAAAGTGGCTGCAGTCTGGTTCCCTCCGATTCTGGAAGCTGAAGTTTCAGCTTTTCAGACTACTTCAAGGACCAAAATCACACAGACTTTATTAATAAAGTTCCAAAACTTGATAGAAGATGTGTTAAATAGGGATAGTTTTGTTACTTTGCCCCATGAACCACTGTGTCCTGATATAAAAGTATCTGCATTACCTTCCCACCCTGCCCCTTTTTCTCCAACTTTAAGTCACGTAGACATTTTGTATATTTTTTTTGTGGCTATTGAGACACACTCCATTTTAAGTAGTTTTAATGTCTGAAAGCAGTTTCTTTTGCTTGACAACTTTCATGCAATTAGATGTAAATGTAATACACAATAAGAAATGGTCAGTAGTTTAAAAACACATGCTGAAATGACAGTCCTGCATTCCTGTGGTTTCTCAGGTTGCCTATAAGCTTAGGTCAAGAATAGGGTTGCCCTTTACACAATGAAAAAAAGAAAGAATAGCTGAGAATCTGGTCAATGATATTTTAGCTGGGTGAATTATTTTATGAACATGGTTAATATTGGCCAAGATGTTTTTTAGAAAACAAATGCATGGCAAGACAGTGTTAGCAGCTAAATATTGATAAGATTCTAAGTTTTTTTTTCTGGAGGTGGGCTGAAGGTAGAAGAAAGTTCACCCCCTGATATGCCTCAGGAACACTTCATATTGCTGACAGCACATAGGGATAATGAATTTTGTATATTTGGCTTACTGTCTGCCAGATTTACCCATATTGCTCTAACTTTTTTCCACAAATTGCTGCTTGCATGAAAAAATTATAGGCTTTGCATAAACTGAATTGGGCTTGGAGGTCAGTGAGCTGTATTTTTTTAATCATTTTTTGTAGACGTTTCCTGGAACTTTTCAGTGCCTGTGCCTGGACCATTTGCACAAGAAATAAATGGTAGTGTAACAGAGATGCACTAAAGTATTTTTGGGCTGGTTTTAGATGTAATGCTGGACCATAGTTTATCATTATGAAAACAAACCCGGGTCAACCTCTACCATGAGCTCTTCTCCCCCTTCCTCTTCCAGTGTGGCTTCTTTACTTCCATTAACTATCTTGCCATGTCATCTGGTTAAACTTAACTATATTCTGTTGAAACAAGCCAATTTCAGACCATAGTTTAAGAAGCTGTTTAGGATTAGCCACAATTTAGAATGTATTGCCAAAAGTTTGTTTGTTTGTTTGTTTGTTGCACTTGTATACCACCCCATAGCCGAAGCTCTCTGGGCAGTTTACAGCAATCAAAAACATTAAAACAAATACACAATTTAAAAACATATTTTAAAAACAATTTAAAACACAATTTTAAAATTCAAAACAATATAAAAATAAATTAAAAAAATTAATCTTAAAATGGAAATGGAAGTTTCCAGTCTTGTGGCTACACCAAAGGAACTGTGGGGGAGTCTGAAGCTGTCACAAGCGCATCCTCATGACACTAAAATTATTCTGTTAACTGCGCTAAACAAGCAAAAAGTTAACCAGCATATCCAGCTGTAGTACCTGTAGGCAACTGTCATTTTGTTTTATATAATCCCTGTTGACAGTGTTACTCGCTGATGCACCTTTTCTGTGAGATAATAGATAAGAGAGCAATCCACACTCCCCCCACAGCCTGGTGGGAGTTTAAGGAGCAGTTGGGCCACCATTGCATTCACAGTTGTGCTGCACATGACAGCCTGGGTGGAACAATACTGAGCTGGCGCAGCACTCAATGCCATCACCCAGTAGCAGTGAGGCATTAACCCTGCCTCTGGAAAACCCAGTTTTCAGGCTTTGTGTTGGTGCTATTTCTGCCCACCCATTCAGCAGGCATAATGGAGGCCAACAGGGCTGATGAAGGGACCCCTATGCCCAATTCAACACTCCCCCCCCCCGCTCAGCCACAGGTTGTTTGGATTGTGTTATAAATCTTCATCAACCATAGTTACTGCTGTCTGCCTTTTTCTTATTGTGCAATTTTGTTGAAATATTCAGAAACTTGCTGTCATTTAAGAAATGTGTTCAAAGAGTATTGAAAATTGTAATGAAGACATCCCCCCAGGCCATATTTAACTGGGATAGAACTAGTAACATCAAAAGTCTTCCCTTCTGAACAACTGTGATCATTATTTACTAGGATGGTTAGGACTGGTGTCACCTTTTATGTGTAAGTGCTCAAGAAGGGATATACTGACTGCTCCGTATATTGGTATTTCAAGGATGTTACTCTGGCCAGAGATATTGTAGCCAAATGTACTGATGTAAAAACAAGGAGGAGTTGACATATGCTGCCCCCCAAGCAGTCTTCACATGGGGTTTGTAATGTTTTGATTTCACTTTCATGCTAGGTACATGTGAAGTGAGAGAGTGAGTGCACATTTCATGCTTTAAGGACCTGAAAGGGGGAAAAAAGCCTCAGCAAAATAAAACCATTTGCTTTTACTGTAAAGGAAAGAGTAGGTGATGTGAATCAGAGTGGAGATTTTGTCCCCTAGAAGAAAGTTTCCTCTGCTGAGAATGTTGGGTAAAGTCTTTGCAACTAATGAATGAAACCATACATCTAAAAAGCACCCCAGCACTTTCATTGTGGGAAATTTCCCATGTGAGACACTATTACCAAATCGTTAGATCAAGTAGTATTACCCATGGCTTTAGTTCTTTATCATTAATTAGATAATCTTTCTTTATAGATTTCCTTCCTGAACATAGACTGATCTTTAATCAGATAGACCCATCTGGGTTAAAATGGTTAAACCATCGTATTAATCTAGCTACATTCAAAAAATAAATCTGAGGTTCATAGTAGAAGTCATGGCAACAACCCTGCTCAATATTAAATATTGTGTATGTGGAGTTTTGCTGCTCTAAATTCAATTCTGTATCTATTAAAAAAAGGCTTAAAAGCAAAGAACATAGAATATTTTATTTGGAAATAACTGTAATCATTGTGGGCAGTGCCATTCCAATCATAAAAACCAGCATTCATGGTTTGTTTCTCTCCAGACAACCAGAAGAAGCAAAGGAAACAAACCATGAGCGCTAGTTCACAAGCAACACTATTCCAGAGCTCTGGTTTGTTTCCTCACCATTTGGGAAAAGGAGTAGGGCAAGCACCACTTGAGCACTGCCTATGAAAATGCTTGCTTGTTTCCGGTAGGCCATAGTGTTCCTTACCATGTCATGGGAACTGGCTCACAGAAGCTCCAAATTTATTTTGGCATTTCAAATGCTGAAATTTGGATGATGTAACCATTAACCAGGGTTAAATTAAAAACACTTCAGTTGCTCAGTAGCAGCTATTCTGGCAAACTCTGCTAAAGACTTCATAAAGCCCACGCTGGTTTATCTATCCCTATACAATCAATCTGCTTTAAACCTTTGGAAGGTTAAGCTTTAAATTTTATTTTGAGTTTGAAAAGTACAGTTAATTGGAAAGGTGAGTCATCATTTTTCCAAGGTCAATCAAATGAGACAGTATCTCGTGTCCCAATTATTTTTTCTATATAAGAGAAGGTTAGAATGAAATTGCTTCTTCTGAATGCGAGATGTGAATCACTATGGAATGACAAATCTTAATTTTACATATAAAAATGATTCAAAGCTAGGCATTTGCAGATTGATGGTAATCTGTCTGTTAAGACAAACTTCTTTCACCTTTGCCAGTTGGGCATGCTTTCCATAAGAGCAGGTGATGTTTTCCCCTTCATGATGGTGGCTATAGCAAAGTGAGCCTAGATAGTAACACAGTGTCCCACCGAGCATTGCAAAAACCTGAGCAAAATCTCTATACATCCTAAAGTGAGAGGGTAGCTCATTGGTATGCTTTTGAGTCCCAGGTCCAGTCCATAGCATCTCAGTGTAGCAAGCTAGACAAACTAATCTGACTTGGTATAAGACAAATTTGTGAATATGTCAGTTCTAAGGCAGATATATGTGTTAATGTTTTTGAACTCAGAATCATTATGTCCCTTTTTTGTGTGTTACTTTTCTACTTTCCAGTTAAAGGCACTAACTAGTGGCTGGGGAAAAATATACCTGGGCTTCCTGCAAAAGTACCGTAAGGTTGTGTGTGTGCATGCCATAGTTTTACTATTAAGCCACCTAAGCTATGATGCAATTCTGTAATGTATATGGAATTTTCAGTCCAAATTAGCCAGGGCAAAGGCAGCCCACTATGGACCACTGTCACTTGTAGATCATATAAAAGTTCCTTATCCACTGAGCAAAAGAATCACGATAATACCCTACTAGGATTGTTCCACTTGTTACAGCACAGGTGTCTAACCTGTGACCCTCCTTGACTGTTGGCTATGCTGGCTGGGGCTGATGAGAGCTGGAGTTGAGTGACACCAGAAGGGCCACAGGTTTGCCACCCTGATTTACAGTGTTCATACAGGAGCATTTCAGGTGTGTCAATGATCAAACTGTCTTAACTCTTGCTACCTCCTCTAACATGCATTTTGCAAGCTTTAAAAAATAATTTTAAAATCTCAGACTCGATGAGAGAGAATGAGAACCACCCAACAATGGTGTGCTAGGATTTCTAGTCTGATTGGGGCGGGGGGGGAAGTAATATTCTTCAGATTAACACATAGTAATGGAAAGTAAGTCAGGTTGCTTCCTTCTTCCTCCTGGGCTGATGTAGTGGGCATGCCTCTGGATAGAAAAATAGGGTTGTATTAAACTTAGAGTAGACCTATTTAAATTAATGACCCTAAGTTTGTCATGGCTACTAACTTCAGTAGGACTAACACTGAATGCCATTATTTTTTATTTATTTATTAAATTTATATCCCACCCTTGCTCCCAGGGCAGTAAACAAAACACTAAAAACACTCTAACACATCTTAAAAACAGACTTTAAAATATATTAAACCAAACATTTTTAAAAACATATTAAAACAAAATATCTTTCAAAACATCTTTTTTAAAAAAGCTTTAAAAAATCTTAAAAAGCAATTCCGACACAGACTGGGATAAGGTCTCTCCTTAAAAGGCTTGTTGAAAAAGGGAGGTCTTCAGTAGGCACCAAAAAGATAACAGAGATGGTGCCTGTCTAATATTTAATGGGAGGGAATTCCCAAGGGTGATTGCCACAGTACTAAAGGTCTGCTTCCTATATTATGTGGAACGAATCTCCTAATAAGATGGTATCTGCAGGAGACCCTCACCTGCAAAGCGCAGTGATTGACTGGGTATATAAGGGGTAAGACTATCTTTCAGGTATCCTGGTCCCAAGCTGTATAGAGTTTTGTACACCAAAATCAGAACTTTCAACTTGGCCCGGTAGCTAATGGACAGTTCTTTCAGCAGCAGGGTGATGTGTTGGCAATACTCTGGCCCATTGAGCAGTCTCCCCACTGCATTTTGCACCAGCTGCAGCTTCTGGAGCACCCTCAGACTACAAACCTGCTCTTTCAGAGGAAGTAGAATCCTATCCAAAGCAGGCAGTTGACCAATTATCCAAACTTGGGAACCACCAACCCACAGTGCCTCTGTCTTGCTAGGATTCAGACTCAGTTTATTAGCCCTCATCCAGCTCAGTACAGAGCCCAGGCACAGGTCCAGGGCTTGCACGGCCTCTCCTGATTCAGATTTTACAGAGAAATAGAGCTGGGTATCATCAGTGCACTGCTGACGCCTGACCCCAAATCTGCAGATGACCACTCCCAACTGCTTCTTATAGATGTTAAACTGAATTGGGGATAAGATGGTACTGTGCAGCACCCCAGAGCACAACTGCGAGCGGGTTGAAAGATAATCGCCCAATGCTAATATTTGAAAATGGCCCTGGAGGTAGGATTGAACCACTGTAAAACAGTGCCTCCAATACCCATTTCACTAAGTTGGCTCAGATGGATACCATGGTCAACAGTATTAAAAGCCACTGAGAGATCAAGTAAGAATAACAGGGTTGCACTTCCCCTGTCCTTCTCCCAATAAAGGTCATCCATCAGGGCAACCAAGGCTGATTCAGTTCCACAATCAGGCCTGAACCCAGACTGGAATGGGTCAGGATAATCTGTTTCATCCGAGAGTACTTGCAATTGTTGCACCACAACTCTTTCAATCACCTTCTCTAAAAAGGGGGTATTTGCAACTGGGTGATAGTTGTCACAAACCAATGGGTCCAGGGTGGGCTTTTTCAGGAGTGGTCAGATCATTGCCTCTTTCAGGGTGGCTGGGACCACTCCATCCCACAGAGATGTGTTGACCACACCCTGGATCCGCTCAGTCAAACCCCCTTGGCAAACTTTAATAAGCCAAGAAGGACAAGGGTTGGCTTTCTATAACCGAACCATTATGTATTGGTTTTCTTCCTTATTTCGGATCAGAAGGTTTTGTGGTATCATACTCCAGTGGCAGCTGTGCAAATATATTTCTGCAAACCCAGCATGATGAAGTTTATCACTGTGGAGTTTTACCATCTTTCCTTTTCTCCCTCATAGCATATTCCCTTGATTCTGTGCCAGTGATGCGAGACCTCATGCCAGTTTAGCACTTAAAAGACTTAAAAGCTCTTAGGTAGGGGTGTGTGTTGATGTTGGTCTTGTTGTTTGGCGTACCTTCCTAAACCACCTCCCAATTTTCATTTGCTCTTCTTCTGTTAGTTTGGGAAAAAATCTAATGCTCAGAAAAAGCTGTTTGTGTATCAACAAATCTGAAGCACTAACCAACCAACTAAAACTAACACACTAACACTAGCTAACTAACTAACCAAGATCTGGTTTTGCTTTAGTTTACTACAAGATGGATGTGTTACCAAATACTGTGGTGTTCTGCCAGTCCCTAACAGAAATGCTCCTATGTAGGGCCTGAGTCAGCCTGGAATAGGAGCTGTACAGTTCTATTCAAGCCCTGTTAGGGATGTCTCTGCAGTGGGAAGGCGAAAAGGACACCTACATTCTTTACAGCCTCCCAGAAACCATCCATTGCTGTGGAAAAAGAGAACAGGTGCTGTGAAAGACCTGCTAGAGACCCTGGAGAATTGCTGCCAGTCGTTGTAGACAGTATGCAGCTAGATGGACCAATGATCTCACCTGGAATAAGGCAGCTTCTTGTGGTTTGGAGTTTCCAGTTTGGAATTGATTGCTTGTAGCAGAGCTGTGGAGCCTGTGGTCCTCCAGATGTTGTTGGACTCAAACTCCTATCTATCTTTCCTTGCCAGCATGATCAGTGGGAGTTGTACAGCATTTGGAGGGTCACAGTTTTCCTCATCCCTAGCTTATGAATTTGCAGTTAGAGGGCCTGGGACAAATCCAGTCCTCAGAATAGCTGCCTGTCCCTCCCTGATTTCAAACTTAGATGTGAAGAGACACAAGCCCTTATTCAGACGTTTTCCTTCATGTGATTAACAATCATGTGAAGCAGAGAGCAGAGCTACATCTACTTGCTCTGCGGCTGTGCCCCTGCTGGCTGCAAATCCCTGGCATTCATGCTTTGTGGTGTATGTCTGTAGAGGGGAGTTTGTTCTATGCGTCTGGCCTCCCCTTGTGATGTGGAAGCCTGGTTGCACAGAAGGTGGAATCTCTCTGCCAACATCCTTTTCTGACAGACCACTTTAGGTGGTAGGACTGAGGCCTTGGTCCTCTATCCCTTAATACATTCTCAAAATGATCTTCCAAGAAAGAAGATTGTCCCTCAGGCTTATGAATCATCTGTGTCAAAATGGACTTTACAGAAGGTTGGGATACCTTTAGTGCATAGGTCAGATGGGTAGCAATGGTGAAGTAGTGTCTCAACCTAGCTATCACTACTGAATAGATCCTGTCTCATCTTGCTGCCAACTGTACCACATGACAGCAGTGGGGACATGGAGATTAGCCAGCCGGTCAGTGGTAGTAGTAATACTAGATGGTAATACAGATGGCAGCTAGCAAGGCTATCATGGATGTCGAGAATAGCTGGAAGGAGACCACAGATATAAGGAGTTACTGCCTGGAACATGGCTGGCTTTAGGTACCTGTCAAAGGGAAAGCAATCTTTTGAGGCGACGCTTCAGAAAGGGTTTGCCAGCCTTTTTGGACTAGTGGGCACATTTAGAATTTTAAGGGAGTGCTGTGGGCACCAGTCACAAAATAGCTGCCATGGGGTGTGTGGAATAACACAAAATGGCTATTGTGGGGGCATGGTATAACACAAAAATTAGGAGTACTGTCATGGTGAAGCTTTTTCCATAATTGTATTTCCACACTAGAAAAAGCTTAACCTGTTGAATTTTTGCCTCTGTGTAGCAGATAATGTCACAATAACCCTGTTTTCCCCCAATGCCAATCCTAAACCACAGCCTAATCAGCTAGTCTGTACTCAGTTACCTGGGAGTAAGCCCCGTTAATCAGCAAGAGACTAACTTCTGATTAGACATATATACCATTGTACTGTAAGTTAACTATTTAGTGAATTCTTAAGAAGTGCCTGGTCTTTAGCTCCTGCACAGCAAGAGAGATGCCTAAACCTCTTTGCAAGTTTTCACATTTGCCTTTTGGGTGAAATGGGTATTCTTTAAAATACACCCACATTTATTGTGTGGTAGTATTTACAGAAAATAACTTCTGGGAACTATATGACCTCAGATAAACCCACCGCAGGAAAGATGGATCGTAGTTGCTTGGAAAAATGAAGGGCAAACAATGGAGATTCCAAGACCAGAAAAGAAGATGGAAACAGGAAAAGTGTTGTATTTTTGTTCGCTTTTATTGTAAGCCACTTTGAGTATTACTTTAATAGAGGAGAGGAGTATGCATATTAAGCCTAATCTTATCTCTGCTGCTGATCTCAAAGGGAGAACTGATTCACATGGCAAAAGGCAGCCCTTAAGTTAGCCTGGTCCAAACCATAAAGGGCTTCTCAGATAATAACCAATAATTGTTTTCCTATCTTTCCCTCAATAATTCAAGTGCTACATTCCTTTCGCAATTCCATGAAAGTTTTAAATTTAGGAACTCTTGACTACCCTCCAGCCACCAAATGAATAAAGCAATATACTTAAATTTGCACAACACATTAATGTATTAAAATTTGGGGTTTGTAGTGATTGGGGGCACAGTGAATGTGCAGGGAAATGCAGGGCCTGTGATGTCTAACCTTAAGAGATGCATGCAGTTGTGTGTGTTCACTTGCTGTCTGTTGGCCAATACATGATTTCAGTTGTGCCTTTTCTAGATACAGTATATGTTCAGCATCCTGAGGCAATGGAATTTACTGAATTCATTTTGGTGGCTGATTTTCCTTTTTATAATCTTATATGGAAATCTTTCTGCAAATGAAAATTCTGACTTGCTGTTTTGTGAATGTGTATGCGCACATGCATATATCTTCAGTATCTCTTCAGAGTGATTTATTTCATTTTGAGTATCATACCACAGCATGGCATATTGGAGCACTTCTACCTATCAGCCTAGTTGTTTGTCTGCTAAATTCTTGCTTCCTGGCAATGTATCCATATACTCATATAATTGTTTTTTTCTAGCCCTCCTCTCTGAACCCCTCTAGAGCAGCGTTTCCCAACCTTTCTTGACCCAATGCCCCTTTGCAAAATCTTTTTGTGCCCAACGCCCCCCTCAGATTAAGTATATGCCAATGCTTCCTATTCTTCCCTTAAAAGATGCATAAAAGGTATTTTCAATGATTATTACTGATCGTTTTTATCATGCCTTTTTATTGCACTTAGATTACACATTGAATTCTTAGTATGATTTATTAATGTACATACATAAGCAAAAACTAATTAAGTCCACACAGTATGAACCAATAGAATACACTGTGTTTCTTAACAACAAACTCATTCAGTTTACCGGCATTGTTTCGTTAAACAAGTTCATTTAAACATCACAGAAACAACGGGTAGCGAGTGTGTTCCATTCCTGAAGAAAACCAGTGAATAACTGACTGTCTGCGTCACCCGTTTGCACACGGCACTCATCTGTTGGAAGAATGCACCCTCCACCAATACACCCAGCTTATCAAACACTCTCTCGTGATTGGTTCCAACATCCCTCAAGACAGCATCGGAACATTACCTAGTGCTGGCGTGTGGCTAATATCCCCATTCCTAGATATGACACTGGCCGCTATTCAGAATTTCTTTACTAAAGAGCACACACTATTTATAGTATTATTTCCCTGAATTGAGACTATTAAATACATTCTAACTGTGGACAAAACAGTTTAAAAATAAATGATTTGTGTATTAAATAAAATTAAACTTAAATGCTTCAACTGTCGCATCAGACTGCCAAATGTCGATGCCCCCCCCATGAACCCAAACATCCCCCTAAAGTTTGTAGTCACACCAACACCCCCCTGAAAGGCTGTAACACCCTCCAGGGGGTGCTACCGCCCGCGTTGGGAATCGCTGCTCTAGAGCAATACAAGTTGGTGTTTCCACTTCCCTTAAAACAGTTTTGTGACAGAATTGCAAGCAACCTGTTTGCTGCATTATACATCCCACAAGAGTGGCTGTATACTGTAGCCAGTATGGATTTTTCACATTCCGCCATGTTAAATTGAAAATACCTCCCATGCTGCATGTTACCAGATTCTTCCAAGTTACACAGGAAGTGGATTGAACTGTGAAATACCATCCATAATTGACCTCAGAGAGAAGGTCAGGCCTTCTGCTCCCCTGGTGCATTCACTATAGCTGCCCAATTTCCTTGCTTTTTAAAGTTTGATAGAAATATCTGTTGGCTATAGGTATGTTCTTAAACCACAAGCATGTTTCTTTTGCCTGTTAGTGAATTAATATTCAGCTTGTCGAATCGGAGGAGAGGTTTTCATACACATACAAAAATTAGGTCTGTTAAGTTGAGAATCAATAATATGGAGGTAAGCTGTCATGGGGTTTATTGGTTTTCAGTGAAATGCAGTGTATCTGCATTTAGTTATTGTGCCACAATAGGTTTGGTGACTTTTAAGATGCTATAGTACTTGTTGGTCTTGTGCAGATGTAACACTTGCACCCTCCAAACCACAGTTTGTAAATTAGAAGCCAGCCTCTGGAAACAATGCTTCCTACTTTCTGTACCAGAAATCCATATTGCTTACTCACTCTTCCTTGATAATCCTGACTGGTTTAGCATTACATCTACACCAACATTAGCCATGGTTAATGTAAAACAGTTTTCTTGGCTTAGTTAGGATTGGAAAACCAGTGTTTGAACAGGTCAGAAAACCCTGATTAAGAGGAGACCATAGCTAACATAGGTGCAGATGTATTATTGAAACAGGTAGACAAAAGAGGGGGATTTTAACCTTATGGGGGAGGACCATGCTATTGTAAGGGTGACTCCTGATTTATAAGTGGGTAGCAAAATTATCTGCAATGGAGCTCTTCTTTCCCTCACTGTATGTAGACACACACACACACACACACAAATTTCCCCATTGCAAATGGCTGTGCAGATACTACATTGAATTTGAAAGGATTCCTTATTTTGTGTATGCACAGTTCTTTGTAGAAGCTGATGTTCTAATTCTCCTGAGTGTGTCTACATTTCACCATTACTGGAAAGTGATAAAGTTAAAGAAGCACTTCAGAGAGTCCACTTCAGAGCATTAAAAGTGGCACTATTCTTGGTTTGAGATGAAGAAGCCCTCAAAGTTATTTTCAAAGTATAAAGAGCAAGGTTTTCTTCATGCTGGGGTAGTTTCTGTGCAAGGCTGTCAAGTGGTCACCATGCCATTGGAGTGGTTGCTAGACAACAGATAGCATAGTAAATATGAATAACCGCCTGCTAGTTTTTCCTGAAGGTTTAACATCTGTACCATTTCCTTGCACTTTCTTGATTCTTAGCTTAATTAGTTTCTCTGACTGCTTCATAATGTTTAAATTAGTCGCATTTAAAACTAGCATTGTTCCATCAATAGCATCTGTTCTGAATTTGTCTTTTTAAATTTAGTTGTATTAAATGCCACAAATTTTCACACTGCCACCTCACGAATACACAAGTGTTTTGAAAAAATTAAATCAAATACATCACCATGTCATAACTTACACTAGCCTTTCCTAACCCATTTGGTCACCGGGGCTGATGGTAGTTGTACTCCAAAATACCTAGAGGGTACCAACCAGGTTGGCAAAGGCTGATGCACGCCGTTGGGAAGTCCAGTTAAAGTTACATGAGATAACAAAAGGCAGCTGAATAAGAAGAGTTTTACATTATAATGAAAAGCATAATAACAATTAGAATGTTGTATAGGAAAGTAACTGAAGACTAAATTGAAAGATATATTTCTGTGAAATTTTAAAATGGAATTTTGTTTCATGTGAAAAATTAATTAAAATAATACAGTTCTTGATTTCTCTCTCATTTCAATTGCTTCTTAGCTATAGTTTATTAGTAATTTTCCTTATGTCCGTTTTGCTGGACTGCAGTTTGTGCTTCCTTCAGTGATTGAGACACGTTTTTATTTTATTTATTTATTTATTTTATTACATTTTTAGACCGCCCTATAGCAATAAGCTCCCAGGGCGGTGTACAGCATAATAAAACAGGTTAAAATACAAGTGGATGTAAATACAATACACAATAAAACATAATTGAAAATTTTCAAATTTAAATTCAGATTTTAAAATTTTTTAAAATGCCTGGGCAAAGAGGTAGGTCTTTACCTGGCGCCGAAAGGATAACAGAGAAGGCGCCAGGCGTATCTCATCAGGGAGGGCGTTCCATAGTTCGGGGGCCACCACTGAGAAGGCCCTAGCTCTAGTTATCGTTCTCCGTGCCTCCCTATGCGTTGGGACACAGAGAAGGGCCTTTGACGTCGAGCGCAGCGACCGGGTAGGTACATAGCGGGAGAGGCGTTCCGCCAGGTGTTGCTGTTAAGGGCTTTATAGGTAAGAACCAACACTTTGAATCTGGCCCGGAAACATATTGGTAGCCAGTGCAGCTGGGCCAGGACAGGTGTTATATGATCAGATTTTTTAGTCCCAGTAAGAACTCTGGCCGCAGCATTCTGCACCAGCTGAAGTTTCCAAACCGTCTTCAGAGGTAACCCTACGTAGAGTGCATTACAGTAGTCCAATCTAGAGGTTACCAGAGCATGGATAACTGTGGCGAGGTTCTCCCTATCCAGATAGTTCACAAAACTAAATAAAAATTTTTGGCTACATGAGAAATTAGTATCTAAGAATGTGTTTAGAAAAAGTTGGGAAGCTATGGCATAATTCAGATGAACTGTGGCTGTAAGGAATTCAGCTTAGTAGCCTTAAAGATTGTGGCATTCACATTGATTGCACCCTTATCCTCAGCTACTGAGAAAGCACTAATAATTGGCAGTTTTAAAATAATTTGTCTTGAGAACCCCATTAGGTCAGTTAATGTGAGTTGTTTAAAGACTGCAGTCTGAAGTCTATCAATCTCAGCATTTAATTTACTTATTACAAATACAGCTTCACAGGGAGGAAATACTTAAAAGCTCTGTAAAGATCTTATCAGAGGTTAATGAGAGATGAAGCTTAAGAAAAAGATGAGGTAAACTGGATGCCCTCATAAATTGCCAAACTAGGGAAGTTAGAAAATTATGCAATAGTCAAGGTCATCCTTCCCCAAACAGGTGCCTTCTAGATGTTTTGGCATTCTACATCTGCAGCAGCCAGTGTTGTCTATAATGAGGGATGATAGGAGTCATAGTCTATTCGTAGAACAGCATTCCTATTGTGATAATGACAGGCACCCACTGGCTCAACCTTCCGAAAACAGTTGAAAACATTTTGTTTGTTTCAATAAGCTTTTCTAGCTGGCTGAAAAATTTCTCTGCCTTAGAGGTGTTCATTTTGTATTGTTTTGAAACCTATCTTCAGTTATTTTTTGTACTCATTTAAAGACTACTTTCACTGTTTGTACAATATGTTTGTAAATTGACATGCATGTAAAAAGGTGCGATATGGGCTCTTGCTGGGAGGGAGGGAGGGAGGGAAGGAAGGAAGGAAGGAAGGAATCTGGAGAGCACCAGGTTGGGGAAGGCTGATTTAAGTTCTAGGAAATATTTTTGGAAGTCTTCTTTGGTTTTGAAACAACTATGAATACAAATATGCTAACATAAGAATCCTACTTTTTCAGAGTAGCCCTAAGCCTGCTTTTCAACTAATAAAGCAGAGACAAAAAGCAATGGTTGTGTAAAAGGAGAGTGGAAGATGTATACTGCATGCTTAAGCATGTATATTTAGGTGGAAATCAGCTACTGAAATTCATCTGGAAATTCAGCTACTGAACGCCTGTGTTCAGTAGGACTTACTCCTTAGTAAGTGCAATTAGATAGAAGCCTTAGTCAAAATAGCAAACAGTTATGATAAAATAAAGGTGTTATATTCAGATTAATTATAACTGTATTGTGGCTGGTGAGGTCTTCTCGCAAATTCCACAACAACAAACTAGAGACGAGCTTGCAGTATCCCCTAATTTGGATGAAGTCAGTAAAGCCATCAATCAAATGAAGAACAACAAAGCTAGTGGACCTGATGGGATTCCTCCTGAAGTCTTTAAAGAAGGTGGGCCTGAATTTACACAACAACTTCATAAGCTCATTGAAAAAATCTGGATGAGGGAGGAGATCCTGGAAGACTTCAGGGACGCCATAATTATCTCCCTTTTTCAGAAGAGTGATAGAACAGATTGTGGGAACTATCGAGGTACTTTTCCTCTTGCTACCGCAGGTAAAATCCTTGCAAGGATCATTGCAAATCGCCTCCTACCAATCTCAGAGGAATCTCAGAATGGTTTCCACTCTTCAGGGGGACAGTGGGCATGATCTTCACTGCACAACAGCTTCAATAAAAAAGACGGGAGCAGAATCGTCCTTTATATATGGCATTTATTGATCTGACTAAGGCCTCTGATACTGTGAATCGAACTGCTCTCTGGACCATCCTTCTGAAAACTGGATGTCCTGATAAATTTGTGAATATTTTGCAACTCCTTCATGACAACATGACAGCAACAATTTTGGATAACAATGGCTTTCAGAGCAATCCATTCTGAGTCAGATCAGGCATAAAACAGGGATGTGTCATTGCTCCTACCTTATTTGCTATCTTCATTGCTATGATTCTACACCTTATTGAGGGGAAACTTCCTACTGGTGTGGAAATCATATATTGAACAGATGGAAAGCTTTTTAATCTCAGTAAACTGAAAGCAAAAAGTAAGGTAATGTCAACCTCTGTCATAGAACTTCAATATGCCGATGATAATGTAGTCTCCGTACATTCAGAGAAAGTTCTTCAAACTATCCTAAATGTCTTTGTAGAAGCATGTGGAAAGCTTGGGCTCTCACTTAATATTAAAAAAACCAAAGTGCTTCATCAACACGTGTGAACTAGTCTCTCTGTAATACCATCAATCCAGCTTAATGGTGTGATGCTGGAGAACATTGATCACTTTTCTTATCTTGGCAGCCATATCTCTGTAAAAGCTGACATCAATGCTGACATTCAACATCGTCTATGCTCTGGGAGTGCCTCATTATTCTGAATGAAGCGTAGAGTGTTTGAGGATCAGGATATTAGCAGGGAGACCAAAATGCTTATTTACAAAGCTGTTGTACTACTGACCTTACTGTACGCCTGTGAAACATGGACCATTTATAAATGCCACTCCCAGCTTCTTGAAAGATTCCACCAATGCTGCCTCTGGAAAATTCTGCAAATTACTTGGGAAGACAGACAGACTAATGTTAGCGTTTTGGAAGAAGCAAAGACTACCAGTGTTGAAACAATGATCTTTCAACATCAACTTCGCTGGAGTGGCCATGTTATTCGAATGCCTGATCACTGCCTTCCAAAGCAGCTTCTTTACTCCCAACCTAAGGATGGAAAACGGAATATCGGACAGCAAAAGAGGTTTAAAGATGTTCTTAAAGCAAATCCAAAAAAATGTAACATGAGCATCGAGAACTGGGAAGTCTTGGCCCATGAGCATCCCAAATGGAGGTTGGCTATTATCAAAGGTGCTATGGACTTTGAAGAAGCATGAACACAGGGTGAACGGGACAAACGAGCTAAGTGGAAGGCACGTCTAACAAATCCTCATCATGACCATCTTCCATCTAGAAATCTCCATTCATTCATTCATTGGCAATCACTCGTGGCCAAGTAAGATTTTCTTCCAAGATAAGGTCTTAAACAGTGGGACCATAAGTGACTGTGGAGGCCAATTCTGGATCCACACAGCCTCCCACAGTGAGGACATAGGTTTCCAGATGGAAGATGGTCCATGACTAGGGGCTTCCAGATTCCACAGTCCTGCCCCCGTTGCCGTTCGCTGATCGCCATGGGACTTTTGGTTTGGTTTGGTTTGCTTGGAAGACGCCTATGCGTGAATTTGTTTTATATGGGGAGATGGTTGCACAACGATCACACAATCTTGACAGAAAAAGGCTTTGATCCAATGGCATGGATATCACGACAATTGGAAGTCTTTTATCTGCTGCAGCCTTCATCCGCCTTCACTGCCGTTGTAACGTACACATTGTTATCCTTCACCTGTTCTGCCATTGAGGACTTTCTTGGATCGTTCTTTGTCTGGTTCCTCTCCCTTGACATTACTGCCATGGGTGACCCTGCTGGGAGCACATGACTCCCAACGGCATCGCTCATGGGGTTCATTGGAACACGCAACCCCACTCACCACTACAAGGTGACGATCCTATGTCTTCACTGGGGGAGGCTGTGTGGATCCAGAATTGGCCTCCACAGTCACTTATGGACCCACTGTTAAAGACCTTATCTTGGAAGACAATCTTACTCAGCCACGAGTGATTGCCAATGAGACTACCAAAAAAAAAAAAGTCGAGAAAGGAAACTTTTATTTTCTATTAGTTTTTCCAGTGTTATTTGTACACAGTTTCTTGGAAGACAGCTTGCGTTAACTGAGTCATTTCTTGTATACAGTATTGTGGTAGGAGCCAGAATTTAGGATGTTGGAATAAATTTTAATGTAGACATTATAGAAGGAACAGAGCCAAGTTTATTTAGGTGTGACTCATAATTTTCAAGCTGCGGGCCACATCTTCCAATGGAACTGGTTCCAACACAAGGCCTAAAGTCAATAGGAGGCTTACCAGAAAGATGATTTAAAGATTTGTTCCTGTGCCATTTTTTTATTGTGGTATCTGATGCTGGACACATGCGGTTCCAACTTCTATACACATATAAAAGTAATTACATATGTTGGGTCACACTGAACTTCTGATGTGTCGAGGCGCTGTCACCAAGTGATAGTGTAGCTGAGGATTGACCTCAGCATGGGTCAGCTTTGGACAGCAGCTGGGGCTTCTGCACCTGGAGAATGCCCTGGAATAGCTACACTGCCTCATTCATTCCTGGGATGAAGCAGCTACCACATGGCGTTGCAGCCATGTGCAAGCCAGGTTGCTGTAAAGAAAGCTGAAATTGGGTCTTACCTGGCAGTACACACCAGCCTCTTCTCCTCTGTTTCCTTACAAAGGAGTTCTTGCAGGGTGCAATAAAGAAAATTATGGGAAGTGGATTGGGGTGCCCTTCCACTTCCTAGTTTGTCTCCCCTCCAGGAGTCTTAGCTGCTGCACAAAATATGCATCTCCCATACCATTTTTCACCTTCAGTGGAGCTAGTTTAATAGTCATTGCCTTGTTTCCATTTCTGAGATGGTTGAAGGGTAGTACCAAAGGGCTTATTTATTTTATTTGATTTATTAGTCACCCGTCTGGCTGGAAACCCAGCCACTCTGAGCGACGTACAAAATAAAGGCATATAAACATCAAACATAAAAGCAATAAAACTAAACAACAAAGTAGAAGCTATCTCCCAACCCACACAGCCCAACCCAAAGATCAGAAAGTCCTCCTAAAGAAGCTGCGTTTGAAGGCTGGAGGGTGGGGCAAGGCAGGTGGAAACGGCCTCCCTTGATGGCAACAGAGTCTCCCCTCATAGTCCTTCTCCTGAGGCACCTCCCTTTTGAAGGCTGGAGGGTGGGGCAAGGCAGGTGGAAACGGCCTCCCTTGATGGCAACAGAGTCTCCCCTCATAGTCCTTCTCCTGAGGCACCTCCCTTTTGAAGGCTGGAGGGTGGGGCAAGGCAGGTGGAAACAGTCTCCCCTGATGGCAACAGTCTCTCTCCCCCCTCATAGTCCTTCTCCTGAGGCAGCTCCTTTTTGAAGGCTGGAGGATGGGACAAGGCAGGTGGAAACAGCCTCCCCTGATGGCAACAGTCATTGTCCCAAGATAGCGTTGCTTTTCAAATATTCACAGGATAATTGCAGAATTAGACCAATGGTGCCAAGAGGCAGTACAGAAAATATAGGATGCAGTGGATGACCAGTTACAGTAGCTAAAGCTTCCAATAAGTATCAGGATGTACATTTAAACTACATAATGTGTTGGGAATCCAGCTTAGTGGTAAAGGTTCCTTGTGAAATACAAACTTTTAAAGTTCGCAGGTTGTGAACTGTAGGAGCCCTGTATGCGCTAGAGTCAAACCTATGCATGGTGCCTCAACACTGGAAGAACAGATCACTTTCCGTACAAGGGATTAATGATTTGCGCTCCCTGTTCCTATTGGAACTGACAGTGTATCAATATAAGTGCAAAGAAGTCCGACATGAGCCCAGTAGAACGGGGTGGAGTGGCAAGACTGCAGAGGAGGAGGAGGACTTTGAATGGGATGACAGTTCCAATGTCGGGTCAACTTGCACACAGGACTCTGGGGTTTTTCTCACTATGGACAGTGACAGCTCTGCCCCTATAGCTCTGGTTACCCATGAGGAGGCTCAACCCCATCAGGCAGTTGCCACTCTGCCCGATAGTCTTCCTCTTCCCACTCCCACTTTGCTGCCGCTACAGCATAGCCCCCTCCCCCTGTCAGGGAGGGACCTACTAATGCAGAGCCACCACCTTTGGCTCGCACATGGAGACGGTTGCGCCGGCAAGTTCAACGGCCCCTCTTAGTACAGTGACACTTAGGATGCCTGCCCATCCCTGCTTAAGCCAGGTGAGGGGGGGTGTCTAGTTGCTGTGACAACATAGTGTCTAGTTTCTCCTAGTTGCGCTGCTGAATTCTGTGCAACCTGTAAGCTGATTCATGAAGTGCTCTGAACTGAAACCTTCTATTAAAACTAAAGAAAAGTACAGTTCCTTGTTTGTGTCTGACTTCAGGGTGTTCGGGCAGGGCAGTAGTCAATAGTCTAGTATATGTTGTTTTTCCAATGTAGAGCTATGTCCTTTTTAGTTTTTTGTTTCTAAGTTTTATTTGTCTTGTTCAAAAATGTATTTTTTTTAATTTAACAAAATGTATATGCTGCTTAATGGTAACAAAACCTCAAAGCTGTTTTTGTTCTTTTTTTTAAAAACAAACAAAAATATAGTTAACAGGACAACAAACTATAGTCAAAGTTTGCACATTTTGAAGCATGTAGCAAGAGGATAACACTACAGATAAGTGAAGTGTTCCAGAAACTAGCAAGAACAGCTCAAGGCAGTTTTAACCATAACTTTTTTGGTAGAAGATCATAGCAAAAGGATTTGTGAATTCCACTGGTCTCACACCATGCTGATCAGCTACATAATTTGTATGTGCCATGTACAAATAAAAGTATCTTTTATTATGTGCTCCTCTGTTGATTTTAAAATCTGTTTTAAAAGTAAAAAAAAAAACAATATTATCTGGAAAATTGCCTCAAAAAGCCGCACACAAGCCTAAAAAACTTTCATATGACATTTGGCTTAAATTAGAAAGTCCTATGTAAACATAGCAGGGCATTTTAAATTTAAATTTATCTTCATGCATGTTGTACATTTGAAGATGCAGCAAGAGTCTTTGTGATTTAGTGTAAGTTCATCATAAAGGTTAGTAAGAGTGACCAGTTGTGGGACTTACGACAATTAGTCAGGTCCCCCTTTTCTGGATGAAGTGACATAAGGTTCTGTTCTTATAGCTGATTTAAATTGTTCACTGCCACTGCAGGAAATCAGATTATGGGAACAGAAATATGTATCCAGATCCTGGGCATATGTCAGGTAAAGCAGACTTTAATTGAGGATATTGTCTACAGATACTGGAACTGTTCTGCCAATATGCTGGGGGGAGGGGAGAGAATTATGTTCTCTATTTAGGGAGCATCTTGGCTAGTTTCTCTGATTCTACACTGAGCTGAATGAAACAGGCATTAATAAAATGGACAAGTGAAACATTTGGATCAAACCACATTTTAAGCAATAAAAATAGTTTCAGAATGCTCATATCAAGAGGGTTTTATATAATAAAGTACATCATCCTTGCAAAGTCTGATTCATGTTCCGGGCTGTGGAGTCGGAGTCGGGAGCAATTTTGGGTGGAGTTGGAGTCGGGAGCAATTTTTGGGAGGAGTCGGAGTTGAAGGTTTGGTGTACCGACTCCACAGCCCTGTTCATGTTAAGGGGTGTTTGTTAAGAACAGTAATACTGTATGTATGGTTCAGTAGGGGCAAGACCCATTGAACTCAATGAGATTTACTTCAGATTAGATATGCACATGACTGCACTGGAAATTTTAATGTGTAAATTGTTTTACAGGATTTTGTTCCACAACTTTGAACATGGAGATGACCGCATAGATAGGCCAATAATAATTTATTTGTCTATTATGTGCTTCATTTTAAACTGACTTCTGGAGTTGATTTTAAAAGCAGGGCTAGCAGAAGGCATTTTAACACCTTTGGCAAGGAATAATAATCTGCTCTACCTATGCAGTATGTAATATGCTAGACTATAAAAAGCAAATATGATGCTTTGTAAGTTTGTACATCATACATTAATGCACATCTTCCCCCCCTGCTGTTATAAAACACCATATTCAGTATTTACTTATATCCAATTTTGGATATGGTGCTATAAATGCTATATTTCAATTTAGGTCTGATTTGCACATAGTTCTAAGCCATTTTTTTAAAGCTATGGCTTGGCATTATTTGTGAATCCTGCCCAGCAGCTTAATTATGGCTTGTTTGAAAATGGAAATGGACTGCCTTCAAGTCGATCCCGACTTATAGCTACCCTATGAATGATTGACAAATCATGGTCTGAAGTCATGGTATCTTGTTGCCCTATGAACATTGGTTTAACTATGGCTTGGTGTTTATGTGTGAACTCAGCACACTTCTTTAAGCCACACCATCCCAGATATTCACCAAGCTACAAAGGTGTAAGGCAGCTGAAAAGCAAACTAATCTTTGGAGTCACAAGCCATGGTTTGTTGGAATGAGTGACAGCTTAATGATCAATTAAACAAGCTATGGCTTAACATTATTGCAAACCAACCAGATGAAAAAGATTTTATGTTTAATTTGTTTTGTTTTTGGAACATCAAACTGGAGTTGGGTTGTCACCTTTTTATTGGCCTGGCCTCTTTGCCAGCTGCCGAGGTTTGGTAAGTGAAACTTTTTCTACCACTTACCTCCATGCCAGAAAAGCATGACCTGATCAATATAGCTGTGTCAGGACTACTGATTAAGAAGAAGGCCCAATGAAAAAGGCTGCTTGCAATCCTGAACCTGAGGAAGAGGTTTCACATACTGCATTGCGAATGTTGGTTCTGATGGAATAATTCCTTTATTCTTCCTGAACTTTGCTCGAATGGATGATCACATCTATCTGCTCCCTGGACTTTTAATTTAAAAATTGCACTGAAAATCACTGGAGTCCCCAAATGACTTTTTATTCCCTTTTATTTTATTCTTTCTCTTGGGCTGCATTGTTTTCTAGCAAATATCTCACACAAAGCATACCTTAGGTTGTGGACAGGGTGTGTGTGTGTTATGTGCCTTCAGGTTGAATATGACTTAGGATGACCCTATCAGTCAACTGCGTGAATCCAGTTAAATTTCAATTCCATCACTCTTCCCTCTCCCCAAAAAAACCCTCAAAATACCAAACCTCTTTTTGTATCCGTACACATTGTCCTCCATGCAGGCATGTTGCACTCTTACTACTCTGAACAGAGATTGATGAAAACCACAAATCAAATAAGAACCCAAGGGATGTGTGTGGCCCCTAGTCTTTCTCTTTCTTATTCATGGTAGTAGATTGCCCCTAAATGGGCATAGTTTTAGCAAAGGGTATAGTACATCTGTACTTCCAGTTCCTAATCAAACATGGCATGTGTACCCAGTGCAAATAGAGGGAAAAGGCACGTATTCCAGCTGCCATCAGAGTCGTTTGCTTATGTTGCCCTGCAAATCAGGTGCTCTAGCGACTCTTATATGTGGTTTGACTGTAGAACTGGCCCTGATTAAGATTAGAAGCTGGGTATATTGTATTTTTTATAAGTATACTGATATTGCAATAGATCTGTGTTTGCATGCGGGAAGGGGGGATCCTGTAAAAAAATAATCTACTGTTAAGTAAATGTGTTAGTTTATCTCTTCTGCTATGATCCCCCCCCCATATGAGAGGGATGTCAGCAGTATATTTTATCTTATAGGAAGGGCTGTTTTTGAGCCAGGGTTCACAGTGGGGAGGAGAGTGTGGCTGGAGAGTCCAGAGTCTGTGAGTTCAAATCCCCGCTTGTGTGTCCTGGGTGTCAAGGGCCAGCTAAAGATCCTCACAGTGAGTGGCTCAGGGTTTACATGCCCTACCACCTGTGCAGCCATTGACAAGCTGCACAGTCCCAAGGGGCCCAGTTGCCCCCCAGCTGGCAGTTGCGGAGAAGAAAGGGGCTGGCTTGTGCAGCTGTGGCAAGCTGAGCAGGCCCTAGCTAGCTGGGGAGGACTAGCCTCAGAGGGAGGCAATGGTAAACTCCTTTACCATTTTTTCTTTACTCACCGCATAGTTAAACTATGGAATTTGCTCCCACAAGACACAGTAATGGCCACCAGCTTGGATGGCTTTAAAAGAAGATTAGACAAATTCATGGAGGACAGGGCTATCAATGGCTACTAGCCATGATGGCTGTGCTCTGCCACACTAGTCAGAGGCAGTATGTTTCTGAAAACCAGTTGCCGGAAGCCTCAGGAGGGGAGAGTGTCCTTGCACTCGGGTCCTGCTTGCGGGCTTCCCCCAGGCACCTGGTTGGCCACTGTGAGAACAGGATGCTGGACTAGATGGGCCACTGGCCTGATCCAGCAGGCTCTTCTTATGTTCTTATGTTCTTAAACCCCCTCTGAATACTGCTTACCATGAAATCCCTATTCATAAGGTCGCCATAAGTCGGGATCGACTTGAAGGCAGTCCATTTCCATTTTCAGTCCTGGGTTAGCATTTGGGTACCAGGATTCAAATCTAGAATGTATATGGGATTGTAAGTGTGCTTCTAGTAAATACACTGCAAGCCACCATACGCCTGGGATAAGGAAATAAAGGAGTTTTCCTGCCAAGACGCATAACCTTCAAGGATTTTTCAGAATATCTGTTGTGCTGTCCCTAAAGGTTCTAGCCTTTCCCCACAACCTTTTCCCTTTTACGTTTATATAAGCTGGTAATCACAGAATTCAAATGCCTACTAAAAAGTTTGTGTTTTTATAGTAGTCTGTAAAGTGAAATGAGCCATGTTCCAGCCGGTAGTACCAGTCAGTGAAGGCACAGTTAAAAAGCATTAAGGAATCCATTGACTATCATACACCATGAGCAAAAAGCACAGACTTTTTTATGTATAATATATAATACGCTGGAGGGTGGAACTGGGAATGCTGTCCTCACGTTTTCATCTGCGCACCACTTATTTTTAGAATCAATGTCACTGAGAAATACCTTTTTGCTCAGATGTTATTTCTGGAATTGGAAATTGCATTAGTGTTTTGTGAACTGAATTTGAATCTTTCTTGGAGTGTGAATATGCAGGCATTGGAAACTGCAATTAAAGCTGTCACGGAGGCAGAAGGACAAGGCAGGTAAAAGACAGTACTCTGAACTGAGAATCGTGAAGATATTTTGGGTAATGGTGGCAACAGGTGTATTGTTAACTAGATATTAGTTCATAGATGTTACTATGTCACAAAAAGATGTCTATAACAGTTGGAATTACTTGTTCCAACAAAGAGGGTTTTTTTTTTTTGCTACAGTGGATTAGTGTGGCTATTCATTTATAAGTTGCGTAAATATATACATGTATCTCCCAGAAAGCAGAACTGTAGAAGTCAGTTATTCTGCTTTTGGTCTTGGCAGAGGTGTCCCCTGATCTCTGTTTGCTTGGAGAAGGATTGAGTGCAAGACTCGAATGTTGTTCCTGGCCTAGGAGTTCCTCCCATAGAGATTTTTGTTCTCTACAGAAATATTAGAGTATGGACAACCTGAACATACAGTATTAAACTGAAAGCTTCCGTTGGCCATTGTTGCTGCTTTCCAGTGCTGAAAATTTGGTTTGTGTGTGTGTAAAAGGGGAGGCGATGAAAAATAGAGTGTCAGCCATACAAAAAGATCAATAACAGCTGTGCTGGGACATTCCTTGCCTTCTGTAGAAAAGGACTGTAGCTCAGTGGGAAGAGCACGTGCAAAATATATCCGTCTCAGTCTCTAGCATTTCCAGGTACGACAGGGAAAGACCCCTGTAGGAGAACCCTGATTGCTGCAACATTGTCTGGGAAAGGCAACACTGAGGTAGATGGGCCAATGGCATAAGGCAGCAGGAGAGGTCTTGGTGTTGATAGAATCACCTGCTTTGTCAATGGTTGCCTTTGTACTTGCTGACTACAGTTCTAAAGCATAAATAAAAGGTGAGCTTGAGTGAATTCTGCTTGTGAACTTTGAGTGAAATTTTTGAGAAAATTCTCTTTGTGAATTCTCCATCATTATAATTCTCAGTGTTTATGCTTTTGCTAATTACTTCTCAGGTTATAAACTCTGTCTCAGTTCCCTGTCATTAAATTCAGATAAAGACAAAGACCTATTTCACAGGGATATTTGATGATTTCAAAGCCCTTTTGTGCACTGGGCATGACTGTTTTTTAAAAGGGAAATTTTTGTAGTCTGCTGTCCCATAATTTTTTAGATCAGTTGTGGGGAACCTTTGGCCCTCCAATGTTACAAACCTACAATTCACATCATCATTGGCCATGCTTGCTGGAGCTGATGGAGTTGTAGTTTATTATTTATTTATTTATTACATTTATACCCCGCCTTTCTTTTCATGATTGAAACCCAAGGCAGCTTACATATGGTTCCCAGGTGGTCTCCCATCCAGTCACTGATCGGACCGGACCTTGCTTAGATTCAGCAGGGAGCTGGCCTTATGTGCCTTCAGACCATAGCCTGGGAGTTTAGCAACATCTGGAGTGCTAAGGGTTCCCTACATCTGCTTTAGATTAATACAGGTTCTGCCTCTTGACAGATCAGGAGCTCTATCCAATTCAGGTGTTATACTGATGAGTAAATCTAACATGTGAGTTGGGGCATGAGGCCATGCTGAATAGCATTGCTCCCAACACTCCCTCTGGCACCCGTGCAGATAGTGCAAATGTCTGTAGAGAGGAAGCCTTGGCAGACATTGGTGCTGTACAATGAGGTACCAAGGGGAGAAACTACTCAGCACATGGGATATTGTAGGTGGGTTCCTACTGGGAGGAAGGGTGGGATATAAATCAAATAATAAGTAAACAATAAATAAATAATACTCAGTACAGCTCTGAGAGAAGAGCAATAAGAGCATTATTGAGAGAAGATCAATAATGACTGAATAGAGCTACAATGAAAGGAGACTGTGTCCTAGGAAAGCACTCACTGGTTGATAAATAGGGCATATGCGCATGTGCTTGTCATTCCTGTTTTGGAATCTTTTGGCAGACAAGTGCAAATTTACCTTTCTTTAAAGAAGCTTCTTGATGCCTATAGGGTGAGTCCAGATGCTATCTGCTCAGCCAGTCCCCCCGGCCTCTGAAAACAGCTTTAGTAAGGCTTCCTTGGAGAATAGTCTACCCTAGGGTGGTTTCTCCCTGTGCTCTGCCTCCGAGAGCTCCACATCCTCATGATCCTCGAGCCCTGAGGAGGGAAGGGACCTTGATGAGGACCAATTGAGCTGGCTCCTGGTTGGAAAGGCTGGGTCTGGATCCCTTCCTGCTTCCCCTACTAGGCCGGCCCTGGACAGGGTGGAGAAGCTGGAGTAAAATGATAGGTGTTCCTCTCCCTGCCCCATCCATTCAGTGATTCCAATTAGAGATGCTCTGTATATGTTTTGCTTAGCCTTATTTTTCCAAAGACTTGTTGAATAGAAGCTCCTATGCAGTGGCCTCATACAAAAATAACTTGAGGCATACTGCATGTCCTAATTTGGGATCTATTGATGCTTTCATCTAGTGGTCCATTAAAGAAAAACTGGCTCTTGTTGTGGCATCCCATTATTACATACAAACATCCATTATGCTTTGTTGTATCTATGGGAAAGTTGTCCTGCCAATAATGGCTACTTGACAAGTCCTTAGAAACAGGAAACATTAAGAAGATTGGCCCTCTGTTGAAGAGAAAAACACTTTTTCTTAATGTCAGTTGTGGCTGATATATTAGAACAGTGTCTTACTTTTTAGACACAAACGCATTCCCCCTCCCCCGAGCAAGGCATAAATAAAGAAGACAATTTCAAATGTTTCCCTAGGAGAAGTTGATGTTTACTAAAGCATTTGCTTTGGGAAAGTGAATTATTTGTGAAAAGTCCAGGGACCAATGTTCTCCAGCACTGGCCTTGTAGAATGTTGGATGGAAAGGGGTCTGTTCTTTCAGTCTGACACAATTTAGGCAGTACAACTTTCTGGATGGAGCCTTGAGTACTGCATGCTATGGTGTGAATAACCAGGCTGCTTTTGAATTCTCTAATAATCAAAGGATAAAAATGGCTGTACTTGTAAAATGTCAGAAGTATAATGATTTCCAAAAGAGAAAATTTAAGACAGTTGAATTTGGTGACAGTTGCTGCATTGTGGGCTTCAGATCCTTGAAAATCAACTCCCTGGCTTTGCATCTGGCATGAAGCTCTTCTGCAGAGTTTAGTGTAGTCAGCAAAGGAATGTTCAGCCCAAGCCACAAAATGCAGTAGTTTACTGACTTCAGCCTAATGTTGGCAGCTTTTGGAGTCTTCAGAAACTTGGTAAAGAAGCAAGAATGTTTGTGGATACTTCTAGAGCCTTGCCTGTATTTCATCAGTTAATTTTTTCACGTTATCTGATAGACGTTTTAAAAGCCAAAGAGCCATGCAAGTTATTTCATGGCCTAAATGGGAATCTGGATTCCCATGTTCCATGGCATTTCTCATCTGAAACTGAGGAGGGTTTCAGAAGCAGTTTGTGATCTGGTGCTGTGTGTGTTTGTACTGACAATGCTCAAAGGGAGGGGGAAGTAGGAACACAGGAAGCTGCCTTATTCTGGTCCAGACCATTACTGAACTAGATTGCCCATTGGTCCATCTAGCTCAGTATTGCCTACATTGACTGGCAGTGGCTCTACAAGGTTTCAGGCAGGGAACATTCCGTGCCCTACCTGGAGATGTCAGGGTTTCAACCTGGAACTTCCACATGCAAAGCATGTACCTCTGAGCTACGGCCCCTTCTCCTTTTGGATACCTGCAAACTCTTAGAAATTCCTGAAGCAATCTCTGGATGCTAGCCCACACATTTAAAATAAAACTTGTTGCCTGTTCTGTAATGTGGCTCATGTTTGAGTGGACTGCTTTAGACTATCCTTAGTAACAATGAAAAGGGAAGGTGATGTATAATAGGCATCTTAGACCTTTCAAGGAAGAAATAATTTATTGCTCAAAGTTAGTGTTATTGCCTGATTCTCTTCTCCCACTTACCAACTTTCCTCTTTTAAGTATCTTCATTGCTTCCAAATATGCCTACCTGGAAGTGATTTACAATAATCTCAACCTTCAAATTTAGTGTGTACTTCTCATCTAGTGTACTTCATGTCTAGTGGATTATAAACCAAAATATTGTTCAGCTTAATTCCATATAATATTCTTTCTGTTAGTGCTTTTGATAACCTAAGGGTAGATTCAGTGTTCCAAGCAATTGTCCATGCGATCTGTGCCTACAAGCACCTGTGGGAGATCCCAGCTGACTTTCTGCATTTGGTACTAAAATAGGAAGCCACAGGAGGGAACAGAGGGAACTATTTTGCTGTTGGCTTTTAATTGTTTATGAACTACCTTGGTATTATTGAAGTGAAAGGTGGTATGTAAATTCTGTTAGTATTTGATACCAGCAGCTATGGCACATGTGTTAGTATTTGGGGTTCAGGTAGTTGGGAAAGGATAGGTAAGGGTAAGGTGGATCTCAGCTGTCACTTATAGATTCAACTTAAGTTGCCCCCTTCATCTAAAAGCTTTCAGCTTTAGAATGACAAAACCAGAATCATACAACCAGTTTGTTTGGCAATAAGTATCACGTGATGTGTCAGCTAATAACAGAGTTTAGGAACATACATAAACATTTTTTATTTCTTTTAAAAAGGTTGCAACACATTTTAAATCAACATAGAACTCTTTTTTCAGAAAGATAATAAAAATAGGAGTATCTTTTCTGACATGTCTTGGTCTGCTTCAAGGCAATACAAGAGTTTAGGATGTTTTCTTCAGCTTGCTCTAGTTTCTTTTTCTTTTAATAAATCAGGGAATACTTTAGCAGACTTAGCATTAATGGTTTGTATCAAGAGAAGATAAATTACCTCCTTGTGCAGTAATCCCAACTCCTTGTGAGTTAATCCCATTGTTTGGTGTATTTTATGCAGCGATTTATTTCCCAATATTATGTAAGCCTATTGACTCTGCGTGATGGCTACAGGATATATGAGAAATTAGGCTGTTTCATTAGACTGTTAAGATATGTAAATACATTTTGCAGAGTGTTTATTCACTATGAGCCACAGATCTAAAATGCAAATGAATAAATAACCATAGGAAAAAATGAATTTATTGAAGATTAAGTTATTTTAATTTACTCCTACAGGTTCTCAAACCTTGCAGAATGGTTATGTTGAGGGTGGGGAAACCTGTGGCACTCCACATATTGTTGGACTCAGTGGCCATTGGTTAGGGATGGCTGGAGTTATAGTTCAACAACACCTGGAGGGCTGCAGGTTTCCCACCCCTTGCTAATTTTTTTATCATCATCATCAATATTATTAAAATTTATATCCTGCCCTTCCTCCCAGAAGGAAACAAAAACACTACAAAAATATCTTTAAAACAAAACATCTTTTGAAACTATCTTAAAACCATCTTTTAAAATAAATCTTTAAAACACATTTTTAAAAATAAATAAATAAACAATTCCAACACAGATGGAGACTGGGATAGTGTCTTTGCTTAAACAGCTTGCTGAAAGAGGAAGATCTTCAGTAGGCACTGAAAAGACAACAGATATGGTGCCTGTCAAATATTTAAGGTGAATTAATTCCAAATGTCATCCCCTGTGCACCATTGCAAATTTTGAGATCCATGTGCCATGTTTACACAGTGTAGAGAACTATTTGTAGTAGTTGCATCAAAGCCACGGAACTCCCTCTTCCTGAAAAGTCAAGTCGAAGGGCTTATCCACACAGGAGCATACCTTCGTACTAAAGACGCTGCTTTTAATATTGTGATAGATTGTGATAGATTTGCCCTGTAATTTTACTCCCTCTGGTTCAAGGCTGAAGCCAGGAGAGCTCCTTGGTGTGAAATTGACAAGAAAAAAATGAAACTGACCCTCCCTCCCCTTCTCCATTGTCCAAGCCTGGGTGAAAGGTGAAGGAGTGAGTGAGTGAGAAGGCAAAGTAGGCTGCAGCAGCTTTTGTGGGTGGCAGAGAGAGAGGAAGCAGGCAATGGAGCATTAAAAGAGAGCCGCCCACTAAAAAAACATTGAAGCAAAGCGCCTACGAGGACGAGTGCAGCACAGCTGAGACGGTTTTTCCTTCCCTTTCAGCATTATAATTGTATTGGGTTAATATGAATTTAAAGGGGAAAACGGTGTGATAGCTTCTGTTTGCCTGCAACATCATGTGAAACATGCAA
The DNA here is from genome assembly GCF_030035675.1 of Rhineura floridana. Taxonomy (NCBI): domain Eukaryota; kingdom Metazoa; phylum Chordata; class Lepidosauria; order Squamata; family Rhineuridae; genus Rhineura; species Rhineura floridana. Next base: position 88,181,325 of record NC_084488.1, read on the forward strand.
ATTACAAGGGGATGCAAATAGCACCTGACACACAGTAAATCACCATGTGGATGAGCCCCAAGCCTGTCATTTTTTTCAGGAGCAATGCAAGACCTTTTTATATGGATTTGTTTTGAGGGTCAAGAATTGTCAGGCTATTAGGCAATTTAGTGTACACTGTTTTGGTCTGTTTTAAAATGGAACTTCAGGTTAATTCTAATGAGTATCATTTCTAATTTTTTTTTTACTATGAAATTTGGCAAATAATATTACCTGTAGGATCCTTTCACTCTGTTTAATGATAGCAGTTCAGAAATGCAACCCAACTGAGAATGCTTCACATGGTAACTTAAAGGACTCAAGGCACTTACCCAGACATAAATTTGTATAAAATGTTTCATTTAATAATATATATGTGCAGGTGGCTAGGGTCTCAAGATCTGTCCTGTAAGCAAAGTTTTTAAAAAAGAGAGGTGAACAGATCAGGGCGCTGGTGCATAAGTCCTGGGGCTTCTCCGAACAACTCCCCTATATAGCAGTTTGTTTATGTGAAGCTGCCTCATACACGTGAACGCACTTGTAAATCCAGCCTAATTGCTCTGCTGATGGTGATAAAGAGTAGCCAGATGAAAGGGGTCCTTGAATGAAAATGAGGGAAATGGTTAACAGCTGCAGGCCTCCTATCTTTTTTTATTCCACTTTACAGCTTGCCTAGAGAGAGTAAATTGGAGTCCACTAGTAGATCTCTGGGCAATTTGCAGTAGATCTGCAAGTGTTTCTGACTCTTATGTGTCTAACCACAAAAAATTACAAAAGGGTTTTCTCCTCAAAATTTGGCTGCTGCAGTGAAGAAAGCTGATAAAGAGGCAGAGGAAGACCTGGAGTGCTTTTTTTGTTGGAGAGGACTGTGAGCTGAATCCTAATAATGAAAACCAGTATTTGGTCTGGGGCATGAGCTCAGAGGCACTTGAGGTTCTGGTAAAAAAAAGGAAGAAGATCTTCAAAGTTTGTCCACCCTTGGGCTAAACTGCTTTGGCTTTAAAAGAAAGTGGAAACAGGGAGAAAGAAACTGCAGAATTCCTTGTACTATAATAGCTAGTTTGGCCATAAGTAATTATACTATCCCAGGTTTCCAGAATGCTCAACCATGCTAGATTGCTGTGGAAGTGCAGAAATACCACCATGATTGTACTTCCCGGCTTGCATACCTCTGAGAATTTGACCTAAAGTGCCAGTCGCTTCTTGCAAGGTGTGATGCCTCCTTAGTTACCAGTGAAAACTGAATGATTGCTTAATAACCGATGACTCAGAGGAAATCACGAGCTATTCTCAGACAAGCAGAATATTAGGCTAAAGTTCAGAAAATAATTCACTTGTAAATTATTCGCTCCATCACAAGTAATTGCAGCACTCTTTGATGCCTTTGTTTTGCTAGTTATAACATACTCAGCTTGGTTGTGCTCCAGGCTGGCTTGGTTTCAGGAACCCTTGATGTTTTGCAGCCTAACTCTTTTCCTTCCCCCGCCCACGTCAGAGGATTTATGTACTTTAGCATTAAAATTCTTAACAAAACAATTCTAGTCCATAAAATAGATGGCATTCAGAAGCTTTTAATTATGGCCTTATCGGTCACCTTAGTTCTGAAAAATATTGGGTGATATCCAGTGTTAGTCATACTCTGAATAAACCCATTGAAATCAGTAGACTTGTCTATTTACTTTAGTATAACTAAAGTTGGATAAAATGTAAATGTACTGCCTTCAAGTCGATTCCGGCAGGAGGAGGAGGAGGAGGAGGTGAGGTTTGATCATTTACATGTTTATTGAGTTCAGTGGGATTTACTCCCATGCATTCATGCTTAGTAAAACTGCCCATGGGGAGGGAGGGCTGGAGTGGGCAGGGGAGAAGGGAGGAGAAAGGGAGATGAGAGAAGAGGAGAAAGGAAGGTCTGATCATTTGCATACTTACTGAGTTCAGTGGGATTTGCCCCTGTGCAATCATGGCTAGGATAGGTAAAACTAACCATGGGAGAGAAGGAGGGGGAGGGGAGAGTAGAAGGAAGGAGGGGGAGGGGGAGGAGGGGAAACTTCCTTCTGTAGGCAATGAGTTTAGCTTTCTGTTTGTTTAATTGGTTAGATCTGCTTTCTTAGATGTCAGCCTTGCTACGACTTCGTTCATTGGCTAGTTTCTCTGAAAACCAATGAGCAGAATAGTACCTCCATGTTTTGCTTCATATCTTTGGTTCGCCATGAGCTTGAGACTTTTTTTTAATGGAAACACAGAATCTGAGGATTATATCTTCCTTTGACTGCGAACAACAAGCCCTATTAGGATGTTATTCCTTCCCAGAGATTAAGTTTGTAGCCTGGAGGGGGGCTCAGTTGGGGCTCTAGCATCCCCTACTAGCTCTGGTCATATTCCACCCACCCACCCATATTGTCTGTATACTTGTCTGTAAATGGAATCCCTGTCACAGGAAAAGTATGTTGAGAACAGAAAAGCAGGAGGTGGGATCAGCACCCCATGGGCCTTGCTCTGTCTTCAGACAATCTTAATCATTTGGAGGGATTAATATCCATATAGGGCTATACCTTGTCTTCAATTCAGAATTGTAAATCCAATTTAAGCTACTGTTTCCAGTCTTGGTTTGCTGGAATTGTAGCTTGCCTAATTGAAATGTAATGTCAAATTGTAGTTATATGAGCAAAGTAGTTGAAGTGAGAGAGCGCATGAGGGAAGGGGAGGAGGTAGTGTGGAAGCCTGAGACACAGCCTTGCTACACAAACTACGATGTAGCTATGACAGTGTCTTATCAAAAGCTGCACAGTACATTCATAATTGAGGCAAGATTTGAAAGGACAATGTTCTAGCTCATGCTCTTGGCCCCTACACTAAGGCTCAAGTTGATTTAAAAATTAGGTTTGAGACAGTACCCCTGCAGAATAGCTAATTAAGTTTATTTTGTATGGAGAAAGTTGCAAGTTAAGTAAATCCTTATAAGTTAGCATGGCACCATGGCTTGGAAACAGAATTTATAGTAATTTCAAGTATGCAAAGGAGACCGTGTACATGTTTCAGTTTGAATTACCTTTTCCCCCTCATGTTAAGTAAAAGTTGTGGTTTTTCAAATATTATTCTTGTTTTTTTCTGCAGATCACCAGAAATTGGAAAGAGAAGCTAGAATCTGTCGCCTTTTGAAGCACGCTAATATTGGTAAGAATGTAGACAATACACAGATGTTAGAAATGTGTTTATAGGGCAAATAACCACAATGTTACTCTCAGAGAAATAAAACAGACCAAAGAGATGCAGTCACAGTTGTGCTGATATGACCTAATACCAGTGTCACTATGATCACTTTTAATTTACTAAGAACATTCAGCATACATTTGGAAATACAAGTATTTCACAGCAACAGGGCAGGGATGAAGAGCCTGTGACCGCGCTGATATTGTTGAACGCAAGCTCCCATCAGTCTCTGTCAGCATGGCCAGTTGTCAGTGATTAACAGAGTTGCAGTCCAACATCATCTGAAAGGCCAAAGGTGTTCCCCTCCCGAGATAGGAATCTCCCCCCATTTCTGCTGTGCCACCTGTATTATACCTGGGAGAAAATGAAAATTGTTGAGTAGTGGGATAGGTGTTGTTAGGTTTGTATGTGCTTTGGACCATTATAGTATCTGCTTGACAATACAGGTTGAAAAGACAGTGATGACTTTACTGAAGATTATCTCAGTGAAATGGAATATGTGCAAATCCATCAACACCTTACAGAGCTCCTTTTCACCTACACAATCAGTTGCCTTTTCAACTGTCCTATGCAGAGATCGTAAGCTAAGAAAAGTGTGGCGATCAACTATATCAGGACAGTACTCTGCAATATAACAAAGTTTAAGAACGGTGACAGTAGAGCATCTTCCCAGAATCTTAAGAGAAAAGTCCAAATCAGGTGGTTTTAGTTGCTGAACTTAAACTGGTTTGGAAGGATCGGGATACATCTCAAGACCTATGTAAAACTCCCTGAAGAATTTGTAGCAGATCGTGCTCAGTTTTGCATTGTGCTGTTGGTTTTGTATTGCATTGAGATAGAAGTATTCTCCTGAGCTCTGGCATGTTATCTTATTCTTATTAGGCCAGTTGTTTGGGGTTTTGGTGGTTTGTATCACTTTGAAGATGTTCATGGACATAGCGAAGCCACTGCTCGGCTCTGGGCCTCTGGTGAACATTTCAGCAGTTACGATGTTTGTTTTGAGATTTAAGTCGTTAGCCTAAGACCATGAAATACATGGGATTGCCAAGATAATTTGGAATTGGTGAATAGTTGAAAGGCAACTATCTGCTGCTACCTCACTGTTTATTTTGAGAAAAGAGTATATTCTTTTGAATGTTGCAATAAAGACCAGTGTTTTTCATTCTGATGTGTAATGGCAAACTGTATGGTATGCCTATCTTTCTGAAATACACAGCATACAATTAAGTGGGACAGTGTTAGAAAAGTCCTAAGCAGCCCTAAAGAATTCTACTTTGCTTCTTACATCAGAACATTTGAAATGTATGTTGAGGGCTATCTTTTTCCACTATACTTTCTGTTGGGTAGGAAGAAAGTTGGAGATGAGAGCACTCAAAGGAGACAAGGGTCCCTCCTCTGTACAGTAGGCTTTCACTACAAGTATGCTCACAAGCACTCTTCCCAAAGTGTTCAGTGAATGTTTATAAGGGGAGTAGATTGTGTCTGCTGGCCACTGATGTTGATGTACTCCTGCTGGCCGCACATTCAGCATTGGTGAGAAAGGAATATACATTTGTGCATCACCCAGGGCCAGTCAAGGTTCCCTGTTTAAAGGAAGAGCCTGATATGCACACAGGTGTTCATGTATGCAGTTCTTTCTCACTGACATACTTGTGGCATCTAGGGGAGGGGACCATAATGGGCTTGTCACGGATGTCACCAGCAGGGATAGTCCCATTCCCCCCCCCCATGCATTCTCTGAATTCATGGGGGAGGGCTCAGGTGTATAGAGGTACCATCTCCCCCATTTCATGTAACCTAAAAAGGAGGAAAAGAAAGAGGTGAAGGGACTGATGTTGCGGTTTGCAGGCAGGCCACTTGCTATCAGTACAACCATCCCATGTGGACTGGTGTCTTGGGGATGCAGCTGACCAAGGATCTATAAAATAGAAAATATTAGATAGGATTAGATTTAAGGCATACAGTAGGGCCCCACTCATACGGCAGGTTACGTTCCAGACCCCTGCCTATAAGCGAAACTTGCCAAAAAGTGGAACTCCGTCAATAAAATGGCACCCAACACCCGAAAAATGCCGTAAAAGCACACCAAGTACCATATGAGTGGGGCCTTACTCTAATTGAAAGCTGCTGTATTAGTGGAATGCCGAAAAGCGGGGCCCTACTGTACTTGATTATGACATCTAATATTTCTGCTCCAAAAAGAACTGTATACTTTGGTTCTTTAGACATCAGGCCTTCCTGTATTTCAGTCATGAAACTTTTATGTTAAAAAATGTTGCAGGCCTCAAAAGAATTAAGCTGTTGTTTAGCCAATATTTCAACAGCATTATTTATCTAATCAAAATTTTGAGCCCACTCTCAAAGTTTCTAGTGCTCATTCAGTTGGAAAATAAGGCTATTTTCCTTTTTATTTATTGCAAAAGAAATTACTAAAATAATGTTTCTTTGCATTATACCATACCAAGAGCTGGTTTGCACAATACCTTTTTCTAGTCACATGAGCTCAGGGTAAAAATGTAGCATGTAAATTGATTAACAATGGGTGAAATTAACAGCAATCTACATGATTACTATTAATATAGTAGAGATGAGTTAAAGAGCAAATATGGGAGCAACCAGTGGGACTTACTTCCACTGAAAAAGGAAGGGGCTGGCTTGTGCAGCTGCGCAGCCCCTAGTCAGTTAGGGAGGACTAGCCTCAGAGGGAGGCAATGGTGAGCCCCCTCTGAATACCGCTTACCATGAAAACCCTATTCGTAGGGTTGCCATAAGTCGGGATCAGCTTGAAGGCAGTCCATTTCCATTTTCAAAATGAACTGAAGCGAGGAAACTTCATGTCAGAAATCATACTTTGAAATAATTTTGCATTTGTTGTAGCTATCTAGCATTTGCAATATTTCTGTAAAAGAAAAGCTAGGAGGAAATAGTAGAGATTTACTCTCTTTGTAGTCTGCTGCACATAGAATTGCATTGCAGATTATATTAAACTATATGCAGTTGGGGGCGGGGAGAGGCTACAAAGGGCTTATTTTTTCCTTTCATGTATCTTGCTTTTTTAAAATTTGCTTTTGGGTGGTAGATTTCTAGTATTAAGTGAAAAGAATCCCTAGTGCCAGGAGAAAAAAGAGAAAGACAGACAGACGTGGGTACTTGTTTTATTAATAATAAAAGCCATTCCTGAATTTCCAATTTCTGGCCTGCTCCCTTTTGGAAAGTGCTTAATTTTCCATGTTTGGCTTTTAATCATATAGTGTTTTAATGCCATTTTACCTTCCTCATTATGAATAGTGCTAACCCATTATTGTTCTTGTAGCTCTGTATTGGCATAGACTAAAACTCTGTGAGATTCCTATAATTAATCAGGCAGCTACACATTTTTCTAAGGCTTTCTTAAAAAACCAATTTGTAGTTGAAACATTATGTATCATAGTAACAAATATTAAACATGTATCTAGCTTCCAGTCGAATGAAAAACTTACGTGGCTTGCCACCTGCATGCTACTGAGAGTTGCAAATTTATTATTATTTTGGAAGGCTTTCCGTTTCAGGATTGTAAAACAGAATGCCCTGCATACCTGTGTATTAATTACAGCAATATAACGATGCCTGGATAGTTTGTGGTCTCCAATAACAATACTTTTGTCTGGCACTAAAATTTTGTGTTCAGATTAACTTAATTGTTGCAAATGAATAACTCATTCGCCCTTTTTCACATGATCTTCCAGCCATGTTCAATGAATGCATGAGAGGAGAAGGGGGTTCGTGTTGCTGTCCTCAACCTAGACCATCATACTTTGACTATGCCTGTGTATGCTGAACGTGGATACATGCAATTTGTACATATGTTGGATATGTACAAGATCACACAGAAGGACTCTGTGCATGTAGCTTCTGTGTACAATGGGCACACCCAGTGGCCTCTTTCACACATCAAAATAAGCCACGGTTTCTGGTTTCTCATGGGTTTCACTTGGATCCTGGCATGATGTCAGCTGCTTGATTGCTTCTGCTTTGCTCCCCTCATGCCATGATTGGAAGAAACAAACCAGTAACCCTCAATTAAGTTTCACTTCCCATGACAACTCAACCTGAAACTGTGATTTGTTTCTCCTTAATAAGGCAGGACTTATCTGGTTTAAGGCTAGGAGTCCTGGCTTGTTGGGGAGAAACAAATGGTGGTTTTAGGTTCATATCTCATGGGAAGCCACAGTTAATTTTATTTATTAGTTTATTTATTTGAAAAGTATTTCTACACCATCTTTCACTCCAGAGAATACCAAAGCGATTTACAACAAATAAAATAACTTTAATTTCACAATTTAACAATACATCGTAAAGCATATCCATAAAAAGTCAGTCAGACTGGCAATAGCCTGGGAATGGCTGATCAAATAGATAAGTATTTGCATGTTGGAAATGCTGAAGAGTTGATCCCTGCCTATTTTTCAAGGAAAGGTTACTTCATAGCATAGATGCCACCACAGAGAAAGCTCTACTCCATATCATCATAAGACGAACTTCTGCAGCCCTTGCAGTTAACAATTTGCATCCAGGATACCATAAGGGCCACTTGAGCCCTTATATCCAGCTCAGTCATTGAGACCTGCTGGAGGAATACTGTTAACTGTCCCCTGTGTGAATAAGGCCCACTTGGTGTTTACAAGAAATCAAACATTTAGCATGGCTGGTCCAGCAATATGGAATGCTTTTCTGATGGAAATCTCTCAAACATCCTCACTTTTTATACTTATTTTAAAAGTTTTCTTGTGTCAGCATGCCTTTTCAGTTGGATGAATTTTATGTGTTTGGCCAATTCTTTATGACGCTGCTGTTTTTATATTTTTCTTAGGTTTACTGTGATTTTATATTTGTTGTACACCATTTAGATGTTCTCTATACGAGTTAGCAGCATATAATTTTTCAAACAAATAAAACAGGACATCCTCTATTAATGGTGGCTTTTTGCTTGGTTTTTCCTGCTCATTCCAGGAGTGATCAGGCAGCATGTGTCAGCAAGCAGCTGGTTCCCTATAAACCACAATAAGCCAGAACCCTTGGCTTATCATGGCATACAGCCACAGCCACTTCAGTGAGGTGGGTGGGGCAGGATAGTGGGCATAGACTCCTTCAATGTGCTTATTGTGCCTAGTTGGAAGATGGTGTGAAAATGGCTGTTGTGTCAATGAAATGAATGGGAATTATGCAAGTCCTGGGTGGAGCTCCATCCCACTTTAAGGCTCCCCTTCTAGGTTTTATTGCATTAAAGTCAGTTTTCCTGGCAATGTTAAAGAAGCAATACTTTTCAGGACAAATATTGGGCCTTTAGGAAGATAACCCCCTTTCCTTAACTGGACATGCATCCTTCATCCTTGTGTTGAGCCAGCCACCTACTTTCCCAGTAGCTAGAATTCTTGCCAACTTTTCCTTCCTTTGGACTGAGATCTGAAAATTGAGGAGGTGCAGAAAACAGTCATTTAAATATGTAATTTGTTACTTAGTAATTTTTTTTACATTTGTAGCTTATGTTTTTAAATATTTCCATTTGGTTGGATTTTTAAGCAAACTAAAATATATTCTCCAATGTCCCCAGGATCAGGAATGTGTCCCTGGTAAAAACACTGGCCCTGTTTTACTTTATCTTTTTTTTAGAATGCAGTATATGATCTTCCTTTTCAGTTCTCTGTATCCGAATGTTGGTGAATGTGTTTGAATTCCGGTGCTGCTGTTTCAGAGGATGCATTACTAAATTCATTATACGATCATTTTTTTCTGTTTTCAATGCAATCCTTTATATGTCTGCTCAGACCTCTTTGAGTTCAGTTGGACTTACTCCCACATAAATTGATTGCAGCCTTAGTTTTCTTATTTTTTTGGAAGGTAAATGTTCGGGTCATTTTACCCACACACTCACTTTCTTCTAGACATTTAAATGACATTTACCTTAAGCAAGTAGCAAAACTAATGCCTAGTTCTCAGCTACGAAGATCATTGTTAGCTAAGATACAGGAGGAAAAGATCATATCACAGAAACTCTTAGAGTACTATGTAGGCATGAAATTAAATGCATGGGACAAAGGAATAGTGATTAGGGAACAGAGAGTAATCTTGTTTTTCAGTGATTGGGCTCTCATATGCTTCTTATCACTCATGTATTGATCTCTTATATGATATGCTGGTTATTGTTTTATTTTTTAGAGTTAGAGTCAATTATGTCCATTTAACAGTCAATTATGTCCATTTAGCAATAAGGACTTGGAAAAAACAAGAGAACCAGATATGTTAAAAGGGAATCAGTTACTTCTGACTCAAATTTACTCACCTCTGTTGTATGCAGAAAGAAATAAGCAGTATATGCACCTTAGCGTGTGGAGCCAACAGTTTCATAAGGAAACACGTGCCATTCATGCTTGGTATTTCCTCAGATATTTTTCTCCTGTAGACCATTCCTGGGCCATTTGGGCCATTCATTTATTATCTGTGATTCCATGGAGGCATGAAAATGTGCAAAGTCACTTCTAGTAAAGAGGTGCAGCTGAAACAACCTGGAATTTCACGTTCATCTCTTATAGATAGCAAGTTTTGTTTTCAGACAGCATATTAGACACTGTTACATTATTTCACGTCGTTCAGGTTAACAACTTTGTGCAGCAAGCTATGTGTTATGTCCAATGCTGCTGTTCCGCTTGCAAAACTGAACTTCCCCCTCCTCTCCCCCGCAGCCCCCCGCACACCCACAAAATCTGTTGCAGGGGGTTGAGGGACCCTTCAGAGCAGATTTGGGAGGCACATGAGGAGAGGAGTAAGTGGGGAAGTCTCGTTGCATGAGTGGAGCATTTGATGCAACTCTATGAAACTTGATTGCCCTGCATTCTGGCATGCGCTATGCTCACCCTGTCTTACCTTGCAATTGCAGGCTAGGAAAACTTGCTGCAGCCAACTTTTGAATGTTTTTTTCTGGGTCTGATAGTAACTTCAGAAGCCTGATAGATTTTCTGGCACATGCAAACATTTAGCTTGTTTGACACTTGTCCCATCCCAGCTGAGAAATGGAGTTTTGAACATAATCCTTTTCATGTTGGGAGGGGGGGAGGAAGGTGGGAGTGACTCTGTCAGTGCTAGAATGTTAGTCTGTGTTGATGCATAGCGTACCCCTTGTTCATGTCTAAATTGTCTTCTCTTGGGGACAATTTTTTATTTAAACACATAGCAGATGACACTCTTCTGTAGTTATCCTTTTTTCTGTTCCTAATTGGAAGCAGCAGTATGGTTTACTACAGAGCACTGTTAAATAAATAAATAAATGTGTGTGTGCTGTGAGCACTGATGTCTTGGAGCCTTTCATGAAGCTTAATGTGCCGTAGAGTAAAACAAGTCCGCTAGTTATTATTTCAGATAAAATGTCCGAAATGAAAGTAGCCAGTTTTAGAGGTATATCCAAAGAGACAGGAACAAATGCCATGAAGCAGTAATAGCTTCTTCACTGACAGACGACATCTGCTATGCATTGTACTCAGAAAATGTAGATGACACTAAGTTGCCATAATCTTGAGGAACATTGTTGTGTTTAACTATGGGCCCTCCAATAATGACTTCTGTTCCCTAGGTTGGGCATTCCAGTTCTGTCTTTAAAGGAACACACATGCTGTGTGGTCTACCAGAAGCCTTGACTTTTCTGAAAAAAGAAAAGATGTGTAGACTAAATAATGGAATGTTTCTACTGACCTACTTGTTTTTTTCTCCCACACTTTGCATTTTCACGCACAGTTCATGCAATTTTTGTTCCTCACAACATTGATTTCTCAGTATGAAAGTTAGGTGGCAACTTCTGTCTACGGAAGCTCTAGGCAGAGCTGTCAGCACTGTTGTGAGGACTCTGGCACAGATGCACAAGAGAAGCCAGCTGTGGAAACTGTGCTACAGTGAATTTGTGCAAGCAAGATGTATTGTTTTGAATGGGTGGTGGTGTTTCCCTTGATGATTCAGCCATCGTTTGCACGTTGGAATGAATGGCAAGAGAGGCATATGACTGGAAAGAGCTACATCAGAAATGGGCAGCCTATGTGGGCCTGCAGATGTTTGACTCCATCAGCCCAGCTTGCATAGCCAATGGTCAGGGTTGATGGGAGTTGCAAATAAGCTGATCCTTCAAAAGTGACTGCGTTTGAAACTCTCATCAGTTTAAAAGTGGCTTCCATTGTGACATCAGGGCTGTGTGTGTCATAATACAAGAAACACAGGGCTTTCGCAAGGTTGCACTGCCCCGCATACCTCACACCCCCACTGCTGCTGCCCATTCTGCTTCTTCACCTTCCTACTTCCTTTTGTTTTGTTTTGCTGCCTCCTTATCAGCAGCATTGATGCTAGCCCTGAGAATTCTGGGTGAAGGTGGCCAAGAGAACATCTGTGCCGCTGGGGCTAAAATGCCGTTTAAACTTAAGATTCAAGTAATTTAAAAGGTAGTAAAAAGTTTAAATTTCTTACCAAGTTTAAACAGCATTTCCAGCCTCTGCAGCAGTGGCATAGGCATTCTCCTGGTCACCTTGCGCAGAATGAGGAAGGACCCCTTTCGAAGAGACTGACAGTCTCACCAATTGGCTGGCTGGTTGACAGCATCTGGAGAACCAGGTGACTGGTGAGGCAAGTGACTGGGGTGTGTGCGCTAATTCCTCCCCGGTGCCTGCTCCCTGAGACATTTGTCACAGCTTGCTTTATTGGGGTGCTTTCCCTTTGAAAAACCCAGCTTTGACTTTAAAATATTGCCATGTTTCATTCTCTGCATGCCCTAGCACTTCCTGCCAGCAAGAACACCGTTGAATTCACTTCAATAGGGCCTTTGTCTTTGGAGCGCTTTGGAGGTCAAATTGCCTGCTGGTGGAAGGTTATGTTTTTGGAGCAGAAAGTTCTAAGCGCTGTTTTAGGCCCATTTGTGAGGGGTAGTAGGCTGCTGCTCAGCAAGCAGCGTCTCAGTAGCCACTGAATGTTTGTGTACTGTGTGTAATCAGAATTGATGCTGGATCATAAGCAATGGCTTAACTAGAGGAAATGCAATTCATAATAGTTTCTGTGTATATATATTATTGCCACTAATTGGAAGGAATCTGGCTAGCTCTTGGGCATTACGACACAGGCCGCCCCCAACAAAATATATGCTCTCACTATATTGCATTCTTTCTACATATTTCAGATGGCACTTCCTATAGACATCTGAGAGGACTGGCCCTTAAATGTCATCATATTTTCAACTTTTTGCAATATAAAATTTAATAACTACATCTGTGAGAATTCAGAAGGTCATGCTAACATTTCTTTTCCAGTGGCACTGGATTCCGGTAAGATTGTCCCGTATGATAAAATGATTTTTCTCCTTGGTGTTGGTGAAGCTGTGAGTGTAAAGGGATACTCTGCTATATGTGGTGGGAGTGCAGGGTGGTGCTGGGGTTCTGGCAAAGTGTATTTAGCAAGATAGTGCTCATTACAAGTCAGCCTCTAGCACTCGACCTGATGTTGGCATTGTCATCCCTTGAGAGTGACATTAATCCAGAAATGATTCATAGAGCCACCTGCTGTGCTTCTGGTGGCCACCTGTATGGAGAGAGCAAATCATTGGGATCGATGGATAACATTTGGAACATAGCCCTATCCGAACGATTAACACAATATAGGTGAGTAATTAAGGGTAATTCAACACATTATTCATTTGGTAGGATTTGATTTCCTTTCTTTAGCTATGCAAATAAGCAGGGATCTGTGTCACAACCTCCAACAATTCACACTTCTATGTGGTAGGGTGATCTACATGAACCCTGAGTGATTCGGTTGTATTTTTGTATGTACTGTACTGTGTTTGTAATATTGACCTGTGCATGCCAGAAAAGTTGGATGTTACTGTTTAACGTTCTAAGATCACCCAAATAATTCTAGACCATGCCATTAATTGTTATTACAATTAATAAACCAGCCTATTTCAAAGCCAGTGGATACAATGCAGAAAAATGGTGAGCATGCTTCAAACTGAAATCAATGGGAGTTAATTAAAAACAGATAATTGTTTGCATCACAGCTAATGTGCAATAGTGTACAGTGTTATATGTATATGTAGCAAAGACAGATGTAGATATCCATAGGTAAAAATGTTTTTTTCCAATTTGGAAAATTAAACAGTACATCATAGGAAAAGACTCTCTGCTGCCATTTCCTCCCTTTGTTATTTAACTCGTTGATATAAAGAAGTGACTCATATATTGGTTTTTGTTATTTTAATAGTCTGATTACTCTTATTTAATTGTTGAGTTCAAGGATGAAACTTCTGGAGGGATTTTTTAAAATTCATTATGTGACACTAAGTAAGTATTGAAAGCCTAAAGGTCTGTCCACATATTGGTGCAATGGAATTTAGTTTTCCAACCTACAGCAATAGTAGTGACATCAATATAAATAATTGCCACATATAAATATGTATTTATTCAGTTGCGCAATTGCCCCAGGGAGAACATTTCTCAATATTAGAAATTTTGAGCCAGTTAAACATATGCCTCTTCAAGAAATGAATGACCTGGAAAGAAAGTGAACTAAAAGTTAAATTTTTGATTCGCTAGGTATATCATGCTAAGTGGTGTGAGTCCCAGATTGTTGATCTAATTATGAACTGTAAAGCACAGTGCCTTGTTCAATCAGAAATAAGTGGCATCATGTGGTCTAGTTTGAGAATTAGGTCTTGCTCATTCATGATATTTTCCATACAGAATTAGGAACCAGTTCCAGGAATCACTAATCAAAACCACTAAGAAACAAGTCCAGCAGTCACTGAAGTGATCTTGTCTTCTAAAATATTCCCTTGTTTCCGAGAGTGTCTGTGCTAAACCAAACACACTTTTGTGCCATTAATACTGCAGTAAGCTAACAGTATTTGGGAAATAACATTTCCCTATTATTCCCTAGACCTACGCCCACTATTCATTATGCTATTAGGGATCAGCATTGTGAGGTCCGGGGCAATAGCTGCCCATGGAAGGGTGTCACTTAGCCCTCGATTTACCAACTTGAGACAAAAGAGGGGTGCAGAGGGAGCAGTGTCCACAGCAAAAGGCCACTTTTAGGGGCTGGATTAGAAGCCTTATCCTTCTACCCTTTACCCCATTGTCAAAGTGCCCCTCCAAGGAACCTAGTGGCTAGTCAAAGCCTTATTATAGCCAAGGCAGGAATGAGGCTGAAAGAGACTTCAGGACAGTCATAATTCTGTGCCCCCTCTCCCCAAACCACCAAAACATGACACCATTAGTGCTTGCATTACTGTCGTAGAATTCAGCCAATTCCAAATATTGTTTGCAGTAGTCAAGCATTTGGCCACTGTTCCACTAGAAGCCTAAAATAAAGCTAAATAGTTCTGGGTTGTCAGAAGGGCAAATGCATGCATTTGAAGAAGATATGGGTCTACAGAAAAAACAGTTTTCTGATATTTCACTAACTGACTTCCAAGCTTTTCTTCATAACCATCAGGGCTAAAGATTTGCATTCATATTTTTTTAAATGAATGTTAAGTAAGCCATTGAAAGATTCTGAGATTTAGATTCCAAAAATAAGTATATATGATTACACATTTGTTAGGTATATGAATATGTCTGAATTGAGTTTAATGCCATAAAAAGAAAAGGACAAGTTTTCCATGAAAGGTCGATGTCATCTGCTATATTAATGTAACTTCTCCTTTGATAATAAAGCAAGTATTTTCAATCACTTGAAGCCATCACTGATTCATTGGGCTCATAATCTTTTATAGGTGGGAACGCAGTGGTAGAAATAAAAGAGCTGTGGCCAATAATTTGATACAGAGGACCTTAGGAATGTTGTTGAATGGATAATATGTGTTTAAGGATTTGATTCCACACAACAGGATAATCTCTTTTGAAGTAGTAACCGAGATAATGTAGGATCAGTGATTGTTGTTATATCATATTTATGAATCAGATTCTTTGGCAACAATCCAGCAGTTAAGTACACTTAAATTGCAATTGCCTGGTAGCAACCCCATTGACCTCAGTGGGACTTACATCTGAGTAAACATGTACAGGATTGCACTGTTAAGCCAATTTTTTTATTAAACCTATGGTATCTAACACTTCTTAAGCATTTCCTTGATTATGACCTTCGGATTATCTGCATTTAAGATTATTAACTGACTTTGAACAAATTCTCAATTTCAAATAAATATAGCCTACTCAGTACTGCAAACTGTATTTATAGTTTACTGTCTAAATGTTGTGATACACTTCTGTATGCTAAATATTAGAATATAAAATAAAGATTTCTTGAGTGAGAAAAAGGTGTGGGATTTGAAATAATGTTACAATTGTAAAAAAAAGTCTTGTGTCAATTAGTTTTTCACTATATCTAAGAGAAATGAAGTGTCTGGGATGGGATATGAGGCACCACAATATCGCTTCTGTTAGCCTATGGGGGCTTTGTGTTTGTGTTTCTCACATAGCAGCTACATTTCAAACAGACTTGGGCACTGGAAGAGTGTCCCAGGGGCCACAGAATATTGTGGATCTGTAATGGTTAGTGGATCAATAAACATTTTTCATTCATCAATTAATACTGTGGATCTCCCTCTCCACTGGCAAATAGGATTTGCCAAGGGTGGAAAAGAGGATCCAGCGCCCCCCAGAGGCCTTCTTGTTATGGCTCTTGAAGCTTCCACAATCATCTCTCCTCCACTGGTGCTCTGGCAGTAGCAAGGAAAAGGGATCCACAGGATCCAAATCCATCCTCCCCTGCTTTGACATGCCCATGACAAAGGAGGGAGACTATGTCAGATCTGGAGCTGGCAGATTTATTGTTCCACCAGTTGATTCCCACCTTCCACCATGGCTGGTGCGAGACCAGCAGTGCTTGGGATTTGGTGGCTTTTCTGCCATGGATTCTTTCTCTTCTATCTCCCTCCCCTTGGTATGCTTGAAACTAAGGGGACTATCAAAAATAGTCCATGATACGCAATTAAAGGGTAGCATCTGCTGTCCAGAGGGAAGTTGATCTTCATATCCTGGCCAGTATGAGATAATTTATATCAATATTTATTTATTATTTATTTAGTCCATGTATATACCACTTATATTTAAATAAAACTCTAAGCGGTGTACAAGTCCAAACATCTTAAAACAACAACTACATAAAACAATAAAATACAGTTAACTGAACAAAACATCCTATTTAGTAACAATGTAATATAAACATTGCATATAAAACTAAATACAAGAAATACAAGAAAAAACATAATACTGTAGACATAATAAACAGAATATTCCCTACATTTCAAGGAAAAACATGTTAAAACAAGCATATTTTAAAACATAATAAATTAAACAAATCAGATTTCTTAATCACAGTATAATAAAAAACAAAGCAATTAAAACAGCTGGGCCCCATTATATCAGAATTTTGTCTTATTACTGTTAAGAAAAGAAAAAAATCATTTCATTTACTCAAACACACCCTTACAAAGTCAGCACATTCATATTTAAACATATCAACATTCTAAACCAACACACTCACACTTAACCTCAAATCACACTCTACAAGCAGTCACATAATTCAACCACACATCTTAAAAATAGCATACTCGTGTGTACATCCATGACAACCACTACATACAGCCAAATAATGCACACACGTATTCTAAGTACAACATTCATACCAAACTCTCATACCAAACATTCTCATACCAAACATTCCCTCTTGTCTCTCACTCAAGGGGGCAGAAACTATGCCCACCAGGCTCTCACCCTGGGGGTATAGAAAGCACTTTTTCCAGCATAGTAGACAATGACACTTCCTCATTGCTCAACTGAGGAACAAAAACCATTCAGATCTCAAATATTCATCCTAAAGAAGGGCAGGCTTTCAATCGCAACAGCTCGCTGGCTTGCCTTCTCTCTCCAGCGCTTACAGCTGGATTTTTCTTGGTGGGCGATGGATTCCAGACCCCAAGACGACTCCGAGTGCGATGCTAAGTGTGCACTGTGTGCTGCCTCAGACAGCCCCTCCCCTTTATATACCTGGAGCAGAAGAAAAGGATATGGCAGAGTTGTGGGCAAACGGCAACGGCTGCAGCAGCACACAGAGTCCTTCCAAACACACCCATGAAATATCTTTCATTTAGAAATGGAATCATGTAAACAGCAAATTTTGTTTGGTGGAATTACACCTCAGTTAAGAGATTTTGGACCAGGATTAATATCCAGCCAAAGTTAAATACTTAATACCTTCAGTTTTAATGGGAGTGCTCCAAATATACTTAAGCCTCTCCCTGTGAAATCTGCACTGCTTCAAAATGCTTAACTATTCTAGCATTTTAGATTTTATTAAATTAAGGATTTAAAAACACAGATCAGGCCAGACTGAAATGTATTTAGGAATGTTACTATGAATGTACAATTGTACTGTCAAGGTGGTTGCATATACTTCCATTTTTGAGGAAACTGCTCAAAGAGATCTGGCAACTAGCCAAAACAGAAAATAAATTGCCAAGTAATTCCGGTTAGAAATAGGCTTGCTATCACTCATAATTATGCAGATAAGTCATTGAAATATGTTAATTACTGAAATGAAATATATAAATGTAGACATGCTGCAAATCATCTTATTTTCTATGTAGTGAAAAGAAAATGATACAGTGATGGTTGCATGGGCTCATCAAGATGAACCATGGAATGTGCTGAACTGAAACTGCTTAGGAGGTGCCAGCTCAATGTTGGACTTCAATTCATATCTGTCACCCTGATGCTTTATTAAGTCGTTGAAAGTTCATGCTGCCAGTTGTCAGTTTGATGGACTCTAGAAGCACTTCCTTTATCTGGGTTAGTGAAAATTCTGTTTCTGACATTATAGTGTGGAAACTGGCTGCACAGCACCGATAACTGCAAGTGCAATACCAAATATAGCAACAGCCTTTTTCTTCCTTTTCTAAGGCAAATACTTTGCTTCTTCTGAGCAGTCTCACTCCATAAAGGAGTTCATGCTATGCACGCCTTTTGTTTGCAGGGGTGAATGGACCTATTCATGAAAAAACTAGTTATCAGCCTGCCTCTGCGAAAAAAATATTGTTGCTGATCAAAGCTTTATACATCATGTGCAAGTTTATGTCAGGTTGGGATGGGGTGAGAAGGTTGATTCAGTTTGCATTTAAGGTTGAATCTATCAAATTCACACTTTCCAAAACAATATGAGAACCAAAACACAGCTTTCCTTCAAAATTTACACTTACCTGAATTTTGCAGTGCAGTTCTCTATCCAAAAAAATGTTTACAAAAATGCATATATTAGGGGAAAGTGTGCATAAATATGAATATATTAGTGACAATGGCATGCAAAAATGCATTATATTAGGAAACATTGCTCACAAGAATGTGTACAGTAGTCAAAACTGCATACAAAAATGTATTTATTAGAAGAAATTCACACTACAATGCTGAAGAATTTTCATGGGGATTTTTTTTTAAATGTCAAGTTCCTGCAAAAATGTGGAGAACAGACTTTCAGATTGGAAAAATGCGAAACCGAGAGAACTTGAAGCTGACAGATCCCTCCATCCCTAACATCAGGGTTCAGTCCTGTCCAGACCTCGAACCTGAAGTCTCCTCAGATGAGGAACATGGGGAACTCCCTTCATGCCCACCAGCAGATCTCCACATTGTCAATGATCCTTAGGAATCATCAGACCTAGTCACCCCTGCCTTAGGACCTGGAGATGCCCATGCTAGCTGCCTGGGTTCCTGGCTGGCTCTCAGACCCCCTGAGACATCTCAGATCTCTGACAAATGCCCAAACAAGCAAAGGTGACAAGAACCAGGCAGGAACTTCAGAGCTGCTACCGAAGTGCCCAGCTAGGTGCCCATGAAGCTATTCAGGAGGAGAGGAAAGGGCATGGAAACAGCTGGGTGAGTCAGGGCCTGATTGAGAACCAGGAAGAAGTGGAGTCGCCAACTCCTCTGTAAGTTCCCAGTCTGAGTTGCTTCCTTGTTGAAGCAGCAGTTCTCGTTACAGCTCCAAGCTCCAGTGTTATCCAGAGACGCCGAGGATAGAAGTTAGGACTGTCTGCAAGATAAGCAGATGCACTGCCACTGAGCTACAGCCTTTCTCCATGTTTACTGTTCTCAGATTCTTGAAAGACACTCATGGGATACAAAAAATGGAATGTTACTTAAACACTTTTAAGTGGAGCCAACCTCTGTTCTTTAGTCAAGAGAAGCTGTCATCTTTGTATCTTCAGTTTGATCTCAGATGTTTAGATATGTTAAAAGTAAGACCAGTCCCCCCCCAGTTTAATTGTTTAGCGCCTTAGCAACTACTTGAGACTTGGGGACACTAGGTCATAGCCTAGATTTGCCTAAAAAGTATCTCAGTGATTTTTCCCTCCTAGAAGCCTCTTTTTATTTTGATAATTAATTTTGAGACTAAAGCCACAAGCTCTCTTAGGCATGAGAGATGTCTTACGCATGGATGTTACCCCATTGCCATGGTCAGACCACTTCCTGCTGAAGTGTAGACTTATGGCTCTGATCCTCCCCTGCAGGGATGGTGGACAGATTAAAATGAATGCCCTGGGAAAGTTTCCAGTAGGTAGAGCAGGTGACTGTGTTGAAGCCCTTGTCATGCTGTGGAACAACGAGGTGTGTCGGGCTCTTAACATGGTTGCCCTGAGCACCCTCTCCGGCATTGTGGAGCTCAGTTTGCACCTTGGTACATCAGTGAACTAAGGGCTGGATGATGGTTAGAGTGCAAGTGGCGAAAGATGTGCTTTAAGGCTGATCAGGCACTAGTAAAATATCATAACCATGCCTACTGTGTGGCAGTGAGGGCAGTGAAGAAGGCCCACTTCTCTGCCACCATCGTATCCTCAAGTAGCAGTCCAGGGGAGCTTTTCCATATTGTCAGGAGTCTGTCAACATCAACTCCAGGAAATGGAGTTTTAGATCCTTCAGAGGCCCACTGTGAATCTTTACAAGGCACTTTGAGGGTAAAGTTCCTTGCCTCCATAGTAGTCATGATGACCCGTCCACATCTAGTGCAGTCCCCAGTGAGGTGTCCAGTGCAATCTCTGCTGCAACTTCTTGGGATCAGTTTCAGTTGTTGCAGCCTGATAATGCGGACAAGGTGCTTGCAGTGATGTGGCCAGCTACATGTCCTCAACCCTTGCCCTTTTTGGTTTATTAAAGCTTGTCGAGGAAGGTTGACTGGGTTGATCCAGGGTGTGGTCAACATGTCATTGCGGGAGGGAGTGGTTCCAGCCATCCTGAAAGAGGCAGTGATCCAATTGCTCCTGAAAAAGCCTAACCTGGACCCATTGGTTTGTGACAACTACCGCCCGGTCGCAAATACCTTGTTTTTAGCGAACGTGATCAAGAGGATTGTGGCGTAGCAATTGCAAGTACTCTTGGATGAAACAGATTATCCTGACCCATTTCAATCTGGGTTCAGGCCTGGCTATGGGATGGAATCTGCCTTAGTCGCTCTGATGGATGAGCTTTATCAGAGAAGGACAGGGGGAGTCTGACCCTGTTATTCCTACATGATCTCTCAGCGGCTTTTGAGACTATTGACCATGGTATTCTTCTGAACCAACTTGGGGAGATGGGTATTGGAGGCACTGATTTATAGGGGTTCCAATCCTACCACCAGGGTCTTTTTCAGAGAATTGGATGATTGTCTTTCGGCTCCCTGGTGATTGTGCTGTGGGGTGCCACAGGGTACCTGATGCTGTTTAACACCTATATGAAGCCCTTGGGAGCAGTCATCAGGAGATTTGGGGTGAGGTGTCAGTGGTACTCTGAAGATATCCAGCTCTGCTTCTCTGTAATATCTGAATTGAAAGAGGCCATGCAAGTCCTGGACTGGTTCTTGGACTTGGTGGTGAGCTGGATGAGGGCCAGTAAACTGAGTCTGCATCCTATCAAGATGGAGGCACTGTGGGTTGGTGGTTCCTGAGTTTGGATAATTGATCAGTTGCCTGGTTTGGATGGAGTCATACTCCATCTGAAGGAGCAAGGCTAGTCTGGGGTGCTTCTGGATCCATCGTTTTCGCTAGAGGCCCAGGTGAGCTCAGTGGCTAGGAGTGCCTTTTACCAGCTTCAGCTGATAAGACAGCTGCGGGTGTTTCTGGACCAGGATATCTTGACCACTGTTGTCCATGCACTGGTAATCTTAAGGCTGGATTACTGTGATGAGTTCTATGTGGGGCTGCCCTTGAGATTTGTCCGGAAGCTGCAGCTGGTGCAAAATGCGGCAGCACAGCTGCTCACAGGGGCAGGGTATCGCTAACATATCACCCCACTGCTGAAAGAATTGCACTGGCTGCCCATCAGCTACTGGACCAAGTTCAAAGTTCTGATTTTGGTTCACAAAGCCCTGTACAGTTTGGAACCAGGATACCTGTAATATCATCTTACCCCTTATATACCCAGTCGATCATTGTGCTCTGTAGGTGAGGAGCTCTTGCAGATACCATCTTATCAGGAGGTTCGTTCCACACAACATAGGAAGCAGACCTTTAGTGTGGTGGCACCTACCCTGTGGAATTCCCTCCCCTTCAATATTAGACAGGCACCATCTCTGTTATTTTTTTGTCACCTACTGAAGACCTTCTTCTTTCAACAAGCCTTT
Source organism: Rhineura floridana (assembly GCF_030035675.1). Classification (NCBI taxonomy): domain Eukaryota; kingdom Metazoa; phylum Chordata; class Lepidosauria; order Squamata; family Rhineuridae; genus Rhineura; species Rhineura floridana. The sequence goes on from NC_084488.1 coordinate 88,203,207, forward strand.
TAAATAGATACTTTATCCCAGTCTGCATCTTTTTTATTTTATTTTAGTATCTCCACATTACTGTGGAGATTAGTGTTCTATCAGTCTATTTCATTTCCGCCTAAACAAAGCTAGTCGATCACTACACTCTGCAGGTGAGGGCCTTTTAAGCCTTTTAAGTAGAGATCTTATCCCAGTCTTCATCTGTGTTGGAATTGCTTTTTAAGATGTTTTTAAAGATTTTTTTAAAGTTGTTTTTAAAGATGTTTTATCATTTAATGTCTGTTTTTATGATGTTTTATAGTGTTTTTAGTGTTTTTGTTGGCCCCCTGAGCTCCTACTGGGAGGAAGGGTGGAATATAAATTTAATAAATAATATTAATCCTGCTAAAATCTATAGGGCTTACTCTTGAGTAAGTGTTTTTAGTTTGTCAGTCTTTCTACTTGATGAGAAAGTGATTGTATATGACAGTACTATTTACAGACATAGTGGGTGTGTGTATTGAAAGCTCCCAAAAGCACTCAAGTTAGAACTTCAAAATGGAACAACAAATGGACATATTGTTAGGCAGCCATGTTTCCTGGGGATTTGAAGGCACTTCGTTTTTTTGGCTTATACCCAAGGAAGCTAATTATCTCCTACTGCTAACATACTCTAGAGTGTAATTATTCTTGATGCAGCCATACATACTTGGAAAAAAATATTTTTAGTGTGCTCAGTTGTGTCCCAGAATATTTAAGTGTGCTGATATTGTGTACTATGAAGTGTGTATTGTCACAGGTACAAGGCTTGTATTAGTAAAAGGGGCTCACCACAGGAATATATTTGATGTGTTTATACAAGTAGCCTGCAGTGCTTTGTATTCAGAAGGAGAAAAATGTCTGTTCCACTAAGGATCTCTATGTTCTAGATCAGGGATGGGAAATCTGTGGCCCTCCAGATATTACTGGGCTTCCAGCTCTCCTCAGCCCCAGCCAGCATGGCTATTGGTGAGAGATGATTGATGTTATAGTCTAGCACCACCTGGAGGGCCACAAGTTTCTTACATACATTGAAAAAAAAATCTTTTTTTAAAAAATGTAATGTATTTGCATGTCTTTCCTGGGCAGGAAAATCTCCAGTATCTAACTGCCTCAGTGCCTATACTTTGTTATTAAACACGTCATGCTATTTTTCACTATTACAACAATTTAGAACTAATAGTGGGCTGGGTCCTTCGAATTTTAACATTTTAGAATAATAAGCAGGCTCACTCTTATTGTGAAATACTGATTTATTTACTTTCAATCCTGCAGATAGGAATAACTTGTATTCTTATGTTTTAAACTTTTATGCTTCATGATATGTAAAATACTACTTTTGGGAGCAGATTGTCGTAGATATACAATGCTTTCAGTACAATAACTATAGTAATTTATGGTGATTGTCACAAAAATCAGGTACTTGTATGGCCAGGAAATGGCTTAAATGGCTGCTTTACTAGGAATCATAATAATGTATTATATAAAAGCAGTTTAACAATATTGTTTGTATGTGTTTAATGCTGAACACAAATTCTAGGTTCAAAAGTGAGTGTAAAATCATTAGTTTCCGTACATATAATCGGTGTGTGTGGGGGGGCACTGCAGTAGCTGGCTCTGCCCCTAAACTACATTCGTTCATGTTAATGTCCTCCAGATGTTGTTGGACTTTATTCCAAGCCAGCATGGCCAATTGATCAGGGATGATGGGAGTTGTAGCCTAACAACTTATGAGGGATCAGAGATTCCCCATCCCTGTTGGAAGGTCTCTTCGGACATTTGGGAAACCTGGGAAAGTGGGGTTTCTGAACATAAGGAGAAGAGCCCTCTGCTTACAGTTGCATGCACTTGATGGCAGTGTGTGTGTGTTTCTTTCCAGACCTTAGAGTGTGTCAGGGCGTCAGACGTCCAGGTGCCAGGTTGGGGGTATGAGGATTCAGAAACGGAGGAGGAGGGGGCCAGTTCGTTAGAGCAGACTGGAGAAGGAGAGGAAATTCCAGAGATAGCGTTGCATAGCAACGGAGACATTGACGGTCTCACAGAACTGGAGTATTCCCTCGAAGTTCCCACGCTGCCTCCTGAGCCAGAGAAAAGCGGCGAGAGATTGCAAGACAGTTTGAAGCTTGACTCCCCTCTCTCCCCCATACCAGAGTCGGAGACTTCAGAAGTGGAGGGGCCCGTGCTTCCCCCGTCGCCACGTACGCGAAGACAGTTGAAAAGACAGGAAAGGAAGGGGGGCAGGAGGGTGGTGACCGAGGGTCCGGTAAGGAGGAGCGAAAGGCTTCGCGCCCGTTTGCCCCCCTCTTAAGAGACAGGCGGGAAAGCGGTCCCTTGCTCTGTCAACTTTCTTCCACGTCGCAGGACCTATAACTTTGTGTTGCTTCATGAGAAGGCGCAGTCTATGTTTGGATATTACCTTAATAAAAACTGAATTGCTTTCAACCACAAGCCTGGTTCCTGAGTCCCATCCTGGGCCTGACAGAGTGGATATCCATAGGTCATTTGGGTTTTTTTATGAACTCTTGGATGGATACCATCAGGACCCAGTATTAATTTTTGATTTATCAGTAAAGTCTAGAACTTAATCTTTTGACAGCACTGTCTCATATCTTCAGATTCTCTTCCTGAAAAATTTGATTCATTTACTGGTATCTTCCCTACAAATACAAGACAAATAATTTATTTAGCTTTTATGCAGTTTCCTTTTCCTCCTTTAAGATAGTTTTAACTTCCTTGTCAACCTGTGGTTCAATCACCTGCCTAGTCAGATCCTGGTGCTGATACATTTACATATTTTAAATTGTTTATTAATGTTCTTAGCAATAAGCTCCGCAAATTCTTTCATTTCCTTTCTTCCCTTATTGTCTACTTTTGCCATATGTAACCTTTTTTGTTATCCTCGTTTTGCCAACTTTCATTTTCTGCTTGAAGCCTTGTCTCTCTAATAGCTTTCTTGACTCTACTCATTTGTCAGCTTCCTTTTTTACCAATTCTCTCATCTCTGAGAAGCTCCTTTTTTTAAGTAAATGTGACTATACTGGACTTGCTTTGTAATTGTCTGCATAGAATTGAATTTAATAGCACTGTGCCAATTGTTCTAATCAGTCCCACAACAGTTATGTCTACAACAGGCCCTGGATACCAATTAGGCTTCCAATGAAGATAAAGAAATGCGACAACATAAAACAATTTAAAAACATGACAGCTAAAACATCAAAATGGTTTTCACACTTGTTTGCTTAAAATAAGTCTTAATAACTTTATTTCATTGGGTCTACTTTGAACATGACTTACCCATGGACTATAGCAATGGTTCCCAACCTTTATGAGCATGGGACCCCCTTTATAAGCTGAATTTTTTTTGTGACCCCCTGCCCCCAGGGAGGCAGGCTGGCTGCCAGGAAGGAAGGGGGAAAGCAGCCTTTCTTTGCAGGCTTGCTTCTTTTTGCTTCACAAAAAGCCCTCTCCTCTCATTCTAAGTAAGGGTGTTGCCAGTAGCGGCAGTGCAAGGAGACAGGAATCAGTGATAGTAATCCCCTCTTCTTCCTGGTATCTCCACCCTCAGCCTCCTTTGGCATCTGCCATGTATTTTATAGGCAGATGCCTGCCCTTAGTGCGCCTGAAAGATGCTCTGCCTCTTCAGCAAAAGGCCTCCCCTCTCGTTTGGAGCAAGGGGGAGGTGTCATCTGCAGCGGCAGTGGAAAGCAGACAGTGTAGAAGGAGTGATGACTTCTTTTAAAAAATTAATAAATAATTCATTTCTTTACTGTTCACGGCCCCCTCTGGATTACTTCGCGGCCCCAGTGGGGTCCCGGCCCCCAGGTTGGGAACCACTGGACTATAGTAAATTAATATAGATATATTAAAGGATTATAGAGATAGAGAATAGCCCACTGTCCCTTCCATTTTGGAGAAAGTAGTGATTTGTTGACACACATGAAAGTTAGCTTAACTCCAATTAAAGATGATTAAGACTGAACAAAGTTTTAGTAACAAAGGCAAATGGAGTCTGTTTAATGCTCCTCAATGTCTAGTGTCTCCCTTTGGATATAGTAAATACATTGGGTACCAGGCTGTGTTTTGTTATTGTTTTGTTTTGTTTTGCTACCAGCAAAGTTAACCTGTCTGGTTCTGGATTTTAATATGAAGACAGTATTAACATTTTTGATCAGTATGTTTGCTACAAGTTGAGAACTGCCAGTGGCAGAGGCAAAGACTTCCTTTAGAGAATACAAAGGTCTGTGAAGGTCTGTTTACAGACAAACTTACAATAATTTTGGATGACTTTCATCTCTGCAGTTTGGGTTCCCTAAATAGGTTATTTGCCCATTTTTAAAAAAGTCACATTCTGTTAAATGTTAAAAAGCAGTCTGTAATCTGTCAGTATTAAATGCTTTGTGTCGTAAAACAGTTCTTTGCTTGCTTTAATTCTCATTCGTCAAGAAATTTTAATGTTATGACTTGGGTTGGCATCTGATTTTTTTTAAAATTACAAGCTTCTAGGTACCAAACAGCAGATTTAAAAATAATTTTTGACAGCTCTCTGCATGTTTCTAATTAACCTTTTATTGAAAGAACTAGATACTTTATAGTCTCAGGGAGGCAAGACAGGAAACTATCATTTTATTTTCTGTTTCTTTTGCATAGTGGTTAAAGAATCTTTGCAAATTTTGCTTCATAATTATATTTTATAAACATCAGTAAAAGCATGTTAGCGTATTACTGAATTTATGGATTTGCCAGGGGTATGCTGGAAAACTGATTTGTTTTACCATAATGCAATTATATTCCATGTTACAGCCCTTACCTAGAATGTCTCACATGCAAAGATCTTGTATTTACTTCTATGAGAAGTGGAAGCCTCTAGAAGCATCTATTCAAACAACTGAGTTTTGCTGTTTGTCAAGGAAACTCTCTCCTAAACTTGCATATTTATCATTTGAGATGGTAGCTTTGGTTGCACAATGCTTGGGATAGTTTACAAAATTTGGAAATAGCAGAATTTGAATCAGACATCAACATTCCAGTAACCCCAAGTACTACCCATAAAAATTCTTTCATTTTTACAAAAATCTACAATGTTGTCACTGAACTTCCTAATAGCTGTATTGTTGTTTTTTCTAGAAAACCCTGCTCATGCCAAACAACCTTAAATATGACAAATTTCATATTACTGCACAGTTGCGAACAAATGCCAATGTGCAACAATACCCAAGATTTATTTGTAGATGTTAGGTTGCAATACTACTTTTGTGACAGACTTGAATACTCTGTGAATGGTTTCTGTGAATGGAATTAGGGAAGGAACAGATTTCTCAGTGAAGTTTTGAGTCAGCATGCCTTCTTGCAGATGTTCTAAGTTGCTTATATTGCTGCTCATTGTGTCTTGACTCAACCCAAAGTTCAAAAGATTTTGCAGGATGTGGTAAAATGCATTCTTGCATGGAGCAATAACATTACCAAGTATTATGTGAAAAAGGCAACTCATGGAGACGTCACATCACCACTGTATAAAAATGGTCAGTGAACTTGGTCTCTTTTATGGTTTAAATCTACTGTTTATCAGGGGATTATTGGTGGCCTTGCTCCCCCATAAGCATGGTACAACTTCCCTTATTACTGCATGACCTCAGGTACAAGAACTAATACAAAAACACCAGTGGAGGCTTCTGTGCTGGCTAGCAATGAACCAAGGATTAAGTTCTGGAGCTACCTGGAAACACAAGCTATATTGTGATGCTGGGAATCTTGCTGTTGCTCCTTTGTACTTCAACAAGAGCAGTGATTATTAGGAACATAATGTTAATCCTTTCTTTGGTCAGGGATGATTTAATTTAAAGAGTACAAAAACTCCCAGGTGTACTGCTTTCAACCATCTTGATAGATAATACTAATTTGTTTTGACTTAATAAAAAAAAACCAAAGAAGGGAGACTCTGCTAGTAGATCTGTACCCTATGAGTTATCCTGGTTTGTGCTTGTGATGTTCCTATATTACTGTATATATGGTAAGTGTTGGTTGTTTAGAAAATACATGGTAAGTAGTGAAAGAGGAGGGGGAGTGAATGGGCAGTAGAATGCTAGATGATTGGCTGAATGTTTAAAATGGCTGAATGTATAAAAGGAAGAGTGTGAGTGGAATCGGGGGGGGGAGAAGAGAACTGAGTGGGTTGCTTGGTGGGGTTTGAGAGAGTTGTTTTGCCAGGAGAGAGTGAAGAAGGAGGGAGGTGGAGTTCGGATTAATATTGAGTAAAACCATATGCTTATGTGCCTTAAGAAGAAATCTTGTTAATCTTGTTAGCTTTGTTATCTTTAATAAATACTTAATTTGGTTTACCAAAGGCCTGATCCTTGACTGGAGTTTCACAGACCAGAAAGGAGGGTAAGGTAATGACCAAGGCTGAAGGGGAACTGTAACAAATGGTGGCAGCGGTGAAGAGAATAACAATACAGTATTCAGAGCCTCTGGGAATACTAGTATTGGGACGTTACTGGTGGTTGCCTAGCAGGGGGATCTGTTGAGATCTGTGCTAGAGCGGGGAGAGAAAAAATAAAAAAGGACAGTCCGGACTGGTGGAGTCCCTGGTGGTGCCTAGTGACAGGCAGTAGCCACGCGCAGGTAGGAACCTGACAGGGAGAGCCAGGGAAGGGCGTCACACGTGGTGGCAGTAGTGGTGGGATACGAACACAGGAGAATACGTCACAGGTGTTGGCTGTAGCAGTGAGATACGAATACTGGAGAATCCCTAACAGTGGTGTGGCAAACAGAAATAAAAAAACAAGATTACTTGTGAGAGTGACTGGCAAAGAGTGTGTGGCAAAGAGTGAGTGACCATGGCTGAATACATAAAAATGAAAAGAGAGGAGCTAGTGGAGAACTGCATAACATTCAATTTACCTCACGAGGGTAAAGGGGTAGATGAATTGAGGGTAGGACTTATAGGATTTGCAACTGCCCAGCAAAAACAACCTGTCAGGGAAGCGACCCCAGAAGGATACTCAAGCAATCCTGCTTATATAGAGTATTTGAGAGAAAAGTTAAGATGGGAACATGAGTTGGAAACTGAGAGATTGAGGAGGGAGGCTGAGGAAAAAGACAAGCAGAGGGAGTTGGAAGCTGAGAGATTGAGGATGGAGGCTAAGGAAAAAGACAAGCAGAGTGAGTTGGAAGCTGAGAGATTGAGGATGGAAGCTGAGGAAAAAGACAAGCAGAGGGAGTTGGAAATTGAGAGATTGAGGATGGAAACTGAGAGAATGAGAGTGGATGCGGAATTACAGGCAGAAAAATTAAAATTGGATAGAGAGAAATTTCACTCTGAGGAGACAAGGAAAGACAGAGATGGAGCAAAACTAAAAATTACTCCAAAGGACTTTGCTGTGCATGAGCCTGGTCAAGATCCTCAAATTTATCTCACAACCTTTGAAAAGGCAGCTCAGTTGTGGGGGCTACCTGAAGATAAATACATGCAGTATTTATCAAATTTGATTAAAGGGGAATTGGCAGAGGTATATCAGTACTTCCCCTCAAACAGGCTGAATTCAAAGAAGCAGTGTTTAAAAGATTCAGACTGGGGCCTGATTATTTTAGAAAGCTTTTCAGAAACTGCCAGATACAGACAGGGTGGTCTTTCGTGGAGCTGGGGGCAAAACTGATGGACATATTTGGGAAATGGCTGACAAGTGCAAAAGCTCAGTCTGTGGAGGAGGTGAAAAACCTCATGATATTGGATCAGTTGTACCATCAATTGCCGCCCGAAATAAGGCTCCTGGTCAAAGACCGTTCCCCTACATCGGTGCAGGAGGCGCAGAGATGGCGGATCACTTCGCCTCCAACAGAACTGGCTGGGTGGGGAAAACATCAAGAGAGTTTAAACCCAGACCATATAATGGTGGCAGAAGGGATGTGGTACCACAGCGAGTGAGTCCTCCAGTAAAATCTGAAGGGCACAGGACACCCCAGAGTGGATCTGTGTACCCTAAAAGTGAGGAGAAATTATGCTACAAATGTGGTAGACCGGGGCACCTACGTTTTCAATGTGAGGTTGCCAACCCCATTAGTAATCCTGCTCAGACAAGGGCAGTGAAAATAGAGCCTAAGGCTTTAGAAACAGCGAAAAAGGTTCAGTTCTGCCAGATAAACTGGACAGGAGTAACAGACCTTGATTCAAGTCTGAGAGAGGAAGTGAGTGTACAAGGGGCAAATTATTGGGCATTGCTTGATACTGGTGCCGCTCAGACATTACTGAGGCCAGATTTAATAAAATCTGAGGTAATATTACCTCAGGAAACAGTGACTATCCAAGGAGTGAGGGGTCAACCAGAAAGTTTGCCTGTGGCCCTGGTGGAAATGACTTGGAGAGGCCGAGAGGGCCGATATAAAGTAGGCATTAATGCCCAGCAACAAGAACCAGTAATACTGGGAAGAGATGTAATGGGCGCCCAAGGAAAGATCTATGTAGTGACCAGACAGCAAATTGGCAGAGAAAAAGAAGCCATATTAAGGGGGGCTGAAACAAACAGGGTGGAATCTGTTAACCAGCCTCAGGTCACCATAGCAACCACTGGCAGGCCTGCTGAAGGAGACAAACTGTATCATGTGGTCGCTGATAAGAAAGAAGCAGAGCAATTCAGGGAAGAGCTGCATCAAGATATAAGTTTGAAGCAGATAAAGGAACAAGCTCTGACCCAACAGATTCCTTTCACTGACAAACTGAGGAATCAAGTTGTGTGTGAGAATGGGATTTTATATAGACTGTGGATGCCTGCTGAGAGAAAGGATGAATGTGAACCAGTGAAGCAATTAATAGTACCTAGCAAATACAGAACCAGATTGCTAGAGGTAGCCCACGATGTCCCATGTGCAGGACATCTGGGAATAAAAAAGACCAAGAGGAGATTGGCTGGACACTATTATTGGCCAAACATCTCCAAAGATGTAAAACAACATTGTCTATCTTGTGGAATATGCCAAAAGGTGGGGAAAAGTGGAGTAAAGACTAAGGCACCCTTAAAGCCCTTTCCTATAATTGGACAACCCTTTTATAGAGTGGGAATAGATTTGGTGGGCCCTTTTTCCAAACCCACAAGGCATGGCAAGAAATGTCTATTGGTGGTGGTGGATTTTGCCACCAGGTACCCAGATGCAGAAGCACTAAGATCCGTGGAAGCCCCTGTAGTGGCAGAGGCTTTATTAAAAATCTTTATGAGGCTGGGTTTCCCTCATGAAGTGCTGACGGATCAAGGCAGTGTATTCATGGGAGAAGTGATGCAATGTATGTGGAAATGTTGTGGTCTAAAACATCTAAAGACCACTACTTACCATCCCGCCACTAATGGGTTAACAGAGAGATTCAATGGCGTTTTGAAGGGCATGATCAGAAGCTATGTTCAAGATCACCCACAAGACTGGGATGAACGGTTGGGATGCTTCTTGTTTGCATACAGAGAAGTCCCTCAGGAGTCAACAGGCTTCTCACCCTTTGAACTCATGTTTACTAGAAAAGTGAGGGGACCTTTGGAACTATTAAAAAATTCATGGGAAGGAACCCTGGGAGAGTACAAAACATCTGTAGTAGATTTTGTATTGGAGTTCCGCAATAAATTAACATCAATGGTGGAGGTGGTGAAAAAGAATTTGAGTCAAGCACAGGAGAAGCAACGTTACTGGTATGACAGAACAGCCAGGGAACGTGTGTATGATGTGGGAGATATGGTTATGGCGTTCATACCCAGGAAACATGACAAATTACAGGCTAACTGGGAAGGACCATATACCATCAGAGAAAGGCTTGACACAGTGACGTATGTAATCACCACAGACCAATTAAACAAAAGCAAAGTGGTTCATGTAAATATGTTGAAGCCTTACCATACCAGGGATGCACAGGTGTTGCAAGTTACCTTATTCCCTGAGGGAAGTGGGCCTGAACTTCCAGATTTGGTACAGGAAAGCAAAGACAAAGGAGGGGTAGATCAAGTGGAATGGTCAGAGGAGGTGAAGGAGGAAGTAAAAGAAGAGATTCTGAGAGTTTTGAAAACCTATAGGAATCTCTTTAGCAACAAACCTGGCCGAACCAGTATAGTTATACATTCCATTGATACTGGAGATCATGCCCCAATCAGATCTGTTCCATACCGTGTGAATGGGAAAGTTTTGAATGAGATCAAAAAGGAGGTGGAAGATATGCTGGAACTAGGAGTGATCAGGGAATCCATCAGTCCCTGGGCCTCAAGTATTGTCCTGGTTCCGAAAAAAGATGGAACGACAAGATTTTGCATTGATTATCGGCTAATCAATAAAATTACTGTCCCAGATGCGTATCCTATGCCTAGGGTAGACGCAATGTTAGAGTTATTGGGGGCAGCAACCATTATCTCTACACTAGATCTTTGTAAAGGATTTTGGCAAATGGAACTAGACGAGCAATCCAGAGCCAAAACTGCCTTCAGTACACCAGATGGGTTATATGAGTTTGTGACCTTACCCATGGGACTAAGGAACTCACCAAGTTCATTTCAGAGGCTAATCAATACTGTGTTGCGAGGCATGTCAGATTTTGCAGTGGCCTATATCAATGACGTGGCCATTTTCAGCAAGTCGGTGCCTGAGCATGTCCAACACCTGACAACAGTATTGGAGGCCTTAAGAAAAGCAGGCCTCACAATAAAAGCTAAGAAATGCCAGTTTGGACTAAAGGAAGTAATCTATTTAGGACATAAGGTGGGGAGTGGGAAAATCACCCCCTTATGGAGCAAGGTGGAGGCAATACAAGCGTGGCCGATCCCCTTAACCAAAAAACAAGTAAGGGCATTTCTGGGTGTGGCTGGATTTTATAGGAAGTTTGTGAGAAATTTTGGGGAAATAGCAACCCCCTTGCATGTATTAACAAAGAAGAAGTGTTCTGAGCGTGTGGTATGGACGGATGAATGTCAGAAGGCTTTTGATCTACTGAAGCAAGCCTTGTGCCAAGGACCCATATTAATAGCACCAGACTATGAGAAACCATTCATTGTGGCTACAGATGCGTCGGACCTGGTGCTGGGAGTCGTCTTGCTACAGGAGAGAGAAGGCACCAGACATCCAGTGGCGTACCTGAGTCGCAAGCTGACGCCGAGGGAGAAAAACTATTCGTCGGTCCAGAAGGAGTGCCTAGCGGTCGTGTGGGGACTGAACAAGTTGCGCCCATACGTGTGGGGACGAAGATTCACAGTGACTATGGATCATCGGGCCTTGTTATGGTTGCAGACTATGAAAAACCATAACACTATGCTGCAGAGGTGGTCCTGGGCCCTACAGGACTATCAAGTGGACTTCCAGTTCATCAAAGGCAAGGACAATGTACTGGCCGATGGACTTTCCAGGCAAATGGCTGGGACTGCAGTGACGTGACCAGATGGAGGAACAAAGAAAGACATTTTCCCCATAGAGACTTGTATTTGTTAACGCGACGTATAAATCCTGGAACAGGAATAATACTCTGCCGTTGTTTAAGGGGGGGAAAATGTGATGTTCCTATATTACTGTATATATGGTAAGTGTTGGTTGTTTAGAAAATACATGGCAAGTAGTGAAAGAGGAGGGGGAGTGAATGGGCAGTAGAATGCTAGATGATTGGCTGAATGTTTAAAATGGCTGAATGTATAAAAGGAAGAGTGAGAGTGGAATCGGGGGGGGGAGAAGAGAACTGAGTGGGTTGCTTGGTGGGGTTTGAGAGAGTTGTTTTGCCAGGAGAGAGTGAAGAAGGAGGGAGGTGGAGTTCGGATTAGTATTGAGTAAAACCATATGCTTATGTGCCTTAGGAAGAAATCTTGTTAATCTTGTTAGCTTTGTTATCTTTAATAAATACTTAATTTGGTTTACCAAAGGCCTGATCCTTGACTGGGGTTTCACAGACCAGAAAGGAGGGTAAGGTAATGACCAAGGCTGAAGGGGAACTGTAACAAATGGTGGCAGCGGTGAAGAGAATAACAATACAGTATTCAGAGCCTCTGGGAATACTAGTATTAGGACGTTACTGGTGGTTGCCTAGCAGGGGGATCTGTTGAGATCTGTGCTAGAGCGGGGAGAGAAAAAATAAAAAAGGACAGTCCGGACTGGTGGAGTCCCTGGTGGTGCCTAGTGACAGGCAGTAGCCACGCGCAGGTAGGAATCTGACAGGGAGAGCCAGGGAAGGGCGTCACAGTGCTCAGCATGGTTTTTTAAAATCCCACTGTACATTAAGCCCAGCTGTTTTAAAAAAATAAAGAGTCACGTCGACTTGACTTACATCACTAACTAATACAAATCTCAAAATTTACCATAATTCCATAGAATACACAAGGGTTTCTTTCACTATGAAGTCCATATAACCAGCAGTCTCAATGTTCAATAAACCAAAGCACAACCAACTTGAAAGTTTTTGGAAAACTGCCTTTCAGATGTAGCCCAAGGTTTATAGCTGAATCCAGTTGTCCTTCTTTGTGTATTGTATTGTTACTATTCTTGAAGATTATTCTTGAAGAATTTTATTTTTAAAATCCTTTTGCTTCTTGCCACATGGCATTTCGGTGGTACGATGCATCTGAACACAGTGGGTTTTATTCAGTAGTCTTTGTACCCTGCATCTGTCTAGGTACAATAGGGCCCCACTCATACGACGGGTTACATTCCAGACCCCTGCTAAAAAGTGAAAATCACCAGAAAGTGGGACATAGCCCAAAGCCTGCTGCTGCTCCAGTGCGATCAGCTGTACAGTACAGCTGATTGCGTGCTACAGCTGGAGCTCCCCACGCTACAGCTATTTGCGCACTACAACTGATCAGCTGTAGCGCGGGAACTCCAGCCGCCGCACTCTAGCTGACAGCACTTGGCCTCTGAAGCTCCCTGCGCTACTGCTGATCACTACGGCTGATTGCGCACTACAGCTGAGCTGTCAGCTGGAGCATGGCAGCTGATCAGCTGGAGCGCAGGGAGCTCCAGCCCCTTGGCAGAGCTTGGCCCCTGAAGCTCCCCACGCTACAGCTGATTAGCTGTAGTGTGGGGAACTCCAGCCGCCGCGCTCCAGCTGACAGCAACCAGCTGTTGCGCAGGGAGCTCCAGCTACTGTGCTCCAGCTGATAGCGATCAGCTGTAGCACGGGGAGCTCCAGCCGCCATGCTCCAGCTGACAGCAATCAGCTGTAGCGCGGGGAGCTCCAGCCACTGCATTCCAGCTGACAGCAATCAGCTGTAGCGTAGGGAGCTCTAGCTGCTTGGCAGCACTTGGCACCTGAAGCTCCCCACGCTACAGCGGAAGCATGGGGAGCTCCAGCTGCCACACTCGAGCTGACAGTGCTTGGCCCCTAAAGCTCCCTGCGGTACAGCTGATCGCTCCGCTGGCACCGTATTAGTAGAACGACAAGAAGCGGGGCCCTACTGTATTGTTTTTGAAGCCATCTAGGTTAATGTCTATAATCGCATTCTGTGGCAGAAAATCCGTAAGTTAATTATGAATTGTAACTAAGAACATAAGAGTCTGCTGGATCAGGCCAGTGGCTCATCTAGTCCAGCATTTTATTCGCACATTGGTCAATCAGATGCCCAAGGGAAGCCTGCAAGGAGTACCCGAGTACAAGAGTACTCTCCCCTCCTGCGGTTTCCAGCAACTGGTATTCCAGCAGTCTGCCTGTGACTATGGAGGCAGAGCATAGCCATCATGGCTGGTAGCTGTTAATATCCTTGTCTTCATGAATTTGTCTAATCCTCTTTTAAAGCCATCCAAGTTGGTGGCCATCGCTGCTTCCTGTGGGAGTGAGTTCCATATCTTAACTATGTACTGTGTGAAGAAGTACTCTCTTTTGTCTGTCCTGAATCTTAAACTTTCAGCATGGTTGGATGTCCATGAGGTCTAATGTTATGAGAGAAGGAGAAAAACTTCTCTCTGCCCACTGTCTCTATGCTATGCATAATTTTACAAACTCCTATGATGTTGCCTCTTACTTGTCTTTGCTCTAAACTGAAAAGCCTCAAATGCTGCAACCTTTCCTCACTCCATCCCCTTGATCATCTTGGTTGCCTTTTTTGAACCTTTTCCAACTCTACAGTATTGCATAGTATACAGTATTCTAAATGCATTTGCACCATAGATTTGTATAATTGGCATTATGATATCAGCAGCTTTATTTTTAATACCTTTCTTAATGATCCCTAGCATGGAATTTGCCTTTTTCGCTCCTTTTGGAACTCTTCACAATCCTTTTTTGTTTTAACAACCCTGAACAATTTAATATCATCAGCACATTAGGCCACCTCACCACTCACACCTACCTCTAGACTGTTGATGAACAAGTTAAAAAGCACAGTTCCCAATACTGATCCTTGGGGGACTCCCAATTTCTACATCCCTCCACTGGGAGAACTGTTCATTTATTCCTACTCTCTGCTTTCTGCTTCTTAACCAATTCCTTATCCACAAGAGGACCTCTCCTCTTATTCCATGACTGCTAAGCTTCCTCAGAAGCCTTTGGTGAGGTACCTTGTCAAACGCTTTTTGAAAGTCCAAGTACACTATGTCCACTGGATCACCTCTATCTATATTCTTGTTGGCACTGTCAAAGAACTCTTAACAGGTGGTGAAACAGGATTTACCTTTGCAGAAGCCATGCTGGTTCTGCTTCGGCAAGGCTTGCTGTTCTATAATTTCATGAAATAGTCTTTCCGTTTATTCTGAACCTAATCCTGATCAATGTTAGGTTACCCCATGTTCTAGTATTATGACAGAGAAGTAAAAATTTCTACACACTTTTTCATACCATTCATAATTTTATAAACCTGCTGCTCAGTTACTAGCTGACCACTAAAACTGGAAGGATCAGTACTGCTGGGTAAGTCCACAGAAGGGAGAAAGGTAGTGCAAAGCTGGGTAACAGGGTACCACATCTTTTTTGTATGCTTGCTATCATTTTCTGCTTTTCTAGTTGAGCACGTACCGATAGTCCCACAGCAAGGGAAATTCCCATATAAATTCCCAAGGGAAATAGCATGCTGTTTGGATTGCCGAAACAACTAAGTTACCTGAATTGTAGGTGGCATATGCATTATCTGAATTGCAAGGATCTTTGACATATTTTATTTATTTATTTATTTATTACATTTATATCCTTCCCATCTTCCCAAAGGAGCCCAAGGCAGCATGTTATGGATCAGGTGGTCAAGAAAGCAGAGTGTTTGTGTTACTGGCTCAAGGCTGTGGTCACTATATTTTGTTAGTGAACAGCAAGCTCTTTAAGCAATTTCCACTTCCTTTAACAGTATGTTCTTCTAACACCTTCAAGGTAGAAGGTGTTGCCATTTAAAGAGATGTGGGTCTTGTAAATGAAAATGTGTGCATTTCTGTTTGATGGGAGTTGACCGGGTGTTTGACAGAGTAATTACTTCTTTCCAAGTTCAGATCAGTTGTTTGAGTATCTGAAATGAGGCCTTGACTGAGGCTAGTAGCTCAACCTTGGGGAAAAAATGGGAAAGAGCTGCACTTTCTACATAGTAACTTTTCAGCTAACAATAACAACTGTGTATTGATAGGATTTCCTAACGTGAACCAAAATGTATTGAGTTCTGTATTCATTCTCTTCTTGATAAAAACAAAGTGCTTTTGATTTATTCACAGTGAAGGTTGTGAAAGATAGTATGCCTTTGTTTCTCTATCTTCTGGATGTTTTGGTTGTTAAGGTAATGGTTAAACAACTTTCTCTGTTCCCTATCCATTGCTTGTTGACACTTGAAACGTATATGCTGATTCCCATTCAATGAAATCTGCAAATACATTTTTTGTAATGTATCCACCTGGTTACCCAGCATTTCTACTGAAACTGCAGTCCACCCTATGAAGGTTTATGTGCCCAGAAGCTGTTTGAATAAATTTGACATAAGTTAAGAGCATTCATGAAATATGGTTAATATCCTACAAAAGTATTATAATATATTTGGTTGATGGCTGTGTTGGCAAGTGTAGGTGTAACCAAGCCTTCCCCAACCTCCATCAGTCTCCATAAGCATGGCCATGGTGTCTGGGGCTGCTGGGAGTTGTAGTCCAAAACATCTCGAGGGCATCAGGTTCGGGAAGGCTGGTGTAACCCAAGGGAAGAGATACAAACCTATTAGATGGACTGCTTTCTGCGTTAAGAAAAGAAACACTCTTGTCCTATAAAAATTGAGTTAAAAAGTAATACAAAGCAAATCTCTAATTTTTTTTATAAAAAAGAAAAAATGAATTATCAAGGATGGGAGATAATTATGGAAAAAAAGGTGAATTAGACAAAAGAGTAGAATAGAGAGAAAAATCTTATTTTTCTTTCTTTTTTATAGTGCGACTTCATGACAGCATATCAGAAGAAGGATTTCATTACTTAGTGTTTGATTTGTAAGTATACCTGCTATATACATACCATATCAAGCCAGTTTTTCCAAGGGGAGGGGAGTCTACAAAGCCTCTGTGTGTGTACGTGTTGTGTGTTTCAAGTGTTTGACAGATGAAAAGGAGGCATAAGCGATTCATAACATGGCAGTGAATGAGTACATTTTGTCTAATTGCATCTTGAGATCTACAGTATCCAAACATCTAAGTTGTTAGTCCATTTGTGACTTTAGTTCAAATCCTTCCCCAGCTGTACATTCCGTAAACGGCATTGAGCAAAACACGTTTTCTCAACTTCAGTTGCATAACTGTAGAATGGAAATATCAGCTAGCTTTCTTGCAGTGATTATCTGTGAATAATGGAGAGAAATATTGTAAAGTATTCTGTATTTTTTGAAAAAGTTACGAAGATACTACTGTCTTGCCAATTGGGCACACACCCAGTAATTTTCTCACTTGAAAGTTGAACATTAAACCTAGTATCCAGTTGATGGACAGGTTTGGTGGGGTTGCCATCTACAAGCCACTGTGTGGCATAATACTGCAAATCTCTGGTGTCAAGTCCACATTAAAATGTATGTGCAACTCTAGTGTGAGTACCCCTTACCATCACTTGTTGGCTGTAACTATGGTTAATCTGAAACAGGGTTCCTGTTTCAGATTAACATAGTTATAGCCAAGAAATGATGGGCAGGGGGGGATTCACATTAGGGTTGCATGTACTACCCTGTGTTTGGAGAAAAAAGTACTGGGTTTTGATCAATAATTGCAAGCATTTCCAAGTATTCACCAAATCTGGATGACCGTTGCAAGAATTCAAAATGAATGCTCACAAAAATGCAATTGTTCCTCCCCAGATTTAAGGGCTGCTCATGTAAAAACTGTTGTTGGGGGTAAGAAACCCATTCACTGCAGGGGACCTTCATACCCCAAGGGTCCTCCTTATGAGGTGGGCTTTTGTTCTTAAACAGCAGTTTTCCACTAGCAGCACTTCAAATCACCCCATTTGCTAACTGGTGGAGACAGTGTGCCCATCTGTTTACAGCATAGGGTGACTTGAAGGGTTGTACCCAGGCTGTAGAAGGTGGGTTGTGTCCACCTGAAATTCTGCTTGTAACAATTTGGGCTGGTGAACGCACCTGCTTCAAATTATCCTCCCCATCCCTAATTCACACCAGAAGCAAGAGAAAGCAGACAAGCCTGAAGCCAGCTCCTATCTTCTTAACCATTGTTAAGAGGTTATCAGTATTATTCCAGCTCTTTCATCTTGTAAGTACCTTATTTCAGTAACATGAATGGCATGGATGCCTGCAGTAGAACTGAATGGAAAACAACATCGCACCAATTAAGCAATGCTTATTTGGATGGAGTATTTGAGCAAAGTTGGATTAAATTGTGTTATGCACCCATATATGAATATTTGTTTTCAAATACAAAAAAACCTTATGAAAGGACATTAAGTGTCACAACGATAAGGTTTTAACATATTTTATTAACAGGAATCTCATTACTGTACCTACTATTGTGGTGTGCTTTCGTGCTCTTTCTTGCACCCATAGGTCGCCTTTTAGAATCAGTTTTTCATTCTAAAATAGCAAACTGCCCTTTTCACTTACACTTGTTGATAACCTATTGCCTTGAGTAGCAAAGTGCAAATTGATTGTTAGTGAAGCATTGATCCATATAATCTATAAGCAGAAATTGCATGTGAAAGATCCACATTGTCAGTTGCAGACATCAGTAACCCAATTATATGTAAAGTAGTAAGTCTCATGGGTTTTAATGGGATTTGCTTGGAAATACAGCACTATTCAGGAGTTTTACTTGTGTGTTCATCTGAGTGGGGCTGTGTAAAATAGCCATGTCCTCATTTTCACATGTGCCGACTTGACACACACCCTGGCATCCATGCCTATAGCACAAATGTCTGCAAGGATGGAGCCTTTTGTGTGCTCAGCTGTATGCACAAATACTCCATCTCTACAGATGATTGCTCTGCATGTGCGGATGCTGGTGGGTGGGACTAGTCAGTGTGCACAGTGTCAGGGGTGGGGCCAATCATTGCAGCCCTGCTCATGTGTTGTGAGAATGTATGATTAAAACTAATGAACAGGGTTTAAGGAGCCTTTGGGCTTGCTCACTGCACACTGGTTTTGAATCTGGTGGCACCTTTGTTCTTTCACTTCTCTTTCTTAAGGCATTGACCCCAGTAATTTTCCTCCAATATCTTACTGATGAATTGTGAATATTGTGCTGTTTTTGAAAAGTTGAGCAGCATGCCACTACAGCTGCGAAATATGGATATGATGTGTTCCTATGCAGGCACGTTCCCCTACACATAAACTTTAGAGGGATCAGCATAGTGTTCGATAGATCCTGTCTTGGGGAATAAGGGTGTATTAAGCCATGTGTCAGGGTTAGCCAACGTGGGGCCTTTCTGATGTGGTTGGCCAGCATGCCCAGTGGACAGGAGTGGTGGGAGTTATAGTCCAGCACCTAGAGGGCACCACATCAGTTGTCACTACCTTATATTATCCATCTGCATGCATGGCTGCACCAGTGCCCTGTACTTTGACTGCAAAAACCAACAACTTATCAGTCTAGGATACCATGCAGCATATGCTTTGAAAAATGATTACGAAGAATAATAATTATTGAAGCACCACTTATGGGCCAAGAACCCTGAAAACCTAAAGAGTCTCTGCCCTGGAAAGTTCATATCTGTGCAAAGGACTCACTGCTAGGCTAGATCCTCAAACATGCGGCGTTGGCTAAACTTCAGACATCCCTGGATGACATTGAGGCTTGGTTCAGATTTAACGAGAAACTATGTATTCTGAGATACATAGATCAGCTTTCCAGTTCAGATGTAATGGAAAACTGTAGTTTAACAAACTTAGGAAGTTTTTAATTGTGTCATGCAAGCAAGTAAAGGAAAAAGAGAATGAGAGGAGGGAGAGTACAGGGCCGAGGCCTAATAAACCATGATTTATTACGGAGCGATCACTGCATCTGAAATATATACCGACCTGCAAACATTTTCGATTACTGATTGTGAAGTCCGTCCAAGTAGACTTAAGTGGATTCCGAAACTAGAAAAAGAGATTGCAGATAGATTGAACTATGAAGGCAATCTGGCCCAAAAAGACCTTATACTTCTTAATAATCATCAGACCAATCCTTATAATCAAGTCCAACAGATATTAAAGGATCTCCAGCAGATTTTTCAACCAAATATAAAAAATAACCTAAAAAATCGTAGGTTAAACTCCAAATCATGGTTTGATCATGAATGTGTAGAGAAAAAAAAAATCTAATTGCCACCTTTAAAGCTTTTAAGACTAATAGATCACAAGAACTGCTGAATATATACTGTGAAGCCAAGAGACAATATAAACAACTTGTAAACAGGAAAAAGAAACTAGGGCTAAAAGAAATCTGGATTAATTTAAATAATGCAGCCAAATTAAAAAAATCTTCTTTATTTTGGAAATTAATAACAAATAATTGGTTAAAAACTTCTATAAACCTAGAATGCTATATTCCGGCACAAACATGGGAATCCTATTTTAGGAATTTATATAAGGATGACTTAGATTCTCAAATCCCACAAAAATCTACTGCTATAAATATAACTGAATGGCAACCAGTTAATGTAAAGGAAATCCTAGATTTACTATCTAAACTAAAATCAAATAAAGCTCCTGGGCCAGATAATATTCCTGCAGAAGTCTTTAAAAACAATGCAGAATGGTGGGCCCTGGTACTTGCAATACTTTTTTCTTATATAGATCATACTATGCAAATACCGGCTGACTGGGGTATGGCAATAATAGTCCCGATTTATAAAAAAGGTGCAATGTCTGATCCAGCTAACTTCAGACCAATAAGTTTATTAAGTGTAATTAGCAAATTATATGCTGCCCACTTATATAATAAATTAATAATTTGGACTGAAAACGAACATATTTTGGATCATGAGCAAGTAGGTTTCAGGGCGTGTCGTTCAACTATAGATCACGCCCTGGTTTTACAACATCTAATAGAGAAATATACCAAAAGAACAAAGGGCTCTCTTTGTGCTGCCTTTATTGATTTTAAGACAGCTTTCGATTCGATATCTAGAGCCAAATTATGGGGAAAATTAGAAGGTACCAATATTGACTTACGCCTACTATCATTGATAAGAGCCCTCTATGAAAATACTTACCTTAGAGTTAGATGTAATAATAAAGGCCATCTATCAAACTCTAACACTAACCCGGCCTTGTGTTTTTAAATTGTTTTTTGTGTTTTAAAATTTGTATATTTGTTTTTAATGTTTTTAATTGCTGTAAACTGCCCAGAGAGCTTTGGCTATGGGGCGGTATATAAATGTAATAAATAAAATAAATAAATAAATAAAAATATACGTACCCATAAAGGTGTTAAACAAGGTTGTATATTGGCCCCACTTTTGTTTAACATCTATATAAACACAATAGTAAACTCTTTAGCAGCAATCCCGTCTCATCCCCCAATACTAGCAGAATCACCTAGATATATATTACTATATGCAGATGACTTAGTTTTAATATCCCAAACTCCTATAGGTTTAAAACGATTAATATCCGCTACAACAAACTTTTGTGATAAAGAGCACCTTATAATTAATTATGGCAAAACAAAAGTTTTTTTTTTTTTACAATAATTTTTATTCAAATTTTCATAAAACATACAAAACAAAATCATAAAACATTCAAAGACAAAAAACAAAACAAAACAAAAATGATTAAACAAAAAAAATAAAATGTTGACTTCCCATTTGTCACAGATCAAATCAGTTATAGGTCTACAATATATAACAATCCTGTCTCTTAAATTATATTATAAAATCACTTTCCTCCAGTAGTTATCTTAATTAATCATCAAATCTCATAAACATTACTTTATTCTTTCCACAAAAAGTCAAAGAGAGGTTTCAATTCTTTAAGAAATATATCTATCAATTTTTCTCCTAATAAACATGTCGATTAATCCATCTCGTTAATAATAATAATAATCTTATTGTCATAACCATAGTCCAAATAAACATATCGATTAATCCATCTCATCAAAATCTGTTAGGTCCAATAATTTCAATAGCCATTATTCCATTATCCATATTAATTCCATCTTCCATCTTCAATAGTCCTGTTAAGTCCAGTAATTTCAGTGTCCAATCTTCCATTATCAGTATTCCATAATAATCTTGCTGTCATAGCCATAGTCATATAATAAGAGTCTGATGGGAATTTCCTCTCTCCCAAATATTTTCTTGCCATCAATTCTGAATAAGTTGCTGAAATATTGTTGTAAAGTCATATCTCTGTTCTTCTTTTTTACAAAATGCACTGGTTCATCTCTTGAGAGTTTTTCCATTGTCACATGGCTGCTGTTAGTTCCATAGATTTTCTCTATATCAAGCTCCATCACGTCATTCCAGTCCAGAAGATTATCCAAGCCATTGATAACTTTATCTCTAATATCTTCATTAATTTCTTCAGAGATAACGTTAAATTCCAAACAGTAGATTTTATTTCTAATATCCATAAACTCCAGATCTTTTTCCAATTCCACATTTGTTCCAATCTCCAGGGCTTGTATCTTCCCTTTATTTTTTCTTTTCTCATCTCTGATCTCATTCTCCTCTCTCACAGGATCCCCTATTTCTTTAAGCTCCTGCGTCATTTTGCTCAGTTCAATTTTCAGCTCCTTACTGCCCTGTCGCAGGGTTTGTTTCGTTATCTCAATCTCATCCATTATTTTCTGAAACATAGTTACTTCCAGATTCTCAGCCACTTTCTTGATTGCCATTTTTTAAAACCACGAAAACAAAGCAAAACAAAAATAAAGAAGAACCACTTCTTATTTCAGCAACAATTGGGTTAATATTCCAGGCTTGATGATATCACAGTATAAACAGAGCAGCCTGCCTTATCTCTCTATGTTCAAGAATACAAAACAAATTTAGTTCCCAGCATCAAAACAGTTAGCGGCGTCGTGAAGAAGCAGATTCGTCAAAATAAAATAGACCAAAAAGAGAATAGTCCCAGACAATATAATGTTCCTCGGAATAGAAATCCCTCTTCTGTGTATATCTTTAGAATGCACTTCCAGGACAGCTTTTTGCAATAGAAACAGAGATAAGCTGTTAATTTCGTGAATAACAGAGAAGAGTTATAACTCACCCAGAAGCTCTTTAAAGCTGATTAAATTGACAAATCTCTTTTTGCTGCAACAATTTAAACCAAGTAAAAAAAATAATAGAAAGAAGGGTGCTTGCCTGTTAGTCTGTTTTCTCTTTGAAGAAAAGATAAACGTATCGCATTAAACAGATAGAGCTTGTTCGGAAGTCCGTCCGGCATTGCTGGCTGGACCTTTTCTCATAAATCAATGAAATCCAGTCTTCCCAACAAAAACAGGCTTTTGAGGTTGATCTCTACGTTTCTCCCTGCCCGGGAGAAATTTCATCAGTCAAAAAAAAAATGTTCTGACTGATTTATATCTGAATAAGCTTCTTTTGAGGCGGGAGCCCGTCTCAAAAGCAGGCACAAGCGAAGTCACCCTTCCCGGAAGTGGCAAAACAAAAGTTATGACCTTTACAAAAAAATAATAGACCGCCGATCCATCTTTGGCGATTAAATGGGCAACTGTTAGAACAAGTATCTGCTTTTAAATATTTAGGGATAATTTTACAACCATCTGGATCCTGGAAATCACATACAAAAATGATTACCTTAAATGCGATGAGGACATCGAAAGCTCTGCTATCTTTTTTCTACAACAAAGGGGGTCAAATTATTCCTGCTGCTATTAAAAGGTTTTGTGGCAAAAGTAATCCCTCAGTTGACATATGGTATGCAATCCAATACCTGTCTAAATTTTGCACCACTTGAGGCAGTCCAAAATTTCTTTTTAAGGTCGATTTTGGCAGTTTCTCGTTGTATCCCAAATTTTATTATTAGATTAGAATTAGGACTACCCTCAGTAGAATCACGTATTTGGAGTTATAGAATCTCATTTTGGCTGAAACTTCTATTTAATCCAGTAGGTCTGGCACCTCACACATTAATTGATAATCACCAATCTACTTGGAAACTAATGATATTAAATAAAATATCGTCTTTAGGTTTTTCTACTCAAATAATTCTAGACCTAGGCTATGAAAGAGCCAAAACAATTATTATCCAACGGATCAAAGATATTGACTACCAACAGCATTTGATGCTCATAAGACATCATAGATATAACTTAAAACCTTTGAGTCCGATGGCCTATATATCAAACTTGACGATTCCTAAATGGCGTAGAGCCTTTACTCTAGCAAGATTTAACATTTTACTATCTGCATTGCTAGAGGGTAAGTACAAAAAAATCCCTTTAATTGAAAGAAAATGCCCATGTGGCATTGATGAAATAGAAACAGTTGCACACGTTTTCCTATATTGTCCGTTTTATAATACTCTTAGAACTCAATTAATTACCCCTATTTTGAATTCGAGTTCCGGAAAAAATGACAGTTTCTATGTGGAATTTTTATTATCTGATCGACTTTTTAAAATCACTGAAAAAATTGCTAAATTCTGTGCCTCAGCTATTCAGATTAGGAAAAATATGATGCTCTGAATGTGATAATATTTTAACTTGTATTGAATTGTTTTTAAAATAGTTGTTTTAACTATTTCTATGTTGGAATGCTTCTATGATATGTCTGGTCTGTGACCGCAATAAACTTATCGTATCGTTGCATCTGAACCAGGCCTTAGTTAATTATTATGTTAGCTGCCTTGATAAGAGACAGGGTAAAAATACTGTAAATAAACAGAAACCTTCCAAAAAATGTGCACCAGTACTGCAAAGCAGTTTAATGAGAAATGTGGGGAAATGTTGTTATTCTATTACAGTAACAATAATTTAAGGATCTAAATTTGGAAAACACTCCAGAAAGGCATAAGAATTGCCAGTAATGACGGGAAGATGGTACTAAAATGTTTGGTTTAGCAAGACTGTACTTATGAAAGATTTATGTAATAGCATATTATTCAGGGAAATGTCATACTGTTACAGGAAGAGAGGTCACTAAATGTAAAAACATGTAGCAGCAGTTAGTCATAAGGCTGCTGTTGTACCCAATTTTATCCAGTGCTGAAATCTATTTTTGTAAAAGAAAGACACTGGGCCTTTGCTTCTTGAGCACATTTCTTTTGTTGAAAACACTATTGAGCAAAACTGTAAAGGTCACAAATGTGAGTTAATTGATGTTTTGAAACCTCCCAGAACTGCATATTTTGAAGCTTGTTAAAAGAGCAAACAAAAAAAACCCAACTTAATTTTAAGATGGTCAGCTTAGTAAACAGACTGTTTCCTTTCTAGATAAAGATGTTACTTTATTGGGTAATGATGAAGATTTGTGTTGTTGTTGTTGTTGTTGTGCTTTTAAAGTATTTTCACAATGAAATGTTGCAAGTGGGAAGAATGAGAGAAATGGTCACCTCTGTATGTGTGACACTGTTCATGTAACTTTCCCAGCAAAATCATAAGAAAATAGTGACTTGGTTAAAGTGGAAAGTCAAACTTAGGTCAACCTGAGCTAAGGTATTGTGGGCGTGTTTATTCCAAGAATAAGGTTTCTTTCTCTTTCTATGGGAAATATGGCCATTTAACATCTCCAGTGGATCAATCAAAAATAGAAGAAATGGATTGCATAAAGATTGAAAGGCCACAGGGCAGATCTGTGATTTGATGGATCACACCAAAAGCCTATCTAGTCCAACTTTCCTTTTTCCATAGTGGCCAAATAGGTGTCTCTGTGAAGCCTCCAAGCAGGAGCAATAGCCTTCTCCCACTCTTGTTTCCTAATAACTGGTATTCAGAGGCATGCTGCCTGACAATCTAAGAAATACAACACAAAAGGAAAAGGGGATGAGGAGGGAAAAGGAATACAAGCAAACACAGGGGTCAGTCCCTAAAGTTAAAATGCTCCTATAATGACCATGTTCTACTAATGACAAGCTTGATTGGCAACAGTTCAGGGAGGGGAGCCAAGCCAAGCTGAGAGTGGCATTGTTACCATCCGTCCCTCTGCTGTAGCTTGATGGAACAGCTAGAGGACAGTTCAAAGAGAGCCAAACAGAGCTGGTGTCTCAGCTGAGCAAATGGACTGCCCATTAGAGTGATATAAATCCTTTCAAGATCATATTGTCCCTCTTCTGCTAAAAGTGGACACCAATATTAGAGAGGTTAACAACTGCCAGATCCAGCATTTCTGCACTATAAAGGTCCTGTAATGAAATCCACCATAATTTAAGTGATTTTCCTGCACACTGGGAAAAATGAGGGGGATAAGAGCCTGTTAGAACTATTTGGTACTGCATAAAAATAAGTGTTTTCAGTCTTGAGACTAGAACAGCAGGTAGCTAAAGGTCAGTGTTCCTAAGGGCTGCTTCACACCTTATATCAGGGATGGGGAACTGGATCTGGCTGATGGGTCTGATCATTATTTTCTCCACCCTTTGTGGACCTGCAGGTTCATCCGCCTGTCAATCACCCGATGTCACAATGACATCGAGTGAATCTTCTTTTGTCCACACAGGTTTTGCAGAGCACTTTGCAAGACCAGATATCACATCTGCTACAGTGATATCCAATATCCTGTAGATATATGCACCAATAGCTGAAATTGGCTGCAACTCCCCCATTCTGTGAACCTGCATCATGTGTGAAGATGCCCTGTGATTCACTATTTTTAACAACACACACATAGGTCTCTCAACTGATTTTTGTCTGGCAGTTAAAAATGTTCTATATCATTAATAGAGTCACTGGAGGTGAACTGTTTGAGGATATTGTTGCAAGAGAATATTACAGTGAAGCAGATGCAAGGTAAGTGCTGGGTTTTAAGGCTTTTAACTGGCCTTAGTTTGTCTATTCGCTACTTATTTAACTTTAACGTGATATTTGGCACCAGAATACAATGATTGTTAGAGTTCCCCATCAATACTGACTTAACCTTGGGAAGCAGTTTGCTTGCTATGCAAGGGTTTGTTTGTTTATTTATTTGTTTGTTTATTTATTTATTTATTTACACACACACACACACACACACACACACACACACACTCTTGTATACCGCCCCATAGCCGAAGCTCTCTGGGCAGTTTACAGCAATCAAAAACATTAAAACAAATATACAATTTAAAACACATATTTTAAAAACAATTTAAAACACATACTAAAATGCCTGTGAGAAGAGTTAAGTCTTGACCTGGCACCAAAAAGGTAACAGTGTTGGCGCCAAGCGTGCCTTGTCAGGTAAATCATTCCATAATTTGGGGGCCACCACTGAGAAGGCCCTCTCTCTTGTTGCCACCCTCCCAGCTTCCCTTGGAGTAGGCACCCGGAGGAGGGCCTTTGATCTTGAACGTAGTGTACGGGTGGGTTCGTATCAGGAGAGGTGTTTATTTATTTATTTATTTTCATTTCTAGACCGCCCATAGCTAATAGCTCTCTGGGCGGTGTACAAAACGAGATTAAAATACAATATAGAATAAAATCAATAACAAAGGAACACATTAAACTAAAAACATAAACATAAAGCATTAAACATTAAAATGCCTGGGAGTATAGCCAGGTCTTAACCTGGCGCCTAAAAGAAAGAACCGTAGGTGCCAGGCGTATTTCCTCCGGTAAGCTGTTCCATAATTCGGGGGCCACCACAGAAAAGGCTCTAGATCTAGTAACAGTCCTCCGGGCATCCTGGTGAGTTGGTACCCAGAGGAGGGCCTTAGATACTGAACGAAGTGAATGGGTAGGTTCATAGCGGGAGAGGCGTTCCACAAGGTATTGCGGTCCCACACCGTGTAAGGCTTTATAGGTCAACACCAGCACCTTGAATCTAGCTCAGAAACAAATAGGTAGCCAGTGCAAGCGAGCCAGGACAGGTGTTATATGCGCAGACCGATTGGTGTTCCATCAGGTATTGTGGTCCCAAGCCGTGCTAGGCTTTATAGGTCAAAACCAGCACCTTGAATTGAGCTCGGAAACTTACAGGGAGCCAATGCAAGCGGGCCAGAATCGGTTTTATATGTTCGGACCGTCTGGTCCCTGTTACCAATCTGGCTGCTGCATTTTGCACAAGCTGCAGTTAAGGCAGCCCCATGTAGAGTGCTTTGCAGTAATCTAATTTGGAGGTTACCAGAGCATGGACAACTGAAGCCAGGTTATCCCTGTCCAGATAGGGACGTAGTTGGGCCACCAACCGAAGTTGGTAGAAGGCACTCTGTGCCACCAAGGCTACCTGAGCCTCAAGGGACAGAGATGGTTCTAGGAGAACCCCCAAGCTACAAACCTGCTCCTTCAGGGGGAGTGCAACCCCATCCAGGACAGGTTGGACATCCACCATCTGGTCAGAAGAACCACCCACTAGCAGCATCTCAGTCTTGTCTGGATTAAGCCTCAGCATATAATTAGACAAGCCCAGCTTTAGACATTCGCCTTGGCAATACATTTTTTAGAGGGACTTTGCCAGATGATGGTTTTATTTTGCAAATAAATGCACAGGGTCCAAGGTTTTTTTCCATCATGTAGTGCATCTGGGGGGGAAATCACACTTTCCCTGCACTTTAATAGTATTAATATATTATTGTTATACAGTATTTTGTTGCTAGGAAAGTGGGGTTTTCCTTTACTCCACCGGTCTCACCTAGTGCCTCCAATGCTGTTTGGAGTACCTTGTGTACTGCTGTAATGAGAACTTCACACATGCACACATACCCATTTACCCAACTTTTATTTTTTAAAGAAGCTTTACATGATGTGAAAGCAATCAAATGATTCCATGGGAGGGGGCACCACCAGCATGGTGGTGATCTCACTTGGGTACCATAATATTTGTAAGCCACTTGCCACATTCGTTTCTTGCCATTTGCATCGGGCTCCAGAAAAGGGTGGGGATAGCATCTGAACCAGCCTTTAGTCTTGGTTGGTTTTACCCATTGATACAAACAAGCTCTTTCAGAGAACATTTTGGCCCTGGGAAAACCCAATACCAATAGATCCAAACCTCCTAGCTTGCCGCCTTAGCCTGAATGCTAGATCCCACCAGGTGCTTGTCTCATGGGTTCACAAGATGGAAACCCTTTGATTTCTGGATTTGGGTTTTCTGTTATACCACCCAGCAAGATAAATCACTCCCCATTTCTTCTCGACCCATAGAAGGGGAAGGCAACTTCTGTGGCTAACTCTCTGTGGATCTAGAGTCTGCTTTCCACCTCTGCTGCCCATCAGACACTGTTAGTACAAGGAAAGGCCTCTTCACATACAAGGGCTTTCAAAGATTCAGTTGCCTTTGCTGGTATTAAACACTCGGGTTATAATCCAGAGAATTGCACATGCAGTTCCATGTATCTACAAAGGATTTTCACTTTTTTCCTAAAACTGGGGAGGGGGACACTTTTTCCAAGGTCACTGTGTGATTTTTTAAATTCTCCTTGATTTTTAACAAGCAGCTCTTGGTGGTGGGCAAGTCTAGTAAGAAATAGGTCAGTGGTTCTTTAGCCCCATCTGAATTTTTTTCTGTTCATCAGTATGAAAACGTTTGCATTCTCATCATTACTTTCAGTTGGAGAACAGAGGTCATGTGGCTTTGCTCTTGGCTGTAAATATGCTAAGAACATCAAAGAAAGTGTTCAGTCTTAATGGGCCTGTGGATACCGATAAAAATGTTCAAATATGGATATGTAAAATGACAAGCTGTGTGTGTTTGGCTTTGCTACGTGAATCAAAGTGTCTTAATTTCCATCTTGATACTTAGGTGTGTCATTAGTAAACACATTTTATGCAGTCGGTTTAAAGAAACATAATAAAGTGTTTTGGCTTTCCTTTTTACGTTTTGGATTTGCTTGCTGTAGTTTCAATGGATTTGCCTGTTTTAGTTTCAATGTTACAATTCCTATCTGAATTACACTGATTTTTCCCATTTTTCTTCTACAATTCAGAGCTACTTTTTGTACTACTTTTTTGTTATTGTTTTGTTTCTACTTTTCCCTTTCTGTTCCTCTTGTACAAATCTTGAATTTGTGTGCGTGTCCATATATGTATATTCTTTGATACTTTGGGGTTAATGTGGATAGAGAATGTGCCACTCATTGGGCATCAGGGAAATGTACACAAATTGTATGAATGCAGTATGGTGCATATTGTCCAGTCAATACACATAACTTCCAAGTGAAATTGGACAATGTATTGACAGTGTGATGGCCAGATAGTCTGCCTATTTTCCAGCATCATTCAGAGATAGGCATATTGACTAGGCAGTATGCAAAAGCTGCTATTGGTGGCTGTCCATTTGTGTACAGTCTTTATAATGTCCAGTGAACATGCACAGTTACCATTTTTTAATGTATGTTCTCTACCCCATTCACATTGACAAAATTTATATTGTTCACAAGGAATACCCTCCAACCCCCCCCCCAAAAAACCCACCCAAATAATTTGCAACAATTTGGTTTTTTAAGAATTTTTATTTTTCCTAATACTTTAGCAAATCTTCTTGCCACTGAATTGAGTGAAAAATAACACACAAACTATTCTGTTGATGTCACATTTTCCTTTCTTCCTTTCTTAAACTTAAAATAACTTACTGTCTACAGCATTGCTGTGTTTCAGCTCAGTGTATAATTGAAATGTGTCCAAAAATGTGATTTGATTATTTTTTAATTTCTTATCATTTCAAGTTATTTTCATTTTGATTTTTGCATTCAATGTGATGATGTGCCTTTAAAATGTTTTTTCCCCTTCCATTCTGCCCTTGTATCTTTGCAGTCATTGTATACAGCAGATTCTAGAAAGTGTTAATCATTGTCACCTAAATGGCATAGTTCACAGAGACCTGAAGGTCAGTATCTGGTGCCCATAGGTTGGCTAACAAGTGTTTTTCTTTTCTTGGCTTGAGGCGAAAGGGTGGGTCGGCTGAGAAGTCCCCTTGGCTTTCCCTCCTCATCCTCAATATGACAGATGGATAATGCATGGTGCTGCTTTCCAGTTTGCAAGCGACACAGGTCTAACGTACATCACAGTAAAAGACGAAATAGGTGTGGCAAGACAGTGACCTTCCAGGATTTTTACCACTTATCTCAAGTGGCGTGGTATGGCATGATTGGTATCTCCATACGTATTGGAAGGAGGTTCTATTTATTGTGCAGCTTGCACCTGCCATTTTAACTTTGGCTGTGATGTATGTCAGCCTGCAGGTTTTTAAAACACCACTTCTGTGCAGAGACTGTGGGTTATAGTAGCAGAACAACTGGTTATGCATTGACTCTGCTAGAGTACAAATCCTTGGGCAAGAGCGAGCAAATAATTGGTCAGCTAAATGAAACCACGAAGAGGGAATAATTTGCTTTGCAAATGCATTACTACTCAAAAGTAATTTTCACTGCCAGGTTGGTGGTGCAGAAGAGCCCTCACAGTAAATGAGGTGGAGAAGGAAGAACCAGCACCATATATTGAACACTAGCCTATAAATAGTTCTGTGAGGCCTGATCTGGTCTCATTATCTGTATATTAGTATATAAAATATCGGGCCAAGAATGGGATGTCTGCATTAAAGTGGGGCCCATTCCTCCCCTAGTGTCACACTCACATTGTCTGAGGAAGTAGCTACTCTAGCCGAGGAATGCAAGTACGTTTCCAGAGGTTGTGCATTACAGTTTCGGTTGTTTACTGGTTTTGCACCATAACCCAGGCTCACTGAGGGTATACAGATAGTGAGTGTATGGCTTGGAACTAACACACGCCCCCTGGTGTTTGCATGCAGTCATTGCATTCAGCAGATCCTGGAGGCTGTGCTACACTGCCATCAGATGGGCGTAGTCCATCGGGACTTGAAGGTGAGTAATGTTGTTGGGGAAGATAACCGCACAGTCTCAAAGCACTCTTTTTAGCTGCATTGTTGCATGTAGAGGCAAAGAGGCACCCACTTGTTAATCTGCAGGTTGTTTGGGCAGTTTTAAAAATTTACAGATTAAGAACCACCAAATTGCCATTCCCTTGCAAATTTAGGAATATTTTCCTTTATTGTTCCTCTTTGGCAAAAATATCACTGAAACTATGGATAGGAATGAACCAATAAAGAGTTCTGAAGTTATACTTGGGCTCAACTATGGGTCCTATATCCATCCATTTTAAATCAAAGGGTGACAAGCTGTGGCGTAAGCATTGAAAAGTGTGATTAATCTGCAGGAGAAGTGACTTTATTCAGAAACTTTCTAGCCCGTTTTCCTTTGAATGTTTTGATCTAGCTAGCAATGCTCATCTTCCAAGGTCACAAGATGCCCTTAACTGCTGTGTGCAATGGGATGTGTTGCCATCCATCCTCATTAACACCGCCATATATATGGATCCAGCTATTCCAAGTATGGCATAGGGATAGGTTGCTGTTTCATGCAAAATGTTAAATTCTTTGTTTTCTTCTTAAAGTCACATGGTGGTGGTTGTTTTTTGCCTTTTTACCTGGCTATTTCTGG
The DNA here is from genome assembly GCF_030035675.1 of Rhineura floridana. Taxonomy (NCBI): domain Eukaryota; kingdom Metazoa; phylum Chordata; class Lepidosauria; order Squamata; family Rhineuridae; genus Rhineura; species Rhineura floridana. The sequence goes on from NC_084488.1 coordinate 88,235,120, forward strand.
AATAAGAAAAAAGTGAATGCTGGTTAATTTTTAAATCTTATTCTTTAAACACATAATTTAATGGTGTTTTTCAATCCAGAGATGTACAACAGTGAACACAGAACCAGAAAAGTGACTACAAAAGACAGTGGGCAATTCATAGTTCTTTTTGAAAGTAGTGCAGACTCTAGTGTCCAGTGCTAGCTCCAGGTTTTAGAAGGCATTGATTGATTGATTGATTGATTGATTGTATTTATATACCGCCCCATAGCGGAAGCTCTCTTGAGTAGAGATGTAAAATTTTCAGAAATTTTGAAGCCATGGGGAAAAAGTTTTTTTTAAAAAAAATTGAAAAAATGCGATATTAGCACTTTTTACAAATTGAAAGTCACTTTGTTACTTCAGGAACATCAAATGTAATTATGTACAAGTTGGTTTGGCATAAAATTATCACATTTGGTATATTAAAAGTACATTTTATTCAAACAGTTATTACAAATTGAATTTTTTAAACTTTTACTTTTTTTGTAACAAATGGATCTACAAGATCCTGAACTATAAGGAACCTCTTTCATTTGCCAGTTTATGAGGAGCAGGCAAAAAACAATTTAAACAAAAACAGAAGAAACCAACAACATTAATAACAAAGAAAATTATTTATGTCGATGTATCACTGAACACTAAAGTCAGGATCATTCAGACCATGGTATTTCCGATCTCTATGTATGGATGTGAAAGTTGGACAGTGAAAAAAGCAGATACGAGAAAAATCAACTCATTTGAAATATGGTGTTGGAGGAGAGCTTTGCAGATACCATGGATTGCAAAAAAGACAAATAATTGGGTGTTAGAACAAATTAAACCAGAACTATCACTAGAAGCTAAAATGATGAAACTGAGGTTATCCTACTTTGGACACATAATGAGAAGACATGATTCATTAGAAAAGATAATAATGCTTGGAAAAACAGAAGGGAATAGAAAAAGAGGAAGGCCAAACAAGAGATGAGTTGATTCCATAAAGGAATCCACAGACCTGAACTTACCAGATCTGAACAGGGTAGTTTATGACAGATGTTATTGGAGGTCACTGATTCATAGGGTCGCCATAAGTCGTAATCAACCTGAAGGCATATAACAACAACAATAATCACCGCTAGTCCTCCACAATGTCAACCAGACATAAAGCATCCATTCCCATAAAAAGAACTCAGAAAAAGGGGGGAGACCAAGATTCAATGAAACATTTTATACTAAAATAAAACATTCCATAATCAATTTTTTCTTTAATTTATTCATTTTTTCCAATTTTTCAGAAAAAAAAGGCTTTAAAAAAAACAGGGAAATTGTTTTTTCCGGGTTTTTTTGGGCCTTCACATCTCTACTCTTAAGTGAGATATTCTTCATAGTCTCCCCTGTCCAGTGAGTCTACCTCTTCACCACGATTGGCAGCAGCTACTCTTCTTGCTTCTCTCCTTTCTCATCATTGCTACCACTTGCTTCCTTTCCAGGCAGAGAGGCAGTGAGTAAGCAGACAGTGGCATATGCCTCCTCCTCATTATCACCATTGTCTGAACAAGCAGGTTGCAATAGTAAAAGAAGAGGAGCAGGTCCAAGAGGGATCTGGTCAGTGGCTCCTCCTACTGGAGTATGGGCCCTTGGCACGTGCCTATCCATGCGAAACCTTGACATCTGCCGTGCCAAAATCTTACAACATTCTAGGCTTTCTCAACTCCATTTTTAATAATGATTTTGAAAAATATAATTTCTTGAAAGGCTCACAAAGTTCTGAAAAGTAAGGAGGAGGTATAAATTGTTTAGGTTTTAATTGAGATTCTGTACATCATATGAGTATATTTTATATGAGTTTGCACTATAGAGATTAATTATGATTATTAATAACAACCAAAGTTACACTTTAAATCCATTTGATACAATTACAAACCAGAGGGATATTTTCTGTAATAGACCTTAAAGTTGTCCATATACCCAACAACAATTCAAAAAGAAAATGCAGCACACTGAGGCCTCTGAATTGGCATTCATTAGGAGATTTGATACTGACATCCTGGGAATGGCTATAGAAATAATTGTCCCCTTTTAGGTGTTTACACCAGCCTTCCCCAACCTGGGGCCCTCCACATGCTGTGGACTACAGTTCCCATCAGCCCCAGCCAGCATGGCTAACTGTCAGGGATTATAGGATTTGTGGTCCAAACTATCTGGAGGGCACCAGTTTGTGAAAGGCTGGTTAACATTATTCACTTTGCTGTTTTGGGGCCACAAGCCGGACATGGGTCCCTTCCAATCTGAGTGGATTTTGTGTTCATTTGATTGAGTTCTTGTATTCATTTGTGCTTTGCAGAGTACTTCTGCGGCTTGCCTGACTTGCTCTTTTGGCCACACTTCGTAACAAAAACACAGTGTGTGCTTGCAAGGACACCCATTGTCTTCTGTACTCAAAGTGCATATACTTACACATCTGGATGGCTATATTATGCATCTTAGGATATGGACTCCCAATCTGCAAAAGCTTATGCCACAGTACATTTGTTAGTCTTTAAGATGCTGTAGGACTCTATGTTGTGTTTGCTTCAGAAGGAAGGATTAGCACACACCTAAATCTGTCCTGTCAAAAACACTAGGACTTGATCGGTTCACAGCTGAGCACTTTTTTGATTGCAGTTTCCCTTAATTAATGCTGCAGTGTATCTAAGAAATGCTAAAACACTTCTGTTAACACCTTTCAAATTATACCAACCCAATCACTCACTGCAGGGTTTGTGTTGTTGTAGTTGTTGTTACAATGCCCTTCAAAAGGAGCACATAAGTTCTTGCTGTTTTATACTCATCTTGCCAGTGCCAGGTTGACATGTGAAATGAATTATTCATTTTACCATTCAGCCTTGTGCAGCACTTGTCTCAGTCTGTCAGTATCATTGACAAAATGAAAAGGGAGCTTTTCCCCACAAATGTTAGTGTATTCAGGCTGTACTGTTATATAACCAGTATTCCCCCAGCACCTCAGAACTGAATGGGAATACTTTGGCCTTTAGATCCAAGAAAGTAATAATTTTCCTACTTCCACTTCCTTTTTTTTTTAGTGGAAAGTATTGAATCTTGTTTTCTTTATATATCTGATTTTTATTGTGGTTTTTCTGTCCAGACACTGACACTCAAGGTGGATTATAATTATAATGTAATATATATGATAAGCAATTGAACCTTACAACATTTTGTGAATTACATAAATCACTCCCCTCTTCAACCAGTAAAAATTCCTAATTATTTAAACCATAAGCCTTTCTGAGCAACCCAAGTCTTCACCCACCTCCTAAAGCATATGTGGAGAACTTTCTGTCAAGGGCTGCATTCCCTTTGGGGTAATCTTTCAGGGTCTGAATGCTGATGGAGGGTTGGGCCAGAGCTAGAAGGGGGGGGCTATCCTTTCTCTCTCTCTTTCTCTGCCTTCCTCCCCTTCTCTGTCCAGCAGATTGCTAGGGGAGGAACAGATGGTTCTTGCCCAAGGGCTGAACTGATTGCTTGCAGAGGGTTCCCCCCCCCTTCAATCATCCATTTTGGTTTTTCCACTCTCCCCCTCCCACCCCTGCTGATGAAACTTAGGAGAGGTATACAGGTTTTCCACTCCTGTCTGGAAGGTAGAAATGGATGAGCTCTGATGGTCTTCCTTATAAAAGGAATTCCATAACTGCTGAAGTACCTGAGCTGCATATTAATACACAGCAACCATGTTTGTTTGTTTTTAAGCAAATGTCTGTCTGAAGGAGTTCTAATGGGAAAATGGTACGTATTTTTCATATCCAGCTCAGGTGACTGAGATACAAAGCATTTTCAGCATAAAACTGGAATCTATAAAGTTTCTGAAGACTTATGCCTCCAGTCTTGCCAAAATTAGTTTTAAAGCCCATTAACAACAACTTAAGTTACTCTTGGCTAACTAACTCCATTGGTTTCAGTGAGGCTTAGTCATGATTAACTGTAGCTGAAAAGCTCTGTTGGATAGAAAATATATTTGTGACAACAGACTCATCCCTGACTAAGCTGGCTAGACCTTCAAATCTTCTGAAACCTCAGATATAAAGCCCTAAACTTGGTTGGGAGCCTTTCATAAACATATTATATATCAACACAAAATATGATGTCTGACCTCTTTGGTTGGCAGTGCGTAAACAAAAAAAGGCTAAAGAATTGTCATCTCTTCACTGCATGCATGACTGCAACTGAAGTGCGACTTTGTGATCCAAACACTGACTTGCTCCTTTCCTGTAGGGAATCTCAATATTATGCTGTTAAATGTCCCATATCCTTCTCCAGTTGTGTACATGTGTTCCAATCTCTTCAAAACGCATGCATGACAAACATGTTAACATTTCCTGTTGCCTTGAAATGGCTGATGCATGTTCTTTTAAGGGCACAGTCCAGCAGTTCGGGTGTCTGTTAAGCTTGTTCTTGGAAGTGTGTGGATGTGTTTGTAATGAAGCATATTTACTTCCTTATGACAGTGATATTTCCTTTACAATACTTTGGGTCCAAAGATATTTGCTGACAGATGTTCAGTATTTCTAATGGAGCAGAGGGTGGGGATCTAGTTTGTCTAATAATCCCATATTGTGAAAGGACTAGGTGTTTACCCAATTAGAAAGTACAGTATGTGTGATCTGACAACCCAGCCTGCTGCATTGAGTTGTTGAAGGTCACCAATAACAAGAAGCATTCAATGCTTTAAGTAGTTTACATAAGCAGTGCTGTCCAGGAACTAATCATTACGAACTCTTCCCACCCACCCCCCCATTTAGTTTTCTTTCTGTCATAAGAAAAAAAGCTCTGCAAATTCAATTGGCTACGGTATGGTAAACTGCTAGCAAAATATAGTGGCAGTTCTATAATTTATGTGACTTATAAAGGACCCTTTAAATACAGAACAAATAGTGATTGATATGTTTATGCCCAAGTGGAGATGGTCATTTTAGGATGCTTTTCAGGGGGTGAGCTTGATACAGTAGGCCACATTAGTCTAAATTGGGGTGGTGGGAGATGTTGACCTAAATTAGTTATCTCTCTGAGATGCTTGTGCTTATCCAGAAGAAAAAATAGCTGGTAGCACAATTAATGATAAAAAGGAGATGACTATTGAGGCAGTGGAATCTGTTCTTACAAACAAAGGACTGGTAATTATTGTTTCTGATTTTCCAAATGCTTCAATTCAGGGCTTCAAAATAAGTAAAAGGCACACATTTTCTTTTCATTAATAACACTCTAGTGGCTGGTGAAGTGGTAAATGCAGAATTAGAGGAGAATTTGTTCATTTGAAATGCTACTTTAAGTCATCTTTGTAGTTGAGTTAGCCCAGTTTTGCTAACCCTCAACTGGACTTGCTGTCCAGCTGTTTAAACAAACACCATTCTAGGGGCTTGATAGGCTACTTGTAGAGCCTTGGTAGGACACGAGGGCCAAACTGGATGCCCTTAGTGCATAGTGTGTAGCCACATTTCCATTTTTCTTTAATTGCAGGCAAAGGAGGGGCTGTTATTGGGATCACAGGGTGCAGGGAGAGGAGGTTTATTCCTTCTCCCCCTGCCATGATCAGGACTAAATTCCCCCTCCATGTGGCTTTAGAAAAATGTTACCATTGGTTACAATGGGAGCTTTTTACTACCCCTCTTAGCTGACCCAGAGGAGGGAGGCAGTTTTATTCCCCCTTTGCTACTATGCAGGGAATAGATAAAACCACCTTACATACTGTGATCCTGATTCAAATTTGATCCATCGTGCCTGTAGTTAAAGAAACAAGGAAGATATAACTACACTCTATGCATTACATTTAGCATGTCGCTTGGCCCTGACCTGTTAATGTTAAGGTCCTGTTGACAAAGAGGGCTTTAAAGAGCCATGGGCAGCATTCAGCTCACCCATCCCTTCAGTGCAAGGATTACTATAGCACAACGTGACTTCCTCCTCTATGCACACCCAACACGCTACCCAAATCTGTTCCAGAGAGCTGGGTGAAACACTAGGAACAGTTTTAATAGGTGCACGAGGGCATGAGGAAAAATGCTTGCACTGACAGAACTACTTGCTTTGTGCTACATGGAATACATGCAGAACCTAGGCTGCGTTCAGATAGCAGTTAATTCTATTTTCCTGATGTTTCCTTACCTCATAATTTCTGCATTGTATTTACATCACACGATGTAAAAGCCACTTCTGGAAATCTAGCGGAATATCATGGATATGTAGTGCTCATTTCCATGTTAATTATTTCCAGGAAAAAAGTTTGCAACCCCATTAATCTAGAAAATCATGGGAGCAAAGTGATGAAATTTAGATCAGTATTACCAGCATACAGTCCTTTCCTGCCATTTTCATGAGGGACTCATCGGGAAACAGAAGTGCACATGTGTGAAAAAGGTGGGGGGGGTAGTGATATGTCCAGCGATGTTCATTGTTGTGTCACCCCAGGCCCACTGGTGTGAATGAAATTTAACGCAACATGGCGGTATATCAGTCAAAAAGCCACAGTTCCATAAGGCAACAGGTAGTGCAGTGTGAGGGGAACATTAGAAATCGGGACAGAAGCACTATAATCAGTAAAACTAATGCAATAAATCCCATGTCTGAATGCAATCCTACTCTGTAATTGTTCTGTTTTGTGCAGTATGTTTTCAGTACATTAAAAGAAAGTCATAATTGAACATTTATTTATTCCTTTACAAATTTATAAAAAGCAGTATACAAGGAAAAATAAAAAACAACAAATGCACATTCTAAAAATAATTAAAAACCTTTTTTATAAACTCTAAAAACAATGCAATCATAGATGTACAGTTAATATTCCATAAATGACCAGGTCATGCCTCAGGAAAAGCCCTCTTAAACAAAAACATCTTCACTTGGCTCCTAAACATCATGATGCTCACTCAACACATATCTAATTTTGGCTCCCATGCTAAAAACCCAGTTTCTAGTGCAAACTTACGTGTCCCTCTGGGGTATGAGGTATACTCAACAGTGCCCCATCTGAATAGTACAGTATATGGGGCAAGACAGTTGCTTAGATAGCGTGGTCACAAGTTGTTCCTGTGCCTGCCTATGGAAGTCTGAAAACCATGCTGTTGTGTCCCAGACAGAAAAACAGAAACAGACTGCCTTCAAGTCGATTCCAATTTATGGCAACCCTGTGAATAGGGTTTTCATGGTGCACGGTATTCAGATGGGGTTTACCATTGCGTGCCTCTGAGGCTGAGAGGCAGTGACTGGCCCAAGGTCACCCAGTGAGCTTCATGGCTGTGTGGGGATTCAAAACCTGGTCTCCCAGGTTGTAGTCCAACACTCTAACCACTGTGCCACACTGGCTCTCTCCCAGATAGAAACAACATGCATATTCTCAACTTACTTTGTAGGCATATTTAAAGAAATATTTACTTACGTGATCTCTCATTTCCCCCCCCCCTTCCTCTGTATAAAGCCTGAGAACTTACTTCTAGCTAGCAAGTCAAAGGGAGCAGCTGTAAAACTTGCAGATTTTGGATTGGCTATTGAAGTGCAAAGTGAACAACAAGCTTGGTTTGGTAAGAGAACATTCCGACTTGTCCATTTTTCCCTTGTCTGTCCTGCTGTCTCTATACCATCTTATTCACATGAAAATTAAACTGGGCAGGGAACACAGGAACATTAGAAACTGCCTTTCCATGTAGTTCAGTATTGTCACCATTAATTGGCAGCAACTCTCCAGGGTTTCAGGCAAGAGTCCTTTCCAGCTCTGCTTGGAGATTCCAGGAGTTGAACCTGGGATCTTTTGCATGTAAAGCATGTGTTCTACCATGGAGCTACATCTCTTCCCCAGGTGGGTGTGTTGTGAATGCTTCTTGTATGTTATCCCTAGGTACAATTCCAGCTGTTTTCCTCCTCAAACAGTACTCAACATCCCTCTTGAGAAATGCTGAGCATTACATCTCTTCCGGACACAATCCACCAAGACATTATTAGTGGCTTTTACACTGTTTCCATACAGCCAAACCTCCATCACAGAACACAGGGCGATGATAACAGGTGGTGATTCTCAAATGTCTAGAGGACTGGATGGAGAATATGATAAGCTTTTCCCCATGTAACTATTGAGATTCTGTGAATGCACTTTCATTTTCACAGCTGTGATGGATTTTTTGAGAACAATTTACGAATTCCTTTTTTTGCAAAATGAGGCAACATAGATCTTTTTTCTGCAGAGAGGCAAAGCTGGAAGAGTTGGTGAAAATCTAGCATGCACAAAAATATTTAAAATATGTTTTAAAAGCATAACTGATGTTATATGGACATATTTACAATAATGATACTTTTTAGGTTTTGCTGGTACACCAGGATATCTTTCCCCAGAGGTGCTACGAAAAGATCCCTATGGAAAGCCTGTAGACATGTGGGCATGTGGTAAGATCACTTTATTTCTATGGGTTTTTTTCTTCCTTCAAAAGCCTCTGTAGAAGGTGCAAGTGAGCTTTTATACGTCATTGCCTACTACTCCTGAAGACCTCTGCTAGATATTATTATAATTATTTCTGGCCCACCTTTTATGGTGTTTATCTCTCCAAGGTGGGTTACAACAAACCAATGCAATGCAACATTAAAATTCCAAAATTTAAAATAGCAGTTTAAAAACATTAAAATAATAGCAGTCGATAAAACAATTAAATATAACAACCATAAAGTCACGCAGATGCAGACCAAAATAGACTTGGAGCAATCTGAAGAGCAGCAATGGTAGGAAGGAGGGTGGAAATAGAACCGTTTCCTCACTTCTGAGGTCTGGATAAAGAGGTCTGGAGGAACGCACTTGACCCCCAAGCCTAAAATCCCACACCCCTGTGCTAGGGGAAAACAACAGGTACTTGTATTCATGGGGGATTTTGATTGACAAAAGTGGTACTGAGAGAGAGGAGATAAACACATAGTTTTACCACCTAGGAGCATAGGAAGCTGCCTTATACTGAGTCAGACCCTTGGTCCATCTAGCCCAGTATTGTCTACACTGACTGGCAGCAGCTCTACAGGATTTCAGGCAAGGGTCTCTCTCAGCCTTACCTGGAGATGCCTTCCTTGGTAGGTTTCCGTAAAGGACTAAAAACATGGCTATTTCAGCGGGCATATGGAACCCCTAGTTAATTTTAGTTTTATAGTGTACAGATGGGGGTAAACTGAATATGTTATAATTGTATTTATATGTGTATTTTATAACTGTATTTTAAAATTAATTATGTACGCCGCCTAGAGTGGCTGTTCACTCAGCCAGATAGGCGGCCTAAAAATAAAATTTTATTATTATTATTTTATTCAGGTTATCTGGGACCTTCTGCATGCAAAGCAAGAGCTCTGCTACCGAGCTATGTCCTTTCCCCACTTCTCCCCCCAGCAAATGGCTCTGATCTAAATTATTATTATTATTATTATTATTATTACTACTACTACTACTATTTGTACTACTACTACTAGTACTAGTACTACTACTACTAGTAGTAGTAGTACTAGTAGTAGTGCATTGCCCGCCCTGCACCAGCAGGTCCAAGGTGGGTTACAGCAGTCTAAAATTCAGTATCAAAAGTAATTAAAACAAATTACATTCACAGGAATAGAGTGGGTTTTGAAAACAAATCTCAGTTTGAGACTCATTATACAACAGCAATGCTCCAATCAAAATCTGCTTTAAAGTTTTGTATGCTTTTTTAAAAATTGCGAGATCCAGTTACAGATACCCATGTCATCTTCCTCGGAAAATATTTGTTTGGACTGTTTTGATTTAGCTTAATGCTATCGTCAACATTCCCAGGTGTTATCCTGTACATTCTCTTGGTGGGATACCCTCCTTTTTGGGATGAAGATCAACACAGACTCTACCAACAGATCAAGGCTGGTGCTTATGATGTAAGTAATATATGCCTCAATTTCTCTTTTCTGATGCTAGCTCAATAATAATAATAATAATGGAAGACAATTAAATAATAGTTTGTGATTCTAGCATCTGTCTGCTCCCATTTATTCCTATGATTTTTTGGTATTTTTTTGAAGCACAATTAACTTTATATGGGAAGTTTATAAACAAGTTGAAGTTAAAGTGACAAACAGAAACCAAAGCTAATATACCGCAAGTATACGTCAAGTATTTGGGAGGGGGGGCGGCTCAGGAGCATATTTGGAAATCTAAGAAACTGTTCTGAGCACCGCAGAATACCTATTTCACAGAAGGAAAACTGGTAATGCTTATAACCTGTGCCCCTACATACCCCCAAAAGCAAATAAAACACAAAGGGGAAAAAGTAGGAAGCACCCCTCCCCCAAAACAAAAACCAGGCTACCCCCCTTCCCAACCAGCCCAAACCTGCCCAAAGCCAAAAAAAGTTCAGTTAAAAATAAAAATTGGGAAGGGAGGTGGCCTTGGCGGGTTCCATGTGGGGTGTCTTGGGGGTACTGTCATGCCCATAGGTTGGGTTGCCTAGGCATCCCCTGTGTTGTAGCATCAAAAAGGGTAACTTGATTTCTTTTAAAGGTAAAGCAAGATATACATTTTAAAAATAATAAACAAGTAACTGATCACATAAATGAGGGTTGGGATCCTTGCAGAACTACAACTCCCATAATGCCTGACCACTGGCTGTGCTGGATGGGGCTGATGAGAGTTGGACTCCAAGAACATTTGGAGAGCTACAGGTCCCTCATCCCTAACATAATCTCTCTCAGTGTAGATCTCAGTGCCTCTTTTATTGCCCCTGTCTCTAATACACACACCTATAATGAAGGTAACACACACATACTATCTAGATCCTGTTTCATTTTCTGGTGCTGCTTACATTTCCTCATTTCACTCTTCAGTTAGATTTGCTACAGATTCCTAGAGCTGTGGTCTGCCTTGGTCTACTTACAAGTTTGTATATGTGTGCCCAGGACAGAGAATTGTGAAATGAGCCATGCAAGATACCAGTACCGCCTACAGTATTTCCATCATACTTTCTCACAGCTCAGAATCCTTGAGTCTGGCAACTGCAGCAACAGACAAAAGTCATTTCAGAATTGTGGGAGTTTTTTTCTTCTTCTGTCAAGCTCATTCCTAGTGATGCCCATAGTAATGTATTTTAAAATAGACAAATGTCTATTCTTCAACATGATTATCCTTCTTGCCGTCTCAGAGGACTCCTTTGTGCAAATTGCCTTTCATAAAGTAATAGCCTGCTCCCAGAAGCTCAGCCAGTCTTGCGAACTTAACAGGTGTTAGTCCTTTCCCTGATGATGAAATGGATGTGACTGCTTATGGTAATCAACAAGCAAGAATCAGTGGCCTGTCCTGTTACTCAGAAGTGGGTAGCCCTTCCCACCTGTTGAGGAGATTATGCTCACCTGTTCTCTCAAGCCCCTCCCTTCAGATCACCATTTGTTATTTTTAATCTAGATATTTTTAGGCTTGCTGTGCCTCTTTGTTTTGCCTTCTTTTTTTATTCAGCCCAATCACTGTATTTATTCATTTGTTATTTATTTCTGGGCACCTTTTCCTCACTTTTCTATTTAAAAAATATTAAAGTGGCTAATGTATTATAGCACAAGCACTACAAAATAAACTACTTAAAAAAAAAAACACTCTAAAACATCGCCTGCAACAGTTAAAGTCTAAAATCTGCTTCATCATGCCATTATAAAATACAGTGACTAATCAGTTAAAGCATCTCAAAATCTGAGTGCAATGATATGTGTTTACTGTTTGCTGAAAGAGAAGTAGAGATGGGATCAGGAAGAATACCTTTGGGAGGGTGTTATGTAATTTCATCAGTAAGGCACAGTGGTTAGAGTGTTGGACTAGAGCCTGGGAGACAAGGGTTCAAATCACCACTCAGCCATGAAGCTCACTGGATCACCTTGGGCCAGTCACCGCCTCTCAGCCTAACCTACCTCATAGGGTTGTTACAAAGATAAAATGGAGAGGGGAATAAACATGTACGCCACCTTGAGCTTGTTGGAGGAATTGTGAGATATAAATTCAATAATAAATTAAATAAATAAACATTGGCACCATATATACATATTTGGGGGTTGTAATATAAATAAACGATGATGATAATTGAGGAACAGAAATTAGGGTATTGGCTTTGCAAAGATGAGGCACTGAGGCAATGGCCTTGCTTTGACAGAATGATAAATTGTGGTTTAACATTGCATCCAAATGCCACTAGGGTGTCTTTCATGACACAGGGTGCACTTTGTGGAAGGGCACGTGTAACCCAGTCCCCCTCCTTCTGGGGTCCCAACTCCTGCCATCATTTAAATATCTTTATTCACTGGCTGCCTCCACTAAATAGCTCTTCAACCTCTGAAACTTATTTACTGGCCCAGCAAACTCTCTCTCCTCGGTAGTGTAGCAAGGCAGTTAGGCACTGACTGAAAAAGAGTACCTCAAACAAATCCATTTAGTCTTTACTAAAAGTTCTACTTTTAAAGGCAGCAATTTTAAACAATTACTGTGAAATTATTTTTGTAGGAAAAAGCTAATTTTAAAACTATTTGAAAGTTAATCATAAGAGTAAAACAAAAAATGGGTCCAGCTAAACCTAGTCTGCAGTGTCTCCCTACCCAAAGCAACACTTAGCAACAAAGCAGTTTCCAGTTCTCTCAGTGTTCATCTTCTTCCTGGAGTATGGATCCACTGCAACCCTCTGGTTTCTGATTTTAGTGTGGTCTTTCCTCAACAGCGCTATAACTCTCTACGTGCCAGGTTTATTTGTATGTATTCTTTTAACCACCTCATCCCAACCTCATGCCCAATCAGAAGGGCAACTCCTCCATTTTATGGGCTGAACTTTTGACTGTCTTGTGAAGAATAGCCTCTCAATAAAAATAACCATTATACAAAAAAACCCCATCACAAAATGGCTGAAACAGTTTAATTTTTCAGTGTCGCATTTCCTCCTCCCCTCTTTTTCCGAAGCCAGTTGTCATGAATCCCCGCCGTCAAGGCTCAAGGATCATGCGTCAGACCCAATTCCCACCCTTAGGGCAATTGATCTGGAACCAAAAAATATACCAATTCACCCTTGCCAAGGCTGTGTGTCCAACGCCAACCCTGCAAGGTAGAATAGTAGGCTGCCACCACCCCTTTTACTGGTTCCACTCAGAGTCAGGGGATCTCTGAGCCCAGACACTAGGTAAACCAAGGTCCAAAAACACAAGAGCCAAACTTACACTGCTTGTCAGGAAACCTCTGGTAAAACCCACAAAATAGAATTAAGCTTTTAACTTCCTTTTCCCTCTTTGGTAGTTGCGTGACTGAGAATGGTCAAGGTGCTGAATTCAGAACCACCCTTTCTCTCAATGAACACACCAGGTTAAATAGAAGTAGCTTTATTAAAATAGATAAGTGCACATCAATATATGTAGCAGCAAGTAATCCTTTAAGACCATACACCCAAACAGGGGTTTAGGTACATACAAGAGAATTCATACACACAACAGGAAAATAACAACCTTTTCTAACCTAATACTTACACATGAGGTAGATGGTTGAAGTGGCATCTCTCCTAAGAGAGAATGATGTTAACCACAAAGCAATGGAACCAGGCATAGGTTACCTCCCATAGGCAACACCGTGGAACCACAAAAGGTAGAAAGCTATGGAACTCTGGAACCGAGGCAGCAGAGAACAAAGGCTATGGGTCCCCAGCCCTATACTTAAGGGAAGAATCCTAACGGTCCAGGATTCAAGAACCAATCAGAAAATGTCTGATGTAACCCCTTCTAGATGTTTCTCACTCTTTCGCGCCTTCCAGGCCCCCCTCCCAACCGGTGTTTCACTGTACAGGCCAAGAATGACCTTGGGTGCCAGGCACTTGTTAATCAGCATAGATAGCCAGGTGTTTCTTGTTTAGGCTTCTTTTTAACCGTCCTCAGCTGGAAACCGAAACCTAAGTGGGATTCTATCAGAGGCCTGTCTTTCTTAACATTTAGACTCCCAGAGTTCTTTGCTTGAACCAAGATGTTCCCTTTATGGATTTTAATAACTCATGAACATATTCATTGGGTCAATGTCCGTGTCCTTGTATTGTATTGTATAGCATTACATTAAAAACAAACTAAAAAGTAAGTTAATGCATGAATAATTCACCTTAGTGCAAGGTTTTGGGTCAGATAATCTTCTGGTTCTACTCTCACCTTATGCTTCTTTGAGTTGAATTAAACATGCTTAGAAATGTAGAGATGAAGGAAGAGATGGTCCAGCAAGCAATGTATAACAGACACTGAAATTTATTTCAAATTCTCTGTGTTACAATCTTCAGTGTGATTTTGTGTTACATAGATATGTTTTGTTGTTCAAGTTTCCTTCACCAGAATGGGACACGGTGACTCCAGAGGCCAAAGACCTCATCAACAAAATGCTCACAATCAATCCTGCCAAACGTATCATTGCATCAGAGGCTCTCAAACACCCCTGGATCTGTGTACGTAAAAGATTCTGCTAGCTGCCTTCTTTGATCGGAGGGCAAAATCTGAAGTCCAAAACTAGTGGCAGAGCCAGGGGAGATCTGGGTTCAAATTCCCATTCAGCTATGAAGCTTGCTGGGTGATCATGGGCCAGCCGCTATCTCTGCCTAACCAAACATCACAGAGTCATTATAAAGATAATGGGATGAGGGAAAATTGTATTCACCACTTTGAAATCTGTGGAAGAAAGGCAGGATATAAATGTGATAAATACATTTAGAAAACAATGATCTTTCTTGCAGAATCACTATATGATAAAATGTATAGCTTCCGCTAATTATAATTATTGTGCCCCAACAATGCTTTGAGAAGCATTTTTATATTAATAGTTGGGATGCCACAATTATAATTAGCAGAAGTTATACATTTGTTTGTATACCATGCTTTTCATCTTCAACTTAAATAGATTGTAAAAAAAATATCTGTGGATTCAAATAAGATGGTCTTTCCAGCTCTCAGAACATCAGTTTCAATAACTGGAGTTCTACGGTACCACAGATACTATAACTGCAATCCTATACATTCCTACCCAAAATTAAGTCCCATTGATGCTTGTGCTGCAATCCTTTACCCTACTTACCTGGGAGTACTCCTCACTGAATTTAGAATTCACTATATATTCTGAGTATACATGATTCAAATCTTGTTTAAAGTGATTTATTCTGTTGAAGAGCCAAATGCACACTGATCTCTAAATAATAATAATAAATTTTATTTTTCAACCGCCTATCTGTCCGGGTTAGGGACACTCTAGGCGACGAACAACAAGAATAAAAACAATACATATAGATCAACATAATCAAATTTTAAGCTAAAAAACCATTCATTAATTCAGAACATAAATTAATCTGTCCCAATCTTGTAGGCCTGCCTGAACAGCCAGGTCTTCAAGGCTCGGCGATAGCTGGACAGGGAGGGAGCATGTCTGAGATCGAAAGGGAGAGAGTTCCAGAGGGTGGGGGCCACAACAGAGAATGCCCTTTCTCTGGTCCATACCAGCCTAGCTGTTCTCACCGGTGGGACCGAGAGAAGGTCTTGCGAGGCTGATCTCGTCAGGCGGCACAATCGGTGATTCTGGAGGCGTTCCTTCAGATATACTGGGCTGAAACCGTATAGGGTTTTAAAGGTCAACACCAACACCTTGAATTGGGCCCGGTAGACAACTATCATCTCAAAGGTGGTGGTGGTACCTTTATTTATTTAGAGCCAATCAAGTTTAACTCCGATGATGGGAGGAACCTTGGTCATTTTATTCTAGGGCTCCAGAGTTGCCACTGACATCTGGAAGCAGCTCCAGAAGACTTTATTCATGAAGACAAATAATAGTGAATAGGTTTGTATATATAGTTGTTGCATGCATTGAAAGATCTGTTCTTTTCTTTCAGCAACGTTCCACTGTTGCTTCTATGATGCACAGGCAGGAGACTGTAGACTGCCTGAAGAAATTCAATGCAAGAAGGAAACTTAAGGTAAGCAAGCAAGTTTTCCCCAGACGTCATGCTTGTTGAGAAAACTGTTTAAAACAATATAGCTGGCGTCTATAAAACACTCCCATGTTTTACTGACTGAAGTTTCTGTTTTCTGCATGACTGCTTCTCCCTGTCTTATAGACAGTAACTTTTCCCTGATACTGCTCTTCTCTTCCCTTTGCATTCCCTCCTGCCACTAAGCAACTGCTGGGGAGGTGGGGGATATTTAAAAAACAAGAAGGTCTTCTCACAAAGCAAGTTCTGACTGAACCACAGAAGTGGGAATGTTCATGTAAAGTAACTGTATTTGCATATTTTGACTTGCCACATTTTTTCATGTATATATTTTGTATTGTGCTGCTGCAGAATTTCATGCCAATTTTTCTCTGGTTCTCTTTGCGAACCTGAAAGAGACTGCCCCCCATCCCCCAAACTCATAATAATCATCCCGATCCAATACTTTCGGTGCATTCACATGGGCTTTCCTACTCTCTGTATTGTCCAGGAGTGTTCCAAAGACCATTCTCAAACATTAAAGAGAACAAAGGAGCTCCTGCTTATACAGAACTCTACCCACTTCTAAGTTTGCAGAGCTTTGAATTAGAGCCAGCATCTCTCTTCTATGACTCCTGTTGTAGAATGAAAGAGAGAGTGTTTGTACACTCCACATTAATGTTAATACCGTGTTTTAGTTCAGTACAGTCCAAGATGGTTTACAAAGGATTTTAACTTCGGCTTTAAAGAGAAACAATTCGTGTATTTAGAAAAGAATAAATTATTCAGTATGAATCTGACTCTTTTTTGAGGAAAAAGAATATGAGAGAAGTGAAAATAGTTTTGAACAGGCCAGAGTTCCTTGAGGCAATCTGCCCTTAGCACATTTTATGAACCATCTCTTAAATGGCTCCATGAATGGGGAAAGTCTATCCTAGAGATTCAGTGACCCTCCTCTCTTTTTAAGCATCAGGCAAGGTGCTAAGACCTTCTTTCACTGAGCTTTTAGTGTGGGCTACACTTCTGCCTGCCTACTTTTTATTCAGAATTGTTGTATCCTGCCCTTGATTTTAATATATGAAATTGACTTCAGTAATTTGAACTGTTTTGTTGCCACTTGAATTGTGTTATATTTCTGTAAGCTGCTTTATCTCTATTTTATAAAGAAAAGTAGAGTGTAAATTTTAAAATAAACATGTTATAGTCATATGGGCCATTTAGAACATGAGAATTTGGGAACTCCTATCCAACAGTAGATCTCTGTGTGTTTAAAATAAAAAAGAGATGTTTCTGTTTATCTTCAGAATTACTGCAAAGGATATTGATGTATTATGCTGAATATTTTTTTAGGGTGCCATTTTGACAACTATGCTGGCTACAAGAAATTTCTCAGGTATGTTTGGTGCACTGTATGACACTATATTGTTAGTGGCTGAGATGTGATCATTGTACAAAAGGTTTTGTTCCTGTGGTATATGTTAAAGAAGTTCATCTTTGGATTTGTCCAGATGCTATGTTTTAGTGTAATATACATCTGTGTGCAATGCATTGGCCAAGTTTAATTAGAGTAAGATGAAAATTCTAAGTGGACGTCTTGTTAATTCCGTCTTCCCTGCCTGGTCATTTCGCTCTGCCTTCCCTGTTACTAGACATAATTTTTAGATCTGGTGCCATTGTTTATGATAGCCTTCCCCAACCTGGTGCCCTTCAGATGTTTTGGACTACAACTGCCAACATGCCTGACTGTTGGCAAATGGGGGTTGTAGTAAAAAAAAAAAAAACAATTGGAGGGCATCAGGTTTGACAGGGTGGTTTAGGACATGAAACCAGAAAACATTATATCATTATAGGTTCTATTCTATTGGGATTAAAAAAGAAAGATGCCAAAAGGGGAATATATAGATACTTGGAAGTTTTTTTCTGTCAAATGGCAATTCAACTTGATGCATTTTGCTGACATCAGTCTACTTTACTTTTAGAGTTGTTGTGTTTAACGTCATTTTAAAGTAGTGAGTGCTCATTAGAGCAAGTTCTCCTTTTCTGCTGTGTTCATATGTGCCGGTTATGGGCTCTTGTACATGTTTCATTTTATAGCAATCTACTGTTTGGCAGCAAATGCTAGATGAGGAACCTTAAAAGTTGTATTTTTGTAGATGGTTTTGGAAACATGAAAGTTGAAGACAGGATATTTAACAAAGGGTCTGGACTGAGGTCCAGTAAATACTATCAAGTAACTTTTCTACATGATATTCTCTTACCAATCCACAGAGATGTTTAAGTGGAGCTATCTAGAAATTATTCCCACTATTGCATTAGCAGCAAAATGTCTTGCCATGATTTGTTGAAATTGCTACTGCAAAGCTGATGCATTCCTGGATAGCTGGGTCGCATGATACCTTTGTGTGAAAATGTGTCTCTGAGAAACAGTTATGTGCATCGTGTAAAACAGTTTTCCTGAGTATCCAAACCAGTCCTTCTGGTGGATTAGATTATATGTCTATTATATGTCACATGATGTATTGGTTGCTCAAAGCCTCTGTAATTTGGCTGCTAGCTTGGTTATCAGAATCTTCCAGACAGAACCTCATTGTTATGACAATAAGATAATTCATTAATTTGTGATGGCCGTAGCACATCTTAAACTGTGACAGAACACTTGACATATATGGTGTCAGATTTACCTAGAATCTTCAGTTGAAGGCTTTTGAGTAGCAGGGCAAGGAAAGATGACAATATCAAGATGCATTGTTAGTCTAAATTTATTTATTTAAATTTGTTCATTTCTACATATTTAAGTAAAAACTGAGGCAAGACTGCAATTTTTATTTAAATGTGGACTCAAAATATTTGCAGTGGAAATACAGTGCAAAAAATTATGAATGTCAATCCATGATGAAATGGCTTTTTTAAAAAGCCACAGGTTTATCATCCTGCTCATTTGTTCAGTTTTCTCTTTTTTCCTTCTCATTTTCCTCTTTCTCCCTTTGTTTATAGGGACTCCAGAAAATATAGGATATACGTTCTTTGTCTTTACCCTTCCCCCCCCCCCCGCAATTGCATATACCAAAAGCATACACTTCTGAAAACAACTTTGGTGAATAACATACAAAAATAATACTAAACATAAGATTGCAAACTCCAGGTTTCCCAGTGGTAAAAGATTCTAATGGAATATTAGCAAAACTCAAATTGAATTGACATAAACAAGCATATAGATAGAGGTGATCCAGTGGACATAGTGTACTTAGACTTTCAAAAAGCATTTGACAAGGTACCTCACCAAAGGCTTCTGAGGAAGCTTAGCAGTCATGGAATAAGAGGAGAGGTCCTCTTGTGGATAAGGAATCGGTTAAGAAGCAGAAAGCAGAGAGTAGGAATAAACGGACAGTTCTCCCAATGGAGGGCTGTAGAAAGTGGAGTCCCTCAAGGATCGGTATTGGGACCTCTACTTTTCAACTTGTTCATTAATGACCTAGAATTAGGAGTGAGCAGTGAAGTGGCCAAGTTTGCTGATGACACTAAATTGTTCAGGGTTGTTAAAACAAAAAGGGATTGCGAAGAGCTCCAAAAAGACCTCTCCAAACTGAGTGAATGGGCAGAAAAATGGCAAATGCAATTCAATATAAACAAGTGTAAAATTATGCATATTGGAGCAAAAAATCTTAATTTCACATATACGCTCATGGGGTCTGAACTGGCGGTGACCGACCAGGAGAGAGACCTCAGGGTTGTAGTGGACAGCACGATGAAAATGTCGACCCAGTGTGCGGCAGCTGTGAAAAAGGCAAATTCCATGCTAGCGATAATTAGGAAAGGTATTGAAAATAAAACAGCCGATATCATAATGCCGTTGTATAAATCTATGATGCGGCCGCATTTGGAATACTGTGTACAGTTCTGGTCGCCTCATCTCAAAAAGGATATTATAGAGTTGGAAAAGGTTCAGAAGAGGGCAACCAGAATGATCAAGGGGATGGAGCGACTCCCTTACGAGGAAAGGTTGCAGCATTTGGGGCTATTTAGTTTAGAGAAAAGGCGGGTCAGAGGAGACATGATAGAAGTGTATAAAATTATGCATGGCATTGAGAAAGTGGATAGAGAAAAGTTCTTCTCTCTCATAATACTAGAACTTGTGGACATTCAAAGAAGCTGAATGTTGGAAGATTCAGGACAGACAAAAGGAAGTACTTCTTTACTCAGCGCATAGTTAAACTATGGAATTTGCTCCCACAAGATGCAGTAATGGCCACCAGCTTGGACGGCTTTAAAAGAAGATTAGACAAATTCATGGAGGACAGGGCTATCAATGGCTACTAGCCATGATGGCTGTGCTCTGCCAGCCTAGTCAGAGGCAGCAGGCTTCTGAAAACCAGTTGCCGGAAGCCTCAGGAGGGGAGAGTGTTCTTGCACTCGGGTCCTGCTTGCGGGCTTCCCCCAGGCACCTGGTTGGCCACTGTGAGAACAGGATGCTGGACTAGATGGGCCACTGGCCTGATCCAGCAGGCTCTTCTTATGTTCTTATGTTCTTATAAATAAAAGCCAGTTGGATATATAAATATAAAAAATCCAGTAGACATGATTCCCAATGGGTCACTTGAGTGACCAGGGAAAGGGAGCAGGTTTGTTTCTGCTTATTATTTTTATCTTTTATGAACTCTGTCACAATGGTGTCTCCCAGGTAGAGCCAAGTATTTTGTCCCTCATAAGTGAGTGCTTGTCATTTGCTCCTGTGGGGGCAAAGTTGTGGCCAAGTTTGCTGATGATACCAAATTATACAGGTTAGTGAAAATCCAAGGAGATTGCAAATAGACTCAAAATGATTTATTCACAAATGATTACAAGCACTGAACCAGGATGCAATCAGGCCAAAGTTAAATACTTTATAGATCTTATAAATTTTAGTGGGAGAGTTAAGTACACTAGTAATAATAAAAATGGAAAAGCATTAATCTTGTCAAGTACACAGTCCCATCTCTGTGAGATATGCTAGGACAACTAAAAATTACAAAGAACTGTATTAAATTCCATTTACCAGTTGAGTGAAAATCCATGCCTAGCTAAATCTTCTCTAGGTTCCATTTTTGCTTCAAAAGTTTTGAGGCAAAGATTTTGTGGGAAGAGGTGTTAATCTTACCTCTTTTGTGGTTGTTCATGCCCACTGCTTTCTCCTTCTGCTGCTGCATTTGCAGCTCCCCCTCCCCCCCCCCAAAATATGATCTCAGTCAGTTGGGAATCATTTACAGGGCATGATATAATTTATTATTTTATTTATTATATTTATACCCCACCTGCCTCCATGGAGCTCTAGGTGGCGTACAAACATAGTCGTCCTCTTCCCAATTTTATCCTCACAACAGTCTTGTGAGGTAGGTTAGGCTGAGAGACAGCGACTGGCCCAAGCTCATCCTGTGAGCTTCATGACCAAGCAGGGATTTAAACCCTGGTCTCTCAGGTCCAAGTCCAACACTCTAACTACTGTACTACACTGTCCCTCAGTGATACCTAACATTGTGTAAATCAGGGGTGGGGAACCTGTGTTCCTCCACCTGTTGTTGGACTAGAGCTCCTGTCATCCCTGACCTTTGGCCATGCTGGCTGAGGCTGATGGGAGTTGGAGTCCAGCAACATGAGGAATGCCACAGCTTCCCCTTTCCTGGGGTACCTAATCAGATGCATTTTATATGCCTATGTCACTAAGGGCAAATGAAGCACATTGTACTGAGGGCATTGTTTTTTATACAGGTCACCTGGGCAAGCCTAGAAAGTTCCTCACCCTTGAAATCTCCAAAAAATTATGAAAGCAGGAGGAATATAGAATCCAGTGAAGCTTTTTGTGAAACTGCCACAACCACCCCTTTCACCTTAGTGCTATTGGAAATATCAGACTGCATACCTCCCTGAGTACAGGGAGTCAAAGACTTACCTGATCACCAGCAATAGTCACTGTTCTGCATACTGTCATTTTGTACCCTGATTTAACCTACCACATGGCCCTTTACCAAAAACAAAGAATATTTTTTATTCATTACTCCATTCATTTACGAATCATTCTGTTTGTTGCATTATTTTTGAGTGGCATCAGTCTGTGGTAGTTAAAGAAAAAAAGGCAACCAGTTGGTGCAAGGGCATCTAATTTTGAGTTGTTGTTGTTATACCACATTTTTTGTGTGTGTAAATTGTCTGTAATTATGTGTTCTTAAAAGTGTTATGTTTCCCCCCTCTTTTTTGTTCTTCATGCAATGTGGAATGTATGTTTCTTGTGAGGTGAGCCCCCTTGGGAGCTGAAAGGAGCATTCTTTTCTTCACTTCCCCAAGCAATGTGCAGCCTGTTCCATAAGCACTTTTTGTTTTTTGTAAGCTGACTCAGGATGGAACTGGGTGTTACAGGAGTCCTGTGATGTTATCATACTGTGAGTTTCCTCTCCTCTGCTCCATTTCATTGGCTACTATTTGTGGGGTCAAGGGAACTCTCAGTAGGCATGCTTTGTTCTTGATGTTACCAGGAAGAGAGTGAGGAGACACAAAAGTGCTGTTTTTTACAGCAGCCACATGGTTCCCATAACATCCAGTTCCAGCCTCGCTTCCATTTCTTTGTGTTAGCTGATATATTATTGCGGCATTTTTGAAATTTATCACCTCTTAATTATGAAAGATTAGCAAAAATGCAAGTCCAAAACTTTCATTCTCAGTAAATAGTAGGTATATGTGGACAATAGAAGCTCATTATAAAACCTCCCATTGTACCGTAGAATTGGATATACAGCGCAGGTATGATAATGTCCCCCAAGTAAAATATACAGTACAGTAGTTCACACAGCTTAAACTCACAAGATCAAAAAACACAGAGGTTCCCATTCTACCAAACAACTTTCCTCACTTCAGTGTCTGTCCAGGAACTGTACTATACAGGCATACCCCGCTTAACGTCACTTCGCTTAACGTCACCTCGCTATAACGTACATGCTCCATACGCCACCATACCCTGCTTAACTTACGCACGCTTTGCCATTACGGACACTTAATGGCATGACGCCACTGCCATCTAGTGGTGATTGCAGTGCTGTACATGCATAGATAATTGCTTCACTTTAAGTACATTTTCACTTTACATACACGCTCCGGTCCCATTGCGTATGTTAAAGCGGGGTATGCCTGTACTTGCTGGCTTTGACACTTAAGGGCGAGCCTGAAATGAAATGTATCCAGAGAATGTTTCTTATTCAGCCTTGCTTTCTACTTTATTTTTTCTGTTTGTTCTATCTTGTTCTTCATCCTCAGTGTTCCTTTCCCTAGGTGTTTTTCAGCCACTTTTTCCTGTCAGTGTTCTTTTAATTTTTTTCCTGGTATCCTGTCCCCCATTTCCCACCCTTTTTCCTTCCTGGTAGCTTTTTTCTGGGGATCATTTATCACTTCTCAGTTTTGGTCACTTCTCAGGCCCTTTTCTTATTGTCTATGAAGTTTAATTTGTTAACTTGTTCTTCCCTCAGCATTACTCTTCCTGCTTTTTCCTTCCCATTCTCTCCCTCACCTGCAGAGGCCACTGTTTTGTCTCAGCAGTAGTGGCACTTTGCCTTTTTCAAGCGTTTGTCTCTCTTTTTTCCAACACAGCCCTATATATGTTCCCAGTTTCCTCTTTCCGCTCCTGGTTACTGTTTTCGTTAGTTTTGGTTGCTTCTTCTGCTTCTGCCTCAATCCTCTTATCTGTTTTATTTTAAGTGCCTTTCAGTGCAGTTTTCATTATAATGCGGAAGCCCTGTAACTCGGGTGCCTTGTTTGTCCCCCAACACTTGAGGTGTAACAAGTTTCTACTGTAATTGAAATTGATGTGGTGTGAAATAAGTCTTTCATTGTAACTATCCTCAGCGAGTTCAAAGGAGTGGCTATCATCATATGCTTAATGCAAATTTACTACTGCTTGTATTTTGATATAACAGTTTCCCTCCAAGTGTCTCTTTTTCATCTCTAACAATCCTGTGATGTAGGTTAGGATGAAAGAAAATTGTCCAGTTTGGTTATCCATTTCCTGGTTTGCTAAAACATAGTTTAGTAACTGGGAATGAATGTCAGGACTACACCCTCTCCTCGTCTCCTTCCTTCCTTCCTTAGCATGCCAGTCCTGTGTAAAGCTTAAAACTACATCTCCCCATTATTTCTGAAACAAGGTGCTATAGTCCAACACCATTTTACTAACCACGATCTTCAGCCACTGTTTAAACATGGTTTTAAGATCTTGGTTAGCAAACTGACATTAAACCATAGCTCCCCATTCTGGATGTAAAGGAGAACTGTGGTTAAAAGCTAACCTGGATCAGCACACCAAGGAATGCAGGAAGCAAGGATGGAGTGCACTGTCTTGACACTCATTCCTGGCTGCTAGAATCATAATACAGTTGAAAGGGGCCTATAAGGCCATCGAGCCCAGCTCCCTGCACAATACAGGAAACTATGTTTTGGGCAGATGGGAAATGTACCTGGCCAGTGTTTACTTCAAATGCCAGGTCAGTCACTTTCGTAGTGGAGATTATGAAGTTTTGTTTGGATATATAGTGACTGCACCATAGTACATATTACAATAGCGCTTGCAGCAGAGGAGGTAAATTCCAAATGTGTTTGTAATCATAGTATTCCTGTTGATATACAATGAAATATAACCCAAAGAACTATCAAAAGCCAAACCAATATATGCTTGTTGCACCTAAGGCAAAATGCCACAGGTTCACCAAGCTTAGTTATTAGGAACGTTTCATTATTTACATCTGTGCTTGTATCTATTAATAGTTCCTCATGCTTTAAAATGTGTGATCCAGTTATACTGATTGCTATTACAGCACAGTGCAACAAATGGTGATGTTACTGTGACATTCCAAGGTTATTGCCTCAATGTTTGAAGCAGATATTCGGCCTTAATTGCTGCCACTTCTCAAAAGGAAGGGTTTATTCTTGAAATGTAAGTTGTATCACTATAATGGAGTTGTAAGTACTATGAATAAGGGCCATGTGGTTCTGTGTGTAGACAAAAGGGGTTGCATAGCACACCCTGTTCCACCATTACCCACATGAGTATGCAATTGCACATTCTCCATCAGTAAGAGGACTATGTAAATTGGAAAAGGAACTTGCAGGTTGTTCATGGAGATCACGGGTGGTGAATCTTATGCCTAGGGGCTGAATCCAGCCCTCCAAGCCTATCTAGCCTTTGGGACTCTCTCCAGGCCACACCCTGTACTGGTCCTGATTCCCACCCTCTTTGAGTGTTTTTGCTTGGTTGGAATGTGTTCTTGAACTCTGACAATGCCTCTTTCTTCCCTGGATGGAGGACAGAGAGAGGTGTGTGTAGAAACTAGCCTACTATACAAAGGTAAAATTTACATACATTGCTCTGCCCACTTTTGCCTCTGGACCACCCGCCACTGGCATGTGGTCCCTGGTAGGTTTGCCCAGAAGGGCAAAGTGGTCCTTGGGCAGAAAACGTTTCCCAACCCCTGATGGAGATCTGTGCAAATATAGTACCCACAGCAGACATTACCTTTTGCATGCAGTGGAGTCCCCATCAACATGCACAGGAACCCATCTGGTAAGTGTTCAATGCAGAGTAAAATAACTGTATGGACAATTCTCTTGATGTATCAAGATCATTACATTTGTATTGCTAATATGGTGTAATTTTGAACACCGTTTCCTCAAAATGTTTTGTGAAATGTATAGTTCCAAATGCATTTACAACTTATAAAATTGCTTATTTTTTAATTATCCACATCTTACTTTCAGACATTATTATTGCTGAACCTCTTTAATTTACAACACCATGGAATCATTCCAAGTATTGCAACATTTTAATTATAGTTTGATTAAAACTTTAAAGATAATCTTACCCTAATGCTTTTTGCGCAGGTTCTAGTGAGATATACTCTTTGTGCACACAAAACCACAAATAAACCACAATGAGATCCCAGTCTGCTTCTGTGTTGGAATTGCTTTTTAATATGCTTTTAAACCTTTTTTTAAAAAAACAATGTTTATCATTTTTTTTAAAAAAGTCTTCAAAGCTTTTTAAAAAAATGTTTTTAAAGTTGTTTTGTTTTAATGTATTTTAATGTCTGTTTTTAATGATGTTTTAAAGGTTTTTTTTCATGCTTTTGTTTGCCGCCCTGGGCTCCTGCTGGGAGGAAGGGCGGGATATAAATAAAATAATAAATAAATAAAATAAGATAGATGTGGTTTCCAGCAAAGACTGAAATAAAGGACACCGTGCATTACTATAAAGTCTTCCCAATTTTGGTTTTCTTCTTTAAAAATGCTGGGCACAATCTAGCAAATATTATCACAACTTGCAGCATGGTCATATATATGAAAAACAAAATCCACTTAAATCAATGGGACTTGCATCCAAGAAAGTGTCATAGAATAGTAGCTGAGGTCTCATTGAAGTCAGTAGGACAAAAACATTTTGACTCTTTGATTATGGATGCCAGTACTTTTTGCAGGCAAATTGCTGGAACAGATCTTTTGTTTTCTGTTATATGGTCTGACGTGGTCCATCAAACTCTTTTTTTTTTTTTACTACTTGACAACTCCAGGCATGACACATGATATTAATCTGGCCTTGGAAGCTGATCCCTCTCTTGAAATGCTCTGTACTGCTGCAACTTGGGTGCTGATAATAGCAGTTGGGCTTTCCCCCCCAGTATTCTGTCATATACATTATCAATAGCATTGTCATTATTATAAACCACTCTGCAACTAAAAATCTACCAGTACTTTTTTTAGTATCTCAGAATTGTTGTAAATAGGCCAGTTGTTTGGTGCCTCTAGGCTTTAAGACTTACTACTTACTCCTGTAACATGATGATTTGCTGGTCCTCCAGATAGCTTTTATAGGTAGATAATTCAGTGCATGGGTGTTAAACACTTGAGTACCAGCGATGAATTCCATGCCAAAAATACCTGGGGTTGTATCAAATCCTAGTCCTACTTAGCCCATTCATGTTAATGGACATGATTAACCTTGGCTTATTAATTTCAATGGCTCTGCTCTGAGCAAAACTTAGTTGGATAACAATCAGTGGGACATAACTATTTTGTCTGCTGGAATTGTTACTTGTTTCATGTCTGTATGTGTGTGAATGCTCAGAAATAATCTGAAATGAATCGATTAGCCAATAATATACAATGTGATGCTTTTAATTTTATATGGTAATACAGAAAACCTTACTGCTGTTATAAGCATGTGCCTAATATAGATAGAAGTAAATATTTAAAACAAAAACAACGGCAAGGCACAAAACAATACAGTGTAATGGTATTGTAACATGCAATGTTTTAAATCTGATGATAAACACAAAGGGTAAGAAACAAGAAAGAAAATCCCATTTTGCTTGTTTGATTGATATAAAATTCTGTCTTCTGACATTTTTCTTTCTTTTAAATTTGTAGCAGCCAAGAGTTTACTGAAGAAACCTGATGGAGTGAAGGTAGGCTACAAATACTGAGGACATCTAACAGTATTTTTCATTACCATGTAACTTTCTAAATTCTCTTTACTTTGGCACTAAAATAACTGGTCCTCTTCATTTCAGGTTTGTTTGTTTAATGAAAAATATATGCTTGAATAAACTTAAGTTGCTGCTTTGCAGCTGATCATGGAGCAGTCGTTATGGAAAGTCTGCCTGCTTATGTCCTTGGCAGTCCATTTGTCAGAACGTTATACCATAGGGGTTGACAGCCCTTCCCCTGCACTCTGCCAGAAGTAGTCGCATGTTTTGGTAGAAGCCAGTGCATTTAAGACCTTAGCTGACAAGTTCAGACTGAAAAAAAAGATTTGGTAAGAAACAGCACAATCTTGCAGTTTTTCTGTATGATTTAGAGTTTCTAAACTTACAGCTCCAGAATTCTGTAATGGGAGAGATGCTCTGTAAATTTATGTTCTAGGGTAAATACTTTGCAAAATAGCTAAGGAAAAACAGGGGAAAAAACATGTATTTCTTTTTCCCAGAAGGGCTTGTCAAGATTAAATAAAACATTCCAGCTAATATTAGAAAATGTAACTTCTGTTTCTTCTGTTTTGCTAGATGTCATTGGAATATATGTCTTTGAACTCAGCTTTTAACCCTTGCAATTTTTCCTTGAAATATGATATTTACTTTTAAGTACCTAATTCACTGCATATTTCTCCTGGACCTATTACTTGTATACCCTTTCACATTTGATGTAAAAGCACTGTAGTAACCTAGATCCAACCAATCTATACCAAAATCAGCCATGGCAGCATGATTCTCCCATGGACCCGGCATAAGTCCCAAGCTTAGGTGGATCTCTTTCAACATATTGTTTAAATCATGGAGTGGAGTGCAGGGCTTTTTGCCTGTTCTTTTCTCCACTGCCTCCAGTAACAGACTGTGACTGTGTCAGAACTCAAGTTATTTAGGTACTCTACAAAAGGGCATTATCCAGAGTCAACCTGGTCTTTTTCAGTGTTCCCTAATGGGTAATTTCAACAAGGGTAATTTACCTAAAATGTGTTCAAATTTAGATAGGTTGTTTAGTTCAGTGCCATTTTCCCTTGCAGCCCTGTGGCCATCTCTATCAAAATTGGTCTGTTTAAACAGTAAAGAGTATAGCTGCTGCCAGCACTATACTGCTGGAGGTCTTCTATGTCTGGTGTTCAGGACTCTGCATTGTATTGGTGTTTGTAGTCCTGTGAAGTGGTGGGTGGGGAGTGTGTATCTTATTGGTGTTCAAAGTATTTGTTTTCACCATTTTTCTCATGTAGGAAATCCCACTCCCATCCTGAATACCTGCATATTAGGCTGTTCTTACAACAAACAAACAAACAAAATATACTGTTCTCCATGCAGTGATACTTCAAATCCAACCAGTCACATTTTCTTCTTTTCCTTTCTCTCTGACTGGTCAAATCAGAAAAGGAAGTCAAGTTCGAGTGTTCAGATGATGGTGAGGATCTTTATCTGCCAGATTTTTGCTCCTATGAAACATTCACACTTAGAGGTGAAATACTTGCATTTAGATCTGTTAACATAACAAGAGAAGCTGCAAGATTTTTAAGATGCAGGCTTGTAACTTCTGTATCAGTTCAGTGGAACATAAGGTCCTGAATTATTTGCTTTCAGTTCTTCCAGAGCAAGGTCATAGGCCAGGGGTGAGGAACCTGCAGCCTTACCTGCTGTTGGACACCAGTTCCCGTCAGCCCCAGCCAGCATGGCCAATGGCCAGGGATAATGGGATTTGTAGTCTAGCAACATCCAGATGCCACAGGTGCTCTACACCTCTCATAGATTGTCCAAATATCAGTGCAAAGTAGATGTAATATTGGCCAGTGCAGCTGTTCTACTACAATAACATTGATACTTAAAAACCTGCTGTATATTTGCTGTAATTTCCTTGTATTAAAAGTAGGTTTCTGAAAATGTAACAACATGATATGAGTGTCGCTTCAAATATTTGTAGAGGACTTTATAGTATGAAAACGTTCAATATGTGAGCTGTTGCTCGAGCCAGGACCCAGCTCCTATGATATTGTGCAATATTTGCAACAAATAATAAAACCTGGTCTGTTTTCATCCTTTCTCTCACAAACATGGTCACACACACCAGCTTCCTATATATTCCACTGCAACTACCAAACAATGTGATAGTTAATTCCTGCATTTAACTCAGCGCTTATCCATGATATACAAGATATTTTACTAATAACCTTTTCATTCTCCCTCTTAAAAAGAACAAACACTTCTGAAGGACCCTTCCTTCTTTCTAGTGCTTGTCATTCCACTGATGGAATAGTAAAGTTCTCTAGGTTGTTATTGATAGAGATGGAGGTCTACATTCACAGTTATTTACCTACAGATACACGATTCAAACCAGAACAGGTTACTCCCAAACACTGTGCAATGTCATGTGAATTAAGCAAATTTAGAGTTGTCCATTATTTACCATGGAGAACAGATCAAAGCAAACCAGAAAGCACAGCAAAGCTGAGTACAAATAAGGAAGAAAATCTGCAGTTAGTTTTATATCTGGACAGGTACTAAGCTTAATACAAACCCTAAATGCCAGTTTGCCCCACAGGGTATCTTGATCATGTATTATAATCCCATCCTTTGAAACCCAGTGCATATTTGTTCTCCCATTTGTCAGCTTCAACAGTCCTAGATCTTCCACCCAGTCACCATCTCCTTTGTTTAGTGATGCTAATCTTTAGTTTTGGAAAGATGGGTAATGGCATCATGAAGTCTTGTCCCACCTTACCTTTTGCCTTTAGTTAGAGCTAATGTGGTGTAGTGGTTGGATTAGGACCTGGGAAACTAGGGTTCGAATCCCCACTCAGCCATGAAGCTTACTGAGTGAGCTTGGGCCAGACACAGGCTCTCAGCTTAACCTACCTCACAGGGTTGTTGTGAGAATAAAGTGAGGAGGGAGAGAATCCTAAACTCCTTGGAGGAAAGGTAGGACATGAATGGAATAAATAAAGAAATTGTTGTGCTGTGTCAGCTACATAATAACCCAAATTAGTATTCAGACTACTGGTTGTGGCCTAGTAGATATCCTCAAGGAAGGTGTGAGTGGAGCTCCTACTTCTGTGACAAAAGGTACAATCCAGCTAAATGAACAGCAGGAGGAGTTTTGCCATTCTTCTGACTTCAGTGGAAGATGGTTATGGCCAGCATGCTTGCAAGAAAGGTTTTGCGCTTTGACACACACTTTATCTTTCTAAAATAGTGCATTGCCTTTGGCCAGTAATGTTGCACAGCCATTTTTCTGTATACCTGTTACTTTGAATGGAGTGGGGGAAAGAAAGGGTTGTAGCCACCAAAACCTCTGGAAAGAGTGAATCTTCCTCAAAAACAAACAAGACTGTATCCATCTTTAAGACTTTCACAGAAATGTATTAGGGTTTGAAGAAAATTACCAAGTCCCTCCATATTATATATGCCGTGGGCTGATATACACAGACAGATTTTTTTTTTGTTCACTTTGGAAATATAACTTTAGCACAGGGGTCGGGAATTGGATCCGGCCAGTGAGCCAGATTCCTACCTCCCTCACCCGGCAAGCCAAGTTTGACAGGTAAGCTTTCAGCCCACTTTTCAGACACCTGACAACACAATGTTATCAAGTGACTAGTTTTCCTTTGCCCGAGAGGTTTGAAATCAAACTGCATGGTCCAAGGCACAGTGCTTTGCAAGGGCGGGCAATCAGCTGATCAGCAGTGCCTGCAAATGCCACTTTCGGCCGACATACCTGTTGCAAGTTATAACAACAGATATAGGCGAAACAGACATGGCTTGGCCAAAATATGGCTAGGCCTGCAAACCAGAGGTTGCCCTTCACAAGAAGGCCACATCTTCATGAAAACTTAATTCTGGGAACAGTTCAGTGGCTTCACTCATATCTGCCGTCTATTGGTGCCAAAAGGAGCTTTCCTCCAAGGGCATTAACTTGGGGGGGGGGACTTTTTATCAGGAGGGAAAGGGCTAAGCCTTTTCTGTGTCCCACAGTCCTGGTACTACTTTCCATGTCAATTTATTTATACTTTACAAGTGCATATTCATTGTTTATATGCAATCAATGTTGTATCTAGTTTGACCCCAAGAGGCATGCATTACTGGCAGTACCTCCTGTTATTACAGAGAACAATACTTCCATGGGTCTCTCTCAACACATTTTGTGTGTAGGAGGGTCCCTTGTGTCAATTTCAAAGAGTGTCTATGCACTAGCAATGTACTAACAAATGTATTACCCCCATTTTCTATCAGAGGGATTTTCCTCCAGAGATGAAAGTTGCTTGAGTAATACTTTATATTTGATTTCTGCTCAAGATTTCCATATTTTCTCCTTTTGTGTATGGCCATTTTCCTTTTTTTGTTTTTGGAATGCTACTTTTGTAAGAGGCTAAATTGTATTTGCATTAAGTTTTTTTGTTTTTTGTTTGCTTTGCAAAGTCTCAGGTTTCCTCATACACCCTCCTCTTCTCTGACATGGGCGGAAGAAGGGAACGGAGGAGCCCACTGCTTAGCTCAGGCTCATTCTAGCTCATATGGCTGGGCTCATAGTGCTTAAACAATCGTTTAGCATTATGTATGAACCAGCCCATTTTCTCCTGGTCCACAGAGAAAAGCATAAATAGTGCATTGTTATTTTTTGCATGCACTATCATTGTAATTACAAATCTAATGTTCAGTAACAAAAACAAATGTTTATTTGAAGAGGTATTGGGGTGTGTGTGTTCCTGAATAAAGACCATACCTTTAATATACAGTATAGATTGGAAAAATATAATTACCTACGAAGATACCCCTGCAACATGACACCAAGCCTGGTTTTTAAAATTTCTTTGTTAATGTATAAGAATATGGCACTACTATAAGCACTACGTAAGACATATAGCACTACATAAAAGAGATGCAAGGATGACAGATTCATTCACGGAGGAAGTGTACATTGAAGAACCAGAAATTTTAGAATGTGAGGTGAAAGCTGCTCTTAAAATTCTTGGAAGAAACAAATCACCAGGAACAGATGGTATACCAATAGAGTCACTACAAGTTACTGAGACTGAATCTGTCCAAATTTTGAGAAATATTTGTCAACAAATATGGAAAACTAAACAACGGCCAACAGACTGGAGGCGTTCAATATACATCCCAATTCCAAAGAAAGGAGATCCCAGGGAATGCAGTAATTATCAAACTGTTGCCTTAATATCCCATGCAAGTAAAGTAATACTCAAGATTCTACAACAAAAGCTCTTACCATATATGGAGCGAGAAATTCCAGATGTCCAAGCTGGATTCAGAAAGGGAAGAGGCTCCAGAGATCATATCGCAAGCATATGTTGGATAATGGAACGGAGCAAGGAATTTCAGAAGAAAATCACCCTGTGCTTTATAGATCACAGCAAAGCCTTTGATTGTGTAGATCATGAAAAACTATGGAATGCTTTAAAAGAAATGAGGGTGCCACAGCATCTGATTGTCCTGATGCACTACCTATACTCTGGCTACTGTAAGGACAGATATGGAGAAACCGACTGGTTCCCAATTGGAAAGGGTGTGAGACGGTGTGTTTTATCATCCTATTTGCTTAATTTATATGCAGAATATACCATACGGAAAGTGGGATTGGACCAAGATGAAGGAGGTGTGAAAATTGGAGGGGAAAATATCGATAATTTAAGATATTCAGATGATACCATACTACTATCAGAAACCAGTAATGATTTGAAATAAATGCTGATGAAAGTTAAAGAGGAAAGTGCAAAAGCCGGACTACAGCTGAATATCGAAAAGACTAAAGTAATGACAACAGAAGATTTATGTAACTTTAAAGTCAACAATGAGGACATTGAAACTTGTCAAGGTTTATCAATACCTTGGCACAGTCATTAACCAAAATGGAGCCAATAGTCCAGAAATCAGAAGAAGGCTAGGACTGGGGAGGTAGCTATGAGAGAACTAGAAAAGATCCTCAAATGCAAAGATGTATCACTGAACACTAAAGTCAGGATCATTCAGACCATGGTATTCCCGATCTCTATGTCTGGATGTGAAAGTTGGACAGTGAAAAAAGCAGATAAGAGAAAAATCAACTAATTCTAAATGTGGTGTTGGATGAGAGCTTTGTGCATATCATGAACTGCAAAGGAGACCAATAATTGGGTGTTAGAACAAATTAAACCAGAACTATCACTAGAAGCTAAAATGATGAAACTGAGGTTATCATACTTTGGACACATAATGAGAAGACATGATTCACTAGAAAAGACAATAATGCTGGGAAAAACAGAAGGGAGTAGAAAAAGAGGAAGACCAGACAATAGATAGATTGATTCCATAAAGGAAGCCACAGACCTGAACAGGGTGGTTCACAACAGATGCTATTGGAGGTCGCTGATTCATAGGGTCATCATAAATTGTGATCATCTTGAAGGCACATAACAACAATAGCACTACTAGTTCTAGATGTACAGGTAAACAAACTAACGTAATTTAAATCTGTTTAATAGCGTGGTCTGGAGCATGAAAGTTTACCTAGAATTCCACGATTCTAGGGGGAAACAAACCATCATCATGCTACAGAAAACAATTTGCTTTGATTCCTGTTATTGTAAGTCCTGTTGAATGCTTTGCAGAAGCCTACTATTTTATGAAACTTTCTTTGTTTTCTTGTTAAAGACAGACAGAGAAAGGTCCAGTTCAGATATCATGGTAAACCAGGGTTAATGGTTCACCATGAATCTACAAAAGGTTGACCCTTTGTTCCTAACCTCTAGTCAACAAGAGCAACAAACAACAATCCCTGGTTTAATGTTATATCTGAACCAGGTATTATAGCTTGCCTTGCTCCAAACCATGATTCGTAAACCAAGAACCAACTTTGTCTTAACACTGTAATTTTTTTGGAGTGAACCCAACAACAATCCCTAGTTAGGTTATAACACTAAGCCAGGGATTACAGTTTGTTGCTCCCACATCAACTACAGGGGAGTAGCAAAGTTCGCCCTTTCTGTGTGCTCATGGTACATTATTAACAAAGGTTTACTGTGATATGTGAACACTACACAATGGTGCATACAAGACCAAGTATCCTCCACTGTGTTACTTTGTCGAAGAGGAATCTGTACTAACCCATACACTGATCTTATTTATTTCATCATGACAACTCTCAAGGCTTATCATTCATATTTCCATTTTGCAGATGAGGCCAAGGACAACTTAGTGGCTAATGTAACCCCGTGAATTCCATGGGTTACTTACAAGTTTTTACAGTCTGGGCTAGAATGTGAATGATGTGAGGTCCTTAGTTGCATATTCAAACAAATACACCATTATTTAACATAACTACTGCTAAATCAGGCCTTCAGTAATTTTAACAGGTGCCATTTAATAAGAAATATGCACCTTCGATGCAATGAATTAAAAAATATATATTTCCACCATTGCCTTTTCTTTTAAAGGATAGCATTAGATCTTAAAGGCTCAGTGAGTTGTTTGGAACAACAGATGGGTGGGATACCACTGGAAACCCCATATGAAAACAGGATATATATAAAATAAATACTAGTTTTGTTTTTAAACAGACAGATATTACACTGAGTTTTACAAATGGTCAGCTAAGGTGTATGTATTTCCATTCTTGCATTTCTTTCACATGTAACGTTTTACCTTCGCCTTTCTTTGTGTTAGTGGAGCATTAAATATTCTGTATTACTGATCAGCTAAACTTTCTATCTTATTTGCATGCAGCTCTACAGTTTTGCTTTGGTTACAGCTAGAGCTGGTAAAACGAATGTGTAGTTTTTCACTAGAAGATATGTGACAACGCCTTCTGCCAGTTTTAGTTCTAATTAATTTTTACTGAACCTAATACTTCCATTACATTTAAAGCACCTGATGTGAAAGTGTGGATGAGTGGTTTTTAAATGCATTTAAGAAGTAAAATATTTGGGGGGGGTTTTCCGAGGGCACAATGTAATTAGCTTTTCTATTGCATATATTATAGTTCATACTTAGTTCAAAACTACTCATGATATTAGTTAGATTGAGAGAAAAGCAAATTGGTTATCTGCCTGAGAAGGGGTCTTCCATGGCCATATGCTGCACTCTGTGTATTTCACTTTAACACCCACTTCATAGAATATAAACCATATATCTTTAATGTTACACAATTAGATTCTGCCTTAAAAAGTAGCTTAGAAATGACTAGCCTCCCTTCCTGCATTTTTTTTGAAATGAGTGATGTAGCTGTAAAAAGGATCTGTAAGCCACCATACTTAAAATTATGTTGACTATATATTTTGTGGCCTCATTTAATCGAATTCTAGTTGTGTCCAGCGAAAAACAGCATTGCAGCATGCTGTAACACAGTTATTCCCAAACTGCAGTCCATGGGCCACTGGCCGTCTGTGAGCTTCATTCAGGGGCATGCAGCACGTCTGTGTTAAATATTAACATCAATTTGTAACTGTATTTTTATTGGTTTTATTTCTTATATTGTATTTTATATTACAATTTGAATTCTGTGGAATGGAAATTATAATACTATGAAATACAATGTAAGAAATAAAAGAAGCAATGCAATAAAAATACAATTTTAAAAAATCATACAGCATCTCTAGCACAGCGCATTATAATTGCTACAACTCAGAAAAATCATTAAAATCATCTGTCAAGACGATCAACAATTTTCAAATGGTCGGTGGGAAAAAAGTTTGGGAACCACTGCTGTAACACATTGTACCTTAGGATGAGACAATAAGAGTGTTTTCAAAACAGTGAAGTTAATTACTTTTCAACATTTTATGTCCTGTCGGTAGATGTGGACTCTAGGAGTCATTGCATGTGACAATATGAAATGTGTATGTCATCCCTGAAATACCAAATGCATTTCAGTGTAAATGTCTAAGGATAGATACTGAACTCATTTTCTCAATAGCAAGAAAGTAATCTGCTATACTAACTGCAGGAGGTTAAGGTTTATATTATAATATAGGGCTTCCAGCATAGTTGGCTCCCAAGCTAAATTCAGACATGGTGCAATTTATTTAATACCATCACATGCAAAGGTGGTAGGTGGCAAACAGGTATTTGGAAATGTAGGCCTATTCTTTTTCATTTCCTGCATTAATTGCATATTGCTTGGTTTGAGCTATCTTAGTAACACAGCTGAAACCGTACATGTCTATACAGCACCCCCTA
Source organism: Rhineura floridana (assembly GCF_030035675.1). Lineage (NCBI taxonomy): Eukaryota > Metazoa > Chordata > Lepidosauria > Squamata > Rhineuridae > Rhineura > Rhineura floridana. The sequence continues at coordinate 88,271,802 of NC_084488.1, forward strand.
GGGCATTTTTGAACGGCATTGGGAAAAGCATTCCTTATCAAATATGTTTTCGTTGTTGCTTTTGATTTTATAAATCCATACCTCTGTCAGTCTTTATCTCCATATCTATATCTCTGTATAGGTATTCTATATAGGGAGATATAGATATGATTTATCTGTTGTGAGAGGTCTAAGGCTTGTTTGTTTCTATTTTTTACATACCTACAGATAAACAACAAAACCAACGTGGTAACCAGCCCCAAAGAAAATATTCCTACCCCAGCGCTGGTATACCTGACTTTTTCCTTTTAACTTGCTTTTGAGTCCATTTCTGAGTTTTCTCTCCATTTCCCCTTCCTCTTACTGTACTCCTTGTTTGCTTTCAAAACGTTTGAAGCTCTTCCTCTCTTGAGAATTGGTGATTGCATTTTTTTAAAAAAGAGGCAGTTCATTGCGAAACTGTTTTTCTAATTAGCCCATGTGACATGGAAAATGGATGTAGTTGTGCAGTAGCATTGGTAGCTGTAGTTGAATTTCATTGCATGTTGTGTCAGAAAGTGAATGCGCTTTCGTGTTGCCCTTAGCTGTTCGCCTGATGAGTATTTCAGTATTTATAAATAAAGTTTAAACAAAATTTTCTTCCTACTTTTTTTAATGTAACATGAATGTCAAAGGCAAGGAGAGCTAACAAGATTATTGCTAGGCAACAACCACGTAGACCTTATTCAGCTTCTCATTCTGTACTCTTTCATAAAACACATCAGGACTTCGTGAGACTTCACTTACTTGAGATCAAGAGGCATCTAACTCTAAGGCTGGTTATATACCACAGCTCTCCTTTAATACATGGAAGCCATTATTGCATAATAGACTCTGTAGGGAATTTTTAACTAATGAGTTAGGCTATTTATATCATAACCCTTGCTTATGTTCCAATTTTTCTCTGGGGCTATGCAGCAAAGCTTCAGAATTAAACATCCTTCCATTGACAATTACCAGATCATCAGTGGCATCCCTCCCACCTTCCATGTTTTGGTAAACAACATGTTTGAACAAAGGCCTTTTCCAGTTTAAGATACTTATAAGCTCGGTTACATGACATTCCCATTGAACATGAACCATTCGCAGTTAACATTGTCATTGTTAAGTGCTCTAAAAATACTGGCTTTATAGATTCTTCTACCAGGTATTTCCCAAATGTGTGCCTGTGTACCACAAACCCTATATTTTTTGCAAGTGGAAAGAAGGGTTTTAGACTCTTAAATGACAGTATTTTCCATCATTGGTGTTAATCTCTGTGCTGTGAAATGGTTCTTACACTGTCAATAACTCTCATCACTTCCTGGATTGTTTTGTGCTTAGGGTCTCACATGTCTTTTCATGAACCTGCTCAGCCCATTTTGGCCCCTTTATAGACTATTTTGTGGTGCTTTAGTAAATTAATTAACCTAGTTAACCATGTTTGCTGGGGGGGGGTTGTCCAGTAGAAATTGTAATCTAATTTTGGGTGGGGAGTGACAAACTGTGGTTCGGCTTTTGATTTGAGACCTTGTGAGAGTTGGTGCCTCTAGATCTCCAGAGCTTCAAAACTCTGCATGTGTGTTAATCATGAATAAGGTATTTGCATGCTGCTACAGTAGATATGGTGGTCTTTCTCACTGGCTTGCCAGTTTCATCCTCTGGCAGCATCTAACATTGCTTTAGCTCTTGTCAGTGCTTACCACTTGTCATCTGGCTCTTCTCGTTCTCCTTTTCACTAACGAGAAATCTATTTACCGAGAACTGTTTTTTCTCTCTTATTTTATTCTCACTCAGGAGCCCCAAACTACCGTAATCCACAACCCAGATGGAAATAAGGTATTCAAAAAGAACCAACACTGTTTTGCTCTTTTCAAATTCCACATTCCATCCAGTTTTTCCAAACCACAGTGTGTTCATTACGCAGGCCTTAGCTAGGAAATTAGGTACCTGTTATTGACTTGTCTAGTGAAGCCTGCAGAGGACTGTTACTGTTGTAACTAGACCTGCAGAGCCCTTTTCTGCACTGTTTCTGAATATCCTGAACTGCACCAGAGGTGGTCAGGTAGAAGCTGTTCTGTGCTTTGGTGTACATCCCTGGCTTCTAAACTGGAACTTACTGTTGTTGTGGAGGAAAAAGAAGTTTTCCCTCAGATGCAGAATGTAGTCAATGCTTTCCATATTCAACATTTTACTGAAGTTCAAGGAAGGCACATTTGGAGATTTGTCCCATCTTCTGTTTTTTAGCATGTTCATTCATCATTGCATAACACCGGTGGGGATTCTTTGGGAAGGGCGTCTGGGTGCACGTTGCAAATTCTGTGATGATTAATGGGCTACACCCAAATCATACTTGTATACATGCACACTACCAAATGCATATGTTCTCTCTCACACACTCTTTGTAAAGAATTTTACCAAGCTATCTTCCATACATATATCTATAACAATCTTCTCCTACTCTGTGGCCTCCAGTGTTGTGGTCAACTCAGTCACCCCTGCCAGAATTTCCAATAGTGAAAATAGTGGTCCAAAACATCTGGAGGGTACCAGGTTGGAGAAAGGTGATCTATGAACAGGCTCAAGTATCCCTCCCCCCTCATTCTTCTTCATATTTATTTATTTATTTATTGCACTTGTATACCACCCCATAGGCGAAGCTCTCTGGGCAGTTTACAGCAATCAAAAACATTAAAACAAATATACAATATAAAAGCTTCATAAGCTTTTCCAATACATGGACAGCAGTTCCAGGGATGTGGCTGCTATTGGCAATGTAAGTAATCATTATGCCTTGTGTCCAATTCTGTTTTTACCTTCTTGGGATGTCCCTGGAGCCAGGTCTCTCTGTCTAGCTGATGTGGCCCAATGGGGGCAGGGAATATTTGGAGTCAGGCCAAAAGCAACATGATCTATAATACTGCAGTAGGACCAGTAGAAGGGAAAAGGGAACTTAGTGGCCCATTGACCTGAAACTTTCCACCCCTGTTTTGTGCAATTACTTCTTCATTGAACTTCAGATTTGTTTCAGAACATCCAGGTGCTCGGATCTAGGGTGACAAAGATGTTCTTTGGATTTCATGTGTATTATTTTACTGCTTTTGGAGAGGGGGTCACTCGTTTTCTTTCGTCTGCTGTTTATAATGGCTGTATTTATTAGATTGAATTGTGTATAATTTTTTTCTTTTCCTTGCATGGCCTTGGAAATGGGCTAAGCAACAGTTGAGCTGCAGCCTTCATAGCAGTGTTAGAATTAGCAGCTTTCATTTGAGGGGGGAGGGAGGAAGCCATTTTCTAACCTTTTGTCATTGCTGCAGAAAAAGTGAAAAAATGATTGCCAACCAAATTTCTAGCATAGCTTTCAGTGGTGGTGAACAAGTTGTCTATCCCTGGAATAGGGAATACCATAATTGGTTTCTCATAATTCACTAATTTAAAAAATGTCACTGTGTGCTTGGACATTACTATTCTTGTTGGATTTCGTTAATATACTTATAGCTACCCTGTGTTGTGTGAATAGTACTTGTAGTTAACATTACAGGGCTTTCCTCAAGCAAGTATCGCAGTTTACTGTATTTATATCTCCAGTTCATTTTCATATTTATTTATTTTACAGTCTCTGGTATATATTATATATACACAAGGTGAATTGTGATATTTGCCTTGCTACTGCGTGCTCATGAACTATAATTTGCCTTTCATATTGTGCTTTAATATGCAGTCTACAGCCTACATTCACCAACATCAAATATTCACTTGTATGCAAAAAGGGGGGGGGGAACACACAAAACAATCAATAGCTCTTTGGCGTGACTATGTCTACTTGTTCTATGTAATTCAAGAAAATTGATATAAGTGTGTTTTCTTCACTGGGGCAACCTCCCCCCAAACTAAAATGAACCTCAACATGGAGGAATAAATCACTTGTAGGAAAAATTGTTGTTAAGGTGCATCATATACCAAAAAAGCAGAGGGAGGGGGAGAAGCTTTTTAGCATGGTGGAAGACATGAACGTTGCCATGGAGTCAGTTTGTGAGGTGATGCATGGAATGTTTTGTGCTTGTATGAGGATTTTGTAAACCATGTTAAGAGTGTGTTGCATAACCTCTGAAGCATGATACATCTGTGTTCATGCCATGTGAGCATTCTAACACCAGACAGAGCATGATGGTTTATTTTGAGTGGTAGGCAGATGTTTGGGGTGGGGTGGTGCTTGTTGATATATTCATTGGTGAGCATTCATCTTGTCTTTTAGTTGTCAACATTGCATTAGGCTGTTTGGAAACTTTCATTTGATTTAGACTTGTAAAAAAATGAAAGAGCACTGTCAAGGTCTGTTGGGATTCATGTCACGTTCATTTATAACAAGCCATGAAATGTCCAAAACCAGGCTTTCAAATAAAGCCCACAGAAATTACTGGCTCATAAAATTGTTCAGTAGCCTTCCCCACTCATTAGTATTTTAGTCCTTTCTTTTTACCTGGAGATAAATTTACTTGCTCCAGGTGGTTAGGCCAGTTTACAAACCTGCACTTGATTCATTGTCAGCATTGTCCTTAATTCATGAATGAAGAGGTGTCTTACTGCTTCTTTTGTCCTCCCCCCACTTTGCAACTTGTTTTAAAGCAGGGGGAGAGATTAAACTTTTGGCTATCTTTGACAGTGTCCTTTTAAGCGTGTAGATTATGATGATGATTTGTGATGCATAGAACTGACAGCCATCAGAGATGCTTGCCTTTTTGATACTGTGGTGAGTTTAAAAACAGCTGTCTGATGAACAAATAATTATAAACTGGAACAATATATCTGCCAAACAAAACAAAAAACCTAGGAAACCACAATCTGTGTTAAAGCCTCCCTAATAATTTACTTTCATTTTGAAAAAAAAATATTTTAAAAAGGGGAACCGGCTGGGATCCAAAGAGCAATGTTCATTTTTATTTTATTTATTGCATTTACAACCTGTTTCCTTCAATAATGGTAAAGGCAACGTACAGAGGGGTCACTGAGAGGTCTCCCATCCAGATATTGACCAGGCTTAGGCTTGTTTAGCGTCAGCAAGATGGCTGCATCACATGGTCCCAGACCTTAGATCTGGCCCCCTATAACTTTAACTGTACTATTTTATTATTAATAATAATAATAATCCTCCCAGTAGGAGCCTAGGGTGGCAAACAAAAACACTAAAAACACTGTAAAACATCTTAAAAAACAGGCTTTAAAATATATTAAAACAAAAATATTTAAAAACATATTAAAAAGATCTTTTAAAATATCTTTTTTAAAAAAAAACCTTTGAAATCATCTTAAAAAGCAATTCCAACGCAGAGACTGGGATAAGGTGTCAACTTAAAAGGCTTGTTGAAAGAGGAAGGTCTTCAGTAGGCGTTGAAAAGATAAAAGAGATGGTGCCTGTCTAATTTTTAAGGGGAGGGAGTTCCAAAGGGTAGATGCCAGAACACTAAAGGTCCGATTCCTATGTTGTGTGGAACAGACCTCCTGATAAGATGGTATCTGCAGGAGGCCCTCACCTGCGGAGCACATTGATCGACTGGGTATTTAAGGGGTAAGATGATCTTTCAGGTGTCCTGGTCCCAAGCTGTACAGGGCTTTGTACACCAAAATCAGAACCTTGAACTTGGTTCAATAGTTAATGGGCAGCCAGTGCAATTATTGGGAATATGGAGTGAAGTCTTTGGTGTGGTCTGCTGGTTTTTGTTTTTTGCTCTGAACAAGAGACTACCATGCCATACCTTCAGCTGCCTTGGAAACTCCCCTCAGTTTCAAAAGTGCTTTGCCATTGGGAGTGGGGGGAGAGGAACTGCTACTATTTGAGGAACACAAGGTCAAAGCCCCTCAAGCACATAGACCTTCTGGTTCCCTAGTTCTTTGGATCCTGGCAGTATTAATATTAATCCTCAGATTGGATTATATCTTTTTTTAAAAGTGGGAGCATTTCCATTTCTGGATGTAATTAATAAACTCTAAATATCAAGTGGTACATTGATTCAGGGCATATGTCTACACTTCCTGTTTGCAAAATGGCTAGTTCTGATGGTCAGCTTAATGTAATTCACCATTCTATGTCTAAAAAGTATCAAAGAGTTTTAAGAAAACCAGCCCATTTTTCACAGTTGTACTTTCTTTACATTCCTGTGGAGTTCAAAATGGGTCAACAGGAAACATGTCTTTAAAAGTTCCTTTCCAAACTGGATGGGACATCTTGACATTTGGCTTGAGGTAGAAGCAGTCATTCTCTGTGATTATTTGTTTGAGTCTTGCAGTCATGTGGTCTGCCTCTCGGATTTGCATGATATGTACAACGGCAATTGTAAATACAAAGAAGTTAAGAGTAATAGATCAGTCAATGAATTTCTCTTATACTTCTCAACAGGAATCAACAGAGAGTACCAACACTACCATTGAAGATGAGGATGTGAAAGGTATTTCATTGTATTTGTTTCAAGTATTAAGTATAGAATTTGTTTATAATCTCAGGGTAGTAGCTGTCAGTATCAGCTTGGAATGTGAAGGCCTGGGGAGGGAAATTGAAAAATTTGGGGGGGGGTGTTTTTTTGTTTTCTTTCCATGAGGGTTTCCAGGCTTCCACATCTCTAGTGGCAGCATAGTCTTACCATCGGTGCTCCTCAGGGTATAGGAGACTGGATATCAAATCTTCCATTTACTGAATGACATTCATAGGGTGCCCAGGCTGAAGGTTGTAGAGAGAACTAATTTTATGATTTATTACATTTATATCCTGCCTTTCCCACAGGACTCAAGGCAACACACATGGTTACCTCACACGTGTGAGGTAGATTAGGCTAAGAGATGCTGACTGGGCCTAGTTCACCCCAGTGAGCTTCATAGCTGAGAGGGACTTTTAACCCACCCCTCATCCCCAGTCCTAATTCTTGCCTTTACACCACACTGGCTACCCATGTACTCTGTACTAGAGTTGTCGGGACTTACTCTGCTGCTTCCAGTTCTTGCACAGTGCTAACTCTGCCTCCTTGCGCTGGCTTTCACCTCAGCCACTTTGTGGTGTGCATTGCTACAGAAATGCGAGCGGAACTATATTAAAACAAAATCCCCTGTGGATCTGGAACAAAATATATTATTGAAGATATTAAAAAGCAGCCTAATAACCCTATGCTTTTTAATATCTTCAATACCATATTTTGTTCCAGATTCACAGTATCATATGTTCATTTACTGTAATACCATCATAGAGCTCATGTAGAAATTAAGACCATGGTCTGATTCAAAGGGTGATTTTCCTTTGTTGAAGAGGGAGGCAAGGGTGTATCTTCTTTCCTCAGCCCCCATCCTGCCCTCAGCACCACACGGGTCATCCACACATGGGATGTTGTACTGAAATAGGGCATTCACTGATGAAATTCAGTGTTCATGGGCCTGAACAGCATGAGCAATAACCTGGGCAAAATATGGTGATCAGTCGCATGATCTGGGTCCACACGCATGGGTGAAGAGTATTGTTTGAACTGGGCCTCTGTTCAGTGGAGAGTAAAATTGGAGAAATCTACAGTATTGATAAATTGTAAGCTAATGTATTTATCATTAAATAATGGATTTTTCACTCTTCTGTTTCAAACATGGCTCTTCACTGCAGTTTGTTCTAAACAACATTTTTATAAGTAACGTCTGTTCAGATGCCAGTGTTTTTTGTTTCCTAGCCAAATTTTTGTTCTTCTTTTATATTTTCCCACTTTCTCCTATTACTTTAACATCCTCTAAAATCTTCTAAGACCACCTTCCCCCAGCTGGTGCCCTCCAGATATTTTGGACTACACCTCCCATCAAGCCCAGCTGTGCTGGCTAGGACTGATGGGATTTATAGTCCAACACATCTGGAGAGAACTAGCTTGGGAAGGATATTCTAAGGGCATGATCCATCCAAAGTTAAGCCCTTGGGAGGTCCCTAAGGACAGGTACTTCAGTCTTTCTAATTAAAATAAATAATTTTCTGTGTGTGTGTGAGTGTATCCTCATTTTCTTCAGTCAATGATGTGTACATAAGGCTGCCAGCTAGTCTCCCACCCAGGCACTGACCAAATACAAGCCTGCTTAGCTTCAACAAAGCTGCTTCATCGTTCCCTTGACATGACTTAACTTTCAATAAGTCTTAGAAGTTATTTGTGCCCTAAGTTCCGTTTTGTAAAATTATTTTGCTCCTGTTTCAGTAAATTAGTAATTTAAGATGTGGAACAAGATTTTACTACATGTTAAATTCAAAGTTCAAATACCTCCCTCCCTGCGCCCAGTTCCTTCCCCACAACTGGGGGACAGGTTAAGGTTGCCTGTTTAGACAAATGGCAGGAAAGGGAAGAGGTAAGCGTCCTTTTGTATTATCCTTTACAGACTCCGCCATTGTTTTACATTGGGGGGGGGGAGAAAAGGGACTCATCACAAAGTTGATTGTCACGAGTAGTTTGAGCTTTAGTACAAGATTTTTCATGGAGTGCTGATTGGCAGTCAGTAAACAGGCAGCTTAATAATAGACTTTTGGGGGGGATCACCTTATTAATGCTTGTTAGAAAACTCTGTGAAATCCTAACGTTATAAAATAATGGGATCTTTTTAAATAGCTTAATGGATATGAAACACTATTTTATAATGTGAAATGAATTTCATTGAGTACTATAGCACAAATTGTTTTGTAAAGAACTGCTTTTTCAGATGCTTGCTGTATCTTATTTTGATAAGGCTTTCAGTAAGAATGTGATGCAGTAGAACTCATCATTATGTACAAGGAAGTACCTGTTTTGCAGGTACTTCAGATTTAAATATGATATTCAAATAAATAGAATTAATATGGGAAGTCTTAATCTTTATCTTCGCTGCTTTTTGAGGACGAGCAAATATATTTCTGATATAATTGGTAGCGCTTGTAGAATTCTGTGTCTTCCTGCACCATAACTATATCCATTTCTTCCAAATATGATTTGGTCTTCCATCATATACATACAGCCTTCATTCAATAGATTCCAGAGCAGGGAACAGCATAAAACATATAATATGTGCACTAAAACCACAGCCTTGAGAAATAATATGAGACAGCAGCTAGAGATGGGGGAGCAATTTGTTTCAGTTTGCATTTAAAAGTGAACCTCCCAAATCTGCACTTTCCGAAGCAACACAAGAACTGAAACACAACCATCTTTCCAATTTGCACTTTTCTGATTTTTTTTAGTGCAGTTCTCCAGCCAGGTAATGTGCACAAACATGCATATACTGTAGTGCAGGAAAATGCTTATATTAGTGAAAATAACATACAAAAATGCATTATATTGGGGGAAGTTGCTTTGCAAAAATATGTATAGCATGCAAAATTGCGCACAGACATGAATATGAGGAGAAATTCACACTAAAATGCTGATGAATTTTCATGAGGACTTTTTAAAAAACAAAATTGGTCAACTGATGTGAAAGTGTAGAGAACTGAACTTAACATTGGTAAAATGAGAAACTGACAGAAACAAAAATTGATTTACGTATTTATTTATTTATTATGACATTTATATCCCATCTTTCCTGCAAGGAGTTCAAGGTACATGGTTCTCCTCGCCCCACATTTTTATCATCACAACAACCCTGTGAGGTAGGTTAGGCTGAGAGACTGTGACTGGTCCAAGGTTAGCCAGTGAGCTTCATGGCGGAGTGAGGATTTGAACCCTGGTCTCCCTGATCCCAGTCCAGTACTCTAACCGCTATGCCACACACACTTTGTCCATCACTAGCAGCAGCTAAAACACAGAGTAGACTAAGACATTACAAATGCCTGGGAAAACAGAAATATCTTCACCTTCTTGTTCATGGTGCCCTCCATATGTTGAACTCCAATTCCCATCAGCCCCAGACAACATGATAAAAGTTCATCATAGATTATGATAGTCAGCACCATGTTGACTACCTCAAGCATGTGGAGATTTTCTTATGAATCAAAATATCTCATACGCACTAAAGCCATTAGTTCCAGTAATTAGCTTGAAAGTATATACCTTCAGTCTCTGAAAAACTAGGTTCCAGGTCCCTGAGATGTGCATAGTACACAGCTAACAGTGTTCTCGAAGAGGCTCTACTAAATTTCAGTATCTGGTTGAACCAGTTGTTTCTGCCCTTTCACATTAAAAGCCTGTTCTTGTCTTATCAATCATTGTTGGTTTGACAGCAAAATAAACCATGTTCTCCAGTTTGGATGTAACTCCAGGGACTGTTCTTTGTTGCTCAGGAGCAAAGCAGGAGCGATATCGGTGTTCAATAAATCATTAACTACAGCTTACTGTAATGCCCATACTGGGCCACTAAAAGCATGTGTGTGACTGTTGATGACAAACAGTTATTAATATGCCAAGTAGAGTAATTAAAGGCAAGGGCTTGAGGTACAGTTAAAGGTAAAATGTGATGCTTTTGTTGATTATTATTTTATTTCCATTCTCAAATAATGATGATCTGGTCACCAACAAATTAAGGCTCTCCAGGGCTCTCCATTACATTTTGTATTTTACTATACCTTGTCAGAACAGCCAGAAATAAAGAATGAATCTCCATGAAGTAAAGAAGGTATTCTTGAATTTTTAGGCCTTCTTCTCATGGACCACAGGTGGAAGCAGTAAACCTGTTTGTGGACTGAACCACTTCAGGCTATAGATGGAGGATTGCATGCTTTGAAGGTTCTTCCATAGGAAAGAATTCCCTGAGCAGTTTGGGTCCAGGAAGTTTTGCCACTTAAAGCCAAGCCAAAAATGGAGCTCTCCTGCTAAGGCGAAACCTTTTTTAAAAAACTTGCACCATTCAGATTGAAGTAGGTTACTTCATCATGACACATGGCAGGGCTAGCTGTGTCCTTGATCACAGAATTAGATAGGAACCTTTCTTCCTGATGTCTAGTTTTCTATTGGTAAGGAATTATTGGTATATAACATTATAAAACTTCTTAAGCCATATAAACTCTCAAAGCCACGTACAGTAATAATACCGGATGCACATATTACTCTTGCATTAAGTAATGTGAGTTAATATCACCACTTTTGGACAGCTTTGAAGGGGGATTAGATTAGACAAATTCCTAAAGGATAAGGCTATCAATGGCTACTAGTCATGATGGGTGTATGCTGTCTTTAGCATCAGAGGCAGTATGCCTCTGGATATTATTGTAACTGTTACTTAATTAAACATATTAGTCACTTTACACACTCAACATGACTTAAAAATAATAGTAAAATATACAGTACACATATGAAACAAGACAATTGAAAGCAGAGCTCAGTGTGAGGTTATCAAACCATAAAAACAATTCTTTTGCCCCCTAACATACGTCTATAGCCCCCAAAGGAGGGGGATACATTACCAACTGCTGCACAGAAGAAATTAACACACAAATGCCTGTGAGAAGAAAAGTGTCTTCACCTGGTGCCAAAAAAAATGTCAGTGTGGGCACCAGGTGAATCTCCCTAGGGAGATCATTCCATAGATGGTGACCTATTTCCCTATTGCTGATTACTGGAGGACAACAGCAGGAGAGAACATTTTAATAGCCAATGTGAGAAGAGAATGCTAGACTAGATATGCTTTTGGTCAGAAACAGCAACACTGCTGTTACTATATTCAAGAGCCTGTTTTCTTTAGCTGTCTTAGGTGGAATGGCTGACCCTTAAATAGTCTGGGAACTCACACTTTCCAGGCTCCTATGAAGGATGTTATGACTCAAGGAGCCACTTGCACACTCTTCAATAGCCTCAGGTAGAATGGCTAGCTATTGAAGAAGGAACATTCAAGCATGTAAGTTTCCACTTGCAACATGGGACAACCCCCAAACACAGGTTTATGATGCCATGCCAGTTATGGAATTCTTTCCCAGGGATGTCTGCCAGATGCCAGCTCTCTTGGCTCTTAAGTGCCAAGTGTCTTGAGATTTCACAGACCAGGTGAAGGGTGGGATTCTTGGGAGGTCAAATTCTTCACTAATCTAAGAACATATGAAGTGTCCAGCTGCATCAGACTAAAGGCCCATCCGGTCCTGCATCATGTCCTTACAGTGACCAACCAGATCCTTGGGAAGTTCAGAAGCAGGACCTGAGTGCAAGAGCACTCTTCCCCACTTGTTATTCCTAGCAGCTGGTATTCAGAGGCATCCTGCCTCCAGCAGTGAAGATAGAACATAACCATCATGGCTAGTAACTATTGATAGCATTATGCTCCATAAATCCACTAGATACCTGACGGTGCAAGATACCAAGTCCAATACTTGTGTGGCAGTGTTTAAGATATGAAGAACATATGTGTGTCTTTTAAAATAAAGTTTAAAGTAATGGCCAGACACATAAATAACATAATCTGGATTAATTTTATTGAATTCTGTAGAACTGCTTCATTAGTTTGTGAATCACATTTATCAACACAGCAGATGCCTTATAAATATAATCCATGTTTTATATTAAATGTTTTTACTGATCTGCATTAATTGTAGCGGGACCAGAATGTTACGAACAAACTGACATAGGTCCACAGACTACTTTCTTGAGAACTATTATCTGTTTAAAGAGTGCATACTGCTGTAGGAGATACTTTCTTCTCTACTGGCATCTGAACAGAGACCCATTGTGGTGAATAGTATGTCTTTAATCTTTTGAGTGAATCTCTTTTTCCATAAAGAGTTTTTGTTAGTGTTGCTATGTTCAGAGATGTTCATTTTTTGCGTGTGATTATATTATCAGTTTTGTTTTGGCTTTTTTTCTTTTTCCTCCCCTCACATCTTCATGCCCTACATACAGCTCTCAGAAAGGAAGGTGACATGGAGGTGTCATGTTCTACCATCCTCCTCTCATTGCTTCTTCATCTTACCAGTCACCATCTTTGTTGTGTCCCAGCGGCCGCTCCTGCTGCCTGTGTCTCCTGAGGATTCTGATCATACTCTACCTACTCATCTTTGTTTGTTCATATGGTGTTTCTTTCCATCAATTCAGCAACAAAGGCCAAGAAAATTACAATTTCACAGAATCACTTGCATGAATCTGGGTCCTCCCAGTGCACCCCTTTCTCTCTTTTATGTAAGTTGCGAGATGCAGACAGTTTGCTTGATTCACCCCATCTCCACTCCTAGTTGTAGTAATAGTGTGGAAACACAATATTTAGACTTGGCCTGAAACTTGCAATTTCATGGTTGGATCCTTCTGTGTTGACATTGTTTGATGAAACTAAGCCAATTTGTGAAGAAGAGAGCTTGCTTAGGAAACCGTTTTACCTGCAAAGTTGGATAAATTTGAATTTCATTGCATTTGTTTGGGTGGAGACTAAAAGAAGGAATCTCTTGTGAGGCAGTGTTTTCTGGACAGATCAGCAGGGAATTGAAGAATGTTAATGTTGATGCAGAACCAGTGATCTTGTCTTCTCTTCATATTCAGCAGGTTCTCTAGGCATTTCTTGTATTTTTAAATTTGGGTATATGATTGTGAGCCACTTTGGGAAGATTTTTTCTTTTGAAAAGCAGAAAAGAAATCTTTTAGTTATTTATTTATTTTTAGTTAAAAGTAGTACAGATCAAGGACACTCCTCCAAGGTGTTTACTCAGGCAAGCCCTTTTAAATGAATGGTAGCACTAAGGTGCCCTTATTTATTATTGCATTTGTAGCACACCTTTTCCACAAGGAGGAAAAGTTGGTGTAAATCTCCAACTAGGGATGGTTATCTCCCTGCTGTTTTATCCTCACAACAACCCTGTGATCGTGCTTCCATTCATTTCCAAGGACATGGCACAGGCGAATATCTTGGTAGATTGTGCCATAGGTCGGAGATTATAACCCATAGTACCCTGTTTGCCCCCCCCAAAAAAGTCATTCCTGCCTTGTAGGGGGGCAGTGCTTGCTATTTTATGTGCTGCATGAGTTGTGTTTGTTTGCTTGTTTATACATATCCTACCTTTAAGGGTACAAATCCTTCCAAGGTGTCTTACACATAACATCAACACATTAGTAAAATCGCAGTAAAAATATCAAATCCAAAGACATAAGGATCCTTCCCACAGAACAGCTGGTGGTGATAGTTGGCCCTGTGTGGGGAAGAAATAGTCCAGGTCTCTGAGGTGGCCGTTGCCTGCCTCCCTCAGGCTCTTGGGATCCTTCCAAAAGACATTTCGTGTAGATGGCCCTGTCGGGGGGAAGAGTAATGTTGGTCTAGGTATCCCAAGTGGCAGGAAGAAAGATAAGTGGGGAGAAAGCAAGAGCAAGTAAATTATTTGATCTGCTTGGGTATTATGTATCTGTTTCTGACACTCATAACTTGCTATTCTTTTACAATAAATCACCAGACTGGTATAAAATTGCAATTATGCTAATAGAGGGCACATCGGATTACTATAGCTTCATGTTATGGAGTCATAATCCTGAATAGCTGAAGGTTTCTAGTGCAGAAGGGAGGATAGCCAGAGGTGTAACGGCAGATCTATAGTAGAAATGTGTGAGCTTTAAGTCTCCCAAGATTCCCGGGAATTGTTGATTGGTGAGAGGGCTGGTAATCTGCTCTTTACAGATGCCTAGTTGCATTACAGAAATAGTTTCCTGCTGGGAGGAAGGGCAGGATATAGATCAAATAATAGATTTATTTATTTATTTATTTAGTTAGTTAGTTAGTTACATTTCTAAACCGCCCTATAGCTAACAGCTATATAAATAGGAGTGAAAATTAAATAGTTTAAGCACATAGTTCAGAATTGTCCAAAGAGAGAGCAATGGCAGCATCCACTTATTAATGGCTATCCTGTAAAATTAAATCATTCACTTTCTCTGATAGAACCAGATGGTAGCTATTACTGATCTGAAACATAAATTGGCATACACTGGTGTTAAGTATAAATAGAATGTGTTAGAGAAATTTATGAGATTCATAAATACCCATTCCCCACTTTTGCATATTGTGGGTGCAATCCTCAAGAAAGTTCTCCTGTGCAAGCCCTATCAAAATGAATAGGAACATGAATTCAGTTTATTTTTATGTGTAGAACCTAATTACTATGATAGGCCTCAGAGTTGGCCATTGTTAATGTAAAATCTAAGTTGGTATATATAGGTTTTAATATATAGGGTTGAATTCAACTAAATTCAACTAAATCCTACTAATGAGTAGACCACTGAAATAAACCTAAGTTGGTCATGTCTGTTAACTTCAGTGGATCTCCTCTGAGCAGGACTAGCATTGAGTACCACCCATAAATAATATAAATATGAATGCACATATCTTGAATTTAAGTAGAAAAATGTATGAAATGTATAAACCTCCCTGTTTGCTTAAGGTGCTAGAAAATTCTCCTGTGCATGGGAGTGGCACAAGAGCACTACAGTACATACAAAACTATTATGGTGGTGCTCTTGCCCAACTCCCATTCATTTCATTGGGCTTGCCAAGACCAATAACCTGGAAGCTTATGTGCTAGATCAGAGTGGCATATCATTTGTGCTTCTAAAGCTCTACTTCTGTTGAGATTCTATAGTTAACTCCACTTAGTCACAGATTTTAGCAACTTCTGTTTTATGGGCAACATTTTACATACACCCCTTATTTTTTTGTATATGTGTTAGAAAAAAAGTCAATAAGAAGGGAGACGTTCCTATATAAAGCACTATTTTAAAATACATCCATGAAGCAAACTACTGAAATCAGAGGTAAGGAGCCTGTGGCCCTCTAGGTGTTTTTGGACTACAACTCGCATCATCCATGCCCATTGGCCATGCTGGCTTGGGCTTCTGATGGGAGATGGAGTCCCAGTAACATTCGGGGTGGGGTCACAGGTTCCCTACTCCTGATCTAAATGTTTCCTTTTATCAGCTGTGGATGGTTTACAATGGCAGAATAACTCAGTATTGTTAGACTTCTACCAGTTCCCCTATCCCACCAACATCATCATCATCATCATCATTATTACCACCACCACCTCACCAGTAGTCTGGTTGCAACAATATAAAATGCATTATTAAAATCAGTTTAAAACAAATTGACCAAATATGAGCGGATAGTTACTTGCGTGGCATGTAAACAGTAATCCATATCTCAATCCCAGGAAGACGTTGGAAACACATGCCTCTCCATATAATTCTAGAGAAAAAGACCTTGTGTTTTATTCAATTGACTAGCAGCATTGATTAAAGAAAACATAATCTATACAATTAACACTGTACAGTGTTAATATGGTGTGTAGTAGACAAAAAACAATTTCATAAACCTCATGTAGTGACAATTGAACGTTGCCCATTGGTTCTCTTAAAGTTTTTATTGGGGTTACTATTCAGAATTTGCCGAAGTGCAAAAGGTTGTCTCAGTAAACTCAGGTTGTCAATTTGATATAATAGCCAATACAATAAGGAACATTCCATAACGATAGTAATGTTTGTTCATTGCAAAAGAATAGACATGGAGGATACAGTTCCATTTTTCCTTAGGCGTAAATTCCAAGCATAGGATCAGGCAGTGCCCCATTGTACCCATTGCTAGGGGGCAGCAGTGAAGCCTTTTCAATATCTGTTTGTGGGCTTCCCAAAGGCATTCAGTCAGATGCTGAGCTAGATGGATGTTACCAGAATGCTAGATTAGAGATGGACATTAAACTGATATGGCAGGGTTCTTCTTGTGTGCTGTACGAGTCTTATGGGAGCTTTCACTGTTTCACTGTGACCTAAACCTTTGTGGACTAATTGACACTAGTCCATGAAAGCTTATGCCACAATAAATCTCATAGTCCTTAAAGTCCCGCAAGATTTGCTTTGTTTATGTATATTTATATGATAGAGTAACATAGCTGTCCCTCTGATTTATTTCTAGTATGTGTTTTCATAGAAGAGCTTTGCCAGATGCATGAGTAGTTAACTAGGTGCCACAGGACCTTGGTCACATCCGCACGATATATTTAAAGTACACGCCTTCCACCGAAGAATCGTGTAAGCTGTAGTTTACCCCTCACAGAGCTACAATTCCCAGCACCCTTAACAAATTGCAGTTCTCGGGAGTCTTTGGGGGGATGGTGCGGATGTGACCCAAGTGTCTTCGTTCATTAAACATACACATACATGCAGAAACAAAGAACTGCATCACTTGGCACCTAGTTATGTAAGGTACAGGATCCCTGTCCTTCTGTTTGGGGCCTGATCCTAAGCATTGGTCTTCAGTGGATAGCTCAATACCTACTACTGGGCCATGCAGCCTGATCTAGACAGCACTAGCACCATACAAACATATGGTAAAAATTAATCCCTAGCTGGATTAAATATGGGTCTTGATTCTGAAACCAACCATCAACACATGAATTTGGAAAATTCAGTGGATTATGGACATACCTACCCTATCTTCATCCTAAGTAGCATGTTATGAGATATCACTGGGGTAGTGGCACAATTAAGCAAAACTTAGCAAGCTTCTGTGTTGAAACCTATGTACTTAGAATGTTACCAGCACTCAGAAATGTTTATGAGCACCCAAAAATATAGCACAGGTGCCTAGCCAGAGTATGTGTGTTTTTAAGCCCTGCTCCTAACCGAACTAGCTTTGTTATGCTCAGTTCATCTGCCTAAAGTGACGAGAAGCAAATATTAATGTTTAACTGTTTTTGATTGGATAGGCATTGCAGCCCTTTTCTTTTGTAGATGGTGCTGCTGCGTCCGGAAAAAAAAAGTGAGGTGATTCTAGATGAGGACGAATATTAACTTCTCTCTCCAAAACCTCCATAAGCAAACCTTGGATTCGGAGGAGAGAATGAACCTCCCCCGACCCCAGGAAAGCAGGTCTGTGTCTTGCTTATCTGGAGGTTATTGGGGGTGTGCCTTGTAGGGAGAAGTGACTGTAAATGTGCTAATGCAAAGTCATCGCAATTTAAGGGCATGTTACCCCACCCCAAACTCATTCTGAAAAATAATTGGGATTTTTGAGTGTTCAGATTCTGTGCTAAATAGAGAGAGAGAGAGAGAGAGCCAGTGTTGCTTAGTGGTTAGAGCAGCCTTTCCCAACCAGTGTGCCTCCAGATGTTGTTGGACCACAGTTCCCATCTTTCCTGACCATTGGCAATGCTGGCTGAGGCTGATGGGAGTTGTGGTCCAACAACATCTGGAGGCACACTGGTTGGGAAAGGCTGGGTTAGAGTGTTGGACTACAACCTGGGAGACCAGGGTTCGAATCCCCACACAGCCATGAAGTTCACTGGGTGACCTTGGGCCAGTCACTGCCTCTCAGCCTCAGAGGAAGGCAATGGTAAACCCCCTCTGAATACCACTTACCGTGAAAACCCTATTCATAGGGTTGCCATAAGTCGGGATCTACTTGAAGACAGTACATTTACGTTTATGTAGGGTTTTCATTTTTATATATATATATATATAATTCAATTATATATATCAGCCTTTCCCAACCAGTGTGCCTCCAGATGTTGTTGGGCCACAATTCCCATCTTTCCTGACCATTGGCAATGCTGGCTGAGGCTGATGGGAGTTGTGGTCCAACAACATCTGGAGGCACACTGGTTGGGAAAGGCTGATATATATATATATATATATATATACTTTCCCCCAAGTGTTCCTTTTGAACACTTACAAGTTCCTTCCCTGCCCTTCCCAATCACCAACCCCATCTTCCTCACCCCTGCTGTTCTCCTGCCTCCTTACCAGCTTCCACCCTACCCCAATACTCCCCATGAAAAAACCTTACATTGAGGAATTGGGAAGAGCTTGTCTGGGTCTCTGTGTGGTTCTGAATCATGCTCTGGGCATCACTTCCCACCAGAGATCATGTTAGTAAGCCCCATAGTCCCCACCACAAAACGACTGGGAGGACACCCTTTCCGCACCCTCTTGGCCTCAGTTGCCTCCTACCCCCTTGTTCAGAGTAAGGCCTTCCCCCCCCATTCAAACTGAACATGCATGTAGCTCTTTGTTTTTTAAGTGAGCGAATGGACCCACAGAGTATATCCAATCCCCACAAGCCACGTGTACACCCAAACCATGAAGTGATATAAGGGTTTCTTTAAAAATCCACCTCAGCTCTTCCAGCTGGTGAGGTTAAAGCCATTTCAGTGGCTACAGAAGGGAGAGGTGTTCCGGTTGACTTGATGCCTTTGACTTCTCCACAGTCAAGACTTCACCTGGTTTTGCTGTAAAGCTAAGTGGGGTTGTGATGACCTCCACAGCTCCAGTATGGGGTGCTGGATGTGTATTTTCAGTAGACTGTCCTGAAATTGATTCAGGAGGTTAAAGTCTCCCATTCCTCCATACTGTGAACCCCAATTCTGTCAGTCCCATCAACTACCAGCATGCCATGACACCTTCTTTCCAGAACCTTTTCCCAGCCTTCAAACCTGAGAAACCTTCACCAGATATGTGAGACAAAAGAAGTAATCCTACCAGTGGAGGCTGGTCTGTTATGGCAAATCGGGCCAACCTCAGTCTGCCTGCAGCCAGCCCCCACTTGCCTGCTTTCTTTCTTACATCCAGTCCAAGGGGTGACGTTAGCTTTCTCATCCTTACTCTCAATGTTGCCCCTTGTAGAACTCAGTAGGGAAGAGGATAGGGCCAAAGCAGAACTATTTGGCCCTGCTTTTCATTCACTCTGGCTCCACCTACTGTTTGTTTCTCTGCCTTCCTCCCTATCAGTCTCGATGGGCACCAGCCACCACTGAACCCTAACCCTATGTCAATTGTCTGGTTATTATGAAGCAGCCTATGCTCAGCTGTAACATCCCCCCCCCAAAAAAATCACCTGAACTACAGATGGGTGGAATCCCATAGGAACAGTGTCAGTTCCAGGTACCCCATTCTCTGTCATGTTTCTTCTTCTTTCAATACTATACTTTCTCTTTTTTTGAGAATGGGTTGTGGCTCAGGGGTAGAACACATGCTTTGCATACAGATAGTCCTGGGTTTATCTCTGGCATCTCCACGTAGGACTCGAAAAGACTCTTGTGTAAGATACTGGACAGCCAGATGGACCAATGGTCTGACTCCATATAAAGTAGCTTTGTATGTTCTGAATTCATTAGAATAAAAATGCCAGGCAGAAAGCTCCTGTGCAGATACATCCTTTTTCACAATCTTAACCCTTCCTTGAACAAGAAGCATGGATTACATGTTACAGCTGCCGCATGGTTGGACACTTTAAATTCTGCCACAGGAGAGCTGTTTTTCCATGTTGCTCTATTAATGTGCAGTGGCTGTGGGCATGTGCTTTCTTTTTGGATTCAAGTGGCATGGTCAAAATCAACTGATCTGCATGGTGAGCTGCCACACAGTTAGTAACATGTTTAGAGCTTCCATGTGGAGTAATTTAAAGTGCTCTTCATGTGGTCACCCAGTGTATGCATTGGCCCTCAGTGATGGAGTATCAGGAAAAATAAACATGGCGGTACTTTTGCTGCAACAATAATTCAATAGTAGGCATCTTTGAATGTCCATAAGTGATGGTAATGTCAGGCCACCACCTGACAGCTGATATCTAATGCTGAAATTAGCTTTGAAGTATGTGGGAAATATTAACGATAAAAAAAATTGCATATGGCAAAGTGCCTGGCATCCTAGTATGGGTAAACAGTAACAGTTGGGAGGTATGTGTATCCATTAGTGTATTTGGATAGCAGATAGTCCATTTGCTGACATCACTGTTTCTCATTTTTCTGTCTATTAGGGCATGAGGCGATTGCATTTTCATTAGGCATGCAATGAGCATTGGGAGAATCTTTTCTTCTTAGGAAACTGAAGAGAGAATCAGCTGTCTTAAAACTCCTGCCAGATCATTAATGAGTGAATCACAGTGAATCACTTGGAGCAGCAGACAATGGAAAGTAATATGACTTTAGAGATGACAGCTTAAGTGTTTAGGATCACCATAAAGTCATTCAAAACACAGTAAAGAAATGTCTCTGGCTTCTTTTATTTTAACCCCCCCCCCAAAAAAAAGCCTCTTCTCTTCAATATGAACTAAAATCTGATCTGAATAATAAGTATTGTTCTTATTGAACTTGAATCATTGTTACCTGATTTTTTTTCCAAGTAAAGCTTTCGTGCAGATTAGCCAGGTACACAGTTTTGTTTGGTCTTCTGGTGCAGTGACTTGTGGCAGCCTTCCTTGGAGAGGGTAATGGACTGGATTATAAGCTTCTAGGAAGTCTATATGTGGACATAGGAAAGAGTTGCTGCAGCATGAAACTGTTCTAAATTTCCTCTCCATCTTCAACCTCTTCTTGCATACTTGCATGCGTGTACAGACTCTTTAGGAATTTGGGTTAAAATGCAACACCCTTCTCTGGCCTGTTCCTTCCCCATCCCTTCCAAGGACTTAATTGTAACACACAAGCATTTCTAGTATCACGAGAATATAAAGTGAAATGAGGGATTATGCTAAAACAAAATAATATTTGGGATTTATTTTAGATTCCAAAAATTAAGTATCGAGTAGTTTTCCCTTTGAGCTTTGGTGAGTTTTAGATAAAGCTTGCCGATCACCCAGCTGCTCAACTGAGAATCTGAACAGTAAAATTGAGTTCTCTGGTCTATTTGCAGAAGTTGCCAACTCAGTCCACCTTCCATCCTAAGACAAATTTGCTACCATCATATATGTGGGCAGGTCATTCCTTCTTGCTCTGGTTCATAAGAGTGGGACTGAATTGGTTGCATGTGCACAACTAGCAAACTAATACACTCATCAATTAAGCCAGAGTTCATGGACTTGTATGCAGATTTAATTCCATGCCTTCAGAAAAGTTTAGTCTGTCTGAGGTTTGGTTGTGAATGTTGATGGCACACTCATGTGAATTCATAATTCCAAGACCAAGAGGCAGCCAGAAATATGTATGGTGCATGTCTCTGATTTCAGAGATGTTGCGATGAACTAACTTTCAGCAGCGTCACTAGCGGGAGTGCGGACCTCTGGCGCGTGCCCTCCCGGGTGCATGGACGGGGGTGGCTGGTCTTGCGTGCACACACTCACACGCACCACGCGCTCCAGGCTGGCGGTGGGAGGCCTGTCCTGGCTTCACCGCCAGCGAGCGGGCACCTGCTTTTGGTCTCGCCCGCCCGCCGCCGAGGAGGAGTTGGCGCGGGGCAGCTCTGGGTGTCACCCCCCTCAGGGTGTCACCCGGGTGCGGTCCGCACCCTCTGCACCCCAGTAGTGATGCCCCTGCTAACTTTGGGTTGGATCCAATGTTGTCACTCTGTTCATAGACACTCCTTCTACTCACTGAAGGGAAATTGTGCTCACAGAAAGACCGCATCCATGATCACAACTCACCTTCTCCAAGAATGGATATGAACAGAGCAACAATTTTAGATCCAACCCTGTGTCTCCTATAAGAGGTCAATGATATAAACATCAAGGTATACAGACAGTAGACTGTCTTCTAGTACAGGTGTTGGGAAACTGTGGCCCTCTTATTGTTCCTGGGCTGTAGCCCATCAACTCTGACCTTTGGCCATGCCGGCTGGGACTGATGAGAGCTGGAATCCAATAACATCTGGAGGGCCATAGGTTCCCCACTCTTGCCCTAATACTTATGTCTGAGCTAGCCTTCAGTTGGCTTTCTAATTGTCACCCCACCTAATGCAGTACCTCTTTGTAATACCTAACATTGAGTATCGTACATGGTACAGAACCTGAGAATCTGAGCATGGTTGCACATCTCGGTAGAAGTCAATACATGTTTCTTGCCAATAATGTAGGAAAGCTTGTAACTTGTAAAGTATGTCATTGGTGAGCATGTGTAGCTGCCTTCAGGATTGCTGAAGAAGTCTTATACACAAGGGGGGGAATCATCTGGTGATTAAATGAAGCACAATATGTACAAATGTGAAAGAGTTGGGATGGGAAAACAAGCTGGTGTTCAGTTTAGAGCTTTGAAATACAAAACAAAAAGTTAAGAAACTGGAAGAGAACTGCAAGGATGAGAAAAGATATCCCCAGGTAGAAAGGATATGATGCCTTTTTATTGCTCCAATATATCCTGTCTGTTTAGATTGGACAATTGGCAAGAAAGACATTGAAAGCTGGGTCTGTTTTGATCATATTTCTTTTGAAGCAACCCCAGAGGTCATACGCTGCTGAAGGCCTTTCTCAAACCCCTCTGAACTTTTTTTATTTCCTGGACCAGTCCCTTTACTTTTGGTCATATTTTCTACAGGTAATCTTACACCTCTGTAGAAAGCCATAGCTGCATTCAGCACAAGTGAAGAACCATTTCTGTTACTTGTGTTTGTTGTTTCAAGTTCTTGATTGTTCTCATAATGCTCTTAGGTTAGCTTTCCAATGACTCAAACGGGCGAAAGAGGGAACTTTCTCGTATAACCATATACTGTGCTGCTTGTAGCAGAAGCAATTCTTTTAGATCCACAAGACTTCCATATTTTTCTTAGATATGAAAGAAATTAACCTTCTTGGTGGTCTATACCTATTCAGCTGGAACATACAGCGCCGTTTCATGGATGTGCTCTGAGCTGCAGTCTGTTTAGTGTGCAGATACTTGACAAATAAGTTAGAAAGCAGCATACTTAATCATCTCTTCTCCTGCCAAACCCCTATTGTGCTTTGAAATGTCCTTCCGTAGATGTGGTGACTGCTGAAAGGAATGATGCCATCTTTGATGCAAACATACAGTCATGGGTGTGTACAGCAGCAGTAAGCCTTCCTTAATCTTATTTACTGGGGTTGTAAGACTGCAGATGTTCCTGGCTGATGTACTTTGTGTTGTTGTGATCAGGTGAGCGGATGCAGTTTTATCAAAAATACATGCAGTTAAAGACACAGAAATATAAGCATGATTCATTTATTGCCACAAACTGAATTAGGTTGAGAGACACTGTTCACAATGTTCCTTTTAAAAGTGATCTCCTAACCTCTGGCTTTCTGGAATTTCTATACTGTGGCAGGGGGTACTGCAAACTGAGTGTGAGACATCCGTCCTATGAAATAAGAATGCTACCCTTGAGTACATTGGAAGTAAGGCAGAGAGGGAACAGTATCAACAGATACTGTATTGCTGCTGGTTTACTATGCACAAATAAGAATTTATACTACAAAGCATCTAAAGAACAAGGCAAGCTGATATAATCTACCCAGATGACCTATATCTCAGTTCCAGGAGCTGGGGGGGGCTTTTGAATATACAAATCAAAAATCAAAATGTTGTCTTAAATGTGTACAAAATTTAGAAGGTAAGTCACTGTGATTCTTGTTTTTATCAATAAGCAACCGAGGCTCAAGGTTTCCATTGGTTCCTAGGAGTGGTGGCTGAGCTGCCTGAATCTGAACTGCAGGTTACAGCTGCTCTAATGCCCACTTTATATGCAACTCCCATGCTTTACATAGCTATGCCTTGAGTCTAATATGGGAAGCTGGGAGCAGCATGATACCAAAGGAATGCACCGGAACATCAGACTGACTTTCTGCCAGGGCTGGGGAACCTTTGGCCCTCAAGATGTTTCTGACCTACAGCTCCCATCTACACCAGCAAGCAGGACCAATGGCCAGGAATGATGGAAGTTGTAGTTCAGCAGCATCTTGAGGGCCAAAGGTTTCCACACCTGCTTTATGCCATAGCTAGGCCTGTGAGCCCTGCTGCCACCTATCCAGGTGCATCATAAATAACCACTGCCTATGCTATTTGTGAGACCTGTGAATCAGGTGGGCTGCCCAGAACAGTCTGGATCGGTAGTAGATTAGAGCAGCAACCAGCAAAGCTGCTGTCTAGAAGCACAGCTGAGTGACAAAGGCAGAGATAATGGAATGAAGAAAGGAATGGTGCCAGTGAAACAAACATGAAACAAAGTCACCCAGGAAGTTTTGATGGATGCTGACCTACTCATGTATCTTTATGGCCATGTTTCCATAGCAGTCCCACCATTTTGTGGGCATCTTGATAGTTTACAGATATTTCCTAATGATTAGGTTGTAGGAAATGCTTACATCCCATCTTTGAAGTTATAGAAAAGCTAGAGTCATGGAGAATGAAACTGAATGGCATGCACAGTTGGGAGAATCGGGCTCAAGTGGCATATTCTGCTAGATTCATGTGATTCTGCAAAGGATTGTTCATATAATGCCAACTTGTTTCCTTTACAGTTTTCTCTGGAAAAGTTTATAAATTACAAAGGTCCTTTCAGATAGAAAATATATGCATCACAGATCACTGACATGTGCTTTGTATCTCTGCAAACAGCAAAATGTGCCAAGGCCACTCAGCAACTTCACTCTTCTCACCGTGGGAAGGGGTGGGAGGGAGGAGGAGAAAAGAAGCATCTGTGAATGAATGGCAATCACATCGATTGTGGAAAATTTTCAGTGGTTTCAACTTTACATTACTCTGCCAGTCTTTTGTTCTGCTGCTTTCCATTGCACTGTGCTATACCTCTTATGTGTCATCTTATTCATGTCTATCTTGTATTCAGCTCGTAAGCAGGAGATTATCAAAGTTACTGAGCAGCTGATTGAAGCTATCAATAATGGGGATTTCGAAGCCTACACGTAAGTTGCATTTTATGTTTCATGACATGGGGTACAAATGGTAAAGGCTATATCCAGTGCCTGGTCTTCACAGATAGGAGAACGAAGAATTCATTAAATGTTCATTCATAGACAGTTAATAAAATAATCCTAATGTGCTCCATAGTAGAGCACATGTTTTGCATTCTGAAGTCCCAGAGAGAACGGCTAGAGAAAGGCCTTGAAGAGCCTCAGTGTGTCAGCATAAAAAATACAGGCTGGTTGTTCTACCTCCTCTGTCTGTCTCTGAACATTGGTTGCTTGGAATCACAGGTGGGGAGAGCCCTCTTGCACTCAGGTTCTGCTCCTGGGCTTCCCATGGGCACCCGGTTAGGCACTGTGAGGAGAGTGTACAGCTATGTGAACTTTGGCTTGATCCAGCAGGCTTTTCTTAAGCAAGGGTTTGGCTCTGTACAGAGCAATTTTGTCTTTGGGCTCTTGAGCTTTTGCCTGTTCTGACTCATTGAAGCAGCCAGAGGAAGCTTGCTCGAGTGGGTAAGAAGAGAGGAAGGCATTGCCCTATCTAGCCTTAAGATGGCTGTTATGAGACATTCTTTTACACACACACACACACACCTCTCTTGACCTCGCTATGTTGGATAACTACCAACCAGTCTCATATTTGCCATTCTTCAGCAAGTGATGGATCATTAATCTTGTTGGAATAAGCTATTGCAATGACTATGTTCTCCCTCCTGGCCTACAGGAAGATCTGTGATCCAGGCCTTACCTCATTTGAACCTGAAGCTTTGGGAAATCTTGTAGAGGGAATGGACTTCCACCGGTTTTATTTTGAGAATGGTATGTTTTCTTTCTGATGTTTATGCCTTTCAAACTAATAATTTTAGATAACTGCTGTGAAGCTGAGTTGCCTATTTAAAAAAGGTAAAGGTGTCCCCGCACTTGTAGTGCGAGTCGTTTCCGACTCTTAGGGTGACGTCTTGTGACGTTTACTAGGCAGACTGTATATATGGGGTGGGATTGCCAGTTCCTTCCCCGGCCTTTCTTTACCCCCCAGCATATGCCAGGTACTCATAGCTGCCTATTTAGGTAATGGTAATTCAAACAATTTGTGCCATTGTTTACCTGGGACATGACAGGCTCCAGTTGTTGGAAATACTGCACTCATTTCTAGTAAATGTGAAACTCCTTTCATCATCCCCTACAACATATGAAATCTGCTTATAAATTTGAATCAGGTGTTGCCTAATCCTTTATAACTGGAGATACCTGGAACTGAACCTGCACCCTTCTGCATACCGAGCATGTGCTCTACCACTGAGCCATGGTCCCTGCCTCTAGATTGAATAATATGGATGCCTCTGAAGCAGTACATGAGAGTGCCATATAGGGGATGGAGAGGCCTGTAATGACCTTCTATGTTTCAGACTACATAGGATGATTACTCTTCAGGAGCATCTGTCCCCTTTTTCAGCTGTTATAAGGTGAAATGAGCATGCATACATAGAGGAACGTGGCTCACAACTGCAGGTTTTGCCCCTGACCTAAGCATGTTTGTTTTAATCTCTGAAATTCACCTTTGTGCAGAGATGCTTCTCTGTGTATTGGAAGTCTGCTTCTGCAATGCTTCCCTTTCAACCTCTTTGTGTTAATTTAACCATATTATAGCATCTGAAAAGAGCTCTGACTATAAAGACATAAGCTACAGCAAGTTGCCTGTGTCCCCCACCACAGCAGAAAACTGACAATGCCCCAGTATACTGGAGGAAGTGCTTGTGGATTAAAGAATTTATTCTCTTATATATCTATTGCATTTGTACCATGGATAGAACTCTTGGCGGCAGGCTCTCTACAACCCTGTGAAGTAGGCTAGGCTTGGAAGATGGCTGTTTAGCTTCATAAAGCACCTTCAGTCACCTTCTCCAAATGAAATATGTTCTTGGAATGTACCATTCATTTATTACAACCCTGTGCAGTAGGTTAGGCTGAGAGAGAGAGTGACTGGCCTACTGTTGACTAGTAAGTCTCATGGTTGAGCAGGAACTTGAACCTGAGTCTCTCTAGTCCTAGTCTGACATTTGAAACCAGTGGTGTTCTATATATTGCTGAACTACGTTCCCCATCATCCTTGAGCACTGACACGCTGGCTGGAATGAAAAGGAACTGGAGTCCCAGCAATATCCAGAGGACTACAGATTCCCTTCCCCTGCAACACTGGATCTCTGTGGTAGACTATGGTAGACTAAAATAGCTGAGTAATTTACAATGGGAGTGGGGAAGCAACAGTTGCAGCATACATTCCACTGCCTTGCAACAACATGCTCAACAAAGATTTTAAGCCTCAGCAGACAATATGTAATTAATTAATCAATATCTTGCCCTTCCTCCTAGAAATAGCCCAGGGCAGGAAACAACAAAACACTAAAAATGTCTATAAAACATCTTAAAAACAATTCCAACACAGATGCAGTTCGGGATAAGATTTGTACTTAAAAGGAAAGTGTAAGGTTTTCCGTACACTTCGAAAAGACAACAGAGATAGCACTTGGCTAATATTGTCAATGTTCTGCCGCATGACAAAGGCTTCAGCAGGGTCACCTGCTCTATCTACAAGAACCCCCCCCCCAAGGGCATTCAGGAATCCAATGGATTCCAGTAGTCTCTGGGGGAAGACTATCTTAATCTATCCAGTACCTCTGCATGGGAGAATTGCAGTCATAAGTCCAAACTTCACCAGGAAGTGAAGCTCCTGCTGGGACGAAGGGCGGGATATAAATCAAATAATAAATAAATAAATAAAATGATCTGACCATAACAATGCGGTGACATCCCTCCCCCAGTTTCATAAACCATGAGTTGAAGTTGATTTGTTCAAAGAAACCATAGTTAAATTATCCATAATTTCAAAGATGTGACAGGCTGTGGTTAATCAAACACAGAAGTGAGCACTTCCATACCACTCCTCAGCCATGCTAGAGGAGCATGGTAAGAGGGAGGAGCACACAAGCCAGCAAAAGGCTAGGCGTTTCCCCATCACAATAAGCCATGGTTTATTGTGTGTGCTGTGACAGCCAAACACAGACACTGTGGAAAACAGATGTGATTAAATCATTTCATGGAGGGGTTACTGTGCCAAAACATCACATGAAAATCATGTGTAAAGTAACATGTGGAATAGTAAGAGTTGGAAGGGGCCTATAAGGCCATGAAGTCCAACCCCCTGCTCAATGCAGGAATGCATACAGTATTATGACTGAACAGACTCTGAGGCCTTTAGGTTTAATAAATGGGCAGCATTAGTAGTATCGGTTTAATTTAAAAAAGGTTCAGTTACTGTCCCTCTTAAGTAGAATGTGAGATGTTGCATATAGTTTGGAGTCCATAAAAGCAGCCATTTGTAAAGAACTAATGGGTTGATGCCAATTTAGATCTGTACATTTTATACACTGGAGTTAAGTCTCTTTGCTCACTTCGTATTGATTTTTCATTTACTTTTTTACTAGCTAAAGGGACGGGAAGGCCTATTTATTAGACAATAACTCCTGAAGAGATCCCCGTGGCTCCTCCTATAATCTCATTTGAAATAACTCTGACACATTTCTTTAGTGAATCTCGTTGCCTCCTTAGCATCAGCTTAGTCTTTGAGACTATTCTATTGTTAAAAGCGTTGGAAACGCAGCAGTGTCTCATAAGGGTTGCTTGTTTGTACTGTGCTGAGACGTATAAATCTCCTTTAAAGATTCAGTGCCTGAGCCAGGTAAAAGGAACACAAGCTTCATATTTACTAAGGGAAGCACATGTTCCCTCACCGTATATCAACAAGCAAGCTAAACACAGTGTTCCTCTTTAGATAACAATACACTAAGCCGTAAATTACAGTATAAATAGCTTTTTACTTCTTTATAATGATGTCATGTAAGTGTGGCAAAAAACAGCTCTTGCATTTGCATGCCTGGAGACAGCCCATTGTGTGTAGTGGATAGGGATGGAAAGATCTGTCAATTTCAGTTCTCTTGGTTTCTCATTTTTCCAGTCTTAAATTCAGTTCTCCACATTTCTGCAGCAATCTGTAATTTTTTTTTTAAAAAAGTCCTCATGAAAATTCTCCAGCATTTTATTGTGAATTTCTCCTAATAAACACATTTTTGTAGGCAGTTTCAACTAACATACACATTTTTGCAGACAATTTATCCTAATGAAACGCATGTTAATACGTTATTTTCACTATGTTCACTTTTATGCACACTTTTCCCTAACATATGCATTTTTGTAAACATTGGTTGGCAAACTGCATTGCAAAATTTGAAGAAGTGTGAATTTCAAAGGATGGGTTGTTTCAGAAAGTGCAAATTTGATAGATACGTCTTGAAATATGAACAGAATCAAATTTTTCTCCCATTCCTAGTGGTGGGAAATGTGTTTCTGTCTTGGCCAATAATTTTCCACCCTCCTCCTTTGTTCCCTCTTTGCCCCCCATCACTCGTGTTGGCATTCTAACCTTTGGATAAAACAGCACCAATTGCATAGACACAAAAAAGGGGGTATTTTAAATTCCTACCATATTTTGAACAAACACCAATTTTCCTCAAGGGGAAATTTTCTTTACAAATAAATAAGGTAGCTGAATCTGCTCACCCCTTCAGCCAAATAGTCTTTAGTTTTATATATATATATATATATATATATATATATATATATATATATATATATATATTTCTCAGCTTCCCTCCCAGCAGAAATAACAATTGGAGAGAGGAGGGCAGTGGATTTTATTGGGACCAGAGCACAAGGAAACAGGTTAAGCCCCGTCAACATGCCACATTCTCCAGTCCTGATCACTGCTGCCCCACGGCAGTTGTTTAAATAACAAAAAGCAGATACATTAAATGCATTCAAACATTTAACACTGGAACTTTTTTCAGGCCAAGGGCCTGCGTTATTTTCATTTAATATCTCTCCCCCTACAAAATTCGATCATAATGTTTGTTTTTAATGTTTTTAATTGCTGTAAACGCCCGGAGAGCTTTGGCTATGGAGCGGTATATAAATGTAATAAGTAAATAATAAAGAATGTAACACATTAACTAATGCTACTACAGAATATGCTTTCAGTCCATTCAACTCCCCATTTAGTGCTGAGGGCCTGTTTATTTGAAAAGGATTTTAAGTATGCCCACAAGTTTGAGGACTGTACCCTATTTGTGCAGTAAGAGTTTTATACAGTGTGCAATTACACTCCCTAGCTTTGTCTAAAAGCAGCAAGCCAGTCCACACCATTATTCTGAATCCTCATGTCCACCTTGTTGGGGATGATGCTGCCTGCATTGCCTACATACGGCTGACTCAGTACATGGATGGAAGTGGAATGCCAAAGACTATGCAGTCAGAAGAGACGCGGGTCTGGCACCGCCGTGATGGAAAATGGCAGAATGTTCACTTTCACCGTTCAGGATCACCAACAGTACCTATCAAGTGAGTAAAGGATTCTCATTTTTGTATTGTTGCCTGTCTATCCATTTGAATATTTATTCAATTTATATACTGCCCTTCCTCCCAAAGGGAGCCCAGGGCAGCCCACAAAGATAAAGCATTAAAATTGGCTTAAAAACAAAAGAACTTAAAAAAAACAATTCCAATACAGATGCAGAATGGCATAAGGTCTCTGCATAAAAAAGGCTTGTTGAAAGAGGAAGGTCTTTGGCAGGCACCAAAAAGACAATAGAGATGGTGACTGTCTAATATTTAAGGGGGGGAAATTCCAAAGGGTAGGTGCCACACCCCTACAGGCCTGATTCCTGTGTTGTGTGGAATGGATCTCCTGATGAGATGGTATCTGCAGGTGGCTCTCACCTTCAGAATGCAGTGATCGACTGGGTATCTAAGGGGCGAGACGATCTTTCAGGTGTCCAGAGCATACAATCTGCCTTACAACATTTCTCCATCTTAGTTGGTATTGTCTGCGCTGCCTGGCAGTGGCTCTCCAGCATTTCAGGCAGGGAGTGTTTCCCAGCTATTCCTGGAGAAGCTGGGAATTAAACCTGGGGTCTTTTGAATGCCAAACACATGTTCTACCACAGAGGTATGGCCAGACCCCCACTTAGGGTGCAAACCTAACCTGCTGCCCAGCAGGGCTTAGCAGAGTAGCAGGGCCACAGCCACAGCCCTAGCCCTGCTGAGCATGCTGGCTAGGGTGGAAGGTAGGAGGGCAGGTGGATCCCAAATTGCCCCTAGACTGTCCCATTTTAAGGCTTTCTGCTGACTGACCCATTCACACATTCAGCGGACAGAAGGAGAAACTCCATGCCAGTAGAGTAATGCTGGAGCTGCTCCATGCTGGTGGAGTGGTGCTGGCATCACTCTCCAGTGAGAGGTAGGCAGACTGGGTACCACCACCCTATCCAGCTCCTCCCCGCCCCCCCCCAGCCTAGTACATGGGATTTGGATTGCTCTGTAAGTCTAGTAGTTCTTCATTCCATTCTGTCTCCCTGCCCATCCACGTAGCTCTTCCACTTTCCCATTCCAATAGAAAATACACTGATGATTTCCAAATGGGGGTTTGAATCCCCTTCTTTCTATTCCAGGTCCCACATTCCTATCCACTAGGTCTTTCAGGCTCTTTTTCTCAAAGGGAGTAAAGAGCATTTGTGGTATACTTGATATGTTCAAGCAGGGAGGCCAGTCATTTTCTCAGTATGCATCAAATCAGCTTTTGAAAACAGGGCAACTCATTTCTTGGAATATGCAATGATGAATGCATACAACTTCAAGAGCAGAATTGAACCCACTGAGCTGTGGTAAATCAGTGTTTCTAATAGTCGTTTTGGCTGGGAATTGGTCACAAATCCATCTTTATTGAGTCAACAGAATGAATCAAAAGCTGTAGTGCCCATCTGTTCTACAACTTCTGTCTATATAAATAAATAACTGTCAAGCCTTTCAAACCAAACGACTGCACATTTAATGCCAGAGCATTCCAGGAAGAGGGAAGGGGTTACTGCGGATCAGGATCCCAAATAGATGAGGCTGAGAACTGCATAATTTCCCCAGGGTGTCCCTGACCTCATAAGATTGGACTCTTGTTACTGAATAATACTTGTTCTTACCTGTTTTCATAATGTTTTTTTATTTAGAACTAAATCTGTTATACTGGGTTTTTATGTTGCACTTTTTATGATTCTGCTTTATTGTTTTTGCGTCTAATTTTTATATACAACTTACAGAGTTTTAAATGCTAAGCTATTTAGAAATAGTTTTAAATAAATAAAATAATTATTTGAGCTCAGGATCATTTTCTTATCTGCCCTCTGGAAACAACAGGATGCTCTGACTAGGATAACAGGGTGTTCAGACTTTTGGCACACCTTACAGAGTCTTGCACAGTGGAATCTTGAGTAGCGATTAGCTATTCACAATTGCATGCAAAGAACAAAGCTTTGCTTACAGGTTTGTTTTGATGGGATCATTATCATGTTGATTGACTGACAGGAATACAGATGTTATAGAACAGTTTGAGAGAGCTTTGACCTTTTTATTGATATAAATCAGGAATGGAGAACTTGAAGCCTCTAGATGTGGTTGGACTCCCAGCTCCCATTATCCCTGATCATTGGCCATGTTGGCTGGGGCTGTTGGGAGCTGGAATAGAGTCACATTTGGAGGATCATATGTTCCCTGTCCCCGATACTAATAGTCACTGAGCCAAAAAGAACCCCACTCAAATTAATAGATTATAGCTTCACCACCTCAGCTTTTGGTCTGAATCCACAGTCCGCTGTCATTGAACAAGGCTCTGTAACATAACCAATGCTTTTGGTTGTTCCCAAAGAACTCATGTGCAATTTAGACCAGTTTCTACTTTGTTTAAAAATTAAAGTATCATACATAGTGGTCTGAATATGAAAAAAAGTAATGTGTAAAATTTGGGGGGAGGGTGTTTTATAAACAGACATAAGATCTTAGTTTATTTGTAAAAAACTCAGAAATTACCCCCAGAAGTAATATCTCAGCAATTAATGTTAATTTGTTCTCTCTCTCTCTCTCTCTCTCTCTCTCTCTCTCTCTCCCTCCCTCCCTCCCTCCCCCCCCAGCTAAATGTCAGTGGTGCCACATTGTGTCCTCCGCACTCTGCACTTGGTTGGCAACCAACTTGGCCACTCCATTGCCCTCTTCATGCATGTTCTTTGAGTGCATGAAGCTGTGAAGTTTCTACATGTGATAACATTTACGATGCATCATTTTGTTGTATATTCCACTGATACCTTTTGTTTGCACTTCATTGAAGGGGATGGATATTCCATGCAAATGGAAAATGGAAAAACAAGACAGGACAGGGAACTGAAATGTGAGAGTATATATAAAGTATACTTCTCATGCCAAAATATGAGTAACATCTTCATGTGCCGCCTACAGAAATGAAGGTTAAAAACAACAACACTTAACCTTATTTTAATTTTTGCAATTTTTGTTTCCTGGCTCATTCGTTCTTAAAATCTATTGTGTGTTACTTTGGTCATAGTAGAAATAAGGAAATTCCTACTAACAACAACATTGTTACTGTAGGACACATGGCTAGAAATCCTGGCTTTAGACCAAAGCATTTCTGTAGGCTTGGGTCATGGGGAGTCATCTTTGCTATGAGTCACTGTATGTAAACTGGAAATAAAATGGCATAATTTCCTGACTTGACCTCACCAGAAGTTTCTGTCACTGTTCTCGTCTGGTCAACAAGACTTTTTTTAAAATAATTATTTCTTTAGCTTTGTAGTTCTAACTGCAGGGAAGAAAAAATATTTTGAAGTAATACTTCTTCAAAGCAGTGAATAGATAGATACGAGATGGGTTTTGGTGATTAAAAGGGTAAACTGAAAATTTTTTTAATCGTTTTATGGGTGTACAGTACATTTATTAAAGCAAGTTGTAGAGGATTTTTTAAACTGATGCTCTAGTCAAGATGCTCTAGGACAATTAGGCCTTAAAAGCTTAGTATCAGGAGTTTACTTGTCTTAATTTTCTTTGTAGCAATTTGTTATTTGGAAAAAAACTAACAGGAAAACATCTGTTTTCTAATAATACTGTCATACTTTTGCCATAATTTATCCATTTTCTCATGGCTTATCAACGTCCTTGAACAGTGTGTAATAAAATAATTATTGCAGCTTTATTAACTTGCCCCTCTTGCTACATATATACATGCAAAGTGAGCAGGAAATAAATTCAGTGTCCGTTTAGAAGAGATTGCTCAATTGCTCATTGATTGATTCTGTTGTGTAAATGTGAAATTTATATGTTTTCCCTTTTAAATATTTTTGTTCTCTCTTTGGTTAACTGTGGGGCTACCAATTTTCTGTAATACTGTATAGTGCATGATACTTTGATCAGTGTTCTTTTTAGTAATTGTAATTTACAACTTGCAGCAGGTTGAAATTTTTAAGGAGACAGAAATGGTCCCAATTTGTATATCGTTCACCTTTCTGCATTGTTGGCTGGTGGCTCCATGTCAGTGGGGCAGTGGAATCCACCCTGGGCCACCAGCCACCACTGCCTCTCTGTATTGATCAGTAATCAAAAGTGGATCTGACCTTATTCCTTACACCTTGATGTTGTTCCTGGTAAACATATACGTTAGAGAAATTTAATCTTCTCTGTTGATTATTATTATACAACCCACAGAAATGTTTATAACAAGTAAGCATCTACAGTTAATGTCTTGAGCCATATTAACCAGCCAATGGGATCTGTGCAAAGGCAGTGGCCTCATGCATTATTTTTTTTTAAATTAATCAATTCCTTCTTTTGTGAAGCAGCTTTAGGTGGTATAAGTGTATTTACATTTAACAAAATTAGGTGTAGCAACTTCTTTTTTTTTCTTTCATTTTTTTTTACACTTTTTAACCATAGCATGTGGTGTTGCCATATTACTTCGGGTCAAGTCTGTCTTCCACACTGAGATGTGAGAAAAATCATGTGAGTTAGTTCTCTGCACTCCAACTGAATTATACACCTAATCCTTTGTCATTTTCAAAACACTGCATTTTACCATGGGATACCGTGTATATATATATATTTCTTGCCATAATGGTAAAGAACTGACTGATATATTTAAGAATTAATAAATTTGTGATTTCTGCTGACTTTAGGTTTTCATTCCTTTCATTTGAGAATGTGGCACATATTTCTGATGTTCTGACCACGAGTATCACTGTTTGTGTAGCCAAAATGGTTCCACACACACAAAAGAGGACAAAATCATCCACTCTGGGGAACCCCAAGATTTGCAGAAGTACAAAACAGCTTTGGGGGGGGGAACTCATAAGATGGGAAAAGGGACCCCCCCCCAGAAAACAGCCCCATGAAGATTAAGCATGCTCAATGGCCACAGAATGCAATTGCTGGGGAGGGGGGAGAAAACCCAGGGAAGAGGGAAGCAGCTGCAATCCTAAACAGCAGCACAAATCCTAAACAGCAGCTCTCTACTCTGCAACATTCTGTTGCAATTCCCATTGTCACCTCTATGTGTACATCATTTACTAGCAAAATGCCCATTATTACAATGGGTTGCACATAAATGGAGGGAGGGCTTGTATATTATAAGGCACCCCACTGTGGGGACACTGACAGTAAGAGTCAAGCCACCCACTGTCAGAAGTGGAAAGCAGGTTTTGTCTTTGCTGGAGTGTTGTTCCCCCACCAACCTACTAAGTACAGATTTTGCTTTGTTGTGTAGGAATTGTTATTCTTGTTGTTAGCATTGTTACAGTTACATCCCACCTCTCCTCCAAGGAGCTCAACATGGCATACAAACATGGTTCTCCCCCTTCTGTTTTATTCTCACGACAACACTGTGAGGGGATTTGAACCCTTGTCTCTCAGGTCCCAGTTTGACAGTCTAACCACTGTAGCACACTGGCAGTCAATCACTCACTCAAATGGGAGAAAGTATGCAGATGCACTGCAGAACCTCACTGGGATGATCTCTGGGGTTGATCTGCTGCCTGCCCCTGACAATCCCAGTGATTAAATGTTAGAGAAAGTATTTTTTTTATTTAAAAGCATATCTCGGACCAATGTATGAAAATGCAAGATAAAAACAAAGACAGAGTGACAACCTATGTGTTTTAAGGGGAGTCTATTACAGCCTTTTCCAACCTGGTGCCCTCCAGAAGTTGTGGAACTCCCATCATCCCTGACTAGTCTAGGGCTGGTGAGAGTTGGAGTCCAACATAATCCAGAGAGCACCACCTAGGGGAAGGCTGGTTTCTTCCAAGGTCATTTTGGGCCCTATGTGTGTACATGCCATGTATCCTTGCAGCATTGTGGATGCAGGTCAGGCTGAGCTGTCGTCTTTCCCTCCCACCCCTTTCTTTTCTATTTTTTTAAAATAGGCATGGGATGGTATTCAATGCTTGTCCTACTCAGAACAGACCCATTGAAGTTAATAGACAAGACTAACTTATGTTCATTAATTTCAATGGGTCTACTCTGAATACTGTTCTGACTTCCTGGTGCATGGACAACAGTGGTGAGGCTATCCCAGTCCAGAAACAGCTGCAGCTGTCTCACCAGCCAAAGCTGGTAAAAGGCACTCCTAGCCACTGAGGTCACCTGGGCCTCTAGTGACAAAGATGTATCCAGGAGCACCCCGGACAATGAACCTGCTCTTTCAGAGGGAGTATGACAGCATCCAAAGCAGGCAGTTGACCAATTATCTGGACTTGGGAACCACCTACCTACAGTGCCCCTCTCTTGCTAGGATTCAGAGTCAGTTTACTGGTTCTCATACAGCCCACCACTGATGGATTGATTCAGGACAAATTAATTTGATTGCGATCCTATGGAGAATCCTATGCAAATTCATGGGGGATAAGGCTTCTAGCCATGGTGGCTATGTTCTAGGAGTCAGTATTCCTCTGAATGCCAGTTTCTGAGAATCACAAGCGGGGAGGTAATGTGCTTATGTCCTGCTTTTGGGCTTCCCATGGACTTCTGGTTGGCCACTGAGAGAACAGGAAGCTGGACTAGATGGGCCACAGATCCGATCCTACAGGTTCTTACGTTCTGTGTACTTTTTCATGACAGTAAGCACCATTGAACATAGTAAGGCTTATTTCTAAGTAAACATGAATAGGATTGCACTGTTCAAAGGACAACCTATGCTGTGTTGGCTTTATATTAATAGGGCTTGAGTTGAAATTATTCAGAAAGATCATTGAAATGAAAAGACTTGTTGTGCTTGGCAGTGTCAAAATCTTGCACCAAGTTATCCAGATGTCTCCATATCAAAATGAGTACCATATTGTACTTCAAGAAACCAGGGAGTGCAATGGTATGCAAAGGCTTGAGGCATCTAATGAAGCAGACTGTAGTTCATGAAAGCTTATGCCATGAAGTATTTATTATTCTTTAACATGCTGCAAGACTCTTTTGTTCTTACCCAACAGAGGAAGAATGGAACTGAACTGTTTCATTATGAAGGTATCCAAGCATCTACAAAGATCCTGAGAAAAGGGAGCATGCAAGATAAGCACTTAGGGTGGTTATAAAAAAAAAGGCAACAAGCATAAGACAGAAGTTTGTTTGGAGATACTTAGAAGTAAGAAATAGTAGGCAGTAGCTGCATGTTGTTCTCCACATGCCACTGAAATTGATGACAAAATTTCCATTGATTGCAATCCATAACCAACACGTATCTCAGGCAGTGCAATTCACAGAATTGCTCTACAGTAAATGAGTACTGTGACCATGCTGAAAAAATTATATGGGGGGTCATTTTGATATGGGGATATAAACCCCTCAAGTCTCAGTTACTTAGGAGTACAACTCAATTTGGCTTTTATTTACCTTGCGCCTGAACTAGTCAAAGCAGCATGTCAACCCTCATGCTCTGTTTGGAAATAAATTTCCAGAATTGCTAATGCAAATGGAATTTTGTCTCTGCATTTAGAATGTATTTAGTATTTAGAATGAAATCCTAGAGAAACTTGGGATTCCTACATGACAGTAAGCTCTGCTGAAAGTAAGCTCTGCAATCCTATACACACTGAACAATGGGACTTATTTTGGAATAAACATACATAGGATCATGTTAAAGATTTGTCTTTTTGAAGTGACATGATTTCAGGGTGGGTGGGTGAAGAAAAGGAAAATAAGTCCACTGGATTTTCCTCTTCAGAAGATCTAATCCCATGGAATTTAGGAATGATCTGAAAAATATAAACAGTCCGGTGGGGTGGGGTGGAGAGGGGACAGGTTCAATATCATATATGGTGTTGGAAAAACAATTTGTCATTTTGTCCATTTCAGATAGCAGTTAGTCCTGTTGTGCTCTGCTTGATTAAAACTTTCAGTATGCTGCCATCTGGTGGTCATATACATGCTGTTCCAAGAGTTTATTTCTGGGAGCATCCAAGTAGATTTAAGGGCCTGTTCCCTGTGGTCGTCCCAGAAAATGTTCAGTCTTAGCTAATGGAATATGGATTTGTTCTGCTGTCATTACTATGAATTATAACAGTATTTTCAGGAGCCACCATAACTAAAATTACTGGAAAATATTCCCATGTAACGCTGGTTGACATTGTGGATTTCTTCATGCAACCCCTGCCCAATACCCAGTCAAAGTGACATGCAACTTTCCACAAAGAAAGTTGTATATTTCAAAGTGGTTCAATTAATTATACAAAACCCCTAAATCCAGTGCAATAAAAAGGTGGGCAAAAGTCATGCTTGATAGATAATGCTTTGCAACCCACCCTTCAGTTACTACAGGAGTGTGACTGAATTATAGATCCTCTTGGGACACAGCTGTACATGCAGCTTTTAAAAGCAGTTCCGCACCTGTGCCTCTTAGGAAAGACTTCAGGAGGATGTTACCAGTTCTCCAACCATTCCACCATTTGCCAGGGTGCCTTGTGAGGAGGCAATGATACTTCTCCCATTTTGGATTTGTAAATAAAAATGAGAATAACACTTGCATTATGTTGTCAGTTGGGTGATGTCTACAGTCAATTGGTGGTATTACAGCTGGCAGCGAAGCTGGATTTGCCCAAAATGTGGAATCGTTCCTGTCCTGCCTCCATGGTTTGGCAAAGCGTCCCCGCCTCCTTTTTGCTAAGATTATGCATCACATTAAATCCAATATAGACAGAGCTAAACCAGAGGCACTTCTTCTTAACCAGAGATTTTGAAAGGTCAGCACCACAGCCTCCCAAATGCAAAATGATATATGCACACATTAAACCCTTGGCAGTACTTTCTTGGGTTTATTTTTCACAGTCCAAGCGTTCACCATGTTCTTGGGTCTCACTGGTCTGTAACTTGCTTCATTGGTCATTATGACAGTCATTAGACAAATGCATGGAGGACCAGGCTATAGAACACTGAAGGGTATGGTGCCCTTGAGACCTAAGATGAATATTTTTGGAACAGAAGTACAAAACGATATTTGGGGGGGGATTTGTAAATGAGGAAACCACTAAAACAGTTAAATGAGTATACTCAGTGGCCACAGAATGGTGGGTGACTGCTGGGGGAGGGAATGGAAAAACAGGTCACAGGAATGTGTTGTGTAATTTTAAGTCCTTTTTAAATTGTTGTTAATTATGTGTTTTAAGCTGTTATTACCTGCCCTGGGACCTCAGGATAACAGATGAGTATAATAATAAACTCTACTGTTAGAGCCAGTATACTTCTAAACGCCAGTTGCTGGAAACTGCAGGAGGGGGGAGTGTTCTTGTGTTCAGGATTCCCATGAACATCTGGTTGGCCACCGTGTGAACAGGATGCTAGACTAGATGGCCCAGTAGCTTGATCCAGCAGGTTTTTCATACGTTCTTATATTGTCCTCTGTAATGTTTCCTAGATAGGAGCATAGGAAGCTGCCTTATACAGTCAGACTGTTGGTCCAGCTAGTTCTTTGTTGCCTACACTGACTGACGGCGACTCTCCAGGGTTTGGGGCAGAGGCCTCTCCCGGCCCTACCTTGAGATACTGGGACTGTACCTGGGACCTTCTGCATGCAAAGCAGATGCCCTACTCCTTCATCAGACATGTTATGTGTAAAGGTGTGCGTGTGTTTTATTTTTAAAAAATGACATGGAGGCAGATCTATATTTTACAAGCAAGCAAAAAGAATCCTATACCAATGGAGCAGCAGCATAAATGTGTTTAAGCATCAGCAGAGGCTATTCAAATCTCATATTAGCATCCCATATTAGGAAGGCAAGCTTTACAAGGTAATTACATCTGTCCAAAATGGTTCATGGCTTTTAGTAACAGTGACATGTGAGTGACATGTGAAATGACCGGGGTGTGTGTGTTACCCTATTTCTATTTAAAAAATTGTGACTGCTGCGCAGGACCATTGACCAGGTTTATCTGTTAATGCTAATTTGTTCATTGAAGCCAGCTTCTGTCATCTTTGGTACTGCTGATGACGCGTAGGCGAATGATTAGGAGTCTCTTGGGTGGCTTTGAGAAGTTTGGTGAAGTCTTCTGCTGAGCTTTCTTTATCTCACCCCTACACAGTGTTTTGGTTCACCAAATGGAATGTGCAGCTTTCATTGCTCACAGATAGTTTGCAAGGAAATTGGGTTTTTTCCCAGGAAAGGTCCTCTCTGGAACCATTAATCTTAGACTGGACTCTCATCTTGGTTGGATGCAATACACATAATTTGCTCATTGGATTTTGCTCCCTGGTGCCTGAACTGGAAGTGATCAGCCTCTCTTCTACAAAAGAACATGCTAGAGAAAACAGCCATCACTTGTGAGATCATTTATTACAGCTCCTCTGTTTTTATTGTCAATGGCACTTGACAGCATTATTTATTTTGTTTCTCTGTCCAGCAACCATAAATGCATATAGATAAATCCATGGACATGTATTTGTTTTTCACTCCTTTGCTGGCAGCCAGTCTGGCTCCTGTGTTTGGCTTTTGTCAGACTCAACCAAGTGAGTAACAATGGCTCCTTTTTCCAGAACTGTTGTGGATAATTTTCACAAATATCCAAACCGGAACTTTTTTGCTTGAGATGCAGTAGTAGTGGGTGACTTTCAACTGGAGACCCACAAGAATTTGATGAAAAGAAACCAGTGTAAGGTTAAACGTAGATGTTATGGTAGACTGAACCAGAAGTGTAGTGGGAAACTCAGAAGTGCAGGGTCCCTTCATGATAGTCACACCACACACCCTCATAGCCACACACTCTTTTCCACTGTCCCTTGTCTCCCTTGCTTTCCCTATTGCCTCGCAAATCCACATTCCACTACAACAGATATCCCTAGGAGCCAATCAGCATGAAAGGTGAGGCTGTGTGTTAGTTCCTGCAAAGAGTCTTCTCAGTGACTGGCTCATCTCCTTTCACTCTCATTGGCTCCAATCAGCACAAAAGGACAAGGAATCTTCTCAGTAGCTAACACTCTGCCTTTTCATGCTGATTGGCTCATACATAGGAACCTGGCTGGGACCCAACTCCCCAAAAAGTAACGGGTCTATGATGCACACACCTGCAACCTCAGGCGTCTAC
Source organism: Rhineura floridana (assembly GCF_030035675.1). Classification (NCBI taxonomy): domain Eukaryota; kingdom Metazoa; phylum Chordata; class Lepidosauria; order Squamata; family Rhineuridae; genus Rhineura; species Rhineura floridana. The sequence continues at coordinate 88,313,793 of NC_084488.1, forward strand.
ACACCTGGGCTGAACATAAAAGAATAGTCCTGCTGGATTGGTCAAATGGAGCCCAGTGCTGTGTTTCCTGCAGTGTCCAGACTAATGCTTTTGGGAAGACTACAAGTGAGCTATGAAAGCACCAAGCATTCTCCCTGTTCTTGTCCTGAGGAACGGGTGTCCAAGGGTACTTCTGCACTGCAGTTTATTATGGTCTCTGTGTGTTCTCACATGTAAACTATACACAAGTGTTCACTAGATGTCCCCATCAAAACGCCATCCCATATTTCCAATTTAATCCAGATTTACCATATTTGTGGAAAATGCAGTAAGTGGGTTTTTTTTAATCAAGTGAAACAGTAAATCTGGGTTAAATGAGAGTATGGAATGACACTTTGATGAGGTCACCATTGTGCAGATGCTGTGCAAAATGTGCCAGTGCTGAATCGGCAATAAACTACCATGCGGAAGCACCCCAATTAGGCTAGAACAAGGTGACAGCATCAGGTTTGAGCACTTAGCTCATCTCTTCATGAGGTGGACTGAATCCAGCTCTCCATACAGTTTATTTCTCCACTGGAGGAAAGGGGGTTTGATTAAAATTTCCCATTCTTTTTGAAGTTGGTGCTGACCACACCATAGTGCTGCTGAATAAACACTGCTAGCTATGGGTGTGCAAATAGAAAGTAATGTTTACTGCTGGACACACGTAACTTAAAACCAGGGACAATAACGATATATGCATTTATGCATATATAGTTGTGGATAAGGAATTGGTTAAGAAGCAGAAAGCAGAGAGTAGGAATAAATGGACAGTTCTCCCAATGGAGGGCTATAGTAAGTGGAGTCCCTCAAGGATCGGTATTGGGACCTGTACTTTTCAACTTGTTCAGAATTAGAAGTGAGCAGTCAAGTGGCCAAGTTTGCTGATGACACTAAATTATTCAGGGTTGTTAAAACAAAAAGGGATTGCGAAGAGCTTCAAAAAGACCTCTTCAAACTGAGTGAATGGGTGGAAAAATGGTAAATGCAATTCAATATAAACAAGTGTAAAATTATACATATTGGAGCAAAAAATCTGAATTTCACATATACGCTCATGGGGTCTGAACTGGCGGTGACCGACCAGGAGAGAGACCTTGGGGTTGTAGTGGACAGCACGATGAAAATGTCAACCCAGTGTGCGGCAGCTGTGAAAAGGGCAAATTCCATGCTAGGGATAATTAGGAAAGGTATTGAAAATAAAACAGCCGATATGATGCCGTTGTATAAATCTATGGTGCGGCCGCATTTGCAATACTGTGTACAGTTCTGGTCGCCTCATCTCAACAATGATATAGAGTTGGAAAAGGTTCAGAAGAGGGCAACCAGAATGATCAAGGGGATGGAGCGACTCCCTTACGAGGAAAGGTTGCAGCATTTGGGGCTTTTTAGTTTAGAGAAAAGGTGGGTCAGAGGAGACATGATAGAAGTGTATAAAATTATGCATGGCATTGAGAAAGTGGATAGAGAAAAGTTTTTCTCCCTCATAATATTAGAACTTGTGGACATTCAAAGAAGCTAAATGTTGGAAGATTCAGGACAGACAAAAGGAAGTACTTTACTCAGCGCATAGTTAAACTATGGAATTAGCTACCACAACATGCAGTAATGGCCACCAGCTTGGATGGCTTTAAAAGAAGATTAGACAAATTCATGGAGGACAGGGCTATCAATGGCTACTAGCCATGATGGCTGTGCTCTGCCACCCTAGTCAGAGGCAGCATGCTTCTGGAAACCAGTTGCCGGAAGCCTCAGGAGGGGAGAGTGTTCTTGCACTCGGGTCCTGCTTGCGGGCTTCCCCCAGGCACCTGGTTGGCCGCTGTGAAAACAGGATGCTGGACTAGATGGGCCACCACTGGCCTGATCCAGCAGGCTCTTCTTATGATTCCAAGGGCAGATACTGACATCAAAAGTATGATTCCCTCTTAGTGGTGCTTGGCAGATCCAAGCTAAACAACTCCCTTGGAAATAAACTGAATCATTGCAGGACCAATTGACTGTTAATATTAGTTAACAAGTGTTCATTGTTATTTTTTTTCCTTTGGCAGATAAGCATGGGCTAGGTATATCTTCTTTATATCAGCATCACAAAATTAGGCCCACATATTACATGAATTGTTATTTTGTGCATCAGCTGGAGGACTTTAGGTTAATAAGAGCTATAGAGATGCCATGTGTTTTTGACTATACAGTTCCTTAAAGAAGCCTTCCCCAACCTGGAGCCTGTCAGATGTTTTTGACTATAGTGTCCATAATCCCTGACCATTGGCCATGCTGGTTGGGGCTGATGGGAGCTGTAGTCCCAAACATCTGAAGGGTACCAGGTTGGGGAAGATTGGTGTAGAGCCAGCAGTGCACTCAGGGCAGGGCTTTAGGATAGAAATCCAAGGACCCACATTGTAGGACAAGCAGAAAGACTCCAAATGCAACAGGGCTGGCTTTGCACATTTTGAAATTACCATCAAAAATAGCAGAAGTTGGGAGAATGGCAAGACCTGTAAGTCGAGAGTCTAAATTTAGCTAAATGATGTGTTAGAGCAGCATGGTTGCTTTTCCCTATGGCAGTAGTTCATGCTTGTCCAGGAGGATCAAGTAGAAAGGGCAGATCATGGGATATGGCCATACCAGTGCCGTCAAGCCACAGTGGGATGTGTAGCTGAAGTGGAAACTTTTCCAATATGATTCACTGGCTCTGTTATGTCAGTGTTTTAGTACTGATGTGGGAAAGATCCACAGTGTAGTGGGAACCACACTATTCTGGTATTGTATTCACTGATAAGCTTCAGTCTCTATATTTGGGGGGGAAAAGGCATTACTTCAGTGTGTCTGTAAGATGTTTAGTGTTTTGCTGGCAGCATTAAGGGGGGATTCACAATCCATTTTCTTGGTGTAATTTCTGTAGCTCTAATAAATGTGCTGCTATTTTCTGCCCTGCTCTGACACAGAGACAATAAAATGAGCCTGCTGTGGAAATTAAGAGCAGGCCCTGAGACTTGTAGGAAGTAATGCAATGCAATGCAACACAAAAAGAAACCATAACTATGGAAAGAACCACTTGGCACTAATGGCTCATTTGTTTAGGCTTATCTTTTGATGGTGGCCACGCTCTGCTGAGATGAGGGCAAGAAAAAATAACGTCCGCCAAAGAGTATCATTAAAGCAAGCCAATAATGAGAGCCATTGGTCTGCTGTGGAGGTTCAACTTAAGAGTAAGCTTCATAATCAGAGATTGGTGCAGGGAAAATTCAAGTGTTTTGGAAAAGCAGTGTGCATCGTCTTGCACTTCTACTTGCCTTCTCAAGGACTCGGTAGCCTTGATAAGATTGGTAAATATTGTTCATGGAAAAAGACAGACTAGATCTGTTGATAGTAATGCATCTGATTTTACAGCATCTGTAGCTACATATTGTGATTCTGAAAGTCATTCCATCTGTGAGCCAAACAATGTGATTGGGACAATCAGCTGATGCAACTTTTTCTGAACTGTTCAGACTTCAAGTGGAGTATTACATATTTGAATCCCTATGAATATGTAACTAATATGTAAAGGAGAACACTAAGCTAGAACCCTGATATGCTAGTTTTCTGCAGCGAGGGCCTTTATTTCAAATATAAGGGAATTTTAAAAAAAACATAAGGGATAACTCAATTATAAGAAAATATTTAAGATCTACAGTCTCAAATAGTAATATTGGTTAAAACAGCACCATGTAAGTTTCCTAAAGGTGTGTTTCAGCTTTGGGGAGATGTTTGTGGAATACAATTTTGGAGACCACACAAATCTTTAAAAAGCCATGTAGTTAAGATTTCTTGGTCCTGCAGAGTTTAACAAGTGGCATGTAGAAATGAAGTACATGAAGCTTTCCCCCTCTTTTTCTCTATGCCAGAAAAAGAAGCAAACATTGAGACTAGGGATCAATGATTCTATAAACGTTCTGCATGCAAAGCAAATGTTCTACCACTGAGCTACAGCCTTTCCCTTTGGATGCCTCTGAACGCTGTAGTAATGCTCGGAATGGGTGGGGCAGCAGAGGCGGCTGGTGGCTCCATGTCAGTGCAGCAGTGGATTGCGCTCTGGGTTTTAGTCCGAACTTTCAAGGAACTGTCCGAGGTCCTTGAAAACTTAGACTAAAACCCTGAGAGCATTCCACTGTCCCAGTGACATGGAGCGGCCATTGCAGGACAGCGTTGCTCACCTGGCTTCCCAATGTGAAGCGTCACTGCTGGTTCCTGAGAGGGAGAGGGGCAAGGTGGTGGGGAGCGTAGCATGGTGTGGGTGCAGCAGCAAAGCCAATCCCATGCTCCCTCTGCTGCACCCACACAACAAAGAGCTCCCTGCCACTTCACCCCTCTCCCTCTCGGGAACCAATTGGGAAGCCAGTGAGTAATACCACCCCACCAGCAATGCCAACCACTACAGGAACAGTATCTGTGGTTCCCCCGCCATCTCTGTCCTGAGCCACACAGGGTAAGATGAAACAGAAAGAAATTACAGTTGCCAGAGACTGAGCCAAGGTTCTGTCCCCACAAACTGCCCAACAATTGTTGAGCTAAATCTCATCCTCCATTCTCATCACTTTTAACGGATATTAACAGGGGACAAACCAGTTTTCATCTTAATATTATTATTATTATTATTATTATTATTTGATTTATATCCCGCCCTTCCTCCCAGCAGGAGCCCAGGGTGGCAAACAAAAGCACTAAACACATTAAAACATCATAAAAACAAACTTTAAAGCACATTAAAACAAAGCATCTTCAAAAACGTTACTTTAAAAAAGCTATCAAAATATCTTCTAAGATTAAAAGTATTTTAAAAATGAAGGTTTAAGAACATACTAAAAATTCCAACACAGATGCAGACTGGGATAGGTCTCAACTTAAAAGGCTTGTTGAAAGAGGAAAGTCTTCAATAGGCACCAAAAAGATAACAGAGATGGTCCCTGTCTAATATTTGAAAATGGAAATGGACTGCCTTCAAGTCGATCCCAACTTATGGCAACCCTGTGAATAGGGTGTTCACGGTAAGCGGTATTCAGAGGGGGTTTATTAAGGGGAGGGAATTCCACAGGGTCGGTGCCGCCACACTAAAGGTCCGTTTCCTATGTTGTGCAGGTTGGACCTCCAGATAAGATGGTGTCTGCAGGAGGCCCTCACCTGCAGAGTGCAGTGATCGACTGGGTATATAAGGGATAAGACAGTCCTTCAGGTATCCTGGTCCCAAGCTGTATAGGGTTTGTACACCAAAACTAGAACTTGGCCCTTGAACTATGTAGTACCATTTTTATGAACCACAAGAGGAAGAACTGGACTAAGGAAATCCCACAGGCTGTCATGCCATTTTCCACATTCCTTTCTCCTGCCCAAAGGGATGGAAAGATCTCAGAAATGGAGTGAATTGCCCGTGCCTTTTTTGAACAGTGCAAAAGGGTCAGCCTGCCCTCCCTGCCTGAAAAGGTATAAGCTACTTGCAAAATTCTGACCTAAAGGGATTCTTCTCTATTCTATGAAACATTGATAGGGACTGTCTAAATATACTGACATGAAACAGAAGGGTTAGTATGCAAACCTTTGGCACATGACAAAGCAGATCCTCCAGCCGGTGTTGATCTTCTGGAGTGCATTCTACATCAGCCTTATTCCATTGGCACAGGTGAAGCATTGTGAGAATGATGTGTTTTATTTCTGAAAACTGTCAGGTGGGCCGTCCAATGGCTGTTCGTTTAAAGTGAGCTGATGTATTTGCAATGACTTGAAGCTTATTGCTTTCCCATGACAAATGTGCTGTTGCTAACATCTTTCTACTATGTAAATGCTATATGTAATTGTAGCAGTCAATCCCATCCATCCCTGCAGCATTGCTTTAGATTTCACTCTGTGTTCTCTGGTAATGATGGTGATGAAGTTTGCAACAGAATCTGAATGGTCCCTGCTCATAATACTTGTTCTTATTAAGAACATAAGAAGAGCCTGCTGGATCAGGCCAGTGGCCCATCTAGTCCAGCATCCTGTTCTCACAGTGGCCTACCAGGTGCCTGAGCTGAGTACCCTTACCCCAGGGGTGAGAAACCTATGGCATTCCAAATGATGTTGGACTCCAACTCCCAGCAGCTGCAACCAACATAGCCAATGATCAGGGATGATAGGAGCTGTAGTCCAACAACTTCTGGAGGGCCAAATGTTCCCTATCTCTTCCCTATCTGGAAAAACTTCCTCTGTTTGTAATTCATGATGAGGCATATTTCAAAGCTGATGTTTTTGTTTTTGTGCCTGCACGCAGTTGTCATTCATCAGACCACAATGAAAAGTTTTGTATACCACTACTGGCGCGTGCTCAGAACTTGATTACTTCAACTCCTTATTTGATCTTACTTTCATCCTGCACTTTAGTCCAGTCTGAGTATCCCTATGTGGTCTCCCAATCCAAGTCCCATAGCCTGCCCTTTCCGTTCCGGCTTCTTCCAGGAATCCATAATGTCCCACCATTGGCAGTGAGAAACTGAGAATCCACACCACAGGAACAGGTGCCTGCTCTAGATTCTGAGCAGCCACCATCTACTATCTGGAAGGTGAGACTGCCAATGCCACCCCATCTGCTGATACTGCTGCCTTCTCATCCATGATCCATTAGCCAATCAGGCTAGGAAGTTGGGACTCATAATGCATGACAAACGGTGCAGCTGCCTACCCACCCAGCATGACACTTTCCAAGAGACTCTGCATGTATCGAAACTCTACAAGTCCTTTTAGAAACTGTTTAAAAGGCTGTCCCCCTCGCAAATCACTCACAGAGGAAGCTCAGAATTAGTGACCTAAATGTAATTTAAGCAAGGGGGGGTAAAGCAGGCTGAATCACGTATCATTATTCTATTATGTTCTGCTGTATCTTTACTACTTGTTGAAGGCCTTTGTAACTATGCCTCATCCAATTGGTGATCCCTTGTCCAATTGTTTAGAAACGACCACTCCCCATCGAGGCGCATCGAGTATCTTCATACATAACTTCTGCTGTTCGTTGAAGATGCACCTCTTTGCTCTGACCTTTGATAGTTAGGATTTGTGTAATTTTTGTGAGACCACCTCTGTTGTCTGATGTATAGTCTTTGGTTTGTTTTAAATTGTTGGATTATATGGTTGTCATCTGCCATAGGACCTTGTGGTGAAGGTAAGAAATCCCTTAGGTAAATCAGGAATGCCATTTCAGATTTCAGGGTGATTGAAGTAGAAAGGCAATCTTGAGCAAGGTTCAAGAGCCACAAACTCGGGGTGGGGGGGACAGTCCCATTTTAGAGTACAATAAGAGGATAAGAGCTTAATTTATGCAGGACTGGCTTAGTCTTCACGCCAGAATGCAGTCGAATATCTGTAACGTGGAGGCTAAAATATGGCATACCCAGGGGAAAAAATGTTTGCGCCGCTCATTTCTCTTTCTAAAGAGTCATTCCTCTTTCTGAAGCAAATTCTGAAGATTGCTGAGGAAGAATGGGGGGCATAAGAAATACAAAACTAGATCTGCCCAGGAGCCCGGAAAAGTTAGGAAGCCCCTTACAATGGAGGCTGGTCTATTAGGTTAAGTGGGGCACTGCCCCACCAAGCTCAGCCTGCCCTCAGTCAGCATCCAACTGTCTGCTTTCTTTCAACCAGTCCAGGGGATGGCACTGGCTGTCAATTTCTTCCTGTGGTGTAGTGGTTAAGGTGTTGGACTACGACCTGGGAGACCATGGTTCAAATCCCCACACAGCCATGAAGCTCACTGGGTGACCTTGGGCCAGTCACTGCCTCTCAGCCTCATGAAAACCCTATTCATAGGGTCGCCATAAGTCGAAATTGACTTGAAGGCAGTCAATTTACATTTTTTAATCTCAGTCCCTTGTAGAAGTAGGGAAGGGAATGGGGACAAAAGTAGAATTTATTCATTTATTTAACAAAATCACTATATCACTTTTGTTAAAAAACAAAACAAAACTCTTAAGTAGTTTATAAAAGAATTGGTTGGCTCTCCCTCTCATTAGCTCTGGCTCCCCCTACTGTTGGCCTCCCTGCCTTCTGCCCTACCAGTCCCAATGGGCACTTGCACCTGCTCCCCCCAGCCACTTTGTACAGCTCCTGGAAAGTTTGGATTAAAACCCAGAGCAGATTCCACTGCCTCTCTGACATGGAGCCAGCAGCCACCATTGGTTAGGAGGAGATGGGAAACTTCTGTGAACTTCCTTAACTTATCCTGAACTTATCTTAGGTTCATGAATAGAAAAATAGTGTTATCAACTGGTGATGCGCTAGGATGAAGAGGCTGTTTGGATATTTTAGGATTAATAGGATTATAGGATTAACAGGATTTGTATATAGCAGGGATGGAGAAGAACCTGTGGCCCTCCAGAGGTTGCACTACATTGGCCATGCTGGCTGGGGCTGATGGGAGTTGGGAGTCCAACAGCATCTAGAGGGTCACAAGTTCCCCATCTAGCAATGAGCTGACCATGTGTTATTGCACATAAGGGTCTATGCAGATCTACACATCTAACAGGTGGCCACTGCTGTTAGTTTGACCACAGTTTTGGGAGAGATGTGGCTGGGACAAAGTTTAATCACTAGGTGAAGAGATAAACTACCAGTACTGCTGGTTCATCTAAACTGAGCTATTAGGCAGAATATACTTCTAATAAATATAGAAAACATTTGATTAAATGTGTTGTTTTAAGCAGCAATTGTAATGGAAGATAAAAGGGGCATTAGGAATGAGTGAGAATTTTGCTTCAATTCACATTTCAAGCCAAACTGATCAAATTTGCACATTCCAAAACACAGCTATCCTTCAGAATTCACACTTATCTGATGCAGTTCTCCAACTAAGCAATGTATGCAAACATGCAATATATGACAAGAAATGGGTGCAAAAACGAGTACATTAGTCTAAACTGCCTACAAAAATGTGTTTATTAGAAGAAATTCACACTAAAATGCTTAAGAATCTTCATGAGGGTTTTTTTTTAAAAAATCACAAATTGCAAATTGTTGCAGAAATGCAGAGAACTGAATTTAAGATTGGAAAAATGAAAAACAGAGAGAACTAAAATTGACAGATCTTTCCATCCCTAAGGGGTATATGAGAATCCTCCAGCATGCACAGGTTTCAGCCACTGCCGCTACCTCAAAGGCTTGGCCTGAAAGCATGGTGTTTGACTTTTGATGGTTTCTGGAAAGTTAGTATCTGCTGCCCTCCTGTGGCTATACACTAAAATGAAAAAGATGAAGACTGCTTCCTGAAATCTTTCCTTCAGATATTTGGTGTAAATATAATAGTTTTCTTAGGGGAGGGGGGCAGAGGGGGAGAGAGAGAATTACATTATCTACAACTATCATATAGGTCTTGGAGAACTTTATTTTTTGATGGATTTTATCCATCCATGGATTTAACATTATGTGAAATATCATGTGCCCTGCAGTGGTACTCGCTTACCTTGTACCCTCCCTCCCCTGAAGGGCAAGCAACAACTTGGTTACTGACATTTGTTTGTGACAATGGCATGAACACAAGAACACCCCTGCTGGATCAGGCCAAAGGTCCATCTAGTCCAGTATCCTCTTCTCACAGTGGCCAACCAGATGCCTATGGGAAGCCCACAAGCAGGACCTGAGTGCAACAGCACTCTCCCCACTTGTGATTCCAAGCAACTGGCATTCAGAGGCATACTGTCCCCAAAAGTGGAGGTAGATCCTGTTGTGTGAATTTGTATAAATGTTAGCAGAGATTGTCAACGGTCTGAGATGCTGTGTGCCAGTGTGAGCATTTACCTAAGAAACCAGGCTTTTACCCTGCACTGAGATCACTGAGACTTAAGACTTAGTAAAATAAGAAAATCTACTTTATTTATAGAAATACATAGTAGATAGGAAAGGCATACATAGTTCTTACTAACTAAGTGGGAGGCGCAAAGCCCAGGTTTGGGAGTTGCCCTCATGGCTCAGGAGAGAGCAGAGACAAAAGTGTCTCCTCTCTCTCGGACAGTCGAAGAAGAGAAGAGGGCAAAGGGTAGAAGGAGGAGGTGCAGATAAGCGCGCTAAGACATATCAGTCTGCAATGTGAAAGAAATCAGTCAGAGCATCACAGGTAAAGGTAATCAAGCCTAGCCATCTGGAGGACTCTAACTCTATCTCCCTTTTGGAACATAAACAAAAGAACAAAACAGAAGTTGCTCTTGCCCCACTTCCAACAGATCCTAGCCATTGTGACTAGCAGGCACTGATAGCCTTATTCTCCATGCATTTGTCTAACCCTCTTTAAAGAGATCCAAGCTGTTGGCGTCACTTCTTGCGGAACCAAATTATACAGTTTGACTGTGTGCTGTGTGTATGTAGCTGGCTTTCAGGGTAGCACTAGCCTGGACTGCTCAAAAGCAGTTTCTAGTGGGGGGGGTATCAAGCAAGAACATGGGCTGTCTTCTATGCTATGCTTGGCATCTCCACTACAAGAACAAAAAATGACCAAGGAAAAAAAAAAGCGAAGTATCTGTTTTGCACCCAAAGCATTTTTTCAAAACTGAAGTTCCTTAAGGTGTTCCCTGCAGGAGAAAGCATGGGCAGAACTTAGTCTGACCAGTTCTGTTCAGATCACTTCACATCCTATAATTTTTAAATTAGAATTTATTACCCGCCCTTCACCCAAAGGTCCCAGGGTGGGTTACAACAAATTTAAACACATAATTAAAAACAGTTAAAAACAAGCTAAACAACATCACAGAAAATGGGGTGGGTCCTAAAAATATAAATTTCAGGTGTCGAAGGCCAGGATAAAGAGGTGCTTCTTCAGCATGCGCTGAAAGCTGTACAATGAAGTTACCAGATGCACCTCAGTGGGGAGGGAGTTCCACAGCTTAGGGGCTGCCACAGAAAATGCCCTTTCCCAGGCCAGCCCCCCAACGTCTGAGGGTGGCAAAACTACCAAAATGGTCCCCTCTGCTGATCTCAACACCTGAGAGGGTGTGTTGGGAAGGAGGCGGTCTTTCCAGTATTTGGGACCTGAGTCATTTAGGGGTTTAAACACTAATGTGAGCACCGTGATCTGGGCCGGAAAAAAACTAGCAACCAATGCAGCTGTTTTTAAAAGGGGTTATATGAGTTCTAAAGGGAGCCCCAACCAGTAATCTGGCTGCTGCATTTTGGACCAATTGAAGTTTCTGAGTCGCCTTCAACGGCAGCCCCACATAGGCATTACAGTATTCCAGTCTGGAAGTTACCGGAGCATGGAGCACTGTGGCCAAGTCGTCTCTGTCCAAAAAGGGCCACAGCTGGCAAACCAGCCAGAGCTGGAAAAAAGTACTCCTAGTCACTGAGGCCACCTGAACCCTCAGTGACAGTGTTGGATCAAGGAGTATCCCCAGGCTGTGGACCTGCTCCTTCAAGGAAAGAAACAATCCCATCTAGAACAGGCTATCTTCCCACCTTCTGGACACATAACACCTCTGTCTTTTCAGGATTCAGTCTCAATTTATTGGCCCATTTCCAGTCCATCACTGCCTCCAAACACCTCAACTGCCTCTCCTGGTTCAGATGGAAAAGAGCTGGGTGTCATCTGCCTTTTAATGGCACCTCACTCCAAATTTCATGGTGACAGCTCCCAGTAGCTTCATATAGCATGGGGGACAAAATGGAACCCTACAGAACACCATAGGATAATTTCTAAGGTGCTAAACAGTAGCCTCCCTTAACTACTTTTTGGAAGCGGCTCTGGAGGTATGAGCAGAACTACTGAAGCACAGTGCCCCCAACCTGCACCTCCCTGAGATGTTCCAAAAGGATACCATGGTCAACAGTATCAAGCTGCTGAGAGATCAAGGACAATGAGCAGGGTTGCATTCCCTATCTCTCTCCCCAAAAAAATCATCAACCAGGGTGACCATGTAATGAGTTTACTCCAAGCATGCTTGAAGCCACCACCTTCTCAAGCACTTTGCCCAAAAAGGGGATATTTGCCACTGGACAATAGTTATTTAACACTTCTGAGTCCAGGGAGGTCTTCTTAAGGAGGGGATGCACCACCACCTCCTTCAAGGCAGATGGTACCTCCCCCTCCTCCAATGAAGCTTTAGTCACTCCCTGGGCCCCCTAAGTCAGTCCCCTATGGCTAGTTCTTGGCAGCCAGGATGGGCAAGGATCAAGGGAGCAGGTGTTGGGCCACACTTCTTCAAGCAGCTTGTTCATATCCTCATTCTGCAATAATTGAAACTGATCCAATACAGATGGAACAGACAGTGCTCTGAATGCCTCCACTGGACTTGCTCTAATTGTGGCATCCAACTCTGTCTGAATCTGATCGATTTCCCCCCCTAAAATGCCTTGCAAAGTTGTTACAGCAGGCCTCCAAGGGTGTCAGAGCAATGCTCTCTTGGCTAGAAGACAAAAGCCCATTCACCACTCAGAAAAGCTCTACTGGCCAGCTACTTGTGGGCGCAATGGTGACACAGAAGTAGGCTTTCTTTGCTGTTACCACTGCCACATGGTAGGCATGATAGTGCAGCCTTACCCGTGTTCAGTCAGGTTCGGACCAAGGTGTGCTCCAGCCGCCTACTCTCCTGTTTCATTGCATGCAGATCATTGGAATACCATGGTGACCTATGTGCTCCACAGCAACGGTGGGGACACTCAGGTACGATCATGTCGATGACTCTACTCATCTCACCATTCCACAGTGAGACAAAAGCCTCAATAGGAGCATCAGCCATGTCAGCAAGAAAATCCCCCACAGCATTCAGGAATCCATCAGATTCCATAAATGTCTGAGCACAGACCATCTCAATGGGTTCCCCACCCCTGCAGAGTGGAGTAGCTACATTCAACTCAAAGCATCTCTACAAATATTGAGAATGTTGAGGTTCTGAGAGAGAAATTCCAAACTGATTGCTGTGGTCCGTAGGAGCTCCATCTCCCTCTGCAAGCACCCTGTCCATGTGACTACTGGTCTGGAGTGTTTGCACCTTATCTTGGGTCAGTGGGACAGACTGGGGATTCTGTTGGTGTACCGCCCACCCCGGTGCCCAACAGACTTCATAGCTGAGCTAATGGAGGTGGTCTCGGGTGTACTGTTGAGATCCCCCAGACTGTTGGTTCTGGGGGATGTCAACATCCATGCTGAGGCCACCTTATCCAGGGCTGCTCAGGATTTAATGGTCTCCATGACAACCATGGGACTGTCCCAATATGCCATTGGCCCAACACATGTAGCAGGGCATACTCTAGACTTGGTTTTTGCAACTGGACATGGAGATGGTGATCTCTGTCATGGACAGATCACTGCTTGCTGAAGTTTAGACTTACAGCGGCTTTTCCCTTCCACAAGGGTGGGGGACCTATTAAGTTGGTCTGCCCGCAGAGACTAATGGATCCGGATGGTTTCCAAAAGGCTCTGGGGAGTTTTTCGGCTAATAGGGCTAACACTCCTGTTGAAACCCTAGTTGAACTGTGGAATACAGAAATGACCCGGGTGGTTGACATGATTGCTCCTGAGTGCCCTCTCCTGTGTAGAGCTCATACAGCTCCATGGTATACCCCAGAGCTGAGAGCAATGAAACAATATAGGAGATGGCTTGAGTGCAGATGGAGACAAACTCCTAGAGGATGCAGTTATACACTGGTAAGTGCCTATGGTAAGCTGTATTTAGGGGCAGTGAGGGCTGCAAAAAAATATTTTGCTGCCACTATCAAATCATCAGTCTGCTGCCCAGCGACCTGTCTGGGGGCTATTAGACTCTGGCCCCAGGGACATGGTAGAACCATATGAGGCCGGTTGTAATGAATTTGCTAGGCACTTCCAGGATAAAATCTTTAGCATTCGCCAAGACTTAGAATCCAGTGTTATAGCAGGTGAATCAAGCGGAGTATCCGGAGCACAGCCTTGTCCCGATTTCTTGGATGACTTTCAGTTGGTGCAGTGTGAGGACGTTGACAAGGTGCTTGGACAGGTTCATGCAGCCACTTCTGTGCTGGATCTTTGCCCTTCTTGGCTAATAAAGCTAGCAGGGATGGAACAGCCGGCTGGGCCAGGGAAGTGATTAATGCCTTTCTGCGAGAGGGGGTGGTCCCTGGCTGCCTGAAAGAGGTGGTAGTGAGACCACTCCTGAAGAGACCCTCCCTGGACCCAGAAAATCCTAATAACTATAGGCTGGTAGCAAGTGTTCCATTGCTGGCCAAGGTCCTTGAATGAGTGGTTGTGGGGCAGCTCCAGACACTCTTAGATGAGACCGATTATCTGGATCCATTTCAGTCTGGTTTCAGGCCTGGTTTTGGCACGGAAACAGTCTTGGTTGCCCTGTATGATGACCTTTGTCAGGAGACAGACAGGGAGTTTGACTCTGTTGATTCTCTTTGATCTCTCAGTGGCTTTCAATACCATTAACCATGGTATCCTTTTGGGGAGACTGGGTGAGTTGGGAGTGGGAGGGACTGCATGGTGGTGGTTCCGCTCCTACTTGGCAGGTCGCCTCCAGAAGGTGGTGCTTGGGGAACATTGCTCGGCACCCTGGACTCTCCAGTATGGGGTTCCTGAGGGGTCAGTTCTGTCCCCCATGCTGTTCAACATCTACATGAAACTATTGGGTGCAGTCATCCGGAGCTTTGGAGTGCGTTGCCATCAGTATGCTGATGACACGCAGCTCTATTTCTCCTTTTCATCTTCTTCAGGTGAGGCTGTCAATGTGCTGAACTAGTGCCTGGCTGTGACAATGGACTGGATGAGGGCTAATCAACTGAGGCTCAATCCAGACAAGACTGAGATGCTGCTAATGGTGGTTCTTCTGACTGGATGGTGGATGTCCAACCTGTCCTGGATGGGGTTGCACTCCCCCTGAAGGAGCAGGTTTGTAGCTTGGGGGTTCTCCTAGAACCATCTCTGTCACTTGAGGCTCAGGTAGCCTTGGTGGCACAGAGTGCCTTCTACCAACTTTGGTTGGTGACCCAACTATGTCCCTATAGGAACATAACCTGTCTTCAGTTGTCCATGCTCTGGTAACAGCCAAATTAGATTACTGCAATGCACTCTACGTGGGGCTGCCTTTGAAGATGGTTTGGAAACTGCAGCTTGTGCAAAATGCAGCAGCCAGATTGGTAACAGGGACCAGATGGTCTGAACATATAAAACCGATTCTGGCCCACTTGCATTGGCTGCCTGTATGTTTCCGAGCTCGATTCAAGGTGCTGGTTTTAACCTATAAAGCCTTATGCAGCTTGGGACCACAATACCTGATGGAACGCCTCTCCCGATATGAACCCACCCGTACACTATGTTCAGGATCAAAGGCCCTCCCCCGGGTTCCTACTCTGAGGGAAGCTTGGAGGGTGGCAACAAGGGAGAGGGCCTTCTCAGTGGTGGCCCCCAAATTATGGAATGATCTCCCTGAGGAGGTGCACCTGGTGCCATCACTATTATCTTTTCGGCGCCTGGTCAAGACTTTCCTGTTCTCCCAGGCATTTTAGCATGTGTTTTTTAAATTGTTTAAAATTTTTAAAATTGTGTTTCAGGTTTTTAAAAGATACACAGGTAACATACAAAGGCCATTTACACCCTACTGTGAAGAGAACGGTAGACAGATGCTCACTTTTGTACATTTTGTTTTATGCTTCTCTCACATTTCATATTTTCTTCAAGCTGCTGATTTGGTCAGAAGAGCCAAGGGATTGCACAGCTCCTTTACTCCCAAGGCATGGGAGATCACCTGAACAGTGAGTGTCCTGTGAGCTGTCTCAAGGATGGCACAGTTCTCTTAAAAGGCAATTTTGGGACTTCTGCAAAGGCCTCCCTGAGCTGTGATTGGTGTCCAGAACTTAGAATCAGTAGTGTAGTGGCAAATTCAGAAGTGCAGGGTCCCTTCACTTAGTCACAGCCACATCCCCTTTTTTTTTTGCTGCTGGGTTGAGAATGAGATCCTTGTAAATGCCTTCGCCCACAACCACAGATATTCCTAGGAGCCAATAAGCATGAAAGGGGACAGTGTTAGCTACTAAGAAGAGTCTTCTAGGTGGCTGACTCACCTCCTCTCACTGATTGGCTTGCAGGATGCTGGAGACATAGGGACCATGCTGGGACTCTGCTCCTAAAAAAATAACAGGTCTAAGACACCCCCGGAGGCCCTGGATGACTACACCGCCACTTAGAGTGACCACTTGTATTGCCAAAAAAGTGTATATACATCACTGAAAAAACAGAACCAAAAGGCAAGGTGGGAGAAGGCCAGACAAGGTGGGAGAAGCAAACACACAGGTCGGAGGAGCTTCACAGAGGTGATGTAGGAGCATGCAGCTCTTTACACTCCACCTTTCTTCATGTGCCTGTTGTGTTCCGCTGCGCTCAGCCACTGAGAGCCAAGTACAGGGAATACCTATGTACTGGGCCCATGGGCCGCAGGGAATCCATACGCCAAGCTTTCATTTTTATTTTTAAAAAAGTAAGTCTCTAGTCCACCTAGAACATTATAAAGCCAAAAGTACAGGTACTCTTATAAGCAATTTCTGTGAGGTGAGCCACCCTGTCTACTTGCCTTTAATTGTTTTTAACCATTGAATGAAGGTAGACTGTGATTGATTAGCTAATTGTTTGGACATTAGGCAAAATCCATCTCATGGGTCCTAAAGAGCTGCTATTTCCCCCTTTCCTCTAGTACACTTTTCCTACTTGTTTAATTTTCTACTCCTTTGAATCTCCATAGCTTGCCTTTTTTCCCCTAGCAACCAGGAGGTATCTTTCCTGTAGTAGGTTTGTCTGAGATCAGGTATGCTGTAGAATTATTTTCTGTAAATACTACTAAATGAATAAGTGCAAGTGGATGTACTTGCATACACACAAATGCAAAATGTGAAAACTTTGCAAAGAGGCTTAAGCAAGTCGTCTGCTGTGCAGCAGCTATAATCCAGGCACTCATTAAGAATTCACTGTACTGTATAGCTAATTCATAGTACAATGGTATACATATGTCTACTCAGAAGTCTTTGTGTTTAATGGGGATTACTCCCAGATAAGTGAGTACAGGATTGCAGCTTAGGCTTTGGTTTATGGTTGGCACTGGGGAAAAGCAGGGTTCTTGTGCCTTTAGCAGCTGTGTGGCAGGCAGAAACTCAGCAGGTTAAGCATTTTCTAGTATGAAAATAAAATTATGGGAAAAGCTTCACCTGTTCACATTCTATATGCCAGCCATTTTATTACGTGTGTGGCCACTAATTTATATTTGAGCCCTCGCCTCTACCTGTACAAGAGGACACAAATATCCATGACACAAAATGTGTGCAAATTTTATGCAAATTGGGGACCTCTTTTGTGAGTGAATTGGAGTGCCCAATCCACATACAATGTACTGGACTCAGAAAGTCCTGTTGGCACTCCTGGCTCCACTGACATGCTACACATGCGCAAGCACATGCACACATGAATCTAGCCAGAAAGCCCTCTATGGCTGCATGTACAACACAGAGGCATTGCAGCAGCAGCTGAATGTCCAATTTACTGGACATAAAGAAAATAGGACATCTTAGAGGAAAGAGGATGGAAATAACAGAAGGGCAGGTGTGATAGAAGGCACCTGTCCAGCCTGCCAGGACTTCAGACAACATTTGTTGACGTTTTGAGGAGCCATTGAAAACTCACTATTTGCGCATGTGCAGAATCTCAGTTTAGATCAGGAATTGGGATCTGGCCAGCATTCTCACAGGCTCTTTTGACACAGGGTGAGGCCACCCACCTGTTGTTCCTGATATCCACGGAAGACTCAGGACCACACTTTGACTGCACTCCTGATTCCTCCTTTGCAAGTAGTGCTTGTCATCCTTTTTAAAGAGCAAATGACTAAAGCAGTGCATAGTACTCAGCACAGTTGATTTACACAGACACGGTGGTATCTCTTCTGCTGCTTGTGGTTCCTAAGTCTATATTTCTTCTGTGTTCTGCTGAAGCATATTGAGCAAATGTTGTCAGCGGGTCAGCCACCATGATGCGTCACTTGTGCCTCAGGGGAGTTGCAACTAATTTAGAACCCAGCAATAGGGAAGTTAATTTTTCCCCAGTGTGCCTTTCCCTTTTAATTATCAACATTAGCACCAGACTTTATCTGCTATTTTATTGCTCCTTATCCTAGTACCATGACAACAGTTTGTCAATCTATTTGTAACATAGGTATCTACAGGACTGGCTGTCCCTTTATTCCACTCTTTCCCCAAATAACAAATTAATATTTAGTGGAAGTATAACTCAGTGGATGCTTCCTATATAATCTACAGAGCAGAACAATTTATGAGATGTGGCACAAATATTTATTTGGCTGCAGGAAAGGGACTTATGAACATACAAAGCTGTCTTACACTCAGCCCAGTATTGTTATGTAGTCTGATTTCACTCTCCAGGGTGTCAGACAGATGGTTGCTCTCAGACCCTTTAACTGGAGATGCCATGATTTAACTAGTACGTTCAAAGCATGTGCCACTGAGCTAAGATCTCTCCTTTTTTTTAGTAATGCCTTGGCATGAGGCTTCAGTTGCAGCAACCCTGCATACATTGGCTCAAATTCACAAAAGAACGGCTGGTAGCTGTACACCCACTCCTGTGCTCTTGGCTCATTCTCTCCGGCCTATGCAGCTACAGAAACTTAACCTGCTTTTTTGGAGAGGCGCAGGTGCATTGACACTGTTGAAAGAGAAGGAAACATGACAAACTATGTGGGAGATTTTCATACATATCTTCCCATACAGAACAGGGCATGCTTGATTCCATTGTCAGTGAGCCATAGTGCCTCTAAAGTACCTTATGGTACAAGGCTGGAAAAAATCATGGAAAGGTGGAAACACTTGCATATGGTAACATACAACAGAGTAGTGCATTCTGGAATGTCTTTTGGAAATAATGCACAGGAGAAAATGTCCTCAGTTGCCAGTCAAGATGAAGTCACCATCTTAATAAATGATGTCTGAATGACTGGCACACAGACACATAGCTGTCTGATATTATTTCTGGAATATATTCCTCATGCCTACTTATTAATGCACTGCAGTTGCTGTCAATAAGACACTAACACCATCAAGATCCATTTCTTTATAAACGGAAAACAGTAAGTAGTGGCTTTCATTTCCCATGCTGTAAATTAAATAACCAAATTTGATTCTTGGTTATGCAGAGGTAATCATAACAGAAGTAGTAACAATATGTAGACATTGCCAAGTTTGCCATTTGCGGCTAAGTCACCCCTGCTAAATTTGTAAAAAAAGGAAAAGCGTACAATTAGTGCTACATTTAACACTTGTACATTTTTATTTCATTAAATCAGCCATTGTACACGTTGCAGCTATGTATTGTTAGTGTTGTTGTTTTGCTTTAATTCTTTTAACTAATACATGCCCTCATAGATATATTCAGTTAGTGTTATCACCATGGGAACAAGATGCCGATTCATCAACTTAAAATCACTTCTTCTCACAGTATTCAAGTTCTCCGATAACACAGCAAAAAATCAAAACCAAAAAAGGAGAATAGCCATTATGCTGTTACACAGAACATCATCTGCACCGCAAATTACACAACAGAAATGCATTTCTTTTAGAGCCCATCTTGAAGGTCAACCAGTGATGTTCTTGACAATGAAAAATGAGCTATTGTGTGTCTTGAAATGGGTCTCCTTCCATTTTGGCAGTCACAAGTGTTGTGCCCTGCTTGCCAACCAAAAAAAATGTTAGCATGGCACGTTAGTTTTCTTAGCAGGAAGACAAACCTCCCATAAAATGCTTCCTTTCTCTCTGCATGGTTAGTTAACGAGGAGGTGCCATTTGTAACATTTATTTTCAGCATTCTGAGCACTGAGTGAGTCATTATTATTATTTTTTACAAGAAGGAAAATCTGGCTAGGTTTTGAAAAATATCCTGGAGGACTTGACTCATCTTTGCTGAATATACTTTGTCTTTATCAAATAACTGATTCAAAATGTATATCATTTTATATGTATATATATAATATATATAATTACATATATATGTTAAAATGCAACAGAGCTCCAGACCACTATTAGAATTAGGTACAGACCACATAATAATTCCAGAGTCGCATATGCCCTTCTTGCAAAATCAAAGTGCAGACATTTACAGGATGATTCTTGAAAGTTGGTTAAGGAATATAAATAAAACAATGACAAAAACCAAATGCCCAGTGGATTCATATCTCCTCATACACAATATTCTGAAGAACAATCTCAAATGGAAGGTTAAAATCTGCTCGCTCAGTGCTGAGAGAGATGAGAAGCTGTTGACATGATTACAAGAGGGTTGTGTTTATTTCCCAGTGCCACATGCATGTGCCAGGTTAAGAGACAGTCTTGATAGAATGTGATAAATTTAGAGTAACCTTTCTTAAGAATGGGAAAGAATTTCTCTTCCCCTATCAAGTTATCTACAGTGAAGTGGCCAGAGGGAAGAACCACCAATAAGACAGTGTGGTTTGCTCAAGCAGTGATGAAAACAGGAAATTACAGGACCCTGCTCATGTCCCAATCTAAAAGATTTGAATACAGTGTGCAAATGTGCCACAGATATAGCTGCTAGCAAGTTATACCTAACTGGGTATTTATTTATTTAGGTGGCTTCCCAGGAGTCAGAAAAGCAGTGATGGCTGCAATCAGCTGTACATTAATGGAAACAGCTGGAGTTTGAGGTTTCAGCCTGACTCTCAGAAACTTTTAAGTCGGGTAGATCATTAAGCTGGAAGTCCTATGAACACAGGAGGCCTGACATGTTTCCTTCTCAGTAGATCCATGCTGTATACTCAATGGATTGTGTTAATTAATTGCTCTTCAACAGTTTCAACAGACCTTGTAGTCCTTGATCCTAAAAGTAGTCATGATAGGCAGTGTTTGTTTCTTTCAGTCTTGTGAGTCCAAGCACTTTAGATATTTACAGGCTAATGTTAACATCTCTTTTTAAAAAATGCATGTACACTGTCATTTGAAGAGGCCTGTGGAAGAAGCTGTGTTTTTATGGATCTGGTGCAGAAGCAAAAGAACAACAAAGATGGCAATTTTGAAAAGTTTCCAGTATAGCACAAAGTCAATGACTTTTAGTAGACAAACCATCCCAAATGAAGGATGCTATCTTTGGTCACAAATTAGCTTACAGATATTTTGAAAAGAAAAGAAAACCCTACTCTATATGCCCAAAGTAGAAATGTCAGTGTCCTCTAGTGATTGTGTTATGACATTTATGGCAAAAGAAGAAAATGAATGCTGGATATTGAATGAATATGTGTATTGGTCTGTGGATAAGATTTAGCAGCAACTCATTTGGCCTCTTTCTTCCACTCTTCTTTGCAGAAATGTCTTAGTAGTTGCTGAAGGTCATGCTGAAGGTCATCCTGGGGTAGTGCTTCTGGTGTGTCCTCCAGCAGTTCCACATGAATACGGTTTCCATACTGGTCCTTAACCACAGTCCTCTTCTGTGTACTGGCTTTACTCATTGTTGTCCTACAAGGAAATGAAAGGTAAAGAATGAATGAACATAGCATTTGTTAAGAAGGAAACTGAATTTCTCTCTTCCAGGAGTAATATTTTAAAATTCCAGCATGAGTTTTGAGGCATACTAGGTCCAATGAAAGTGACTACAGATGACTTGAGTAGGAACGTAGTAGTAAGTTGCCTTGAATATTCTTGTAGAAAAGTGAGGTATAACAAAAAGAATAAAATTATTAATACCACCAATATAAATACCAATGAAAGCTTGTACCACAATACATTTTTATCTTCAAGGCATCACAAAACTATGCATTGTTTTTGTTTCAACAGGATAAAATGTCTACCTTCTGGAATTTGTTGTTAAAAAGTCATGCTTCCATGCAAAGATATTAAAAGTGCTTTTGAAAACCATGCAAGCCTTTTCACGGTGCTGAACCTAGCATGATGATAATTAAATAATGTTTGTTAAATACTTCTACTGCATCTGCTCAGTGCTCATTTACCTTCACCAGGTGACCCATGATATCTCTGGGCATAAACTGCAAAATACTGTTCAAACTATAGCATGTACAATTTTAGAAGTTTTAAAATTTCAGTAACATCATGTCACTGTTCAGATTCCCTAAGGGCTCCCACACTCCTACTGATGGTGGGGGGGGGGACCCCCTAGAAATACAATTGCTCTCTAACATGTCTGCTTTCCATACTTATACATTCCATACTTATACAACATATACATCCTGGTACATCAAGAGTGATTCCTTCATGAATTGGACCTAATGAGAAACAACTGGCTGATATATGGGTGAGAGGAAAACCTGTACCTGCTTGCAGGCCTGTCAGTCTTTGCCCCATCCCAATATCAGATCTCCACAGAAAAGGGCTTTGCCCCTGAGCCCTTCAAAATGTTAACCAGCTGCCTGCAGAGCAGGGAGAGAGCTAGGAGGAAAACATAATGAGTTTGGAATGGACAAATCTGTCAGTTTCAGTTTCAGTTTCTCATTTTTTAAAAATCTTGTTCAGTTTGCAACTTTTCTGCATCAGTTTGCAATTTTTAAAAAAAGTTCTCACAAATATTTATCAGCATTTCAGTGCACATTTCTCTTAATATATACACTTTTGTGTGCAGTTTTTCCTAATATACACATTTTTGCAAAGCCATTTTCCTTAGTATGATGCACTGTTGTATGTTATTTTCACTAATATATGCATTTTTATGCACTTTTCTTTTAATTGGAAAACTGCACTGCAAAATTTGGAAAGTGTGAGTTTCTTTTTTTTTTTTTTTCAATAATTTTTATTCAGATTTTCATAAAGCATACAAGACAAAATCATAAAACATTCAAAGACAAAAAACAAAATCAAAAATAGTTAAACAAAAAGAAAAAAAGAAAAAAAAAACAAAAATAAAAAATAAAGAGTAAAATATTGACTTCCCATTTGTCAAAGATCAAATCAGTTATAAGTCTATAATATATAACAATCCTGTCTCTTAAGTCATATTATAAAATCACTTTCCTCCAGTAGTTATCTTACTTAATCATCAAATCTCATAAACATTACTTTATTCTTTCCACAAAAAGTCAAAGAGAGGTTTCAATTCTTTAAGAAATATATCTATCAATTTTTTTTCCAGATAAGCATATCGATTAATCCATCTCATTACTAATTATGATAATCTTATTGTCATAACCATAGTCAAAATAAACATTTCAATTAATCCATCACATCAGAATCTGTTAGGTTCAATAATTTCAGTAGCCATTGTTCTATTATCTCTATTAGTTCCATTTTCCATCTTCCATCTTCAGTAGTCTTGTTAAGTCCAGTAATTTCAATATCCAATCTTCCATTATCAGTATTCCATAATAATCTTGCTGTCAAAGCCATAGTCATATAGTAAGAGTCTGATGGGGATTACCTCTATCCCAAATATTTTCTTGCCATCCATTCTGAATAGGTTGCTGAAATACTGCTGTAAAATCATATCTCTGTTCTTTTTTTCAAAATACACTGGGTCATCTCTTAAAAGTTTTTCCATTGTCACATGGCTGCAGTTAATTCCATAGATTTTCTCTATATTGGGCTCCATCACATCATTCCAGTCCAGAAGATTATCCATGCCATTGATAACTTTATCTCTAGAATCTTCATTCATTTCTTCAGAGATAACATTGAGTTCCAAACAATAGATTTTATTTCTAAAGTCCATAGACTCCAAATCTTGTTCCTGTTCCACGTTGGTTCCAATCTCCGGGATCTCCTCTCTCACAGGGACCCCTATTCCAGTCTCCAGGGTCACCTCTCTCACAGGGACCCCTGTTCCAATCTCCGGGGTCTCCTCTCTCACAGGGACCCCTTCCAGGGTCACCTCTCTCACAGGGACCCTTATATCTTTAATCTCCTGCTTCATTTTACTCAATTCAATTTTCATTATCTCAATCTCATCCATTATTTTCTGAAACATAGTTATTTCCAGATTTTCAGCCACTTTCTTAATTGCCATTTTAAAAGAAAAATATAGGAAAACCACTTCTTATTTCAGCAACAATTGGGTTAATACTCCAAACTTGGTGACATCACAGTATAAACAGAGCAGACAGCCTTATCTCTCCAATAGTTAAGTAAACAAAATGCAGTTCCCAGGATCGAAACAATTAATGGCAATCGTCAAGAAACAGATTCGTCAAAATAAAATAGACCAAAAAGAGAGTAGTCTCAAAACAGTATAATATTTTTCAAAATAAAAATCTGGAATAGAAATCCCTCTTCTGTGTATATCTTTAGAATGCAAATCCAGGACAGCTTTTTGCAACAAAAACAGAGATAAGCTATTAATTAGTGCGTAGCAGAGAGAAGTTACGGCTCCCCAGTGAGATGTCAAAAACCGATCAATCTGGCAAATCTCTTTTAAACAGCAACAATTTAAGTCAAGTAAAAGAAAAATATAGAAAGAAGGGTGCTTGCCTGTTAGTGCGTTCTCTCTTAGAAGATAAGGTGAACGTTCGCTTTATCAGATAGAGCATGCTGTTAAAAATCCGTCCCACCTTCGTCGGCTGGACCTCGTCCCATAAATTAATGAGATCTGGTCGTCCCAACAAAAATAGGCTTTGAGGTTAATCTCTTCGTTTCTCCCTACCCGGGAGAAGTTTAATCAGTCAAAAAAAAAAGAAAAAACTGACTGATATATCTGAATAAGCTTCTTTTGAGGCAGGAGCCCGTCTCAAAAGCAGGCACAGGCTAAGTCACCCTTCCCGGAAGTGGAAAGTGTGAGTTTCAAAGGATAGCTATATCTCCTCGCCTAATAGGTAATTGCTGCTATGACAGGCTTCTCAGTGAAGTCCATCACAGAAGCGATTTGCTACAAGGAGGTGGAAAACGGCATCCTTTGCCCCTCAAGAACTAACTGAAGCTACAAGAAGATTCATGAGCCTCAAGACCTCAGTGAGAATCACAAGTGCAGGGCTAGCTGCATGGTCTCTGTATCAGGGCTACAGAACATATGCAACCAGACCAACATTTTCCCCCCTCTCATTTTTATTCAATAGTCTTACCTATAAAAAGACTGTGAAAAAGTATGGTGGAAATTCCATTGCTGTACTAGAAACCTATTGCTCCAAGTTTTGTTTGTACATCTATAGATGCCCAAGGAATGGGTGGGGGATGAGGGAGAAACATAGTAGGCTAGAAATTCAACTGATTAGGACCCAGCCCAATAAACAAACACATTTTGTCTGCTAAATATACTATCTCCAACATTTTTTGTATGCTTGCACTTAAAGTAGCCATTTATAACTGTCAACAGTATCAGGGCATGGACTGACGGCACAAGATACAGCCACGTAGCCAGCCACTTTGCTGAAGCTGATCCAGTCTGGTTTGGTTCATTGCTTGGATGAGAAACTACCACAGATGCCACTTTCAGATCCATGATGGAAGAAAGATGGGATATAAACGTACTGAAAGAAACCACACCAAAAACACCAACAACCTATAAACATGAATATTGTTGCGCGCCTCCCCAATCTCCGAGCGGTGAGATTTGAAGGGGTCCCTGAGCTCATCCAAGGTTTAGTTTCCTTTGGGAAGAAGGTCAGCGGAGACTGTGGTGTCTTTATGAAATATTATTTATTTATTTACACACATTCCAACCTGGCCTTAGAATGGAGGGATTCAAGGCACCAGCAGTCCAATATCCAGTTTTCCCATCAGTGTTACAGGAGGCATCCTAAAGCCATGGTGCAGAGAGACAGCCTCTCTGCCTGCCTCCAGTTCCCAGCCTTTCTCTAGACACACTCTAAAACACACTCAGCACAACCTCTGCTAGCCACCAGGAGGGGGGGGAGGCTCTCTGGAAGAGTTTCAATGACAAAAGGATCTTCCTGGCCCATTCAACAATTGCTGGGCACCTGATAGACCCATTAACAACCTGGCCACTCTATTAGCTTAACAAAAGAAACTCCAGCAGAGCCAGCCCCTCACCCCAAGGCACAGGATTCCATAGCAGAGGCTGGAATCGGAGATCATCCATTCCAACCCCCAAACTCACAACAATATAAATGTTAAAAAATGGAAACTCAAGTAGGGCTTTCCATAATTACACAAACAATCAAACAAACAGTAGGTGCATGCTTTGTCTCCTTTGGGAACAAAGCAACGGTCATGTCACATTGCTGGCACTAGGATTTGGAACAAATGCCTTTATCCAGCAACAAGCAATCTTGGCATATATTTGCAGCATGGCAAGCGTCTGGTGCGGGGGTGGGGACTGCTCTGTACTGGTCCAGATACAATTTTGGCTGTATGAAAGTACCCTGTGAAAGGTAATTCATGTTCTGTGACTGTTTCCAATCATCATCTTAAATTTGCTTTGGTAAATATCAAAATAACATCAAAGAGAACATATTGTAAAATGGGACTTGTCTAGTAAATGTTATACTGTGGGTGGCAAACATTTCTATTCCTCAGTGGTTCCTGGAAGGCATTCTGCAGCTTGGAAGGCCCCTCTGGTAGCTCTGGTGCATCTGAGGACCTTGGGGGTGAGGATTCACCCCTACCTCAACAGCATCTTGGTCAGGGCTCCTTCCATGGGTCAGTGCACCAAGGATGTACAGACAACATTGGATTGTCTCACCAACCATGGTTTTGTGGTCAACTCTGAGAAGAGTATCCTAGAACCCACTCAGACCATCACTCATCTAGGGGTTCAGATAAACTCAGCCCTTTTCAACATGAAGCTCACTCAGGAGCGGGTAAACAAGATTTGGGACCTCACAGCAAAAGGGATTGCTTCAGAGTCAGTAGACCTGATGAATCTAGCCAAGTTGCAGGGAATGCTACTTTCCTGCCAGGACTTGGTGAACTGGGCCCAGTTTCATTCTCACCCCGATGCAGGTGCGTGCTATCACCTTTCCAGCATCAGACAGCAGAGTCACGCAGGTTGAGGATTCCGATCAGTCCAAGTGTGCGTGTGGAGTTGGGATGGTGGTTGGCCCCTCAGAGGCTGCTGATGGGGGTGAGCCCAGAATCACCAGTGAGGAAGATTCTGACCACGGATGCCAGTCTCTATGGATGGGGGGCACATCTGGATACTCATGTGACACAGGGAGTATGGAAGGACAGCAAAAGGTGACACAGTATCAACTGGTTGGAGCTACGGGCCGTGCGTCTGGCACTCCAGGAGTTCACATCACAGGTCTCATAAGAACATAAGAACATAAGAAGAGCCTGCTGGATCAGGCCAGTGGCCCATCTAGTCCAGCATCCTGTTCTCACAGTGGCTAACCAGGTGCCTGGGGGAAGCCCGCAAGCAGGACCCGAGTGCAAGAACACTCTCCCCTCCTGAGGCTTCCGGCAACTGGTTTTCAGAAGCATGCTGCCTCTGACTAGGGTGGCAGAGCACAGCCATCATGGCTAGTAGCCATTGATAGCCCTGTCCTCCATGAATTTGTCTAATCTTCTTTTAAAGCCATCCAAGCTGGTGGCCATTACTGCATCTTGTGGGAGCAAATTCCATAGTTTAACTATGCGCTGAGTAAAGAAGTACTTCCTTTTGTCTGTCCTGAATCTTCCAACATTTAGCTTCTTTGAATGTCAACAAGTTCTAGTATTATGAGAGAGGGAGAAGAACTTTTCTCTATCCACTTTCTCAATGCCATGCATCATTTTATACACTTCTATCATGTCTCCTCTGACCCGCCTTTTCTCTAAACTAAAAAGCCCCAAATGCTGCAACCTTTCCTCGTAAGGGAGTCGCTCCATCCCCTTGATCATTCTGGTTGCCCTCTTCTGAACCTTTTCCAACTCTATAATATCCTTTTTGAGATGAGGCGACCAGAACTGTACACAGTATTGCAAATGCGGCCGCACCATAGGTTTATACAACGGCATTATGATATCGGCTGTTTTATTTTCAATACCTTTCCTAATTATCGCTAGCATGGAATTTGCCTTTTTCACAGCTGCCGCACACTGGGTCGACATTTTCATCGTGCTGTCCACTACAACCCCGAGGTCTCTCTCCTGGTCGGTCACCGCCAGTTCAGACCCCATGAGCGTATATGTGAAATTAAGATTTTTTGCTCCAATATGCATAATTTTACACTTGTTCATATTGAATTGCATTTGCCATTTTTCCGCCCATTCACTCAGTTTGGAGAGATCTTTTTGGAGCTCTTCACAATCCCTTTTTGTTTTAACAACCCTGAACAATTTAGTGTCGTCAGCAAACTTGGCCACTTCACTGCTCACTCCTAATTCTAGGTCATTAATGAACAAGTTGAAAAGTACAGGTCCCAATACCAATCCTTGAGGGACTCCACTTTCTACAGCCCTCCATTGGGAGAACTGTCCGTTTATCCCTACTCTCTGCTTTCTGCTTCTTAACCAATTCCTTATCCACAAGAGGACCTCTCCTCTTATTCCATGACTGCTAAGCTTCCTCAGAAGTCTTTGGTGAGATACCTTGTCAAACGCTTTTTGAAAGTCTAAGTACACTATGTCCACTGGATCACCTCTATCTATATGCTTGTTGACACTCTCAAAGAATTCTAATAGGTTACTGAGACAGGACTTTCCCTTGCAGAAGCCATGCTGGCTCTGCTTCAGCAAGGCTTGTTCTTCTATGTGCTTAATCTATGTGTTAATAAAAACATAATGTGTTATGTGTTAATCTAGCTTTAATAATACTTTCTACCAGTTTTCCAGGGACAGAAGTTAAGCTAACTGGCCTGTAATTTCCGGGATCCCCTCTGGATCCCTTTTTGAAGATTGGCGTTACATTTGCCACTTTCCAGTCCTCAGGCACGGAGGAGGACCCGAGGGACAAGTTACATATTTTAGTTAGCAGATCAGCAATTTCACATTTGAGTTCTTTGAGAACTCTCGGGTGGATGCCATCCGGGCCCGGTGATTTGTCAGTTTTTATATTGTCCATTAAGCCTAGAACTTCCTCTCTCGTTACCACTATTTGTCTCAGTTCCTCAGAATCCCTTCCTGCAAATGTTAGTTCAGGTTCAGGGATCTGCCCTATATCTTCCACTGTGAAGACAGATGCAAAGAATTCATTTAGCTTCTCTTCAATCTCCTTATCGTTCTTTAGTACACCTTTGACTCCCTTATCATCCAAGGGTCCAATCGCCTCCCTAGATGGTCTCCTGCTTTGAATGTATTTATAGAATTTTTTGTTGTTGGTTTTTATGTTCTTAGCAATGTGCTCCTCAAATTCTTTTTTAGCATCCCTTATTGTCTTCTTGCATTTCTTTTGCCAGAGTTTGTGTTCTTTTTTATTTTCTTCATTCGGACAAGACTTCCATTTTCTGAAGGAAGACTTTTTGCCTCTAAGAGCTTCCTTGACTTTGCTCGTTAACCATGCTGGCATCTTCTTGGGCCTGGCGGTACCTTTTCTGATCTGCGGTATGCACTCCAGTTGAGCTTCTAATATAGTGTTTTTAAACAACTTCCAAGCATTTTCGAGTGATGTGACCCTCTGGACTTTGTTTTTCAGCTTTCTTTTTACCAATCCCCTCATTTTTGTGAAGTTTCCTCTTTTGAAGTCAAATGTGACCGTGTTGGATTTTCTTGGCAATTGGCCAGTTACATGTATGTTTAATTTAATAGCACTGTGGTCACTGCTCCCAATCGGTTCAACAACACTTACATCTCGCACCAGGTCCCTGTCCCCACCGAGGATTAAGTCCAGGGTTGCCGTCCCTCTGGTCGGTTCCATGACCAACTGATCTAGGGAATAGTCATTTAGAATATCTAGAAACTTTGCTTCTTTGTCATGACTGGAACACATATGCGGCCAGTCTATGTCCGGGTAGTTGAAGTCACCCATTACTACCACATTTCCTAGTTTGGATGCTTCCTCAATTTCATATCTCATCTCAAGGTCTCCCTGAGCATTTTGATCAGGGGGACGATAGATCGTTCCCAGTATTAAGTCCCTCCTGGGGCATGGTATGACCACCCACAACGATTCTGTGGAGGAGTCTGCCTCTTTTGGGGTTTCGAGCTTGCTGGATTCAATGCCTTCTTTCACGTATAGAGCGACTCTGCCACCAATACGTCCTTCCCTGTCCTTCCGATATAGTTTATATCCAGGGATAACCGTATCCCACTGGTTTTCTCCATTCCACCAGGTCTCCGTTATGCTCACTATATCAATGCTCTCCTCTAAGACCAAGCACTCCAGTTCTCCCATCTTGGTTCGCAGGCTCCTAGCATTAGCGTACAGGCACTTGTAAGCAGTGTCTCTCTTCAAGTGTCTTTGGCACTTGTGGTTAGGCCTGTGGTAATTTTGCTCTTCTGAATTTATATCCTGTGCCCCTGCTCTCACAATGCCTACTTCTAGGCCTACCCCTTTTAAAATTTCATCATTTCTTTGGTTTTTATCCCAGGGGGGAGGTTTATTCTGAACCGGACCTTTCTCAGCTCCTGTCGGGTTTCCCCCCTCAGTCAGTTTAAAAGCTGCTCTGCTACCTTTTTAATTTTAAGTGCCAGCAGTCTGGTTCCATTCTGGTTCAAGTGGAGCACGTCCCTTTTGTACAGGCCCGGCTTGTCCCAAAATATTCCCCAGTGCCTAACAAATGTAAACCCTTCCACCCGACACCATCGTCTCATCCACGCATTGAGACTGCAAAGCTGGGCCTGTCTGGCTGGTCCTGCGCGTGGAACCGGTAGCATTTCAGAGAAAGCCACCTTGGAGGTCCTGGCTTTCAGCATCCTACCTAGCAACCTAAATTTTGCTTCCAGGACCTCACGGCTGCATTTCCCCATGTCGTTGGTGCCAACGTGCACCACGACCACTGACTCCTCCCCAGCACTGTCTACCAAACTATCTAAACAACGGGCGATATCCGCAACCTTCGCACCAGGCAGGCAAAACACCTTGCGGTCTACACGCCCATCACACACCCCACTGTCTATGTTCCTAATGATCGAATCACCCACTACAAGGATCCCTCCACCCCCTGGAGATATATCCTCGGCACGAGAGGATAGCTGCTCATCCCCCAAGGAATGGGTCCCTTCTAAGGGATCGTTTCCCTCTTCCTCAGCTGGATGCTCTCCTTCCCCGAGACCATCGTTCTCCATGATAGCAGGAGAGCTATCATCGCTGGAGTGGGACACAGCTATAACGTCCCTGAAGGCCTCCTCCACACACCTCTCTGCCTCTCTCAGCTTTTCCAGGTCTGCCACCTTGGCCTCAAGGAAATGAAGTCATTCCTGGAGAGCCAGGAGCTCATTGCACTGAGAGCACACCCACGACTGCTGTCCAACAGGCAGATAGTCATACATGCTGCAGGCTGTGCAAAACGCTGGAAAGCCCCCACACGCCTGCTGGCTTCTTACCTGCATAGTTTTGTTTGAGGTTTATTACGTCAATAGGTTGGAGGCTGTGGTTTAGTTGAGGTCAGGGAACAGAAGGGCAGAGTGGGGGGGCCCTGGCCTCCTCGCCCTGCTGCCGAACTCGCCTTGACGCTTCGTCAGCTGGGGCTCCCTCTAGCTCGGGCTCACATTTTGGTGAGAACCGACAACACCATTACCAAGGCATACATCAATCATCAAAGAGGAACAAGATCAGCTGCTCTGACAAATGAGGCCCCGAGGTTGTTGAGTTGGGCGGAAACTCATCTCCTGTCCCTGAGGGCAGAATACGTGGTGGGAGTCCACAATGTAACTGCGGATCGGCTGAGCGGGACTTCCCTTTCAGATGCGGAGCGGCATCTTCATCCTCAGGTCTTCCAACAAATCATCAAGATATTCAGAGTTCTACAGGTGGATCTTTTTGCAAAATATAAGAATGCTCAGCTCCACAGGTTTTTCTCCTATTTCCACCACTCGGAAGCCCAGGGACTGGATGCACTGGTGATGGACTGGGCAGCAGGTCTCTTCTACGCCTCTCCTCCCATCCCTCTCATTCTACAGATGGTCAGATGTATCAAGCATCTGAAAGCCAAGGTGATTCTGATTGCTCCATGCTGGCAGAGGAGGGCATGGTTTCCAGAGTTACTACACCTCTCAGTACAGGACCCGTGGCACATTCCATTCCGACCAAACCTCTTGAGCCAGGGCCCGGACTTCCACCCTTGCCCAGAGATCTTCTGACTAACAGCGTGGAGGCTGAGCAGCAATGGTTAGCGGAATTGGGGTTTTCCAGCTCAGTTCTGAATACCCTACTGGCATCACGAAAGGCGTCAACCCATAGAACTTATTGCTCTACCTGGAAGGTATACATAGACTGGTGCCGAGCCCAGGGGTGAGATCCAGCTTCTAGACAGATCGCAGATATCCTGGGGTTTCTGCAGGCTGGGATGGATAAGAGGCTTAGTACAAATACCCTTAAGCGCCAGGCTATTGGAAGAATTCTGAGCTGTAGGGGTGATCCCTCTTTGTCATTGCAACCCTTATGTCGGCGGTTCCTTAAAGGGGTGGGATTATGGAGTCCCCAAGTCATCCATCAGTTCCCCACACGGAACTTAAATTAGGTGCTATCAGCCCTGATGGATCCGCCTTTTGAACCCCGGCCACATGCGAGATAAAGCTCTTGACTTTTAAAATAGCTTTTCTGGTAGCTATTACATCAGATTGAAGGGTATCAGACATAGGGGCCCTGTCCTTGGACCCACAACTTTGCATATTTCATCAGGACAAGGTGGTCCTGAGGCCAGATCCATCATTTATTCCTAAAATAAATTCAGTTTTTCACAGATCTCAGGAGGTGATCCTTCCCTCATTTTGCCCCAATCCGTCCTCCTCTAAGGAACAGGCCTAGCACACTCCGGATGTGCGTAGGGTGATCAAGTTTTACCTGGACAGGACCGCAAGCTTTAGGAAGTCAGAGGTGCTATTCATTTCCTTTGGTGGGGTAACAATGGGCAGGAAGATTTCCCTCTCATCCATCTCATGGTGGCTTAAGGAGGCCATTATCCAGGCTTATCAGGCTTTGGGCAAACCTCCACCATGAGGGCTCACGGCCCACTCCTTGCGGGGGGCATCTACCTTGGCAACTGCTAAAGGAGGCTTCCCAGTCATAGAAATCTATAGAGCGGGCATGTGGGCATCACTGCATACCTTTGCCAAGCATTACAAAATTGACTCCTGGACCTCGGCAGATGCCGCATTTGGGAGGAGAGTTTTGCAAGGGGTGGTCCAGGGATGACCTACCCTCAGCCGTAATCCCACCCAGGAGGTTATTACTGCTCTGTTATATCCCAAGCTGCAGAATGCCCTCCAGGAACCACTAGGGAATAAACGGAAATTCTTACCGTGAATTTCTCTTCCCAGAGGTTCCTGGAGGGCATTCCCCCACCTCTTCATTCTGGTGCTGAGGGTTTGAGTCATGCTGGTTTCCAGTGGCTTCTGCCAGCGCCGTACATGAGGGGGAAGTAGTCAGGGACTCCTAGAGATTTCATGGATTACCTTTTTTTTCTTCTGTATGTTGCCCTGGAAGTTTCTACATTTTATCTTCCAGGTTTTATCCTTTCAGAAGTCAGTTTCTTAGCATGCTAGTCTCTACAAGTTGCAGTAGGTTCTCATGGATATGACAGTCCAGTTGGGCCAGGAGTACAGCTCCCTCGAGGGACAGCTTTGCGGGGTTGAGGGGTCACCCATGCTCTGCCAGTGGGTCTGGGAGAGAGCGGGATGGCCCCTACCCCTGGGAGAAATAATCTGAAGATTGGACCTTGCCTATCATGCGCCAGGGGGAGGCGCCTCCCAAGCTGCAGAATGCCCTCCAGAAACCCCTGGGAAGAGAAGTTCATGGTAAGAATTTCTATTTTGGGGGGGAGAAGGGAGCTATGACAAATGACACCATTGTCTGAGCTATCCAATAACTGAATCAGTCCCTGTCTTTTGTTACTTTAATCCTGCATGGAGGGTCTGTTCACCTGTTATTTCTTGGGAAGCAACTTCAGTCTAGTATGAGTTTCAGGCATCTGCACATCATTTTTGTTCGTGGCAGAGAAAAAGAAACAAATGAACCATGCCATGCTGGATATTTTATTTATTTATATTTGGTTTATATCCCGCCCTTCCTCCCAGCAGGAGCCCAGGTGGCAATATTTTATTTTAATGAGATATCTTTGTAACCACCTGATTGGAAATCTCTTCTTCTCCCTTATTGCTTTATTAAAAGGTTTCTCTTGCTATACAGCTAAATTACTCCCTGATCCTCATTTCATCCTTCTATCTTACCCACATACTAGACATGATGTCTAGACTTAAAAGTAAACAAGATGCCACATAAGTTATACATGGTCAGCACTGGCTATTGTCATGGTAAAGCCAGTGGTGGGAAGCATTATGCTGCCCTCATTTAACTAAACCCCTCCTCCACAATATTCAGCCATAGCAACAAAGGACAAAAAAAAGGCAGAGGGGAAAAAATAACCATGTGTACTCAAATATAATTCCTAGTGAATTCAAAGAGGTTTACTCCCAGGTAACTGGGGTTATGACTGGAACCTAAGTAAATAAAATATATAAATAAATAAAAAATGTATGACTATTGTGAATTACTAAATAATTAGAATGACTACTTCATGGCTGCCTTATCCCAGCATCTACTCATGTATGAACAGTGTTTCTCTAACCATGACCTGGAGAACATCTGAACCAAATACTGCAGAGATGCTACAGCAAGTCAGCCTTTGAACATTTGGCCATGGAACATTGGTGCAGCCATTTTGGCCAATAAGAATTATATGAATAAATAATAGTAATGATAAATAATAATATATAGCACAGCAGAGGAAGGCCTCATGCGGCTAGGAGGAGAAGATAGAAAAATGTGTCCTTTCCCCCTTCTTCCTCCTCCCAAAGTATGAATAATATTATAAGGTTATTGTTGAAGGCTGGTTGAAGCCCTAAACAGAACCACTCTTCTTTCCCCCTAGCTGGGGATATACTGCAACCTTTTGTTACAGGTAGCACTCGTCAGTTTGAATGGCAAAGTGGAAGCTTGAGAATTACACATTTCCTATTCAGAACCTGTTTTAAGTGACATTTCAGCTACATTTACTACAGAAAAAAAGGTCAGGCCCAGAGTCACAGCTAGCATATTGCTACAGTTCCAAACATGTGAAATTGACTTAGTGACTCAGAACCAAAATCACAGGGATATTTTCAATATTGGTTTTGATCAGAGTACTTCATCATCCTAAATTCTGGGAGACAATTTGTACACTATGAAGCAATATTTTCTCCTCTTATAACCACCATGGATTATATCTACAAATTTCAATATGTGATTGCAGGGTAGGGAAGTGGAGCCAACAGTGGGGCCAAATCCAGAAGTGACCAACCCTCTGTGGACCACTTTGATGTGGGCAGGGCGGTGCACCCAGTGGTGGTTAGTGTCTATTGGGAACGGTACAATGTAAGATGGGGTGGCCAACAATAGGTGGTGCCAGAGCGAGTGAGAGGCAGCGCCAACTAATGCCAGTTTTGTCCCCATCCTCCTCCTTGCTGAGTTCTATAATGGCACCACTGAGATTAAGACAGCCAGGACCACCCTCTGGAGTGGATGCTAAGTAAGAAAGCAGGCAAGTGGGGGCTGGCCGAGAGTAGACAGGTTGTTGGGATAGCACCCCATTTGCCCTAATCAACTAGCCTTCACTGTGTCTACCTGTCAATCACTTGATACTGTATAATGTCAAGTGACTGCAACTTCAATTCATGGATTGCAAAGATTTTTCCTTAGTAGCCACAGCTTGAATACGGTGCTTTTTGAATTTCTGTCACCATGCAGGGCAACAGAAAAAAGCATAAAATTGGTAAAGCAGCAAATTTAAGTCATGGGTGCAATGGAAGAATTGTAAGCACACTCAGAGTGCACTCCTGACTTCCTTTTGAATCGAGTACTGTGTGCAGCCATAGACTTACCTGTTCTACATCTGATGTCATATGATGTCAGGTGATGGACAAGTGGGCATGGCTTGACCAGAATAGCCTTGCAGATCACATGGGGAGGCCTGGTGGGACTAATTGAGGCTGGTGGCCAAAGGTTCCTAACCACTGGTTTAATGAGTAGGCAAGTACTATTTTTTCATAGGTTCGTATTCTATAGATGATCAGCAGTTAAGTGTAATGGAACTTCAATCCAATGTGGTTATTTCCAACAAAACACAATTTGTCTGTGGGTGGGGTTTGGCTATCCTTAAATTCACCTTTAAAACATTAACACTGAATTCAGAGGTTTTAAAAAAGGAAATGTGTAGGTGGGCTAAAACAAATGCGTATATTTAGCCTTGAGAGGACAAAAAGGGAGATGTTATTTCAGATGTTTGAAAGTAAGTATAAAAGAAGGCTGTTTTTTTTTTATCATGCAATGAGGAGGAGTCAAGTAGAAACACTACAGAGGTAAGATACAACCTCAGGCTAAACTATGAGAAACTATTTGTCCATAAGGGTAATTCCTGCAATCATGGGTGTCAAGGACGCCGGGTTTCTAAAATGGTTCTGTGGCAAGGAATTGTTGGGGGGGGGAATCTTGTCTGAATTAGGGCCTCTGAGAGGTCATGAGACAGTCAGTCCTCACAGCTGCTCAGTTAATTAAACAGTAATCAAGAACACCTGCTTATTAGCCCGAGACTGGTATGTCAAGGCCACAGGCCTGGGAAGCATGGAGATGTGAGTGACCATTAGGCATGGAAGCTCCAAAAGATTTCATCATCAGAAAGCCCCCTGATTGGCTAATTAATTCCTGACTGTTGCTGGGCTTTTCCCCATAAGAATAGAACCAAGACTTTACATCTTTGTTCCAAAATGTTCTTTGGTGTTACCTGATGTTGGGTTTCAGTCTTCCATCTGCTATCCAGGCTATACATCTCCAGGGAGATGTGGAACCATGATGTTACTCTGCTGGTTTACCAATCTTGTAGGAGTATAGATTAGGCTAGACAGCTTTGTTGTTTTTATTTGTGATTTGAACTGTCTCTGTATTTTACCTAGCCCTTAGGGGTGTTTGGTTTAAGGAACTATTTTGCTGCTATACTTTTTGCACTTATATTTTATTCTAATAAATCTACCTTTTATTTACTGTTCATTTCGAGAGGCAATTGGCTTTGAATCCAGCACCTTGGCCAATTAGCCACAGACTACTGTATATTTGGGTATTTTGCCTGAAGGCTCCAAGACAAGGAGTGCATCCTTGGCTCTTGGCTGTTGGAATCCTTGGCAGGTCTATTTTCCCTTGGCCCAGAGTGGGTTACCAGGTTTAAGAGGTGGTGGCAGTCTACCTACCTTGCAGGGGTGTTGAGTTTCCTGAGTCCTGGTAAGGGAGCCATGGGTTGTGCCTGGCCATGATCAATTGCCCTGGGCTTGAGAATTGAGTCCTGGTGTGAACTGGCAGCATTTCTTGACAATGGGCATAGAAATAGATGTAATATTTATTCTGGCTTAATTAATTAATCTGCAGTAAAAGAATATGAACTTGTGTCTGTGTCATCCATGGAGACACTTCTGGAATATTCCAAGATTCTACAATTACAAACTTTGGGTCAGATGGTAACCTCAACTATAGCAAAAGCACCTGTTTCTTCCATTCATTTCAATGTTATACTCTCATTCCCCCTCCCCTTTCACAAGCTGTGTTAGGTCTGTTCTAGATAATCTGTTCATTGAGCATTCATTCTGATTTGTTTGTGCAGAGATGATACGATGTTGCCCAATACCTTCATTATTCCACACTTTTCAGTGTCTTTCCCCATCACTTTTCTTACAATTAAAACTTCTTCTTTTCATACAATACCACCAAATCTACTTCAATTGTGCAACCTAAATTTGCTGGCATATGATTAAATCATATCTGCAAAATAGTGAGAATCTGGAAGTGGCTTTAGTGTATATATGTAGAATTTAGAAGTAATGCTTAAGGTGCTGAGAGTCAAAGTTAACATCATTTCACTTCCCACTACAATTTCTGTTAGTTTGTTAATCTTTTGCCATTAAAAAGTTCACTGCCATGCCAACCCAAACCTTTTAATAACTGAGCCATCCTCTTTCATGACCTCCTTCTCTACTAATGGGGGGACTTCAATTTTCATTTTGTTACCTGCATAGCTCAAGGCCTAAAGTAAAACAAGAAACAAAACCATAGAACAGAAAAAGCACAGCTTAATTATTTCAACTTACTGAAGTGCCAGTAACAATGAGAAAAAGCAAGTTAGCAAAATACACACACACACACACACACACAAGTTCAATTTCTTACAATGTAAAATATCCTGCCAATGGCTATCAATGGAATCAAATTAATCATATTTTGACTGTCTAGAAAATAAATTATTTAAGTTTCTTGTACTTACTGTGAATTTTGAAATTTGTAGGGTAGCAAATGGATCTACATCTCTCTGCAGCTATTGGAGAAATGCTTCCCCTGCATCATTTGCATTAGAGATGGATGGACTTCACAGTCCTGCTCCAGAATGCATTTTTAAAAAAATGGATTTTGACCATTTTTTTCTGGATGTCACTAAACTTCCAGCTCTCAAGACAGAATTGGTCCCAGATAATTAGAGCCTGATCCTGGCTTTGCATCTACCGAATGTCTGGTGTGATTTCCAACAGCAGGATCATCCCACAGGCTGTGGTTCTCCCACGCATTCTTCCTAGAATCAGTTTATAGGTGACTTAAGCGGCTAATGGGAGGTTTAAGGATATACTGGATAGTAATTAATTACACAGCTACTGTAACTAATTCTCAGTGTCTCATCGGATAGAGGTGAGTCCATTTGGTAGGTCGTAGTGAATAGTGGC
Source organism: Rhineura floridana (assembly GCF_030035675.1). Classification (NCBI taxonomy): domain Eukaryota; kingdom Metazoa; phylum Chordata; class Lepidosauria; order Squamata; family Rhineuridae; genus Rhineura; species Rhineura floridana. The sequence continues at coordinate 88,352,541 of NC_084488.1, forward strand.
TTCTGACACAGTGTGAAGTTCTACTGGCAGTGAGAAAAGGAACACAAGTCTCTTTATATGTCATTTAGACAGAAAGGGGAACCATGACTTTCCAATGTAAAAGGAACTTCTACTGAGACTGGGGGAAGCCACGGAGTTGGAGACATGGGAGAACCTCTGGTGAGAAGACTACTGGATTAAGTGCTTGGTGAGTTTGTTTGGGGGCGGGATCCAGTGAGGCAGGAGGACATCTGCTGTTGCAAGAGCTGGAAAGGAATGTCGGTAAAGTAGAGAAGTTGTGGAAGGAGTCATAGAATCATAGAACAGTAGAGTTGGAAGGAGCCTATAAGGTCATTGAGTCCAACTCCCTGCTCGATGCAGGAATCCGACTTAAAGCATACCCAACAGGTGGCTGTCCAGCTCTCCAACACTGGGGGCATTCAAGAGGCAGCTGGACAGCCACCTGTTGGTGGATCGATTGTCGTACTGCTCTAATAACTGGTTCCATTGTGGAACTGCTCTAACAGTTAGGACGTTTTTCCTGATGTTCGGCTGAAATCTTGACGTGCTATATCTCCCCTCAGGCTTCTCTTCTCAAGCATGCCCGGTTCTTATAGGGCTTTGTGCTGAGTCCTCTGATCATCCTTGTTGCCCTCCTTTGAACCTGTTCCAGTTTTTCTGCATCTTTCTTACAGTGCGGTGTCCAGAACTGGACACAATATTCAAGTTGAGGCCTAACCAGTGCTGAATAGAGAGGAATTAGTACTTCAGGTGATTTGGAAACTATACTTCTGTTAATGTAGCCTAAAATAGCATTTGCCTTTTTTGCAGCCACATTGCACTGTTGGCTCATATTCATCCTGTGATCAACAGCATTTCTCTAAGTTAGCAATTGGATAGTTTTAATTTGACATGATGATGCTGGATTTCAATCCCAGTCTTGGAAGACTTCAGGGTGGTTAGTGGTATCCTATTGAGTCACTGATCAGCTCCACATCTGCTTAGCTTTAACAACAGTTCAGTATCAGATGCTCCCAGAACATTAATTGATAGGGCTGTGCACTAGATTTGACTGAGGCCCATGTTCCAAGCCAAACTGGGCCTATTCAGAGGTTTTTGGGTCTTGGCCAAGTCAGGCTGAGACAACCATGGATTGCTACAGGTCTGATTGGATAGCTCCAAGTGATCCGCAGCTGTAACGGGCAGGGTATCAGGTAGGAAGATGAGGCAGTGAGAAAACCCATAAAAAGGCTGAGACTGACCTGCTGGGTCTTCCCCAGAGAAGGTAGGCTCAACGCTGTGGTTCTCTTTTCTGCCTGAGCATTGCCCTGCAGGATCAATGCTTCCGCTCAACAGCTATTGAACAGAGGCACAGATCCTGCATGGTACAGGTAGTGCTCTGCAAGGAGCTTTTCCTTCAGGAAAGCTCCTTGTAAAAAAGCACCGCACAGGATTGCTGCCTCTGCTCAACAGCTGTTCAATGGAGGTATCAATCCTGCAGGATGCAGGTGCTGTTTTGCAAGCAGGTTTCCTTCTGGATTGATACATTTGTTTAATAAGGATTTTCTTTACCCTAATTAAGCATTAGCCCCACCCCCAAACTTATTTGGAAGTGGCTCCAAGACAGGGTGGGTGGTCCCCAAGTTAACTCAGGGCTGGTTGGTTTGATGTCCCCCACTGCATCAGAGCCACAGGGCAGATCGGGGGGGGGGGGAGCTGTGCACAGCCCTATTAACTGGGCCTCATCTGGTGAGGCCGTTTGGACACTTGTGGATAGATATTATTGTAGTGGTTCTGTGTATTTTGTAACTTGGGGGTTTTTTTAGTTGCTTGGAACATATTGGAAAAGGTATACTTTACTAACTGCCCAAGTACCTGTATAGCCTTTCCATATAGTTTTATACTGCAATGTTCTAGAATGAAATTTCTTGAAAAAATGTCAGGAAGCCAATTTTGTTTACCTCTTCAAAGTCATCTTTGGCTGATGGAAGATCAGTTGCTAAGCTAGCATCTCCATGGTGTTTCTCCATTCGCTCCCCATGCACAATTGTAGTCTTCACAACTTTGCTGACCTTACGGCCCTCCACTGGTTCAGACTGAAATTCTGAGGCACTAGGTAGAACACTTGGCTCAGAAAAGGTTACCTGGTGAAGAAAATTTTCATGGATAAACTATGTGATTATAAATACACTCTATGAAAATGAACCCAAACCAAGAACTGCTTAGCTAATGTCTGAAATAAATCATAAAACATATTTATGCTACTGAGTTTGGGCTTATCATCATATGTGAACATAAGCATAAATTAAGTTAGGAGATGTGCTCAACCTGTCTCACCTTCTGGCTGCAAAATTTTGCAAGAAATTAACAAGCCCTGAATTTCCTCACAAAATTTATTCCAGGAAACTTTATCCAGTTACTTTAGAAATTTAGATGGGCCTAGCTTGATTTAAACATCACTAAACATATGGCGAGATTGGTTAGTGTTGCACTACGACCTGGAAGTCCAGGGAAAAAAATCCCCACACAGCCATGAAGCTCACTGGATGACCTTGGGCCAGTCACTGCCCCTCAGCCTCAGAGGAAGGCAATGGTAAACCCCCTCTGAATACCGCTTACCATGAAAACCCTATTCATAGGGTCGCCATAAGTTGGGATCAGCTTGAAGGCAGTTCATTTTCATTTCCAAACATATGGCAAACTCTTTCCAATCTCTTCCAAATGAAAAAAAACCTAATTCTTGCTGTTTCACTGTAAATTCCACAAATTGTAAATGTCCTACATCTTTTCTACCTGCGCTTCCCTCTCTGAATTTGAGTGTTACAAAGTAAGTGGTTTGCTACATGTTGCACGAATGGCCTTAGATGCCAGCAGAAATGGCCTTAAGCCTCAGTACCTTGGACTGTGGAGTGGGCCAGTCAGTTAATAGTCAACTTTGTGAATTAGCAAAATGGAATGTAGAGCACTCACTTGCTATCCTGTTCTGTTGCGGCTTGGGAAAGTGATAAACAAAGCCTCTTCCAAGAATGCCAAGGAAGTTGAGGTGGGTTTCTTTAACCTGGTCAGGACCTGGGAAGCTTCTACTGAGCTATGGAGGATGTTATTTCAGCCAAAAGCTGGGGCCATCCAAGGCCCTATATAGGCAGGCAAGGCCAACACAGCAGGAGACCCTTGAATATTCTGCTGTGCTGACTTAAATAGCTCTTGTCCAATTCTGCAGGCATTGACTTATATGCTACAAAAGGGATATTACAGGGGCTCATCCTCCACATCTGAGGTAGTGGGAAGAACTATGTCCTCAAGCCAGGCAGGTTTGGGGAGAGGAGCTGAGCCCCACATCCTTGAGTGGAGCAGTCTGTATTTCCCCTTCATTTGTATCTTCTTCAGGGAAATGCAAAGAAATGGGTTTGAGGTCATGATCCCTGTCAGTTAAAACTAGAAGTTTCTAAGAAGGCAGACGTGTACATGAGAATGTTTTGAAGAGAGAAAAAATTAGACTACTGTCTGCTGTTAGGACACATCAATATAATAGGATATGACTCAGCCTTGTCTCCCCACTCCAGGGCATCTGTTAGACTGAATGGACATTTGTAGGTACTTAACACTGAAATGAGGGGAGATGGAACCGTTTTACTCACCAGAAAGGTGTTTCTCAGTGGGCGCCAGGACACCGCCAAGTGGGTATTGTGTTCCTTGCTAGTGCCTGAGGCAGGAAAGAGTTAACACTCCAAAACGACCGTTAATGCGGGCCGCATTAATGGAGTGCTAGTTCGCCGTCTGGCCAAGCTTAAAATATAAACTTATAGATATCTAAAAAACTGTGACAACATTAACTGTAATTATCAGGAAAACATACATTGTACACGTAAGTCGTAAAAATAACTGTACAGTCTCTACTCAGAGCGACTGCCAACTCCACTGAATGATACATGGGAGAGGAGTGATCATTGACTCCTCAGTGTCCACCCTTTTTATTATCATGTTTCCTGTCGTGTGTATCCCAGGGTGGGCCTTGGCGGTGTCCTGGCGCCCACTGAGAAACACCTTTCTGATGAGTAAACGGTTCCTTCTCCAGTGGGCACCAGGACACCCCCAAGTGGGATGTTCCAGAGCTGACGTATTGATTGGGTGGGTACATAAATGTTCAATTATCACGCAGGACCTGCTGAATAACTCGCCTCCCAAAGGCTGCTTCAGCTGAAGCATAAATATCTATTTTATAATATTTAGTAAAAGTATTAGGGTTTGCCCAAGTGGCCGCCCTACATATTTCTTGAAGAGATGCATTTGTTGAATAAGCTACAGTAGCAGCTGCAGCTCTAGTGGAATGAGCCATAATGCCTGAAGGCAATGGTAGGTTGAGAGAACTGCATGCTAAGACAATGCAGCCCTTAATCCATCTCGCCAAAGTAGAGGAGGACACCTTTTTACCGAGAGTAGTTGGGTGGTAAGAAACAAAGAATCAGTTAGCCTTATTGGCCTAGTCCTATTTATATATACTTTAAGTGCTCTCCTCACATCCAGGAATGCCAAGCGTGTTCTAGAGGATGCTTTGGCGAAGAACAAAATGTTGGCAATACTATTTCCTGCTGACAGTGAAAGGCTGAATTAACTTTTGGAACGAAAGTAGAATCTGTTCTCAAAATGACTCTGTCAGTATGGAAGATACATAGATGTTTTGCCACGGAGAGAGCTCCAAGTTCAGATACTCGTCTAGCTGATGTTATTGCTATGAGAAATAATACTTTGAAGGAAAGTATTCGTAACGTAGACGTTTTCAATGGTTCAAATGGCGGTTTTTGAAGAGCTGCCAAGACCTTGCGAAGATTCCATGTTGGAAAACGATGATGAACAGGTGGTGACAATAGTGAAGCCCCTCTTAGAAATTGTTTCATATAGGGATGAGCTCCCAGTGATGCATAAGAAGACTTAGACAGGACTGTTGACAACGCAGATGCTTGTCGCCTCAAAGTATTGGGTCTCAACCCCTTCTTCAAACCAGCATTTAAAAAGGATAACACCTCTGCAAATCCTGACTTCCTAGGTGTAACATGATTCCTATTACACCATTTCAAAAAGGCCGCCCAGGTATACTGGTAGCTTCTTATTGTGGACTGTCTTCTAGATGCCAATATTGTGGTTACCACTTCCGTGGGTAATCCAGCCCTCAGCAGTTTGCCCCGCTCAATTTCCATGCGGTTAAGCTCAACCATTGGAGATCAGGGTGACGAAGCAGTCCTTGTAGCAGCAAATGTGGTCGAAGAGGCAGACGCCATGGGGGCTCGACAGATAGGTTGACTAGCTCTGAGAACCATAGCCTCCTTGGCCAATCTGGTGCTAGTAGAACAACATTGGCCCTCTCCATCCTTACCTTTTTCATTACCCGAGATAGCAATGGAAAAGGAGGGAAGAGATACAGTGTCGCCTTTGGCCAAGGAGAATTTAGAGCATCTACACCCTCTGCTCTGAGAGATGGATAGCGAGTGTAATACCTCTTCAGTTGATGATTGACATCTGAAGCGAAAAGGTCCACATCCATCCTTCCGAACCTTCCGTATATCCGTTTGAACACATCTTTGTGAAACTGCCAGTCTCCCGGCAACATCTCCTGTCTGGTTAACCAGTCCGCTTGGACATTCTCTACTCCCTTTATATATCCCGCTGTCAATGATTGTAGCATGTGCTCTGCCCAGGAAATTAGTAGAGATGCCTCCAGATGAAGAACCAGTGACTTCGTCCCTCCTTGACGATTTATGAACGCTTGCACACAGTTGTTGTCTGTTCTCAGCAGCACATGTTTGAGATGGAATAAAGGCAGAAAATGTTGCAGCACCAACCGTGCTGCCCGAAGTTCGAGTAAGTTGATGCTTTGGTTTGATTTGTGAGGGGACCAAGAGCCCTGCAGGATTTGACCTCTGCAGTGAGCTCCCCACCCCTGGAGACTCGCATCTGATGTGACAGTCTACAGTGGTGGGTCCTTTAAGGAAAGTCCTCTGCGTAGATTGCCATCCTTTTTCCACCAATGAAGAGCGGTTCTCAGTCGTAACATCAGAGGAAGCTGGAGATGCATGTAATGTGCTATCTGCCACTGGTATGGTAACAGTGTCCATTGTAGAGGACGAACATGAAATCTGGCCCATGGCGTAACTTGGATAGAGGAAACAAGCAAGCCTAACACCAGTGCTAAGACCATCAAGTCCTCTGCAGGCTTCGCTAACAATGGTTGAACAGCCAACTTTTATCTTTGGAACTCCATCTTCCGAAAGAGAAATTGTCTCCAGTTCCATATCTATGATTGCTCCCAAATGCTGTAAACGTAGTTGAGGGAACAAATGACTCTTGGGGATGTTGACTAAGAATCCGTGATCGTGGAGAACTGCTAGTATGGTGTGAATATCCTGATAAGCTGACTGTGCTGTGTGTGAACGAATCAGAATGTCGTCTAAATATGGGTAAAGATTCAACCCATGTTGATGGAGATGCGCGACAAAGGTCACCACAATTTTTGTGAAGACCCTCGGCACTGACGCCAAGCCAAAGGGCATTGCCCTGTACTGATAGTGTTGATTGTTGTAAACAAAGCGGAGGAACTTGCGGTGCTGCGGATGGATTGGCACATGTAAATATGCTTCGGGTAGATTCGAAGGCTGCCCGCAGCTGGGTACTGACTGCGGCTACCGCCGAGTACTGCCCAAATTTCTTAAAATGCCTCTTCTTTGAAGGCTGCCTGCAGCTGGGTACTGACTGCGGCTACCGCCGAGTACTGCCCAAATTTCTTAAAATGCCTTTTCTTCGAAGGCTGCCCGCAGCTGGGTACTGACTGCGGCTACTGCCGAGTACTGCCCAAATTTCTGAAAATGCCATTTCTTCGAAGGCTGACCGCAGCTGGGTACTGACTGCGGCTACTGCCGAGTACTGCCCAAATTTCTTAAAATGCCATTTCTTCGAAGGCTGCCCGCAGCTGGGTACTGACTGTGGCTACCACCGAGTACTGCCCAAATTTCTTAAAATGCCTTTTCTTTGAAGGCTGCCCGCAGCTGGATACTGACTGTGGCTACTGCCAAGTGCTGCCCAGAACTCTTAAAATGCGTTTTTGTTGAAAACTGCCTGCAGCTGGAAGCTGAGGCCTCGGTAATTGTGCGTAGGCTTATGGGGGCTGCGAAGCTAAGCAGTGCGGTGGATGAGCAAAGCCAAATAACTACATACAGCAGAGGGGACCAGTTAGACCTCTAAATGCAGCCAAGGGCAAAAATAGCAAGGCCAAAATCATTGCGTACAGTAGAGAGCAGTTTGAGCTCTAAAGCCGCCAGGAGCAAATTTCACACCTCAGGCGAAAAAAAGGTTGGGCAGCAAGAGCTGTTGGGCTGTTGCTGGATGGGGGGGTCCGTCTCTCAATGACAAAGCCACAAAATACGCCTAGCTACAACTTCAGCAGCCATGGCTCTAGCTGCGAATTGAGTAGCATCCATTGTTGCATCTGCAATGAAAGCCTGTGTCCTTAATACCTTCAAAATTGTTTTCCTAAGTCTGTCTTGGTCTTAATCTGGATTTTCCAAAACGTCATCCAGCCCCAATAATGCAGCCCTTGAGAACACAGATGCTGCTATAGATGCACGTACCGACAAGGCTGACGCTTCATGGACCTTTTATGTCCCATATCTAACTTTCGCTCTGTAAGATCTGTCAATTGAGCATCCCCTTCTCTTAAAAGGAAGTTTCTAGAAACTAAGGCAGAAATTGGAGAATCAATGTCTGGAGTTTTCAGCTGCTCCATAAACTCTGGGTCCAATAAGTACAGTTTCTTAGCATACGTCAGTGACTTGGTAGACTGAACTGGTGAGTGCCATTCAGATTCTACTATTTGTCTGAGCAGTGATGGTACCTTCATGACCTTATCAGTAGACTTTGGTTCCGAAAGGACAGATGCTCCTCTGGAGGTAGAAGGTGCCTGGTCTGTAACAACATCATTCAAATCTAAAGCCGCCATAGCCTGGCATAGCAGAGGCATATAGTAAGTGCTATGAAACAACCTATTGGAGTGGTGCTCTTCCGGTTGTGAAGTATCACTCCATTCATCTGATTCGTCTTCGAAATCAAGCACTGAATCATCGTGCATAAACTGTTGCCTAGCAAACTTTGATCTGTCTGGTCTGTCAGCTAATAAGCCCTGTGCTCTACCCCTGGCCACATCATGTGGATCTGGTGATCCATTTGCAAGGTCAGTGTGGAGCTGCTGTTGCTCAACTGCAGGGAAACCTGCCTGATTCATCTGATCACTGCACTGTCATATAGTGTGTTGGCAGTGACTTTGTCCTGGTTCATGACTGCGCTGTTGTGCCTGAACAGGAACCACTTGAAAAGATTGGCGAAAAGCAGCTAGTTCTGCTGATATATCACCCATGAGAGTCTTTCTAATATAATTTAATTCTGCAGCTCCTAAATGAAAAGACTTCACCTGTTGAAGTTCCTGAGCTGAACATGAGGTGGCAAGAGAGGCCATCTGTGTGGAGTTGAATTGATGCTGGTTATGATTAGTTCTGTCACGCAAAACTCTGTGCTGCTGTTTATGACTGTGCCCATTAGTCGCAATATCACTTACAGGCGCTATAGCCCCAGTGCTCTGTGGAACCTCAGGTGATGAATATTAAAACCTGTAAATTCCTCATCATTTTCCTCAGAATCTGAGCAAAAAAGGACTGAAGGATCTGGAACCTCCTCCTGCTGTGAGGGAAAGTCAGCATTTACTGTACTCAACTGCTGTGATTGCTGTCCTAGATACAGCGCCCTTCTGGTTTGTAAGGAAGCATTTTTCTTATATTCTGTGGCGCCCTCAGCAGCAACCCTTTCTGATTGCTCTGCAGTATAGCTAACTGTATGTTTTGTTTTAGTCATATGCGTGCGTCCTGATTGCTCTGCCACCGCAGTGCTGACAGGCTTTTCTGCACCTTTAATTACTTCCATACTTTTACGTCCTGATTGCAGTGCTACCACACCAGCTACAGGGTATGCAGTATCGTGAAGCGCTTTTAAATTTATTCACCCTGATTGCTCTCATACCTCATCGCTTACAGGGGAAAGAGGTGCATGTTGATTAACGGCCATTCTCTGTGCTACCGGAAGAGCAAATGGGCTGCGCGGTGCCTGTGAGGCTGTTTGATTAAAATGGCGACCGCCTTTGAGAGCGCTGCTACGGCTTGCCTTTTTAACTGCTGGTTCATGCGAGCGAGCTGCAGGTGCTACAGCACCAAGCGCTGCAACCGTTCGTTTGGAAAGCCGTGAAGAGACACTTTTTTGCTCCTTAGGCATTTTGCTTTCAGCAGGAAAGACCAATTTATAATGGGAAGAAAGCTACTGTTCAAATCATGAAACGAGGGAAAATCACCCCGAAATTCATTAACGTAGGGAAATATCATTAACAGAAAAAACCACAGAGAAATTTATTACTGAGGAAAACCTCCCCGGAAATTCATTAAATGAGAGAAATATTAACGGAATGCATAAATAGAAAATCACAGAGAAATTCATTAATGAGGAAAATCTACCCAGAAAACCATTAAGTGAGGGAAATATCACTAAGGGAATGCATTAATTGGAAAAAATCACAGAGAAATTCATTTCTGAGGAGAAACATTGTACCAATTAATCTTAGGACTAACACCTATATACCACACTGAGAGAAGAGTGAAGTGAACATTAACTGCTAATGAATAACATAGAGAAAAAGAAAAAGATATAACTCGGCCAGACTGAAGAGCAAGGCGAAAATCAGTACTGCTCAAGCGAGGCAGGAAAACGAACTGGCACTCCGTGGGAGGGGCCGCATTAACAGTCGTTTTGGAGTGTTAACTCTTTCCTGCCTCAAGCACTAGCAAGGAACACAATACCCACTTGGGGATGTCCTGGTGCCCACTGGAAAATGCAACTTTACTATCTAATCTACAAGTTTATAATAAAATGCAATGGCCAGAAGAAACTCTCTTGGGGTAATACTATTGTTACTTTTTTCTAAATCAGCTTCTCATCAAATAAAGTTTGGAGGCAAAAATAATCTAACCTCTAATTGTTCACTGTCACTCTTCAGCACAACTCGCTTTATGACTTTGGAATATCCATCTCCCTCGTCCACCTTAACAGGCTCCTGTGGTTCACCTTGCATTACAACTTCTTCCTTTTCTGTACCGTCTGGTAGAACGAATCGCCTGATGATTTTTCTAGTGACCTAGTGAGATGACATTATTATTAACAGCCATTTGGCTGAATTTTAAACCATAGCAAACCCACTGTTTCATAACTGCAGCATCTTCTGTTGATCTGCAGTGAGGACATACATAATCGTTCCAAAAGGAACTGGAGGCATCACTACATCCTTTTTACTAGCAGGTAATAGGGGGCCAAGTCAATGAAATGCTAGATGTTTGAAATCACTTCAGCTAGGCACCTTATTTCCAATAAACATTAATGAACCCACCTCTTATCATATAATATTCAACAAGCAGAAGGACTTTGAAATTATTCCTGTGGAAGAATGTATGAAGAAGCTATTTTGTAAGAATGAAACCTTGAAAAAAATATTTGTGACAAATCTCCCAGATCTCTCTTGCAGAACTGATGAAGATTTTCCAGTCTTACATAATGTTTTGAACATCTTAAGTTTGACACAGGTCTGTGTGATACCAGGCAAAGTGGCCATGCAGTGCAATCCTATGCATGATTACTCAGAAATGTCCCACTAAGTTCAATGGGGCTTATTCCTGTTAAGTATGCATGAATTGCAGCCTTGGATATCTTATTACCAATCTTCAGGATGATTCTGCTGTAATGTTTTCTAGCACTGTTGTAGAGAAAAAAATCATGATTTGAAAGTGGTCCCTGGTTGATAACTAGGCCACAAAGGTGATCTGCACAGCATTGTAGTAGTAACTTATGTTAGATTTACAACTGTGACTTCCTTGTGGCTGCACAGGAATCTTGCTGCACTAGTTGTCACAGCTGCTAATGCCACAGTTTGTGCCAGCATGTCCTTGCCATGCCATGAGGACCAGATTCAAATCGACATGTTAGGTTGCAGTTTGCATTACTCTGATCTGGACTGCCATTGCAGCAAGCCAAGATGTTCAATTCCCATTGGAGATGCTTTCTGTGTTACTATTGGAATAGACACTAGGAAGGTTCTTTTGTTTGGTCTACCTTTTTAAGCAAACTAACCCAGTCTGCACTGCTCAGATTAATATGCAGATCAGAATGCAGCTATCTTTTCACACATCTTCTAATTTTGTAATACAGTTCTTGGTCTAGAAAAGGTACCAAAGTGCATATAAAATGCATCTTTTAGGATAAAATGTTCACGCACATTTGTGAAAAAATGTGTACAAAACTGATGCAAATTTTCCTGCATTTTTTAAAATAGCATATTAATGCAAAAATGGGATGAAATGATGTGAAACTGACACAGACCAAATACAGACTGATCCATCCCAATAGAACGATCCACCCCTGTTGGAAGTGGGGCAGGAGCAACTCCTGTTTGGGTTCTTTTGTTTGTATTCCAGAAGGAAGATAGAGTTAGGGTCCTCCAGCTGGCTAGGCTTGCCTACCTTTACCTGTGCTGTTCTCTACCTAACTTCCTTCCATTGTAGACTGATATGCTCATGGAAGCTTATATTCCCCTCCTTCGTCTTCTTGACTGTCTGAGGAGAGAGGAGACATCTCTGTCCTTGTTCTCCCTCCTGAACCATGAGGGCAATAACCAAGTCTGGGCATTGTGCCTCCAACTTAAGTTAGTTATTTAGAACTAGGTATGGCTTTTCTATCTACTCTGTATTTCTATAAATAAAGTAGCTTTTCTTATTTTACTAAGTCTTAAGTCTCAGTGATCTAAATGCAGGGTAAAAGCCTTCTACTTAGGTAAATACACACACTGGCACACTCCAAGTTCAGACGCTATCTCTGCATATTTCAATAACAATCCCACTAGACAGTGAAATGTTTCACAGTAGCACTTATTTTAATTTAACTCAAACATATTCTTTAATGTACAACTACTGAAATTCTCTTTCAGTAGTTGTTCCCTATTAAGGCAACATCTTAATGATGTTAAATTGTACCTTCTTCACCACAATATGGCCATGTTCATCTGTATACTGCTCCTCTGTTACAGCTTCTGGTGGCATTTCAGGCATATCATCAGACTGTTGGTCAATGAACAAAATTCATGAATGAAAGTGGTTGTTTTAAAGAAACTGCACAAAAGAAGTTAGTTGATTAAGGCAAGGGGGAGAGAGAAACGAATCAGGAAGCGCTGAAGCAGTTGTTAAAACTCCATTAAAAGTACTGCAAACCAATATTTTAAAACATGCAAAGAAACCTTGAACCAATAGGCAAACAGAAAGAATTTGACCTAGTTGTAAGTAGTGTTGAAGCAGCAGATTAAAGTGTTTGTTCTTTCAATGGGCCATACTTCCTCAAAAAGCACAATGAATGACATACCTGTTGGATTTCTCTTATCTCTCCCCAACTTCCCAAATCAAATTAGAAAAAGTTATCTATGTTACTCAATGGACATGCATTAGTCAGGAACATGCCAAATTCATCAGTGCAATACCAGCCAAGGGGTTGCTTCAGGAACAGGACTTTGGGAAAGGGTGGGTCCTAGAGGTGTAACCAGGACATATTTGCCACTGGCACGTGCAGTAGTTCAACACTCCTGTACCTGAATAATCACCCGGCGGCGAACGACCCTGGTAGTTACCATCGCTTCCTCATCTGAGCTGGCCTCCAGCTCACCTAATTCCTCTGCTAGCTCCTAGTGGAAGTATGGAAGCATTGCTCTTATCATACAGATACAGCATGTTTGAATGAACAGCATTTGGGCCCTTTTTCTGTTAGCACAATGAAAACCACACAAATGCTCATAGCTTTAAGAGAAGATG